>NC_141699.1:763696900-764339070 GCF_964263255.1 Lissotriton vulgaris | reverse complement strand
ACTGTAATGTCATATGTTAAACTGTATAGTCTGTTCCTTTTTGAAACATTACAGATCAGCAGCATTTAAGCTAGCCCATTCAGGGCTTAATTATGAGGTACCGGCCACAATATGTAAATAAGAAAATCATTGTCATGAAATACTATTATGAATAATGATCGAATGAAAATGCAACGTTTAGCGCACAGTAAGCATGAAATTATAATGTTGATTGACTAATATGCATTCAGAATTCATCACTTGTAAATATCCGTGAAACATGGTGTAAAACATGATTGTTATAATTTTAAACACCATTCCAAGATGGCCGATGAAAATAAGTCCTTTTATGCTTTTCATGATTTGCACGGTCATTTTCTAGGTCTATGAAATGAATATACCTTTTTTTATTTAAACACTGTTGAGTAAAGCGCACATAGACACCATCGAAGGCGGTAACGCTGAAACGCGTCTGTCAATTTTTGCTGTAACAAGGCTAAATAAATTTTATCTTTTTTTCGAAAATCATATATGGCTCAGGAGGGCACTCTTTTTGAAACGTTTCTTATATGGGATTAAGAAACGAGCGTTGTGGAATATATATATATATATATATATATATATTCACTGAAAAAACCATAGGTTTCACACCAGTTATAGTTAGGAATTAGCATTTAAAAAACCTATTAAATTCACTGACAAAACCATAGATTTCACACCATTTATAGTTAGCTGGAAATTATACTGACATAAAACCATTGAAATTCCCACGTTATAGTTAGTTGGACTCACTATAACTTGCGCGCCTGTAATGCACTGCTGATGACGTCACATATTACATCACTCATGACATGGTCAGTGACATCACTCATGACATCACTGATGACACCATCCTTGTGACAGAGTGACAGACCTAATTTCAGTGTAATGTAACGCTTGAAACACATATTCAAAAATAGAAACAAACATTTTCAAAAAAATGGAGATACCCAAACCAGTAACAACAACCAATTCAGTAATTCCACCATCTATATACACATCCACTCATTCACCAACAGTTCTATATAGTCACTCATATATATACTCACTCATCATATGTAGTGATACACCTATACATCCTGTTACACATCAGCAGTCATCCAAAAGTTACTCACACACATACTCACACATGCAAATAAACTATTGAACATCCATTTATTTGCATATACATTTATACACACACTACCACCTTACTTCTAAGGAAACTTACCCATACTTACTCTCTTAAACAATCACTTATAGAAACACATACTTATTTAAACAGGAACTCCTACAATCTCTCACTATATATACTATACTCACTTATATACATCAATACTCACATATACTAGATTAAAACATATGTCGTTACTAATGAAGACACTAGTGAGACAGTCATTCACTCACTAACACACACATATACACACTCATCCACCCATACAGTCCTGCACATATGCTGTCTTCAAAACACATACAAACAGTGAGTCAGTCACCAACCCCTGCAGCCACTTATACACAAAGAGAAACATTGATACAAACATTTAAATATTTAAACAATACTCGCTAATATATGTATTCACTAAGATACACGTAATAAGCCAGTTACCCAACCAATTTTTTTTAAAAAAAACATCCATTTACACACTTATTTAAACATTTATTCTTCCATCGACCTTTACAAATACATATATAAAACAAGTTTATTTTTCAGAAAGACACACATTCACTGGATGGTGTCATCAGTGATGTCATGAGTGATGTCACTGACCATGTCATGAGTGATGTAATATGTGACGTCATCAGCAGTGCATTACAGGCGCGCAAGTTATAGTGAGTCCAACTAACTATAACGTGGGAATTTCAATGGTTTTATGTCAGTATAATTTCCAGCTAACTATAAATGGTGTGAAATCTATGGTTTTGTCAGTGAATTTAATAGGTTTTTTAAATGCTAATTCCTAACTATAACTGGTGTGAAACCTATGGTTTTTTCAGTGAATTTCAAAGGTTTTTTAAATGCTAATTCCTAACTATAACTGGTGTGAAACCTATGGTTTTTTCAGTGAATTTCAAAGGTTTTTTTAATGCTAATTCCTAACTATATAAGACCTGAAAGCCCACCAGGAATCTCCAGTATGCGCCAGGGGACTGCATTGCAGAGAGGTGTAATGAAGCCACAACCCTTTTTACACCTCTCTGCAACGCAGCCCCCGTGCATGTTTGAAGAGGGGGAACTAATTCCCCTTGCATACTGGGGGCCCCTGGGGGCCAATTAGCCCACCTGGAACCTCCAGTATGCGCCAGGGGCTGCATTGCAGAGGTGTAATGAGACTATGCCCCTTGTTACACCTCTCTGCAACGCAGCCCACTGCCGCGTTTGCAGAGGGGGAACTAATTCCCCTTGCATACTGGGGGTCCCTGGGGTCAACTGGTCCACCAGGAGCCTCCAGTATGCGCGAGGGAGCTGCATTGCAGAGAAGTGTAATGAGGCCACACCCTTGTTACACCTCTCTGCAATGCAGGCCACTGGCGCGTTTGTAGAGGGGGGACTAATTCCCCTTGCATACTGGGGGTCCCTGGATCATATCTGCCCAAACACCGATATTCCGAACGATTGTAAATTACTTTTCTTGAGAAACATTTGGATTTGGATTATCATGTCCTATACTTTGGAATTTTTGAAAGACTGACTTTGAGGATGCTATAAATTACTCAAGTCTGCCCGAATTGTGTGGGTAAAATTGATACCTAGTCACTTTGAATAAGAATATACTTATGTCTCGTCTAACATTTGGAAGAAATATCTAGTTATATGACAACTGGATACCGACATAACTTGAAGGAAATAAGAACGCCCTGAAGAAGTTCTGTTGTACAGAACGAAACCTTTCGGCTGGCTGTGGTACATAAACTTAAGGAAAATAAAAGCATTTGAATATACACCAAGATTCAGCGCTTCAATAAGGACTCTAAGTGATATGATTTGATTGGACTCATTGTGAAAGTGGTGCTGTGCCAAACTTTGGAATATTCTCCACTACTCTCTACTACTTACTCTCTCCTACTCCACTACTCTCAAATACTCACTGTCTACTACTCATTCTCTACTACTCTACTACTCTCTACTACTCTCTCTCTACTACTCACTCCCTACTACTCGCTACTCACTACTCCCTACTACTCACTATCTACTACTCTCTACTACTCTCTCTACTACTCACTCTTTACTACTCACTACTACTCTCTACTACTCACTCTCTACTTCTCACTCTCTACTACTGTCTACTACTCACTCTCTACTACTCTCTCTCTACTAGTCTCTACTACTCACTCTACTACTCACTCTCTACTACTCACTACTATTCTCTCTGCTACTCATTCTCTACTACTCTCTACTACTCACTCTCTACTACTCACTCTCTACTACTCACTCTTTACTACTCTCTACTACTCACTTTCTACTGCTCTCTACTACTCACTCTACTACTTACTCTCTACTACTGTCTACTAATCACTCTCTACTACTCACTCTCTACTACTCTCTACTACTCACTCTACTATTCACTCTACTACTCTCTACTACTCACTCTCTGCTACTCTCTCTACTGCTCTCTACTACTCTCTACTACTCACTCTCTACTCTCTATTACTCACTCTCTACTCTCTACCTCTCTACCTCTCTCTTCTTCTCTCTCTACTAATCTCTACCTCTCTACCGCTACCTCTCTACCTCTCTACCTCTACACCTCTACCTCTCTACCTCTCTCTACACGCACACATATACACATATATGCATATATATATATGCATATGCATTTATATATATATGTATGTGTATGTATAAAAAAAACAACAAAACATTTTTTTTTTTAAACAGCTACTTTTAAAACTCATTCTTTTTCCCCATGGTACGCTCCCCGGTACGCTTACCGGTGCACGTACCGGTGCGCGTACCGGGCGCTCACCCCGCGAAAATCAAAAATTTTTTTAATTTTTTTTTTGCTCCGCGGGGCCCTTTTATGGCCCCCACATCAAACCTAGGGGGTCAAGGGGGGTCTACTCTGCCCCCTTATGGTCATTTCCCTCTTTGTTTTGGCCACCTCTCGTGTCTCGATCCTACCGAGACACAAGATGGCGGCCGCTCCGGACTGTTTAGAATGTTTACAGACATCCCAGAGCCAATCAGCTTTTTGCGCGCAAGTCGCGGTAAGCGCCCGGTGCGCGTACCGGTGCGCGTACCGGAGCGCGGCTATAGATATATATATTTTTTTGAACCTTAATTACTCAAAATCCACTGGAGCACATATCTTGAGACATAGCAAAGGCACATCGGGCTACCAGTCCCTACAATTTTGCCAAGTTTGGTGGAAATCCATTCAGCCGTTCGGGCTAAAAGTGAAATCGACCGCCCTATGGAAATTAACATGGGGAAAACGCGTTTTGGGACCCCCCTTTTATCTCGGCCCCCGCTTGACGAATCCCCCCCAAACTTTCAGGGAAGGACCGGAACGCCGCGAGGCCATTTTGAGGAAATTTTCAGGCAGATTCGTCAACCGGCGCCAAAGTTATTCCAAATAGAATTTTCAGATTTAACATTGAAAAAAATCCTAACTATAACTACCTACTGGCGACCGCCAGTAGGTAATATATATATATATATATTCACTGAAAAAACCATAGGTTTCACACCAGTTATAGTTAGCTGGAAATTTTACTGATATAAAACCATTGAAATTCCCACGTTATAGTTAGTCGGACTCACTATAACTTGCGCGTGCAATGCACTGCTGATGACATCACATATTACATCACTCATGACATGGTCAGTGACATCACTCATGACACCATCCTTGTGACATAGTGACAGACCTCCTTTCACTATAATGTAACCCTTGAGACACATATTCAAAAATAGAAACTGAAATTTTTAAAAAAATGGAGATACCTATATCAGTTACAACAAGCAATTCAGTAATTCCACTATCTATATACACATCCACTCATTCACCAATAGTTTTATATAGTCACTCATACATATACTCACTCATCATATGAAGTGATACACCTATACATCCTGTTACACACCGACATTCATCCAAAAGTTACTCACACACATATTCACACGTGCAGATAAACTATTGGACATCCATTTATTTGAATATAGAGTTATACACACACTTCCACCTTACTTCTATTTAAAATTACACATATTTATTCTCTTAAACAATCACTTATAGAAACACATACTTATTTAAACAGGAACTCTTACAATCTCTTACTCTCACATATACTCACTTATATACATCAATATTCATATATACTAGATTAAAACATATGTAGTTACTGATAAAGACACTAGTGAGACAGTCATTCACTCACTAACAAACACATATAGACACTCATCCACCCATACAGTCCTGTACATATGTTGTCTTCAAAACACATACAAACAAAGAGTCAGTCACTCATGCATCTATGTGCTAAGTAATACCCCCACCAAACCATATAGACACTCATACTGATACTAATAAAAATATCTAATAACCCATATACATACACATGAGTGGATGTGTATTAGATGGTGATATTACTGAATTGGTTGTTGTAACTGGTATGGGTATATCCACTTTTTTGAAAATATTAGTTTCTATTTTTGAATATGTGTTTCATGGGTTACATTACACTGAAAGGAGGTCTGTCACTGTGTCACAAGGATGGTGTCATCAGTGATGTCATGAGTGATGTCACTGACCATGTCATGAGTGATGTAATATGTGATGTCATCAGCAGTGCATTGCACGCGCAAGTTATAGTGAGTCCGACTAACTATAACGTGGGAATTTCAATGGTTTTATATCAGTAAAATTTCCAGCTAACTATAACTGGTGTGAAACCTATGGTTTTTTCAGTGAATTTAATAGGTTTTTTAAATGCTAATTCCTAACTATAACTGGTGTGAAACCTATGGTTTTTTCAGTGAATTTCATAGGTTTTTTAAATGCTAATTCCTAACTATAACTGGTGTGAAACCTATGGTTTTTTCAGTGAATTTCATAGGTTTTTTAAATGCTAATTCCTTTGTATATCGAGTTTCTAACCTTTTTTTTTTTTACAATTTGCTGTTTTTTTTTAAGTATTCATTTTTTCTTATAATTTTTTTCTTTTGCGCTCTGGGTGCGCGCTCCGGGAAGCTTTCAGCTAAGCTCTCCTGTAAGCTTCTCCGAGAGCTCATCTGAAAGCGCACCCAGAGCGCAACTGTCGTTCGTGAAAAAAAAATATGAATGAAAAGTTAATAATAATGCAAAACATTTCGTACCATACAAATAAAATTAGTTTTTTTTAATATGGAAAATGATTATGCATTTCTATAAAAGATTGATGACGTCACTTCGGCGCGCAACGTAAGTGCCCTCGGAAGCGCATACGTGCGCGGCGCATAAACGCACGGAAAAGCGCCTACGATCGCGCCACGTTTGCGCCCCGGAAGCGCCTACGATCGCGCTGCGTAAACGCACCCGGAAGTGCTCCGGAGCGCGCAGCGTAAACGCGTCGGGTCATGTGACCCTCAAATAACACTTTTCATTGGTTGCTAACAGTTTTTTTTTACAATGAATGAAATCCCCACCCATTTCCTTCACTTCTTCTTTCACTTTTGTGACTGAAAGACCTGCCTTTTTTGCTGCTCCATATTCCTGGATTCATCATGGCTGCCAGACCATCCAGCAGTGAAGATGACTTCATTGATGAAGAGCCTCCTACCCCAAAGGTGAAGGAACATTTCATTTGGAAATTTTTTAAGTTTCCAGAAGGCCAGAAGAAGGTGAATGCACCAAAAGTAGAGTGCAGGATCTGCAAACAGGTCCTGTCACGGGGTAACCCCCAAAAAAAATACTCTTTTGGGAACTTTACGATGATCCGACATGTGGAGAGGAGGCACCCCCAGAATTTTGCCCGGGAAAGTGTCAGGGCTCTGGCACAGGAGGTTCCCAGAGATGGGGCCTCTACATCAACAGGAGGAGCAACTTCTTCTGGAAGAGACCAATCTCAGGGGCAGGTAGCCAACATCCAACCTGCATTCAACCATGGGCTCGTCAGATGCAGATACTGCAATCAACTCCTCACCTATGGGGAGCAAAGTGTCCAGCTCATGGTTCGGGCATTAGAGAACCATCACTGCCCTTCCCACCCCTAATTTTTTTCTTTTCTTTTTGCTCCTGTTGAGCAGTTTCTATTCCCTGTTTTTGTTCCTCTTCAGTTAAAAGAAGAAAACCAAAAGTTCTTTTCAGAACTACCTCCAATTCTCATCAAAGAGCTATAATCTTAAAAAATGAAGAGTAAGTGAAATATAGTGCATTGATAATTGAAAGGAGAATGAGTAAGAAAGAACAGAAAGGTATGAGAGGTGAAAGGAAGTGAAGTAGGAGGAATGAAAGAAGGTGAGTGTTAGAAAAGAAAGTTATGACACAGTGAATAAACTGGAGTATTTCTGACATATCTGTAAACACAAAAGTAACGCATTGCAGGAGTGCGTCACAAAAGTGACGCAACTCCAGTAATGTGTCCTTTCACATGGAAAAAGCACCATGTGAAAGGTTTGCTGTGAAGCAGGCGCAAGATTTTGGCGCAACTGCATCCTAAAAGTGACGCACTGCGTCATTATTACCAAGCTTTTTGCAAGGAACACCCCCTCTGCATGCATTATACCTGACACTATTTTTTAAAAAGTGACGCATCTAGGTACATGGGTCACTTTTTAAAACTCTGCGCCATATTGTATCTGCATCAGGTATATTGTATGCAGAGGGGCAATCCCGCGCAAAAAGCTTGGTAATAACAACGTACTGAAATCTATGAGATTTCCCTGCGTCACTTTTAGGATGCTATTGCGTCAAAATTTTGCGCCGGCCTCGCATCACTTTTATGTTTACACATATGTCAGAAATACTGACGTATCTGTAGCTCCTTGCAACATGATTCGTCATACATTAAATATGACACATCTGGAATGTCATAAGGACTGTGGACAGAAAAGTGACGCATCACACCAGCAGTGTAATAAAATGTGCCTCGTTGCACTATATTTAAAGGATGCAACAGCATCCTAAAAGTGACGCAGTGAAATCTCAAACATTTCACTGCGTCGCTATTACAAAGCTTTTAGTGGGAGAACACCCCCTCTGCATGCATTATACCTCACGCAGATATAATGTGGCGCTTGATTTTAAAAAGTGACCCATCTACCTAGATACCTCACTTTTTAAATATAACGCAACGCGGCACATTTTTTTACACTACTGGTGCAATGCGTCACTTTTCTGTGCGCACTCCTTATGACATTCCAAGTAACGCATTGCTGGAGTGCGTCACAAAAGTGACGCAACTCCAGTAATGTGTCCTTTCAAATGGGGAAAGCAGCATATGAAAGGTCTTGCCTCAGTCTAACACCTGCTGTAAAGCAGGCACAAGATTTTGACGCAACAGCATCCTAAAACTGACGCAGTGAAATCTGAAAGATTTCACTGCGTCGCTATTACAAAGCTTTTTGCGGGAGAACACCCCCTCTGCATGCATTATACCTGACGCTATTTTTAAAAAGTGACGCATCTAGGTACATGGGTCACTTTTTAAAACTCTGCGCCATATTGTATCTGCAACATGATTCGTCATACATTAAATATGACACATCTGGAATGTCATAAGGAGTGCGCACAGAAAAGTGACGCATAACACCAGCAGTGTAATAAAATGTACCTCGTTGCACTATATTTAAAAAGTGACGCATCTAGATAGATGCGTCACTTTTTAAATATTGCATAACAATGCGCATTTTTTTACACCGCTGGTGCGTCACAAAAATTGACGCACAGGAAGCGCAAAACTAACAGCGCAAGGCCTTCATAAATATAATCCTGGATTTTCCCCGTGCTTCGCCGGTGCGCGTACCATGCGCTTCCCCCGCGCAAAACGAAAAAAAAATTTTAATGCCCTGCAGGACCCTATTTTAGTCCCTACATCAAACCTAGGGGGTCAGAGGGGGTCTACTCTTCCCCCTTATGGTCATTTGCCCCTTTTTTTTTCAAACCCCTTGTGTCTCGATTTTACCGAGACACAAGATGGCGGCCGCTCCGGACTGTTTAGAATGTTTACAGACAACTGAGAGCCAATCAGCTTCCTGCGCGCAAGTCGCGTGTCGCGCCGGGAGCGCTCACGGGTGCGCGCACGGGAGAGCGCCTATAGATATATATATTTTTTTGAACCTAAATTACTCAAAATCCACTGGAGCACATATCTTGAGACATAGCAAAGGCACATCGGGCTACCAGTCCCTACAATTTTGCCAAGTTTGGTGGAAATCCATTCAGCCGTTCGGGCTAAAAGTGAAATCGACCGCCCTATGGAAATTAACATGGGGAAAACGCGTTTTGGGACCCCCCTTTTATCTCGGCCCCCGCTTGACGAATCCCCCCCAAACTTTCAGGGAAGGACCGGACCGCCATGAGACCATTTTCCTGAAAATTTCAGGCAGATTCGTCAACCGGCGCCAAAGTTATTCAAAATAGAATGTTGAGATTTAACATTGAAAATTATCCTAACTATAACTACCTACTGGCGACTGCCAGTAGGTAATATATATATATATATATATATATATATATATACACACACATATATATATATATATATATATATATATATATATATATATATATATATATATATATATTACCTACTGGCGATAGCCAGTAGGTATATATAGTTAGGATTTTTTTCCTATGGGATTTGTGAAAATTCTATGTCGAATAACTTTGGCTTATGAGGACAGAATTGGCTGAAATTTTCAGGAAAATGGAACATTTTGTTTCTGAGCAGCCCCTGAAAATTTGGGGGGGTTTCGTCAAGGGGGGGCCGAGAAAAAAGGGGGGTCCCAAAACGTGTTTTTCCCATGCAATTTTCCATAGGGCGGTTGGCCTCACTTTTAGCCTGAACGGCTGAATGGATTTACACCAAACTTGGCAAAATTGTAGGGACTGGTAGCCCGATGTGCCTTTGCTATGTCTCAAGATATAGGCTCCAGTGGTTTTTACGAAAATTAACTTTGAAAAATATATATTGGGCTACATTGGGCTATATATATGTTGGAGCCCAAATGTAGCCCAATGTAGCCCAATGTAGCCCAATGTAGCCCAAAGATGGCCGCCAGAGACAAAAAAAACCAAATGTAGCCCAAATATCAGCCAGATGTAGCCCAACTATAGCCCAATGACAGATTGTCCCAGAGTGTTCTAAAGAACAACTAGAGTGCTAACAGTCCTACTTATTACAAAGGTATGGCACACCTGAAGCCATCTTGATTGGAATAAAGTGGTAACTCTTAAAACATTTAATTTAAAAAGGAACAAAATGAGGGGGTTCATTTTGCCATAGAAAGTATGATTAGCGAATATATGACGAAATCCCGCATACCATCAGTCCGCAAAAAAAATCCCGCATGTACTATTAGGCCGCAAATTAAAATAACGAAAACTTTTAGAACGAATATGCCTTTAGCATACACTAAACAACTAAACTACCCTAAACCCTAAAACACTACCCCCAGCATGACCCTACACTACACAAACACTACAACACTACCCTAAACCCTAAAACACTACCCCCAGCATGACCCTACACTACACAAACACTACAACACTACCCTAAACCCTAAAACACTACCCCCAGCATGACCCTACACTACACAAACACTACAACACTACCCTAAACCCTAAAACACTACCCCCAGCATGACCCTACACTACACAAACACTACAACACTACCCTAAACCCTAAAACACTACCCCCAGCATGACCCTACACTACACAAACACTACAACACTACCCTAAACCCTAAAACACTACCCCCAGCATGACCCTACACTACACAAACACTACAACACTACCCTAAACCCTAAAACACTACCCCCAGCATGACCCTACACTACGCAAACACTACAACACTACCCAAAACCCTAAAACACTACACCCCAGCATGACCCTACACTACGCAAACACTACAACACTACCCTAAACCCTAAAACACTACCCCCAGCATGACCCTACACTACGCAAACACTACAACACAACCCTAAACCCTAAAACACTACCCCCAGCATGACCCTACACTACGCAAACACTACAACACAACCCTAAACCCTAAAACACTACCCCCAGCATGACCCTACACTACGCAAACACTACAACACTAACCTAAATCCTAAAACACTACCCCCAGCATGACCCTACACTACGCAAACACTACAACACTACCCAAAACCCTAAAACACTACACCCCAGCATGACCCTACACTACGCAAACACTACAACACTACCCTAAACCCTAAAACACTACCCCCAGCATGACCCTACACTACGCAAACACTACAACACTACCCAAAACCCTAAAACACTACACCCCAGCATGACCCTACACTACGCAAACACTACAACACTACCCTAAACCCTAAAACACTACCCACAGCATGACCCTACACTACGCAAACACTACAACACTACCCTAAACCCTAAAACACTACCCCCAGCATGACCCTACACTACGCAAACACTACAACACTACCCTAAACCCTAAAACACTACCCCCAGCATGACCCTACACTACGCAAACACTACAACACTACCCTAAACCCTAAAACACTACCCCCAGCATGACCCTACACTACGCAAACACTACAACACTACCCTAAACCCTAAAACACTACCCTCAGCATGACCCTACACTACGCAAACACTACAACACTACCCAAAACCCTAAAACACTACCCCCAGCATGACCCTACACTACGCAAACACTACAACACTACCCAAAACCCTAAAACACTACCCCCCAGCATGACCCTACACTACGCAAACACTACAACACTACCCAAAACCCTAAAACACTACCCCCAGCATGACCCTACACTACGCAAACACTACAACACTACCCTAAACCCTGAAACACTACCCCCAGCATGACCCTACACTACGCAAACACTACAACACTACCCAAAACCCTAAAACACTACACCCCAGCATGACCCTACACTACGCAAACACTACAACACTACCCTAAACCCTAAAACACTACCCCCAGCATGACCCTACACTACGCAAACACTACAACACTACCCAAAACCCTAAAACACTACACCCCAGCATGACCCTACACTACGCAAACACTACAACACTACCCTAAACCCTAAAACACTACCCCCAGCATGACCCTACACTACGCAAACACTACAACACTACCCTAAACCCTAAAACACTACCCCCAGCATGACCCTACACTACGCAAACACTACAACACTACCCTAAACCCTAAAACACTACCCCCAGCATGACCCTACACTACGCAAACACTACAACACTACCCTAAACCCTAAAACACTACCCCCAGCATGACCCTACACTACGCAAACACTACAACACTACCCAAAACCCTAAAACACTACCCCCCAGCATGACCCTACACTACGCCAACACTACAACACTACCCAAAACCCTAAAACACTACCCCCAGCATGACCCTACACTACGCAAACACTACAACACTACCCTAAACCCTAAAACACTACGCCCAGCATGACCCTACACTACGCAAACACTACAACACTACCCTAAACCCTAAAACACTAGCCCCAGCATGACCCTACACTACGCAAACACTACAACACAACCCTAAACCCTAAAACACTACCCCCAGCATGACCCTACACTACGCAAACACTACAACACTACCCTGAACCCTAAAACACTACCCCCAGCATGACCCTACACTACGCAAACACTACAACACAACCCTAAACCCTAAAACACTACCCCCAGCATGACCCTACACTAAACAACCACCACAACTCTACACTACACTAACACAACACTACACTACACAACACTACACTACACAATCACTAACCCACGAAAAAATTAACACAAACCCACTTACCTCTCTCGTCATCGTGGTTTTCACAACGCAAATGCATTTACCATACATGCCTTTAAAACGTAATTCTTTGTAAAGGCATGCGCGATAAATGCACATGCGTTTTGAAAAAATGCGGGATAATGGTATGCGAGCTCAATGACCTTGCGGGATAATGGTATGCGGACTGAAAGTCTGCGGGATAAAAAATGCGGGAAAATGGCTGCAAACCATGATTAGCAGCAGACTTCCCTGGTGAGCACTAGCTTTACTACAGTGATCTAATGAGCAACTAGAGTGCTAACATTCAGAATTTATGGCAAATGTGTGACACATCTGAATGCCTTCTTGATAGAACCAAAGTAAACAAGCATTGAAAATGCAATAGATCTCGCCCTCGTTTAAGTTAAAGCCATTCTGTTTGTAATGAGGTGGCTTTTTAGCTTTGCTTTTATTAGTGTTTTTAAAACTTTCATGTAAATAACATGCATATGTATGCATATATGTATATTTATGCATGCATTTATATTTATATAGATATGCAGATTACATATGTTTATATATGTATATTACCTACTGGCGATAGCCAGTGGGTATATATAGTTAGGATTTTTTCTCTATGGGATTTCTGAAAATTCTATGTCTAATAACTTTGGCGTTTGTGGACGGAATTGGCTGAAATTTTCAGGAAAATGGCACATTTCTTTCCTGAGCAGCCCCTGAAAATGTGGTGGGGTTTCGTCAAGGGGGGGGCGAGAACAAAGGGGGGTCCCAAAACGCGTTTTTCCCATTCATTTTTCCATAGGGCGGTTGGACTCACTTTTAGCTCGAACGGCTGAATAGATTTACATGAAACTTGGCAAAATTGTAGATATGGTTTGCCCGACGTGCCTTTGCTATGTCTCAATATATGTGCTCCAGTGGATTTTGAGAAATTAACGTTTAAAAAAATATATATATCTGTGACAGCGCTCCGGTTAGCGCCCCGGTTCGCGTACCTGACGCGTAACGGAACTTCGCGAAGCGAATCTGATTGGCTCTCCGGTGTCTGTCAACATTCTAAACAAACTGGAGCGGCCGCCATCTTGTCTCTCGGTACGATCGAGAGACAAGATGTGGTGAAAAACGAAGGGGGAAATGAAGGAAAGGGGGCAAGGTAGACCACTCCTGACCCCCTAGGATTGATGAGGGGGATATTAAAGTGCCCCGCGGGGCAAAACATTTTGCGATTTTACGCCGTAGAGGCGCGTCCCGGTACGCGAACCGGGCAGCTCACCGGGCAGCTAACCGGGCAGCTAACCGGCAGCGTAGCTGTCAACATTGTAAACAGTCCGGAGCGGCCGCCATCTTGTCTCTCGGTAGGTTCGAGAGACAAGATGTGGTGAAAAAAGAAGGGGGAAATGAAGGAAAGGGGGCAAGGTAAACCCCTCCTGACCCCCTAGGATTGATGAGGGGGATATTAAAGTCCCCCGCGATTTTTCGCGGTAGAGGCGCTTCCCGGTACGCGAACCGGGCAGCTAACCGGCAGCGTAACGGGAGTCCGCCATCTTGTGTTTTTGGAGCGTCCGGTTCGCGTACCGGGTAGCGTCCCGGTAAGCGTAACAAGGGGAAAACCAAGACAAACAGTAAAAAAAAAATGAAGGGAATAGATTTCCAGCAAACTTGGCAAAATTGTAGGGACTGTTTGTTTGATGTGCCTTTGCAAGGCCTCAAGATATGTGCACGTGTGGATTTTGTCTAATTAAGGTTGAAAAAAATATATATATCTGTAAGCGTGCTCCGGCACGCTTACGTTACGGGTTTTGTTTGCGCTGCAGAACCGATACGTCACGGTTATGCGATGCGTCATGAGGCGTCTCACGTGGCTACGTGATACGTCACGTAATAAAGAATATATTTTACAGCTATAGATATTAGCTTTTAAAAAAACAATGAAATTCACTGAAAAAACCATAGGTTATAGACCATATATAGTTAGGAATTTGCATTTACAAAACCTTGAAAATTCACTGAAAAAACCATAGGTTAGAGACCATATATAGTTAGCTGGACATTTTATTGACATAAAACCAATGAAATTCCATATATAGTTAGTTGCACTAACTATATATCGCGCACCCGCAATCCACTGCTGATGATGTCACATATTACATCATTCATGACATGGTCAGTGACATCACTGATGACATCACTGATGACATCTCAAATGACATCACTGATGACATCACTGATGACATCTCAAATGACATCAGTGATGACATCATGACACACCAATACCAGTTACTACATACGCACTCACTGATTCCTACGTCTACACACACATTCACTCATTCACCCATACAATCACTCATACATACAGTCACTCATTATTACAACACTATCATATGCACTCATACACCTATGCAGACACTCACACACTGCCACTCATCCATGGAGTTACTCACACACCTAGTCAGTCCTGTAAAGAATCAATCACACTTCCATTTCCTCATCTATACAGTTAAACACAGAACACCATACTTCAGTGACATCACTGATGACATCACTGATGACATCTCAAATGACATCACTGATGACATCTCAAATGACATCACTGATGACATCATGACACACCAATACCAGTTACTACATACGCACTCACTGATTCCTACGTCTACACACACATTCACTCATTCACCCATACAATCACTCATACATACAGTCACTCATTATTACAACACTATCATATGCACTCATACACCTAGTCAGTCCTGTGAAGAATCAATCACACTTCGATTTCCTCATCTATACAGTTAAACACAGAACACCATACTTTTCACACATATACTAACACATACTTACTCTCTTATACAATCACTGATACAAGTACACATTGATATGCACAGAGTCACACACCTCCCAGCCAGCCACACACACACTCAGTCTTCCATACATCCACTCATTCTTCAATATGTAAAACATATTTAAACTTTACAAAAACACACAGACACTAGATGATGTCATCAGTGATGTCATTTGAGATGTCATCAGTGATGTCATCAGTGATGTCATTTGAGATGTCATCAGTGATGTCATCAGTGATGTCACTGACCATGTCATGAATGATGTAATATGTGACATCATCAGCAGTGGATTGCGGGTGCGCGATATATAGTTAGTGCAACTAACTATATATGGAATTTCATTGGTTTTATGTCAATAAAATGTCCAGCTAACTATATATGGTCTCTAACCTATGGTTTTTTCAGTGAATATATATATATATATATATATATATATATATATATATATATATATATATATATATTACCTACTGGCGATAGCCAGTAGGTATATATAGTTAGGATTTTTTTCCTATGGGATTTTTGAAAATTCTATGTCGAATAACTTTGGCGTTTAAGGACAGAATTAGCTGAAATTTTCAGGAAAATGGAACATTTTGTTTCTGAGCAGCCCCTGAAAATTTGGGGGGGTTTCGTCAAGGGGGGGCTGAGAAAAAAGGGGGGTCCCAAAACGTGTTTTTCCCATGCAATTTTCCATAGGGCGGTTGGCCTCACTTTTAGCCTGAACGGCTGAATGGATTTACACCAAACTTGGCAAAATTGTAGGGACTGGTAGCCCGATGTGCCTTTGCTATGTCTCAAGATATAGGCTCCAGTGGTTTTTACAAAAATTAACTTTGAAAAATATATATTGGGCTACATTGGGCTATATATATGTTGGAGCCCAAATGTAGCCCAATGTAGCCCAATGTAGCCCAATGTAGCCCAAAGATGGCCACCAGAGACAAAAAAAACAAATGTAGCCCAAATATCAGCCAGATGTAGCCCAACTATAGCCCAATGACAGAATGTCCCAGAGTGTTCTAAAGAACAACTAGAGTGCTAACAGTCCTACTTATTACAAAGGTATGGCACACCTGAAGCCATCTTGATTGGAATAAAGTGGTAACTCTTAAAACATTTAATTTAAAAAGGAACAAAATGAGGGGGTTCATTTTGCCATAGAAAGTATGATTAGCGAATATATGACGAAATCCTGCATGTACTATTAGGCCGCAAATTAAAATAACGAAAACTTTTAGAACGAATATGCCTTTAGCATACACTAAACAACTAAACTACCCTAAACCCTAAAACACTACCCCCAGCATGACCCTACATTACACAAACAGTACAACACTACCCTAAACCCTAAAACACTACCCCCAGCATGACCCTACACTACACAAACACTACAACACTACCCTAAACCCTAAAACACTACCCCCAGCATGACCCTACACTACGCAAACACTACAACACTACCCAAAACCCTAAAACACTACACCCCAGCATGACCCTACACTACGCAAACACTACAACACTACCCTAAACCCTAAAACCCTACCCCCAGCATGACCCTACACTACGCAAACACTACAACACAACCCTAAACCCTAAAACACTACCCCCAGCATGACCCTACACTACGCAAATACTACAACACTACCGTAAACCCTAAAACACTACCCCCAGCATGACCCTACGCTACGCAAACACTACAACACTACCCAAAACCCTAAAACACTACACCCCAGCATGACCCTACACTACGCAAACACTACACTACCCTAAACCCTAAAACACTACCCCCAACATGGCCCTACGCTACGCAAACACTACAACACTACCCTAAACCCTAAAACACTACCCCCAGCATGACCCTACACTATGCAAACACTACAACACTACCCTAAATACTAAAACACTACCCCCAGCATGACCCTACACTACACAAACACTACAACACTACCCAAAACCCTAAAACACTACCCCCAGCATGACCCTACACTACGCAAACACTACAACACTACCCAAAACCCTAAAACACTACCCCCAGCATGACCCTACACTACGCAAACACTACAACACTACCCAAAACCCTAAAACACTACCCCCAGCATGACCCTACACTACGCAAACACTACAACACTACCCAAAACCCTAAAACACTACCCCCAGCATGACCCTACACTACGCAAACACTACAACACTACCCAAAACCCTAAAACACTACCCCCAGCATGACCCTACACTACGCAAACACTACAACACTACCCAAAACCCTAAAACACTACACCCCAGCATGACCCTACACTACGCAAACACTACAACACTACCCAAAACCCTAAAACACTACCCCCAACATGACCCTACACTACGCAAACACTACAACACTACCCTAAACCCTAAAATACTACACCCCAGAATGACCCTACACTACGCAAACACTACAACACTACCCAAAACCCTAAAACACTACCCCCAGCATGACCCTAACCTACGCAAACACTACAACACTATCCTAAACCCTAAAACACTACGCCCAGCATGACCCTACACTACGCAAACACTACAACACTACCCTAAACCCTAAAACACTAGCCCCAGCATGACCCTACACTACGCAAACACTACAACACAACCCTAAACCCTAAAACACTACCCCCAGCATGACCCTACACTACGCAAACACTACAACACTACCCTAAACCCTAAAACACTACCCCCAGCATGACCCTACACTACGCAAACACTACAACACAACCCTAAACCCTAAAACACTACCCCCAGCATGACCCTACACTAAACAACCACCACAACTCTACACTACACTAACACAACACTACACTACACAACACTACACTACACTACACAATCACTAACCCACGAAAAAATTAACACAAACCCACTTACCTCTCTCGTCATCGTGGTTTTCACAACGCAAATGCATTTACCATACATGCCTTTAAAACGTAATTCTTTGTAAAGGCATGCGCGATAAATGCACATGCGTTTTGAAAAAATGCGGGATAATGGTATGCGAGGTCAATGACCTTGCGGGATAATGGTATGCGGACTGAAAGTCTGCGGGATAAAAAATGCGGAAAAATGGCTGCAAACCATGATTAGCAGCAGACTTCCCTGGTGAGCACTAGCTTTACTACAGTGATCTAATGAGCAACTAGAGTGCTAACATTCAGAATTTATGGCAAATGTGTGACACATCTGAATGCCTTCTTGGTAGAACCAAAGTAAACAAGCATTGAAAATGCAATAGATCTCGCCCTCGTTTAAGTTAAAGCCATTCTGTTTGTAATGAGGTGGCTTTTTAGCTTTGCTTTTATTAGTGTTTTTAAAACTTTCATGTAAATAACATGCATATGTATGCATATATGTATATGTATGCATGCATTTATATTTATATAGATATGCAGAATATATATGTTTATATATGTATATTACCTACTGGCGATAGCCAGTGGGTATATATAGTTAGGATTTTTTCTCTATGGGATTTCTGAAAATTCTATGTCTAATAACTTTGGCGTTTGTGGACGGAATTGGCTGAAATTTTCAGGAAAATGGCACATTTTGTTTCTGAGCAGCCCCTGAAAATTTGGGGGGGGGGGGTTCGTCAAGGGGGGCAGAGAAAAAAGGGGGGTCCCAAAACGCGTGTTTCCCATTCATTTTTCCATAGGGCGGTTGGACTCACTTTTAGCTCGAACGGCTGAATAGATTTACATGAAACTTGGCAAAATTGTAGATATGGTTTGCCCGACGTGCCTTTGCTATATCTCAATATATGTGCTCCAGTGGATTTTGAGAAATGAACGTTTAAAAAAATATATATATCTGTGACAGCGGTCCGGTTAGCGCCCCGGTTCGCGTACCTGACGCGTAACGGAACTTCGCGAAGCGAAGCTGATTGGCTCTCCGGTGTCTGTCAACATTCTAAACAGTCCGGAGCGGCCGCCATCTTGTCTCTCGGTACGATCGAGAGACAAGATGTGGTGAAAAACGAAGGGGGAAATGAAAGAAAGGGGGCAAGGTAGACCACTCCTGACCCCCTAGGATTGATGAGGGGGATATTAAAGTGCCCCGCGGGGCAAAAAATAAAAAAAAATTTTTTTTGCGATTTTACGCCGTAGAGGCGCGTCCCAGTACGCGAACAGGGCAGCTCACCGGGCAGCTCACCGGGCAGCTCACCGGGCAGCTAACCGGGCAGCTAACCGGCAGCGTAGCTGTCAACATTGTAAACAGTCCGGAGCGGCCGCCATCTTGTCTCTCGGTAGGTTCGAGAGACAAGATGTGGTGAAAAAAGAAGGGGAAGATGAAGGAAAGGGGGCAAGGTAAACCCCTCCTGACCCCCTAGGATTGATGAGGGGGATATTAAAGTCCCCCGCGATTTTTCGCGGTAGAGGCGCTTTCCGGTACGCGAACCGGGCAGCTAACCGGCAGCGTAACGGGAGTCTGCCATCTTGTGTTTTTGGAGCGTCCGGTTCGCGTACCGGGTAGCGTCCCGGTAAGCGTAACAAGGGGAAAACCAAGAGAAACAGTAAAAAAAAAATTAAGGCAATAGATTTCCAGCAAACTTGGCAAAATTGTAGGGACTGTTTGTTTGATGTGCCTTTGCAAGGCCTCAAGATATGTGCACGTGTGGATTTTGTCTAATTAAGGTTAAAAAATATATATATATCTGTAAGCGTGCTCCGGCACGCTTACGTTACGGGTTTTGTTTGCGCTGCAGAGCCGATACGTCACGGTTATGCGACGCGCCATGAGGCGTCTCACGTGGCTACGTAATACGTCACGTAATAAAGAATATATTTTACAGCTATAGATATTAGCTTTTAAAAAACCAATGAAATTCACTGAAAAAACCATAGGTTATAGACCATATATAGTTAGGAATTTGCATTTACAAAACCTTGAAAATTCACTGAAAAAACCATAGGTTAGAGACCATATATAGTTAGCTGGACATTTTATTGACATAAAACCAATGAAATTCCATATATAGTTAGTTGCACTAACTATATATCGCGCACCCGCAATCCACTGCTGATGATGTCACATATTACATCATTCATGACATGGTCAGTGACATCACTGATGACATCACTGATGACATCTCAAATGACATCACTGATGACATCTCAAATGACATCACTGATGACATCATGACACACCAATACCAGTTACTACATACGCACTCACTGATTCCTACGTCTACACACACATTCACTCATTCACCCATGCAATCACTCATACATACAGTCACTCATTATTACAACACTATCATATGCACTCATACACCTATGCAGACACTCACACACTGCCACTCATCCATGGAGTTACTCACACACCTAGTCAGTCCTGTAAAGAATCAATCACACTTCCATTTCCTCATCTATACAGTTAAACACAGAACACCATACTTCAGTGACATCACTGATGACATCACTGATGACATCTCAAATGACATCACTGATGACATCTCAAATGACATCACTGATGACATCATGACACACCAATACCAGTTACTACATACGCACTCACTGATTCCTACGTCTACACACACATTCACTCATTCACCCATACAATCACTCATACATACAGTCACTCATTATTACAACACTATCATATGCACTCATACACCTAGTCAGTCCTGTGAAGAATCAATCACACTTCGATTTCCTCATCTATACAGTTAAACACAGAACACCATACTTTTCACACATATACTAACACATACTTACTCTCTTATACAATCACTGATACAAGTACACATTGATATGCACAGAGTCACACACCTCCCAGCCAGCCACACACACACTCAGTCTTCCATACCTCCACTCATTCTTCAATATGTAAAACATATTTAAACTTTACAAAAACACACAGACACTAGATGATGTCATTTGAGATGTCATCAGTGATGTCATCAGTGATGTCATTTGAGATGTCATCAGTGATGTCATCAGTGATGTCACTGACCATGTCATGAATGATGTAATATGTGACATCATCAGCAGTGGATTGCGGGTGCGCGATATATAGTTAGTGCAACTAACTATATATGGAATTTCATTGGTTTTATGTCAATAAAATGTCCAGCTAACTATATATGGTCTCTAACCTATGGTTTTTTCAGTGAATATATATATATATATATATGTAGATATATCTATATATAATAGTGAAACCAACAAAGGTTCAAGTAATGTTATAGTTCCTGAAAAAAAAAGTTTAAAGTGACCTTATAGTTAGGCTCAAATTTTACATGCACAAAACCAGTGAAATTCAACATTTATAGTTACCTCAGCTAATTATAGCTTATGCCCCCGCAATGCACTGCTTATGACCTTATTAATTACATCACTCATGACATATCAAATGACATCACTGACGGCATCTCTAATGACATAATCTAATGCATCACTCACATGCCCACACAACCTCTTACACACCCACTCAAACACCCACTTACTCATTCACTAAGCCACTCACAAACCCACTCACTCACACATACAGTTATTCCCTTACCCAATCACCCGCTCACACGGCCACTCACTCACCCAAAATCACTTACACCCCCACTCACTCACCGATACAGCCTCTTAATAGACTACTCACTCACCTATACAACCACTCATGCACCCACTCACACAACCACTTATCTATCCCTTCAGACATCCATAGAAGCACTCACACAATCACTCCCCTCACCCATACAGCTACTCACACAGACACTCACTCTCCAAAACGCCCACTCACACACTCAGTTAACCAATCACCCACTCAAACAGCCACTCACCATACAGCCACTTAGACACCCAGTCACTCATCCATACAGCCAGTCACAGAGGGACTCACTCACCCATAGAGCTGATAGAGCGCGGGCTCACCTGCTCGTTTTACCATACTCACCTGGGCCCATAAACACATACACACTTTGAACAGGTAAAGCTATGCTAATCAGAATTTTAATTAACCATTTAGGACCTAGACCAATCCTTATCAATCCTTATCACTGGTACCTAGAGTCCTAAAGGATCAAGGGTGTTAGCATAATAGGTAGGAAATAAACATTTGCACTCATAAAATAACCACAGAATTTGGAAAGATTTAAACACTTTATCTATGTAAATTCTTAAATCTCAGAGTCCTTACCAATTCATATAAAGCGTGTTCAATTAGGAGAAGTATAATCAAAGCATGAAGATGTGAAAATATTATGAGACTTTCTTTAAGCATTGAAACATAAGAAGGATAAGAAAAGGGAAACAATATAATGATATACCCACATTAATTTATATTTACCTACAATGGTGTGAAGACCAACCCTGGCCACGAGCTGGGATAAAGGACAGGACCCCCGATAGTTCAGATGCCAACAGGATAGAACAGGTGTAGATCAGAATCAGGATAAGTAGGGTCCAAATTGGATAAAGACAGGACCACCGCAGGTCAGGACCGGCACCCACAGCTAATGTGCAACGCCAGCAATACACCCCTCTCTGCAGCTAACAGTCAGACCCCAATTGGGTTATCGATCTCCTTCCCAGAACCCTGATTGGGTAATCAAACTCCTTCCCAGAACCCTGATTGGTTTATCGATTCTTTTGACAGAGTGCTCTGCCAGCACCTCTGCTCTTGATCGCCTATTGAGTGCGTTGGGTCAGTGACAGGTCAGCTATTCGGACAAGTCGGACAATCTAACTAGCTAAGCCTACCTTAGATATACCATTTTCCAGGGCAGGGTACCACCCCCCAATGTTGCACGTTTGTGTATTCCCTCAATTTGATTGGTCAAAAGACGAGGAGTGGTCATCACACCATACCAGTAATGAGGTCATTTGATTCAATAATGCAAATTATATTCTCGCCCATAACTTTATTTTCCAATGCATTTTTATTCCACCCAACAAAGGATGTTTCAATAACAAAGACATTGTGTTGTATCTTACTTCCTGTGGTATTTCCCTCACCCCATGTTCCCCCCTCCCATCCCACAGTACTTGGTACACCCCATGTGTCAGCCGGCGCTCGCTATGGAATGTTGACATAGCGGCGCTGCTCCTGGTTGACAGCTGACGACATTCTTGATGATAACTGAACCAATAAATATCTTACCTTCAAATCACGACGTTGTCTCATTTACAACAATTCTTGGCGACGAGGTAAAGGAAGACTGTGCCAGGGACAGTGGATGTCGTCTCCCTGGGCTGAATTCACGGCTGTCGACAAAGAAAGAAGTGAAAGTAATCGTTTTGGAGTCAATGAAGTGACGTGACAGAAGCGGTGGAAAACTTATCGTTTGTGGAAGTGACAAACAAATAGACTCCAGTAAGAGCAATCCACCGTAGTGATTCTGAATCTATCCTCGCGTATGGGCATAGAGTAACTGTCGAGGTGGTCAGGAAATATATTCGGGTGTCGTGTCGGGCATCTCGCTTCCGACCAGCCTACACGCTTTGATGGGAATTGCAGCCAGGCTCAAGGGATCAGCGCGCTCTTACTAAATTCGTGTGTCTGACCGGGCACAGGGGGCGCAGAGGTGAAGAGCGCGAAGGATAAGACGGCGCTCGTGAGGTGATCGCTGGAAGGGCAGGCGGCAGCAGGGCGAAAGAAAAGGAAACAGGCTGCGCACCGCTCGTCTTTTGAACTCAGCCAGTGTACTCGGAGCTTGCGGCGCGTTTGTGGAATAAAGAACTGCAGGTGCCTCGGCACGAGGCAGCGTGCATTTCAGTCACGTCTCCTTGCATCTAGCGTTCACGAACCACTGACTATCGCCCGCTCGTTCTAACTGTAGATCACGAGTAAATGCAATCCCACCTTGAGGAGAAACACAAAGTCCAACGTGTTTTCACCGCAACACCTCCTCTCGTTTTCCGACTTGACTGGAAGTGATTTCTGTGAGGGGAATTTGATTCAACAGGAAGTTCCCGCCTGTTGGGGGTGTTGGCGCTCTCATTGGGTTTTGAGACGAAGTCGGTGGAAGTAAAAAGGGGACTTGCCATACCCCTTGTTTTGCTGTTGTCCTTTGAGACTCTGAACGTTACTATTGGTGGGCTGAAGTGGGGATAACTTGAAGTATATTTAAAGTAGAAGATCTGCCTTGTAGGTTATTTACTATTCTGTTTCAGCAATTTAAAGGTCTATTCTAGGAGTCTGGAAATTGTATGGCAATGGCTGGTGCAGGTATGAGTCAGCCTCCACCCTTCCTTAATGAGTTGGGGGAACCTGTCATACCCTGGAGGAGGTGGGAAGGTATTTTCAAATCATATTTGATTGCCATAGGAGGTAGCAATTACACCAATATACGCAAACAGCATATACTTCTCCACAATTTGGGTACACATGGGAGGAAGATCTATGAAGACATAACAGGGAGGTTAGTGGAGGACGATCAAGAAGAAGTGGAGGAAGGTGTAAATGTCTATGAAAGCACACTAAGAGAATTAGGGGCTCACTTCAAAGAGAAAATAAATGTGGTGATGGAAAGGCATAAGTTTTTTAAGAGGGTGCAGAAGAGGGAAGAGAAAGTGAGCAATTACATAGCAGTGTTGAGAGGTTTGTCAGCCACATGTGAATTTGGGCAACTCACAGACTCATTGATTAGAGACCAACTAGTGAGGTGCACCAATGACACCAAGACCCAAGAGGAATTACTCACCAAGAACCCCAATTTAGAGGAGGCTATTAACATAGCCAAGGGGCTAGAACATACCGCGAGGTGTATCAGGGAAATGAAATCACCTGAGGGGACAAACAAAGAGAGAACAGAAAGCAAGTCTAGCACAGAGGGAGAAACTGTCTGCAAAGTAGGGGACAAAAACAAAGAGGTGATTCGCAGTAAGTCTGGTCCTATGGTGTGTTTCAAATGTGGCAGTCCAAATCATTTGGCGAGTAACTGGAAGTGCCCCGCAAGAAATGTGCAGTGTAGAAAGTGCAACAGGTGGGGACATTATTCTAAAGTGTGCAAAACTCCTGGTAAAGCAGTGCATGTTATTGAGGAATCCACACAAGGGGAGGAAGGGGAGAGATCCTATATTTTCCAAGTTGGGGAAGAAAAGGAAGAGGAAGTTGACATGTATCCCAAATGTGATGTTTTATTGGATGGTGTGAAGTTTAACATGTATGCCGACTCATGCTCCCCCTACACCCTGGTGGATAAAAATGTATTTGAGGAAAAGTTTGCAGACCATCCCGTGAAATTGATGCAACCTGACATTAGTCCCAAGGGGTACAACGAAGGGAGGATCCCACTAGAGGGCATGGTGACGATGAGAATCTCCTTTAAGGATAGACATACAGTAGGGAAGGTATATGTATCTTCTAGAGGCTCAACTCTCTTGGGCTGGAAACACCAGAAACAGTTAGGTATTACACTGGACCCGAATAACAAAGAACAGGTGTTGTTAATTGACCCCATAGGCATAGCTGGAAATCTCACAGAAGAATTTAAGGAGGTGTTCAGTGACAGTTTGGGAGTTTTCAAGATTTACATGCACAAGATCATTCTTAAGGAGGGGGCTGAACCTGTAGTGCACAAGACCAGATCCATACCATTACGCATGAGAGAACCCCTCCAGCAGGAACTACAGAGACTGGTCAGTCAGGGGGTCATCATGGAGATAGAAAGGTCTGCCTGGTTGGCCCCGATTGTGATCACGGCAAAAGATGGGGGAAACAGTATAAGACTCTGTGTGGACCTGAGAGGCCTCAACGCGAACATCCTGGTGGACAGATTTCCCCTTCCCAGGATAGGCGAAATGCTGAGCACAATCAAGGGGGCAAAGTATTTCAGCGTGCTTGATCTGTCCTCAGCCTACTACCAAATCAAACTTCACCAGGATTCTCAGATACTCACGGCATTCACGACCCCGTTTGGAAATTTTAAGTTCTTGCGTATGCCATTTGGTCTGGCGTCAGCGGCCGCGGCCTTCCAAAGAGTCATGCAACATGTATTAAAGGACTGCAAGAACAATCTCTGTTTCCAAGATGACATACTAATCTACGGAAGTTGTGAGAGTGAACACAATGAGATGGCAAAGGAGGTGTTGAAAAAATTGAGAGAGGTAGGGTTTACCACCAAACCCTCTAAATGCAAGCTAGGAGTATGTTCTGTAGACTACTTAGGACACACCTTGTCGGAAGAAGGCATCAAGCCCAAGCTGGACCTAGTCAGAGCTGTGAGAGACGCCCCCACTCCCAAGAGCAAAGAGGACATTCTATTGTTTCCGGGACTAGCAGAATACATGGCCAAGTTCATTAGGGATTTTGCTATGGTGTCACAACCATTGAGAGACTTGATCAAAAAAGACAGTGTCTTCGATTGGGGTAAAGAGCAAGAGATGGCAATGAGAGACATAAAGAAGGCCATCATTGAGGCTCCATTTATAGGAAAATTTGACCCCAATGGTGAGACCATCATCTCGACGGATGCCAGCAACAGAGGTATAGGGGCCACCCTGGCACAAAGAGAGGGGAACAAAATCAACGTTGTGGCCTTTGCATCGAGAACCCTCACTGCATCGGAAAAAAATTACTCCCACCATAGAGAAAGAGGCGTTAGCGGTCTATTGGGCAATCTGCCACTACAAATTTTTCATCTGGGGAACTTCTTTTGAAGTACAGACCGATCATAAACCTTTGGTCTCATTGTTCACAAAGAAAGACATGGAAAGCATGACGCCCCGTATAGCAAAATGGGCGGTGGGACTGCAAGCCTACAACTTCAAAGTAACCTACATTCCCGGACAACAAAACAGGGTAGCTGATTTCCTGTCGAGAGCACCGGCAGAGGAAGAGGTGGAAGAGGAGTTGAGAGGCAACTCAATTCTGGAGTTGCGTCTAGCAGCGGTAGAAAAGAGTACTTGGGAAACTCAGATGGAACTAGATGATACACTGAAGAAGGTGAAGAGATATATACTCACGGGATGGCCGAAGAAGTGCAAGGACATGGAAATGGAGATCCAGCCATTTTGGAATGTGAGGGAAGACCTATCCATAGAAGGAGATTTTATACTGAAATCCGGGAAACTTGTCCCTCCAGAAGCATTAAGGAACCAAATAGTGGATCTGGCACACGAAGAACACTTAGGAAGAAGTCTGAGCAAAGCTAGACTTTGTACGGACTACTGGTTCCCAATGATGGACAGTGAAATGGAGGACAAAGTGCGTGATTGCTACGCATGCAGTCTAAGTGACAAGTCGAAGACCACAAGAAGAGCACCCTTGTCACCAGTGGAGGTACCCGAAGCTCCGTGGAACAAATTAGGCTTTGACATAGCCGGGCCGATCCATGGCAGAGGGCCCCAAGACTGGTACCTACTAGTCATGGTGGACTACTACTCTAGTTGGATAACATGCAAGATAGTTCACAACGTAAACACCAGGGAAATCATCGAGTTTATGAAAGAGGTGTTTTCAAGAGAAGGGGTGCCTGCCACACTTGTGACAGATAATGGCGTACAGTTAACCTCAGAAGAAATGAAGGAATTTCTCAAGGACTGCTCGATAGTACATGTTCGCACGCCCCTATACTGTCCCAAAGCAAACGGTAAGGTGGAGAGAGTAAACCGTATGGTGAAAGAGTGCATACAGTTAGCCAAGCAAGCGGGACAGAACATCGAAGAAGCGTTGAGAGACATGTTGTGGGCATACCATACCACGCCCAAGTCTACCACTGGGTGTACTGGCTCCCTGTTCGCCAAAGGGTGCACTTTAAAGCAATGTGTACCACACACAAGCTCTACTACGGTTCCGGCCCAGCGATCCTCAGCAACATGATTACACCCTATACAGCAACCAGAGTGCTACGATCGCAAAACGAGAATCGAGTCCACATTCCCAGATTCAAAAAAATCCGCACGGGAGGCCGTCAATTCTCCGTTCAGGCGGCCAAGGGCTGGAACGCACTCCCTCTGGCCCTCAGATTGGAATCCAACTACCTTGCGTTCCGCAAGAAACTTAAGACCCATTTGTTTCCCAAGTAACTCCCCTCGACTGCCGCCCGTCTCAATAGGTTCAAGCTACATAGCGCGGGGATACCCTTGGGTCACCAGGCGCTGTAGAAATCGCTAAAATAAAAAAAAATAAATAAATACGCCCTTCGAGTTACTGAGGGGGAGGAAAGCTGGCACCAAACTCACACCCAGTTGGATGGGAAGAAGACAAATAGAGGAGGCCAACCCCCAGGAGATCAAGAGGAGGATTGAAGCCAATCAACGCAAATACAAGGAGTGGTACGACAAGAAGTGGGGAGTTAAGGAGAGAGAATTCCAGCAAGGACAAAGAGTCTATGTGAAGAAACCAGAGAGACTGAGAATGGGAGGGGACAAGTTTTATGCTCCCAGTACTATCAAGATACGAAACAAGAATTCCGCGGTCATGGAGGATGGTAGACTGTGGAGCCATGACAGGGTGGTGCCTGCTGGAGGGGAAGTATCCAGGTCTCACACGACAAGGTCTGAGGGTGGAGACATCAGCGGGGATACTAGACTAGACAGGAGGAGTGGGAGACCTAGGAACGCCCCCCAGTGGCATAAACATTTCCAAATGAGATGGATTCCTCAGGGCGAGCCCTGTTAGCCTAGCAGGTTCCCCGAGGCGGTCCTATAGCCTGGACAGGGAGGACTCAGCTTCTTCTTCTATCCCTTGTGAGGGCTGTATACCTTCCCGGCCTGCATCTTTTGTTTCCTTACCTTTATCTGTTTCTATAGGGAGGATGATGTGTTGTATCTTACTTCCTGTGGTATTTCCCTCACCCCATGTTCCCCCCTCCCATCCCACAGTACTTGGTACACCCCATGTGTCAGCCGGCGCTCGCTATGGAATGTTGACATAGCGGCGCGGCTCCTGGTTGACAGCTGACGACATTCTTGATGATAACTGAACCAATAAATATCTTACCTTCAAATCACGATGTTGTCTCATTTACAACACATTGTATAACTGTAGGTACATGCGAGCTTCCTTTGAGAGGTCGAAGGGTGAGTTTCTCACGAAAGTCTGTTGCTGGCATTAATTCAATGTCATGGCTTGTGGACTCGGAGATTTTCTACACATGCACAGTTACGGGACCCAAGATTGAGCAACATTGTACTTGATTGGTCCAAACATGGGCTAATAGCAAAGTCAAAAAGAATAGTTTTAGAACAAAGAATAAATGAATGCACTGTATACCACTTATCTCTACTCTATTCCCATTACTTGATTTTAACTACAGCATTAGAAATTAAGCAGAACGAACAATTTAGTAAAAGTAGCAATGTAAGCGTTAGCACGTGAAAACATAGAGCAGCCATCTTCAGTTCTAGTGCGCAGAAGCAAAGTTTTCCCACCAAGCAAAGAATATGTCACGTCACATTAGTGTGACACACGCATGCGCAGAAAATTTTGGCGTTGCGACGGCAATTTTAAGACACTCGAGTTATGGTTAGTGGAAAGCACATTGAAAAGCTTCCCCTAGATACTAGAAATGCCGTGTGGTGAACTGTTAGTAAGACGAAACATGTTTATTAGAGTATTATATATTATTTCGAGAGCGTTGAATCCAAGCAAGTCTCTTTACAAGTGAAACCTTGCTCCATCAGAGCTACTGACACACCCACGTATTCACCCATACAGCTACTCACACACCCACTTATTCACTCATACAGCACTCGGACACCCACCCATACACCCATACAACCACTCACACAGCCACTCCCACAACAGATGCAGACAGTCACACAACCACTCACTGTCATCTTATCCCAGCAGCATTGCATTACTACTATTATTGTATTTGAGGTTGTTATGTTTTTGCTCTGCTATTCACATGCTGCAGAACACTTCAAATTTAGTTCTTGGTGTATTTAGCTAAAGCTGTTTTGGATGCAAACTTGACTACCATAACATCGGTGTACCACCACTACATCAGTCCCCCTATGTAGTAGGATCAGTCCACTGCAGACATTGCGTAGAGGTGAGCATTACATCAAAGGTCACTTCATCTTATACAATTATTCTGCAGAGTCAAATTAGATTTAAATCCTCGTGGCATTTCCACCTTAATTGGAGAAATCTATGGCCCAACTTTTTCCCTAGTCAACAAGTGGCGAATGAGCCATTATATTCAGCAAGACAAACCAAAAGCAAGCATGAAGAGATTAGAAAGAGAACTTGTTGGCTCATTCTTTTCTACAATTGTTCAAGTTGGTGTTTTTTTCATTCAACAGGGATAGCCTCTGATCCTGTTTTTTCTTATTCTTAAAATCTACTTATGTGCAATGTAGATGCACCTACTTGTAAGACTGATGAAATGATCAAGTGTCCCATTACCACTCCCTCATTGTTACATAATGCAGAGCCCATTTTCAGATGGATTTTCAGTGCTGCTAGACACTGACCAGGTTGTGAGGAGTTCGCCTGGGCCACTCCCCCTCAGATTAGCGCACACATACAAACATACAGATGGGTATGTTAAATGCCTTTATTGCACACCAAGTTAGTACAGAACAAGTGTAAGTGTAGCAGAATAGTTACTAAAATCTAAACTATATATCTAAGAGGAAATACAGAGAAAATAGAAAGAATGAAGAACATGAACATTATGTTAGTTCATAATATTTTTCCTACAGAGTGTAGCCCTAACAGCTAGAAGCTGCCTCAGCCATAACAAAAAAAGTAGATCAACGAGGACTGGCAAGCTACTAATAGGAAAAGATTAATGTTATTGATGGTTAGGAAATAACTATCTCTTGCCCAACAATAGAATACAAGATTTTTTTTATTGATCAACTCACCATCTTCACACTTCCCAAAGCAAACAGCATAGGAGCAACAATGAACATGGATCTCCCTACGGAGAAGCATGCAGAGCCGCTTTGCGTGTCATACAACTTGATATAAAGGCGCTCTACCTTTTACTCTCAGCTTTTCCAGGAAGGCTTTGGTCTTGTGTCTGTGTGAATTGAGAACTTGGAGTGTTTAACTAAAGCTATATTTGGATGCAGGCTTGACTACCATAACACTGGTGTACCACCACAACATCAACCCACCTATATGGGAGGATCAGCCCCCTGCAGAGAATGCATACAGGTGAGTACCACATCAAGGGTCACTTCATCTTATAGAATAACAATTATCTTTGCTCCTGGCTTGACAACCCTTATGCCAGCGTACCAACACTACATCGACCCCGCTGCATCAGAGGATCATTACTTTGCAAACATTACTGAGAAATGATCACTGCACTGAAGGTCAATGCATGAAAAGCAACTTCAAAGCAACAGGGAACTAGGTAAAATATATGTGTTTAAGTTGCAGAGTGTTTATCCAATTGTTGCATGTGGGAAGGAGCCATGTTGCCTCTCCTCTCCTTCTACAATGGTAATATCCAAGATATTTCACTGCATAAAGAGGTTAAATCAGGGAGAATGAATCATGATAAGGGTGTTTGGAACGGGTGGTCCAAGGTATTTTCTTCCGAAGAGATTCTAGAATGGAATCTGAGTGGGATTTAACAATGCTTTATGAAATTCGTAACACTGCACTGTGGTGGTAGCACGGGACTTGACCTTTGACTATAGTAATAGATGTGTCAATCTGTGCTTGATAGTATACTTGTTCAACTATTATGTTGTTAGGCCATTGTAATATTAACTGGAATTTAATAAATGTATTTATTTATGGAAAATGCGTTTTTCTTTGCTTATAACTTTGTTGCCATTTGATTAATCTGCATAAAACTTATCAAACCCTGGTAGACGTGACTAGTTTCGTACTGACTGGTGCAGCGGAAACAGTTTTGGTAATGGTTAAAATGTTGTATTTACTGTTTTAGCTCTCAAGGGAAGTTTTGCTCTCCACTACCATACTACAAGAATCAAAACATTTGTCATAATATTCAGAAGGTGGCCAGAAGCCACACCCCTTCCCCCCACCGAAAAGACACACCCCTAAACTGCTTGAGAGTTGCCCTGTAATATAAAATACTCCAGGAGCATATGTACACGCCCCTATTGCCACGGGAATGTCGCTTTCTGTGCCGTTCCCATGGTGTTAGGGGCCTTGCCTTATGTACAAGTCAGCGTTAAGCCACTTAATGTACATAAGGCATCTTTTCATGCTATGTTTAGTGTGAAAGGGGTGTGCAGTAGGTGTTGTGTGGTGGGCGCTCCACAGCAACACCCACTGTATTTGACAATGCCCCCTATGTACAAGGGTGGCGTACATAGGAGGCAACTCAAAAATTAAGACCAGGAAAATACTGGTCTTATGTTGGCAAAATGAGGAAAAATGCTTTATTTCTCCTCGATTTTTTGCTTTTTCCATGTGTGCTGCCTTGCGCAGCACTCATTGAAAAAGCAAAATGCCATGATTTGTTTATGTACAGAAAGGTGCCCCTTAAACAAACTTTTAAAAAAAAATCCATTTTGTAACTTTCATGTGTGCTGCATGAAGCCCATGAAAGTTACAAAATGGCATTTTAGGATTGTTTATGTGCAGGAAGGGACACCTTCCTACACATAACCACTCCTCCCCTGCACACAGCCCTCTTTGTACTCTGGTGCAATGGTGCCTGCGCTGGTGCTAAGTTGTTAAACTTAGCGCCAATCGAAGGGGGAAACGCAAGGCTGCACAACATTCTTGTAAAAATGGTGCAGCCTTGCGTTTCTGAAGTAGCGGAGCGTGTCGTTAAGCCCAGGTGGCTAACGACACTCTCCGCCACTCCATTGTACATATCCCCCCCAGTTTTTGGATGAAGTGCTAAAACCACAAGAAAATCAACAGCATCATTTTCCCTGTCAAAAGAAAAGTATGGCTGAGGAAATTCTAGGGCAAAAGTACAAGCCCCTATCACCACCACAACATCACTTTTACAGATGTTGTGGTGGCGATAGGGGCTGCGCATTCTGTACAAGGCAGCGTTAAGCCACTTAACGTGGCTTAATGCTGCCTTGTACATAAGGCACCCTGGGGCGTGCAGTGGGTGTTGTGGTGGGCATTCCACTGCACCCAGGGTACTTTAATGGGGAGCACATTTGCCCCCAGTGTAGCCTGCCTCTACATGGCTAACTTCGAAAGACAGCACATTGACCCAGAAACCAACCCTTACCATAAGAACATCAAACTATGAAAGAGGTTCATAGACGAAATCCTGGTTTTCTGGGAAGGCGACCAGGAATCGTACAAAGTATTTTTTAACTGGATCAATGCCCTTAACCCATACCTACATTTCACCATATCAGCATCCAATACCCATATTTCATTTCTGTAAAAAAAGCATTGAAACGTCACTGGCAGATTCTCAATACTGGTGACATTAAATTTGAACAGCCAAGATTTGCTTTCAAAAGGTCCCAAAATCTGAAAGATATTTTGATACACACTAGACCCAAAACACAACAGACCAGAACACAGCCCACATTGTGGCAGCTTCCTCCAGTACAGGGGCACTTTCCGTGCGGGTCGTGTAGTGTATGTCCAATGACGACTACGTACAAGACAATCCAACTCAGTCCCTCCTTTTCCTGGGAATTAAGGAGTCATACCAACTGCAACACTGCCAAATGTATCTATCTGATACTGTGCCCATGCGGCCTTTACTATGTGGGCATGGCCACTCGCCCAGTTAAGGTACGCATGGCAGAACATCGCAGCAACTTTTGCTGCAAAAAGACCAATACCAAAATGAGCAAACACTTTGCAGAAGCTAATCATAGTGCTGACTCAATGAAATGGTTGGTACTGGAAGCGAATAATGCCTCAACCAAACAGAGCCTTTTCTATAAAGAACAGCGATGGATACATCGTTTATGCTCAGACAGTTCAGGACTCAACCAAGACATCCCCTGGAGCGCCCTGTAACACTATCTTTACACACGACCTACATACTGAGGATACTTGGTTCTGAACACTAGATGGGATATATGTTCAGAATACTAATCTGTCAAACCTCTAAGTAATGGTCGCCGTTACCTCACTCAGCGAACCATGATCTCCTTCTTGACATAGTAGTGTTACCTTGCCCTACCAGGCAACTAACTGGGGACACCACCATTCCACTATCCAGAAGGGCTCGCTCACCGCCCGTTATGACCAGAATCAGGGATGCTGCCCCTTATGTACAAGGGTGGCCTACATAGGAGGCAGCGCCAAAATTAAGACCAGGAAAACCCTGGTCTTAAATTGGCGAAACGAGGAGAAATGCATTATTTCTCCTTGTTTTTGCTATTTCCATGTGTACTGCCTTGTGCAGCACACATAGAAAAAGCTAAATGCCATGGCTTGTTTATGTACAGGAAGGTGTCCCTTCCTGTACATAAACCTTTTAAAAAAATGCATGAAGCAGCGCACATGAACGTAACAAAATTGCATTTTAGTATTGTTTATGTGCAGGAAAGGACACCTTCCTACGCATAACCAATCCTCCCCTGCACGCAGACCCCCTTGCATTCTGGTGCAAGGGTGCCTGCGTTGGTGCTAAGTTGTTAATCTTTGCGCCACCGCAAGGGAGATAGGTAGCATAACATATGGCTGTCATCTGATTTGTATCGAAAACAGACGGGGATATGTACTAGGAAGTGGCGGAGCGTGTCTTTAGCCTACTTGGCTTAACGACACGCTCCGCCACTTCTGAAAGGCAAGGCTGCTCATATTTACAAGAATGTGGTGCAGCTTTGCTTTCCCCAAATAGAGGCCAACATTTTTAAAGTTCACCTCAGTATACAAAGAAACAAATCCTGACTCTCTACAGTCTATTAGTTCCTGAAACAAATGAACCTGGTGAGAAGGAAGCGCATTAAAGTTAAGAAGTGCATGAAGGGGCCTGTGTCTAGTAAAGTATTACAAAAGGCGTTGGATGAGTCACAACAGAGAAAAGCACGAGGCCCAGGAGATGTGAGACTTTGGATCTGAAGAGATGAAAGATGTGCAGTTTGGGAACAAAGAATTCAATTTGACGTATGGGATTAAAAGATCAACATGGAATGTAATAAAAGATCACGCTGCATTTTAATGCTAGAATGACCTTGAAGTCCCCGCTTGTCTTGAAGTGAAGTTTGTTTGGCGGTTATGCAAGCTTTCATCTCGCATAATACTACAGTCAGGGGGCACAACCCAGGCCCCTGCAGACACCCTGTGATGCAGGAGTTCCCCAACCCTTCAAGGGGCCCCCACATCGTCAAGGGGCCACATTCAGCACAAGAGCAATGAATATCTTTGAAATACAGTAAACTTAGGGGCCCATCTTCATCTTCTGCAGAGTGACCCATCACTTTGTAGTCAATCAGAGTACAATAAGATTGCGGGGCCCGATTTCTGTACGTCCTTTTTTAATGTCGATTTTCACTGTGAAAAACGTTCATTAAAATAGAATATCAGTGGCATGTTATGTAAAGGTCCCCTCCTGAAATTCCATGAAGGTTCAGTTGGTGAATTACATTATAATTAAAATATACCATGAAGATTGCTTGGTGTACATCAAATTGTTTAGCATTATGATATTGATAAAGTCAAGAAGAATTCTTAGTACCATAGTTCGAAGTCTAAGGGGTCTATTACGATGGCGGGCGGACAAAGTCCGCCCGCCATCGCATCGTGAAATGGGACCGCCCGCTATGTGTGCAGTGGTCCCGCATACACAATTAGGATGCGTCCGCCACACTGGCAGGCGCATAATGCATTTTTTACATTGCGGCGGGCGGTGCTGTCAGCAGCACCCGCAGCGATGCAAAAAAGGCATTTCTGTATTTGCATGCACAATGTGGCAGGCACCGCGCGATGCATGCCATGTTGTGCATGCAAAGGCAGGGTGATACCATAGGTACCCCCCATGTGCACCCCCCACCCCCCAAACATCCTGGGGGCCCGCAACGGGCCCCCAACTGCGCACACCGCACGCCTTTCCATGGTGGCAACGCCGCCACATAAAGGCTGCTTTCCGCCTGTATAGTAATATGGATAGTGGTGTCTTGCAGACACCGCTACCATATTCAAACCTTTTTTCACCCAATCGACTCGCCGACTGGGCAGAAAAGCACTGGACGGTCTTCCCGTCCACCAGAGTACCCCCCGCCATCATAATATGACGGGGGGAAATGGGAGGCGGGCGGGAGATAATGTCGGTGGCGATCCGCCCAACATTGTAACAGACTTTTTAATGTTGCACAAGTTTGCCAATGAAAATCTAACCATAAATACAATTGTGAGCACACAAGCAAATGAACTTTAAGATGAGTACTACTTGGATGTTTTAGTGGTACTCTTGGGGAAAAGATTATTTTAAAGTATAGTTCTGCCCTAAATTTTGGGATCTGAAGATTTTCAAAGGTATTTCTTTCCACCTTTGCAGAGTTCTATGGGAAACTTTGTAACTTTGGACAGATGGAACGTTTTTCCTTGGTCATTTATATGGAAATAGCATGACCTTTTCCAAAAATGTTCTCCCACATATTTGTATTTAATACTAGTAATATGTTTCTGCATAAAAGACAAAAAGTTACAGACATGCAGATGGTAATGGAATTTCGCAGGAATTAATTACCACAATTAATTAGCATTTCTTCTGCCTTGCCAAACTTAAGGTTCCCTCAACTACTTTAGAGGTGGTGAACAACTGATTACTCACCCGTGGAGGTACCACAGGCCCTTTCAGCAGCATATGAAGGCAGCGGTCTATCCACTACAGAGCTGCCCCTTTTTATGCATCATGAGATCCACCCTATTTAGGAGTGTCTTCTTTTTTTTTTTATTTGTTTATTATTTTTTAACATTATACATAGCCAATTGTCATAGTACAAACATAATTGAGCGATTCGTATTTCCAATCCGGACAAGAGGAGTAAACATCTACAGGAAATCAAGTTTGCGAAACTGTTCACACAGTGTACAAGTAACATTTTCCGGTGGTACGGACTTGGTGCCACCTGTTTAGCAGGTCCGAATACTATAATAAACATGTGTAAGAGCCTGTTTGGGCGCGTTTCCCTGGAGTCCGAAGGTATGCCTGACCCCATGGTGAGATATGGGCGCTCTGTAGTGTGATAGGTAATGAGTGCATTCCCTATTGATGAACACCGGCTATGGAACTGCCGATGAATAATGTAATGTTACCTTTAACCTTGGGGGGATGAACTGGGAAAGCTGTGAGGGGGGCGATTTAGGAGTGTCTTCTTATGATTATTTTCCTTGACAAGTCTGCCATGCGAGGCATAAAGGACCCAAACAGAAAACAAGCATGGCACCCAGGCTTAGGAGAAAATATCTTGCATTTCAGTATCTTTACTTTGCTCTTTTATAGTAACACACTACAGCTTTCAGAGTTTGTCTAGGTTTGCGTATGAAAAAGAAACAAGATTGTTGAGTTGGGTAAAAAACCTGGCCTCCTGATCTGCATTCTTTCTTGCTGCCACACCTGTTACAAAAAGATCTCCACAATGGGAGATGATACAATCCCCTTCTGGGGTACATATCATCCGGCATCTTCTTTTCGTTGGCATTGACGATTGCAAAGAAAAACTTCACAAAAGATGAACTGGCAAAAAATTGTGCTTACAAAAGATTCACAAAGACAAACTTACAAAAAATACTCTGCAAACATATTCTAGCTCAGTTTAGAGGTTGAATTATCTCTCTCTTTATCTTGCAATGAGGATAATATTTTACTGAGGTGAAGGTGAAATTAAGTGAGAAAACCTGGCAAACTTCGCAAAGTAAAATATTTCTGCCCAAAAAAAAAAGATATTGTGCATGCCTCCATCAAGAATTGCTTATTATACTGCAACGTTTGCATCATTAGAAGGGTTTGGAAGAGGTATAACAAGTGAGATTCATATAATTGCCTCTGTTTTTTTAGGACAGACATCAGAGTTGTGAGGCAGAGGAGCCCTTTTGTAGCACTGGTAGGAGTGATACATGCAGATTTTATTCCTCAACCTTAGGCCCCTACTATGCCTTCTTTTCTTGCATTTATAAAATAGCAGCAAGAAGAAAAAGGAAAGACTGTAATAACCAGAAACACTGGGACTAGAACTACTAATATGACATCACAATAGCATAACCAATAGGACGTTCTGTATCCAAATAATATTCTTGGTTGAGAGCAACAAAGCCTCTTTTCTTGCTGCTCTAAGTACTGCACATTTCATATTTATAAAACATGAGTGTATTTACTGTTTTATTTAATGCATAACTAATGAGAATTTTTCATATTTCATTGAACTGGTATATATTTACTGCGGGAAACATCACTTACAACGCAAGCATTACAACGCACTACCATTACATCGCAACCATTACAACGCAAACCATTACAACGCATTGCGCTGGGGGGCGCTCTAGGATAGGGAATATATTTAATTTACTATCCAACACCTTCCCTACTATCCACGGGGACTGGAGTTGGAATAGTAAATTAAATAATTCACTATCCAGCGCCTAAAAGCACTATGCGTTGTAATGGTATGCGATGTAAAAACCGCGTTGTAACAGCAGGCGTTGTAATAGCCTGCGTTGTAACGTCATAGATCCATTTACTGCCATTCCTTGCACACCTCCTCTGGTCAATATGTTCTTTCTTGCATGCTCCTCTTGTCGTGCTCTCTTCCTCTTGAGGGTCACGTCCTCTGCTTACTCCGCTCAAGTGCAAGGGAATTACCTTCACTGACTGCCTCCCGCTTCAGAACGCAGAATTTTTTACAGTTGTTTCTGGGCTCTGCGTATCCGCGCGGGCCCTTTGCCGGCTCAATGGTCGCGTGGGAAGTTGTTTTCACACCTTTGTCCATCCTCTGGCCCGCCTCCTTAAAAGGAGTTGCCTCCTTTTTACCTTCCCAGTACTTTTCACCCTTTATTTAACACGCCTTTATCCTTAAAGGAGCCTTTCTCTTTTTAGCTAAATCCAGCTATTTTAATTATATATTTTTTTTATGTAATAATATCATTATGGGTGCAGATGAAGTCAAAAAAAGGGGGGCACTGTTCCAGAGTGATTGATGCAAGAGGTCATACACTCACTCCAAAGAGGAGAGGAGGCAGGCGGAGTGAGACAAGGAAAATGCTAGGTCGCGGACTCAGTGAAAATGAGTGAGGGGAGATGTTAAGAAAACACAATTCTTGTCTCTTGTTGCCCTCACACACTCCGAAAGAGGTCATGCTTCATCATTGGGCAGTTGCTCCTTGTTGGGCCAGCGGTGCAATGCCCTACGGGTCCCCCGAAGGGCCACTTTGGCAGAGATCTTTTAGAGAACGGGCTGTTGGGTGCATGTGGGTGTGTGCATAGAGTCCTGAATATAGAGTGCTATCATGCGTGCAGTGAGGTTAAAACTGCCTAAGGGTATACATGAAGAAGTTTTAATGGGGAGGTACCCTTGGCAGAGTAAAACAACCCGAAGGTTCAGAGTTACCAACAAAGGCGTAATGTGCCCAGGGAACATATAAGATCGACATGTTTCACGCCTATGTCGGTCCAAAGGATCCTTGGCGTTTCATCAGGACCAAAATTCAAAGTGGTTGTGGTGTAGTGCACGAGAGTGAAGTTAATAATAGAGGGGTACCATTGGCCCTCTGGATGACCATAGGGGCCACTACCTTCAGAGAGATAAGTAGCAGCTGTGACTAGATAGTCAGATCAGCCCATTCGATCATGACCTAATGGAGCCCTAACAGCGCTCCATGAGCTATAGGCGTAGGGTGTCCGCACCTAGTAGGGGTTAGATTTGGGTGTCGGCTCAAGAGACCTGCCCTGTCCTGACGCCAGCTTCAAGTGCAGATGAGGAGGTTCAGAACTTCAAGGATAATTTCCAATCCTTTATAAAAGACTCAGTTCAACATGCAGTTTATTTTTCTTGGCTGGGTATTTCGAAAAATGTGGAGGCTTCGATGGTAAAAATGTTATCCAATTCTGTTGAGGCTCCCTCAAAAAAGGGTAAACATTTTGAATCTCAGGATATATTCTCTAAAACCATTTCCCTCAAGACCTGTCCCTTCACCCAAGAGATTTCAAATTCATGGATACTTCCTTCTAGACCTTTAGTCAATACCCACTTACATGATACCAATGAAGAGATGACGAATGTCTTTGATGACCAAGATGATCTTGGTAAGTCGTCTGATGTTTTGTTCATACATGAGTCTCTGGAGAAAGGCAAAATATTTTTCTTCCCATTAGGGTTGACACTTCTTAACTGGTATGCTCTGATCTAATGGACTATATGGGTGGACCCATTTTTGACCCTTCTTTGGTTCTATCCTAATTCTACAGAATGGTTATCATCAGATCATGTGTCAGATTATGTCTCCCCTTATTTAAGTCATCACCTAGAAAAAGATGCAAGAATAAATTACACTCGGAATGCCCACATCCTTCTCTTCCAAACAGTGTAAGAGTCACTCTGGTCACAGATCCTAATATGCTTTTGCTTTTTACCAAATTTAGTAAAGATTCAAAGAAAGGAGTGGACAGGACCTGATCTAACTGCCAGGATAGGAGTCCTGGACCTGGCTGGTCCCTTGACCGGAATTTTTCATTTAGTTGAGAAAGCTAGAGTGGAGGCGTACAAGTTGACCCAGATATTTTTTCTAATTGGGCCCAGAGAGTTATTTGCATGTTAGGTAATGCTAAAATAGTAATTTCTCAAGAACACAAAAGTCTTTCTTCCAAACAAGAGGGTCAACAAGCCAATTTTCCTTTGTGTGGGGATTCCTCTACCAAGGAAATGAGCAAATACATTTCCACCTTCGCCTCCATTGCCAAGGCTCATCTCTCTTTAAAAAAGATTTTTTCTTCTTGAGTTTTTGGCAGGGTCGGCAAAACAGGGAGTAGCTTTGCCAGCCACCACACCTCAAGGGAAAATGCCAATAATAGAGGCTCTTTCAGTCAAGGATCCCAACAAGATTATTACCAGTACTAAATGCTTCATTTCTACCCACGTTGTCACTTAGGCTTCAGGAATAGGGGATAGAGACACCAAGGAGGCCAATATACCAGTAAGATTTTCCGAATCTGGCCTTTCTCCTGTAGGAAGGCAGTTATTTAGTTATTCCAAACATTTGGGTTTCCCTCACAGCAGATCCCTGGGTGATTCAGACATTTCAAGCTTATTGCATAGAGCCTTATCGGGACCCTGTGCAGCTGCACTTGCCCTAACCTCTACGTTTCTCACAAGAACAATAATTTCTTATTCATGTAGATTCCGTCTCTTCTTGTAAAGCAAGCAATAGAACACACCTCTTTTGATCCGCAGATTTTCTCACTACCATCACTTTGGTTCAGAAAGTGAACAAAAAGCTTTGACATGTAATCAATTTAAAGACTTTTAACAACTTTGTAGTGGATCATCAAGATTAAAACTATAGTTCACCTCAGAGATTCTTTTATCCAGGATGATTGGTTAGTAATATTGGATCTTCAAGGCACCAACCTGACAGTCTGGTTCATGCTCTTTACAGGAAGTGTCTACAGTTTCAATGGAGTAAAGGTTTCTTCCACTTAAAAACTCTCCCTTTCTGTCTCCCCTCAGCCTCTTGGTGTATTACCAAGATCCTTAAAACCAGGGGTGGCCTTTCCAAGAGCCCAAAGTGCTGGGCTCATTGTATTTCTTGATTATGGCACAGGACAAAGTTCATCTTCTCTCTCATTTAAACGTATGTCAAGAACTTCTTCAAAATCTCGGGTGTTTCATCAATATTCAAAAACCTTTTCTCCTACCTTCAAAGCATTTGTAGTTCCTGGATTTCCTGATAGACACTACAGAATCCGCCTGACAACTCCCTTAACAGAAAGTGTTTCAAATCAAGAAAGAAATGTGTCATTCTTTAACCCTTCCTCGCATTTCTCTCAGACCTTTGACTTGTCTCATAGGTCTACTGCCATCTTCAGTTCTTGCTATTTTTCTCCTAAGCATTGAGCTTTTCAAAGACTATAAGGATGTCGTCTCCCCAGAGGTTTGTCATATTCAGATCCGGTAATCTAAGATCCAGATTCCAGAGATGAACTTCTATGATGGCTGAGCCTCTTAAACGCCTGGAATGGGAGAACGATTTTCTCTGTTGCCCCAGATCTTGTCTAAAAATCCGATGCAAGTCGGACAGGTTGGGGCACAAGATAGGCTCAGTTCTTGACTGGTGGTACATGGTCGCTTCAGGAGTCAAACTTGCATATCAATTTTTTAGAGATGCTTCCAGGTTCCTTTGACTTCCAGAGCTTTGAAAAACACACAGTAAAATGCCAAATTATTTTATGGATAGGCAACCTGTCAGTGGCCAGGTATATAAACCATTTTGGTGGTATGAGATCCACGCCTCTGCCAGGGCTGACCAAAAGTCTCTGGAAATTTTGCCTCCAACTGAATCTCTTCCTCACAGTGCAATATCTTCTGGGCAATCTGGACCTTGTAGAAGATTGGTGTTCCGGACGCCTGCAAGACTCAAGTGATTGCCGCCTGCACCCTACAGCATTCAGTTGATTTTCTTCTATCGTTGCACAATGTCCATAGATATTTTTGCTTCCCATCTCAAACCCATCTTCTTTCCTTCTGCAGCTGAAGAACAGATCTGCTGGCTGTGGCCACGGATGCATTTCTTCAGTCCTAGCCTTAGAATCTTCTTTAGGTATTCCGTCACAACATGATGATTTATTGAGTGTCTAGCTCAGACTCGCAGACAGCAATCGTCCCTAGTACTTGTCACCCACTTTTGGGAAGCTCAACCTTGACAGCAAAACCCTTCTGAAACTGTCTTCAGATTATTTGGTTCAGATTCCTCTTTTTCCAGATCTGTCCTGCAATCCTCAGGGAATCTGTCACACCCTAACTGTGGAAAGCTGCCTTTTTGGACGGCTAACACATTGAAAGATGGTTCATTAGGATCATAAAGAACATCTATAACTCTTTTTGAGTTTGATCTTTTGTGTACCCCTTTCTATACGTATATTATTACATCTTCTTTAATACAAAATATCAAATTACAACACCTGCAATTTAATACATTTTTCTTAACAGCAATATTTCGTTTCTGGATTGATTTTCTGAATAATTGTAAATTGCATTATTGTGGTCATAATTTGGGAACTGGATATCCCTTACAAAAACAAGTTTCTCTTGGGGGGGAACATGGCTGCGGGCTGACGCCAGCCGTGTGAGCTCCTGGTCAAAGAGAGGAGGGACATGGAGCGTTATGGATAAAACAAACTGAGCTAATAGTTATGGGCATGTGGTTTGAGTAGAGGAGTTAATAGACATTGTACCTTTTACAAATAGTGAGAAGTGTTATTTAAAACGGACTTACCCGAGTGGACGGCGCTTATGGGTTTGGACACGGAGTCACAGAGTGTGATTTGGCAGCACGCAGCACGTCTCCTGCAAAACACTCATGCGGCATTAGCTGCATTAGAGGCAGCGGGCTCCAGGGTTGATAGAGGCAGAGGAAGCACTGAATAGTGGTTGCTGGAAGAGAGAGGCTTGGGGATCAGTGTGAAAAGCAAGGAGAGCTGCGAGGGTGAAGCAGGGCAGTCCATGCACCGAAACATGGAAGTACAGGAGCAAATGCGGGATGCGTTCACATTTGGAGGTGGGACAAGTGAGTAGACTAGTGGATTACAGGTACAGGGGTGCACACGGGAGGTCCTGAGGCCGATGGAAAAGGTGCCTGCATCGAAGGTGCCACATTCAGTTTTAGAAACAGGAGATAGGGTCAGTGAGGGTATGGGTCTTGGGGTAAATCCCCCCTTAATTAACTCCTTAACATAGTTAGTCACTATGGAGGAAGGAGAAAGTACGGCCAAATTAGTACCCAAAAACAATGAGATGTGAATGAGAAGCTGTTACCAGCTGTGGTCGCACCCGGAGGGTAAAAGTAAGGGTAAAGGAGGTAAGGGAGGAGGCAGCAGGGAGAAGGCAGTTAAAGAGGTGGTAATGATTTCCCCATAAAAGAAAGTTTCAAAGTCGGGAGGGAGATTAAGATGCTGTGACCCAAAAGAAGTACCTGTGCCTGTTAAGCCTTCGCCATCCCTAAAATCATACTTCGAAACTATGGAACAGGTTGAAATCTCACAGGCAAAGAGGAATAAGGCAACAAGGCAGTCACAAATAGCTCCACTTCTCTTGGAGAACCAATTAACTCTATTGGCAGAATCCAAACAGTGGGAAGAGGAACAGGTAGAAAATTCCAGTTCAGATATAAACCCTAGCTCTAGTCCTAGCCTCTGTTCTAGCCCTGTCCCAAACCTCAGTATTGAACTATCTCAAGGTAGTAGTAAGGTGGGGAAGGGGGAGAACTCCAACCAGAGTGACAGCAGCTCATGTGGCAATGAAGCTCAAATTTCAATGGAAAGGAGGTATTTTTTAATCTAAGGCGGGATATTTTCACGAAATTCGAGATATCCGAGAATAATCAAAAAAGCAATTCAAGACAAAGGTGAGGTACTAGAGGAGAAACTGGATGACCTGGCTCAGCGTACCATGAATTTTGGAAGGGGAGGTCAAATCATTATCAGTCGCAGAGTCGGGAAATTCTAAGGATATTGAGTCACTAAAAGGACAGAATAGATTGCTGCAAGATGACTTAGAAAGATTGGAAACACAATCCCGACGTAACAATTTAAGATTTCTCAAAATTCCGGAGGGGGCTGAGAAAGAAGCTGTTAAGGCCTTTATATGTGGCCTAATGAGAGAGGAAGTGCTGAAGGATAGGTCAGAAATTGATTGGGAGAAAGAGATACAGAGAGCACATAGAGGCCCCTATAAGTTAAACTTGGATAGGAAGACACCCAGAAAGATTTTGATAAACTTTTTGACATTCGCCGTGAAAGAGTTAGTGTTGGGACGGGCTCTGAAAGAGGGTTCTTTAAGCCATGATGGTTTCGCCTATCAAATAAGATCAGACCTTGGCAAGAGGACGACTCAGAAGCAGTGGGAACTGGGCACCAGAATGAATGAGCTACAAAGTAAGGGAGCTCAGGTGCAGTTGAAATTCCCAGCAATGCTAAAGATAATGGGGTGAAACAAAATGTATAATATTAGCAGTTGAGAGGAAGTGGATACCTTTATATCACAGATGGAGTGATGAGTTGTTAGTTTATGTTAAAAGGGTTAAATTTCCCTGAAGATATTTAGAACAGATGGTAGCATGTTCACAGATAGATGTTATAGATAGGTTGATCTCTTTTCTTTGTTAATTTACTCCATGTTCTCTTCTCAGCGCAGGACGGGAGGATCGCAAAGGGCGGATTGTATAGCCCAAGGTTTAGAGCGGGGGTTTGCCGGGGTAGGGGGATTGGGGGCACTGGGTGTGGGGAGCAGTGGGAGAAAAATAAAAAAAATAATTGTCCTCATTAGACTATCTCTTGAAAGGTTAGAGAAAAATTCTAGGTCTAAAAAGATTATGCTTTGGAATCAAGATCTATTGTATAAGAATTGGTGCTTTAAAACCAGAGCATGGATAAATCAAAAGTAGCCAATTTTTTAACACAGAATGTAAATGGATTGAGATCAAGAAGAAAGGTGTCCCGGGTTATGGACATTTTAAAGAACAGTAAGGCCCAAATTATATTACTACTAGAGACTCATCTAGAAAGAAATGAGTGTAGGAAATGTTTTGATAAACCTAGATGGGTCCAAGAGGTAGTATGCTCAGACCAGAGAGGGAGCATTAGGGGAGTAGCCTTCATTATTAAAAGTTATAACAGAATAAAATTAGTTAAATATGAATCTGATTGTTCAGGCAGGTGGTTAGTGGCAACTCTGCTAATTCAATGTAGGGCATTGGTCTGTGCTGTGTATTATGGGCCGAATAATGATAATCCAGAAGCCTTGATTAAGATGGAATCTTGTTTACTAGAGACAACCGTACCTATTGTCTTGGGAGGAGATTTTAATATAGTTATGAATAAAGAATTAGATAGGACCTCTAAAGTTAAGTATACTAATCCACCAAGATCGTTCTCCAGATTGAAAATTATGATGAAGGAATTCAATTTAATCAACATATGGCATACCAAGAGGAGGGAGAGTAGAGAGGTCACCTTTTACAGTAAATATTATAGGCATCACTCCTGTATAGATTACTTTTTATTAGATCAAGAACTATGTGGAGAGGTAGTTGAGGTAGACCATACTCCCGCATTACTGTCAGATCATTCCGCTGTAGCCATGGCTTTGAGGATGCTTCAAAAAGAGGGGTGGAGAAGATGGACTTTAGACAGGACCATACTACTAGATGAGGACGTGGTTCATGATTTGAGGGGAAAATCTGAGATTTACTTTCATGTTAATAAAGGATTTGCAGAAAATCAAATAGTCTGGGATGCCTATAATCCATATTTGAGAGGAGTTTTACGATCTATAATGGTGGGGAAATAAAGGTGACGAAGCAAGAAGATGAGTACAGAATCAAAGACATTAAGGAAAAATAAAGAGAACTACAGAAGGCTTCAATGGAAGATACAGATAGTGTGCAATTTCTGAGTAAAGAGTTAGAGAAGTTACAAGTAGCTTTCCAGGCACAGATAGATAAGAAAATACTTGATAAATGGAAAGCTAGTAAGCTTCGACATTTTGCTTGTGGAGAGAAATGCAGTTCCTTATTAGTCTGGAAGACCTAGGCAGATAGAGCCAGGAATACAATTCGGGAGCTAATCAGTAGGAGATCAGGGGAAGTATTGCATACTAATGCTGATATATGCGGAGAGGCGTGTAGCGTTATGAGTGATTTATATAGTGAAGATATCCAACTGGGCCAAAATTTTATAAAAGAGTGGCTAGGATTGACGACACTCCCACAGTTAACTAATGAACAGCAGAAAGCCTTAGTGGTAGAGATCACGAATGGAGAGATAAGAGCCCAGTTTAAGAAAATGGTAAAGGGAAAGGCAGGCGGGCCTGATGGTCTCCCTGCTGAGGTTTTTCTTTGTAATATAGATGTAATAATTCCATTTCTAAAAGATCTTTTTAATTTGATATATATGGATGGGGAAAGACACCCCAGTTCTTGTTTAGAGTCCACATTAACTTTGCTTTTAATACCAAATGAAGACCGGCAGAGAGAGGACTCCTACTGACCAATATCCCTATTGAACATGAATTACAAGATCTTTCCCGGAGTTATAGCATCCGGGGTAGCCAAGGTCATAAAAGAGGTTATTCACCCCAATCTAAGAGGTTTTATACCTGGGAGACAGCTTAACGAATTAACATTTCAGTTGATGGGGGTGGTAGATATGGCGGAGGCTCGGAATTTACCCCAAACCATAGTAGCTGTGGATGCAGGCAAAGCTTTTGACCAGGTGCATTGGGCTTATCTCTGGGAGTCCTTACTTGGGTTTTGCTTTTCGCAGAATATGGTTAGGGCAGTGCAAAATGTGTACTATGGCCCCAAGGCTAAGGTTTTGGTAAATGGGGAGTTGTCAGATTGGTTCAATATTTTCAGGGGGAAAAGACAGGGTTGTCCTCTGTCCCCACTTTGTATGTAGAGCCGCTAGCCAACTTGATAAGAGCAGACTCCACCATTCTTCTTTTCAAATCATATGATTTTGATGTAAAAATAGCATTATATGCAGATGATTTGATGCTGTTTACAAGTAACCTGCAAGACGCAATCCCCAATTTGATGAGGAAGGCGGAGTTATTTGGACAGATCTCTTGGTATAAAGTGAATGCAGGTAAAACTGAGATAATGGAATGGAACAAGGATCTGCCGAGTTATGGGGTAAAAACACAAATACGGTATCTTGGGGTTTTAATTACACAGAAGATGGAGGATATTACAAAAACGAACTGGAAGAAAGTCAGTCAGGATGTAGCAGGGTTGCTGTTAAAATGGGCAAACTTACCTTTAAATTTTTATTGTCGAGTAAACCCAGTAAATCACTTTCCTCTTCAACACTATCCGGCTAGTCTTTCAGAAGGAAGATATAGCTAAACTCCAGGAGAAAATAGGAAGTTTTATTTGGGCATCAAAGTGTCCCAGGATTGCTTGAAGAAGTTGAGGAGAAGGCTAGAGGTTGGGGGATTGGCACTTCAGACTTACTCGCCTATTGCTATGCCTTCCATCTTAAGAATGTGTGCATGCCTGCCAATAAGACAAATAAGTAATTGATTGACTTACTTTTTGAAGCTATGTTAGTGGATATCCTGCAAAGTCGACTGCATTTTCTTTTTAAATATGGAGCCCCTAAGTTTTTTTAAAAAGTGTTGCTAAAGATTCTGAAGACCGCATTAAACATGTGGATGTATGTAAGGAAAACACTGAGGCTTCCATATTTTTCATCTTGGGCCCCGATGTGGGATTCCCCGGGCACCCCAGAATGTCAGAGGGATCAACTTAGTCAGCCTTTGAAATCCGGGGGCATCAGTTATTGGGCAGACCTTAAGGAGGGCTCCAACTTAATGAGCGTGGAAGATTTGAATAATCTGAACAAGGGGCAGCTAACAAGGTTTAAATGCTACCAATTGAGCTGCTGGTGGGTGACACAAGACTGGGCTGAGGAAGAGGACTCAAAAACTGACCACTGGAAAAAGGAAATTTCTTTCTGGTATTGGGCCTTCCTGGGAAAGGATATGGAAGTTGAAGCGGAAATCTCAAAACTGTGGCGTAAAGAGCTTGGTGAGAGATATCGGAAGCAAATGTGGTGCGATTCATATGGTATCTTATGAAAAGTAGTAAAACCAGTATCACTATTTACCACCTATAGAGTTTATTGGTCTCCTGCGAAGCTGTCCAAGGTTTCCAATAATATATATAATTGCCCAAGATGTATGCTGGTAGCGGCAGATGATCTGCATTTATTCATACTTTGTCCAAAAATATCATCTTATTGGAACTCAGTCTGTGACTTTATAGGAGAAATCATTGGGGCACAGATTAAAGTAAGCCTCCGCTGAGTTTTCATTGGTTTAAACTCGGAGGAAGAAGTACAGCTCGCAGTAGTTAACTCAAAGTTTTTGTTCTATGTAATCTTTGTTGGCAAGGTGTGAGATTTGCAGACTATGGAAATCGGAAAGTCCTCCATGTTTCACTGAGTGACTTAGAAATATTATAATGAAGAGCAAAATGGGCATCCCAAACTACCCTTGAGGGCTTGGGCAAAGTAAAATGGTAGGGTAAATGTGCCTTCAAGGGATTTATTTAAAGGTTTTACTGATTTATATTAGGATTTCAAGGCTAGACAAATGATTGCCATGTTGATTAATTCCTTTCAGCGACGGATTTTGGTACTCAGTTGTATTGTTTCATGAATTAAAACCACAGGAGATCATACAGGACATCAATCATAAGTGCAAAAGCGTGCAAAGAACTAGAACAAAAGTGGGTGTATGTTGAAAAAATATTAACTTTTTATCTTCACATTATGGTACTAAAAAATACAGACAATGTAACAAGAAGGAAACAATATATAATTAAGAGCCTTCACTTGAACAATTGCCAACACTTCCTGACAGAAATTAAACAAATTACCCCTGATCTAAAAAAATTATGAGATTCGGCTGAGATTCGGCTTAGCATCCTCTAAAATTGGTGACCTCAAGTCTATTAATCTTGGTTTCAGCAAAGAACACAAGTGGTATTTATCTATAATTTTCAGGGGTCATCAACTATACATGTCAGTCCTGAAGATGGTCTTGTTAATGAAAAAATAGAGACCAAAACGTCGACTTTCGCTTTTTTCTTCTGTAATTTGTTTAATTTCTGTCAGAAAGAAAAGTGTTGGCAATTGGATCGTAATCAGCTGTTCCGCTCCTACCTGTCCCTCGGAGCCGGGCGGCACGCCTTGTTTCTCTGCTCATTCAAGAGCGTCACTGTTCCGCTCCTACCTGTCCTTCGGAGCCGGACGGCACGCCTTGTTTCTTTGCTAATTCAAGTGGGTTGCTGTTCTGCTCCTTCCTCCCCAAAGGAGCGGGACGGCACGCTTTGTCCTTTCAAGTTTTCAAGCACATGACTGTTCCGCTTCTCCCTTCCCCAAAGGAGCCGGACGGCACGCCTTGTTCCTTTGATTCCTGTGTGTGATTGTCCTGCTCTCCTTCCCCTAAAATATCGGACAGAACATTACATGCTTCTAGCTCTCCATGATCTGATCATATGATCATATAGCCTTTTCCCTTCTTCAATCCTCCTTTTATTTTTCGTTTGGTACCTTCTACTTCGCTGCATAAATTCGAAGTGAATCTCTGGATGACTGAGTTCCCGCCCACTTAGTCTCCTCATCAGGATTTTGTACTGTTGCTGCGTGAAGGCCTCTCTTCAAGCAAAAAGGCCTTATCCACGAGGAGACTTCTGCTGTTGACATTCAAAGAAACCTTGGCTGAGTGGAGAGCTGAACTTAATATGCATTGGTGTCTGTAATGTCTCTTTGCACTGATTATTTCATTATTCAATTGAGTCATCCTTTCTTTGCAGTGCACAACGTCTCTGGTCATCTCACTACAGAATGTCCAGCTACATCATCTGGGGAAAAGTGATGGTCACTTTATGTTTTATTCCCCACACTTTTAGTGAGCAATTATCTGGGAGTGAGTTTTTGGTAGTTCCAGATTGATTTACTGGAAGTGTGGGGAGCCTTCATCTTCGCTCCCGTGGAATCCCGCCTGTCCCAGGTTCAGACCTTGATAAGGACCTTACATCTCCTTAGTGACACCTTTTCTGCAGCCATGGTAATTCTCTTATAGTAGGTGGTTAGGCGGCTATTCATTTGAGACTGTCTGTGCATTCTGGTCTTGATAATCTCTATGGAATGTGGTACCATGACAATTAGGGAGTGACCCCTTACAATACTCTTGGTCTGTTAAATACCTAAGCGAACCACGGCTGCCATTTGAGACAACTAGGTAATGCTGCGGCTGCTGTGTCTAGGGTGGCTGATAGATGCTACAGGTCGCTTAGCCTTGCCATGTGTCTGATTCATCACAGCCAATGCTCACCCATCTTCTTCATGACAAAGAAATATGAAATATTTGTTGTACTGTGACATTCCAAGGGCGGTGCATTACACAGTACATTTTTGAGCTCTTGGAATGCTTCCCCGCTTTCATCATCTTTTAGGACTAGATCATTGACATTGCATGTGAAAGCTGCTTCACAACAAGGGAGAAATTGTGAATTAACTGTTGACAGTATCCGACCATTCCCAAGAACATTTGAACTTCTCTCTGTTTGGTTGGAAAGTACAGTTTCAAAGCCCTCATGGGACACTCTCCTTACTCCGTTCTAAAGGTGATGTAATGGATATATGACATTTCTCAGGGGAAACCTTGTGCCTGTTCTCAGCAAGGTGGTTGAGCAGGGCAATGGTGTCTGGTCTGCAAGCCTCTTTTGTCATTAACACCACAAAAAGGTAATCCGTGTGCTAAACTAAGGTGGAGCTAAATGGAAACTGCAAGGGCTCCAGATGATTTTTATTCAAAATCTGATGAAGGGAGAAAACCTTTCTGTATACCCTTGGGGAGCATGACAACACTCATACACACATGAGTTTTCTCCTGGAATCTGAACTCAAAGAGATACTAGTTCTCTTTGTGCAATGGAATGGAAAAGAATCCCTGACACAAGGCAGTGACTGTGAACCACACTGCTTCTGAGGGAATCTGGAATAGAATCATGGCTGGTTTAGGCACCATAGGCTAGTATAGGGAGACAATTTTGTTCATTTTTTAGAGATCCTGCACTATCTGCCATTTCTTGTTAGCGTTTTGCAATGCCATGATTGGAGAGTTACATGGACTCCTCTCAAGATGCCTGTTCTTTCATTGTTCTCAAGAATTGGGGTGATGCCTGCTATTGACTCTGGGTTCAATTTGTATGGTCGTGTCTGCGGGAATACTGCGTCAGATCTGGAAGTGATTTTGAGAGGTTTTGCATCAACTCTATCACTCTCTCTCCCTGTGAAGTCCCACACCTCCTCCTTCACTGATTCCATGAGATCAGAATGTAAGTCTTCTTTCATTAAGACAGGATACAATCTCACTGTGAACTGTTGTGATTTCAATTTGAATTCAACATCTGCTGCCTGAGTCTCTATTTCTACCCAATCTGGCATGAAATATATTACACAGTGGAGCTTGCAAAGAAAGTCTCTTCCCAATAGATTTACATGACTTAAATCAGGGATTGCATACTAATGATGGTCTCAGGTGGTGCCTTTCTTCACTGGAACTGGGGCTGAAACCTGATTAGTTTGCTTTGGCTTTGTTATGCATACAACTTGGGCTTTCGTTCCTAAAAGGGGTAGGTTAGGGACATCAACTGTGCTAACAGTCAAACAAGTGGCTCGGGTGTCCATCAAAAATGATACAGGATGTCTATTTACTTCCCCTTACATGTATAGACCATTCTGATCCACTCCCAGAACTGAGCCTAAACTAACAAATAGTGTGATTTACTATTCATCACCTTCCCTACTGTACATAGGCTGGAGTTGGTAAATCATGCTATTCCCAAGTCTAGCGCCCTACAGCGCAAGTCGTTGTAACGACTTGCGCTGTAATGCTATTCCCAAGTCTAGCGCCCTACAGCGCAAGTCGTTGTAACGACTTGCGTAGTAAAAACAGAGAAGTAATGTACTGCGATCTAAATGATTGCATTGTAACAGCATACATCCATACATTTGCATTCCCTCTTCCAGTACCCTTCCTTATTGCAAATATGATAAGGTGTCAGTTTATTTAGCACACTAATCGTTGTGGCATTCTCATTTCCCCTTCCTCTGGCCAGCATTGGTACCCTTCCCCTAAAGGGCATGGCAACTCCCACCCCCTCTAGTTCTGCACTATTACCAATGTCCAACAGGAAATTCGTCATGCTCAAACCCCTTGTACCTCTATTCAGTGCAAACTTGATATTGGTAATCCTGAACCTCTCCTTTAGTCCCTTTTGTTTTGTCTCTAGTTTGTCACTGCAATATTTTGTGTGCTGCAAAATCTCTTCAAGGGGCTTCAACTGCCAAAAGAGTAATCCCTGTATTATCTAAGAGCTGATTTCAAGTTGCTGTCCATACACAAAGGACATCAAGAAACCTCCCAGTGTTTTCTCTAAGTGGGTCATTCATGCCACTAAACTCCCTTTGTACTTTCATCAGAATCTCAAGGTATACCTGCACCGACTCTTCAGGCTTCCCGGTCATTCTAAAGGTCTTAGACCAATCTTCTCTTTTTGTAGAACCTTTGTTTGAAGATGGGCATTGACCCCATTGTATTTGGTCTTCACTTAGAGTGAGGGTGCATTTGAGTTTGCTGCTCTTATGGGCTCTTGGGCGGGCCAATCAACGGCTCTCTTGCCTTCATTCCATAGGTCTTTTGGGACCACTACTTCAAAGAGCATGTTAAAATCTTCCCACATACCCTTGGAGATAGTGTACCATTTATCTGTGTCATCGCTCAGCTTTGAGATGGTGTTAGTGAATTAGAATAGATCTGTATTAGACCATGGAACATATACGTAAGCTCCTCTCTGTACCTCCCTCAAAGGGTATTCCAACTCTGCCGTCTCTGCATTTTCTACCTTTTCACTTGTGTGGTTTCTAACTTCCCTTTCACCTTTGACCTTTCTTTCTTCGACCGCTGCTCCATAAACTTCTTTAAGTCATTCCATTCTTGAATGCAGTCAATCAGTTTGTGCGTATGAGTCTTAAACCCTTTAAATGACAGGGACTGCAAGTCCTTATCAGTCATATTTATTAGGAAAAACATCTGCAGCTTCTTTTTTTGAGTTAAATCAAAGCCACATTTATCCATCAGCTTCTCCTTCTTTGCATATGTCTCAAGCACCATTGTCATTGCTTCCTTGCTAAAATAGGCCAATTTGTGCTCACTGTAATGACTCAAAAAATCTATACCTGTTTAGGAAAGTAGGATCTACTTTTATGGTTACCCTCACTTTTAGATTGATGTCAGTATGTTTTTGACTAGACTGACTGGGATTCTGATAATCGAGACCCCAGTCACTGAGATTTCTCCCTAAATTGACCATGGTAAGTACTTGTGTACATCCACAATTGGCTACTGGTGTCCCCTTTGTAAGCCCCTAGTATATGGTACTACGTTACTCAGTGCATAGGCATATCTGGGATCTCCCATGGGCTGCAGCATGTATTGTGCCACCCAAGTGAGTCCACTTAAATTGTGACTACAGGTCTGCCATTGCAGCTTGTGTGAGTTTGTGCAAGCACCTCTAAAAACAGATATGTTTCCTTATATCTGAGGTCACTACACTTAAAACTTATAAGGCACACCTGTGGCACTCTCTACAGTCCTGAGGGCAGGGTGCTTAGTTATAAGTGCGAAGGTGCCCCTACATGAGCAGGACACCCCTATAAACCCCAGAGTTGATTCTTCAGGCTTTGTAAGTGTGGCCAGCCATTTTAAAACATATGTTGGACATTCATTACAACAATAGTACATATAGGTGACAGTCATTACGAGATGTCAACTATATAGTGGCAGCACTGAACCCAGTCATGTTTGGTATGAAACATGTTGGAATCATACCCCAACCCCGAGTCCAGTGTTGGAAGTATGTTCCCATGTACTGGGGGCTCCCTTGGGGTACCCCATACTACCTGTAACATCCTTTAGGGTCTGACCACAAGCTAGTGCTTCTGCCGACCACTTACACAATTCTGCTCTCCTGCTGCTGAGTGAAACTCGAGCAGGGGAAGCTATAACAGTAGGTTTCCTGTCTCAGGGAAGTGTGACCACCTCCCAGACAGGACTTAGTGTATTGGGCTGGGGATGCTTGCCAGCACCACCAGACTGCTTTAAAGGCAACAATTGGCACCTTCCTTGCATACTCCAGTTTGAGCCATTTCAGGGACCCCTTGGCTCCTGCTCTGGCACAAAACGTGACAAAAAACATGGGAGTATCCTCACCTCTGTTCAGCTTCTCCTGTGGGAGGGACCCTTGAGCTGTTCCAGCCCTTCTCTTAGAGTATGAAAGGAATTACCTGTGAGTGGGTCCTCAGATTCATCATGGCACAAACCTCAATACTGAAACCATGTCACTCTTTGACTGTGTGAACTCTTGGACTTCGCCTGGAACCGGGACTTAACCAAGGAAGACTCCTGCTGCTCCTGGTCTCGATGTTGTGCAAGTCTTCTTCGTCATCTGTGTCTGTGCTTCTTCCAGGATATTCACCAGACCTGTGGGCTTCAAGGACATGCTGAGTAATCTCCTTTGAAGTGCAGGAGTCACTCCGCTCCATCTGGAGGCACCACAATAAAGCTGACCGGTCTGCTGATCCTGATGTCCCACGGTCTTTACAAGGTTTAGCAACATGGGTGGTAGTTCTGCAACTCTCTTGAGGCCTAACCTGTTCTCTCTGCCTGTTTGAGGACAATATCCCTTGTCAGAACCACAGGGACAGAATCCCTGTGCAGCGCGTCAACTTGCCTTTGCCAAGGAATGGAGTCTCAAGAAGACCTCATGCAGCACACCAAAAAGGAAAGCCCACGGTTCAGAGGATGCAGTGAGGATGGTGTACTTGACAGGAAGAGAAGCTGGAGGCTGGAGAGTCTTGTAGCCTGAAGAACTCTGGAGTGCAGAGCCAACATTTGAGGTACGCATTTATAGGGCACATAGAGTGGGCCTGGCGCGCCAGGCACCTGCCCCCCCCCACCTCACATATTGGCCTTCCTGCCCGACTTCCCATTGAAAGAACGCATCCTGAAAGAGGCCCGCCGGAAACAACCCCTCAAGTTCCAAGGCCACTCAGTAACGTTGTACCAAGACCTTTCAGCTATCATCCTACAAAAAAGGAAGAACTTTAGAGCGGCCACGAACTTCCTATGGGACAATGGGATCCCCTACTCCTGGGGGCACCCCTTTAGACTTATCTTTAAATGGAAGGGGGTGCTGCACCATCTTCGATCCATGCGGTAGATGTGTGCTTTACTGGGCATCGACAACGAGGAGGCTTCACAAACCGATGGGCCGCCAACGCTGCTATCGCCGACGAAATCCATCCAGTCCTCCCATGAGAGGTGGCAGCGCGTGGGAAGCTAACGCTCGCCCAGAAACAACCTGAAACCAGACTCCACGATGATGGCACAGGAACAAGCAGTGGCTATACTGGAGGTGTCCAAGGACATGAGAATTGAGACTTGATGCAGCGATTACTGGGGGTTTCTTTGCCCTTTCACTGCACGGGGCTGGGGGGGCGGGGGGGGCCGATGGGGTCGCCACTGCCACACACTCCTTTTCTTCCTATTACTACGGGCCTGAACTACGTGGGACCGGCCTGAGACTATGGTTTGCAATTTGAAAGTTTAAGTTGGGTTGGGGAAGGGGGGGAGGAGAGGGAGGGGAGTGACTGGAGTTGGAGGGGAGAGCCTTGACATGTGTGACATGCAGCCTAACACACAAGATTTCTTGGTTGGGGTGGGAGTTTGGGGGGGGTGGGCGCGGGAGGAGGGAGTTGGAGGGGGGGTGGGCTCCAGGGGGGGAGTTCTGGCAGTTCTTTAGAAGGAGATTTGTTTGCAGGATGGGCACCCCTCTGTCTTTTCCCTTTATTAGGGGTTTTCTTTCGTCCCTTGTCCCATAGGCTATCCAGAGCCCTTGCGTCAACATTGAGAGACGATGACTCATTCCAGACTTAAAATCCTCACCCTTAACGTGCGAGGGATCAATAACCCCATTAAAAGGCGAGCGGTCCTGACCCTGTTAGAACACTCCACGGCCGACATATGCCTCCTACAAGAGACTCATTTACTGCCTAAAGACCAACATCGACTTAAATCCCGTGCCTTCCCCACGCAACTTTTCTCGGCCTCCGCCAGGAAAGCGGCAGGGGTAGCAATATTAGTGTCCAGATCATTCCCAGGCAAGGTGCTTAAGCGGGAGGCAGAGATAAAGGGGCGATTGCTAATATACCGCTTCCTGATAGCAGGTCAGACACTAGTGGTAGGCTCTTTATATGCGCCCAATGAGGGACAGGAAACCTTTCTCCAGCAAGCGCTAACTGCTGCCACAGCTAACACTGATAGATTTTTACTATTGGGGGCGATCTTAACTTAGTCTTCCATAACACAGCCGACCGCTCCTGCCAACGGTCGGGTCAGGTGGGGGCTCTTTCTAAGTCAGGACAGGCGCACCTTAGGGATTTGGGCCTTATTGACCTGTGGAGACACATACACCCACGTAGCACTTCCTACACCTATCACTCAGCAGCCCATAAATCCTATGCCAGGCTCGATTATTTTCTATGCCCCTCCACGCTGGTGCCAAGAACCCAAGACGTAGACATCCTACCGGCGTCCATGTCAGATCACACCCCGATGGTGGTGACCTTCCTTTTTCCGGCTGTACCGATGCCGCAGCGGCATTGGCTCCTTGGAGAACCACTCCTCCATACACCATTGACAATAGACCGGATCAAATCTACCATTACCCACTACCTGACCCACAATGCCAACGCTGACACTACACGGGCGACACAGTAGGCTGCTCTTAAAGCAGTCGTGCGAGGTGAATTTATATCTATCGCCACAGCTAACAACAAAGAGCGGCCCAGAAACGAGCCAAAATTGCGCAGTGAGTGACTGAGCTGGAACAAATGCGACAGCGTACAGGAGCGACAGGACAAAGTGGAATATGCGGCCCTCCGCCTTCGGCAGGCCTACTATACCAGGGGAGACAGATGCGGGCGCCTACTGGCAAACAAGCTGCGGTAACAGCGCCAGCGACAAGGGATATAGGCCATACAAACCGCCCAAGGGGACTTGGTGTCGGACGAAGCAACGATAGCGAAGACTTTTGGTGCTTTTTATGAGTTCTTTTACACCGGTGACACCCTCGACCACCACGCAGGTCAGAGATATCTGCAGGAGGCACGCCTTCCCTCCCTGACCGCGGCGCAGGCGGATTTTCTAGACAGACCATCGGCCTCGAGGAGGTGGTGTCAGCCATTTCACGTCTGAAACTGGGGAAATCGCCCAGCCCAGACGGGTATCCAGCAGTGTTTTACAAAACATTCTGCCAGCAGGTAGCCCACCTGCTACGAGACCTTTTTAACATGTTTACCCAGCCTGGCGCGATCCCTGCAGAATTGCAGGAAGCCGCAATTTCGGTCATTCCCAAACCCAGCAGAGACGCGACCCACTGTAGCTCATACAGGCCAATCTCGCTTTTGAACATAGATTTTAAATTGTACACAGGCATCCTGGCAAGCCGATTAGCACCTTATATGTCTCAGCTGATAGAGGCGGATCAAGCCGGCTTCATACCTCAGCGCCAAACCAGCGATAACACAAAGCAAGTTCTCCACCTTATCGAGGCAGGGTCGCGCACGCAACCAGATTGCATGCTACTGGCCATAGACGCCAAAAAGGCCTTCGATACTGTGCACTGGCCCTATCTGGAACAGGTCTTGCACTCCTTTGGACTGGGTGACACTCTCTGCACTCGTATTCTGAACTGCTATAGATTGCCTAATGCCACAGTGCGCGTCAACGGCACACTTCCCCCAGCTTCCCGATCGGCAGAGGGACTAGGCAGGGGTGCCCGCTCTCCCCTCTTTTGTTCGCCCTTCATATGGAGCCATTGGTGCAAAGAATCCGGCAACACGACCTGATCAAGGGAATCAAATTTGGAGGAGACATGCACAAAATCAGCCTATACGCTGATGATATTTTACTCTCCCATACCGACCCCGTCCAGTCTCTCTGTGAGCTCTTTGTTGAATTGCACTCCTTTGCGCTCGCTTCTGGGTTTAAGATTAACACCGATAAGTCAGTTGCCCTAAACATCTCCCTGTCTCCTGAGACGCTGGCCGCGGTACAGGAGGAACACTGACTACAGTGGTCCAGCTCCATGGTTCCATACTTGGGGGTCCTCCTAGGCCCCTCTGTCCCCGCCACCATAGAAGCAAACTGTGCTAGGCTTTGCACACAGCTCCGAGGAGAACTGAGGAGATGGAAATGCCACTCCCTCTCCTGGTTGGGGAGGATAGCAGCCACCAAAATGACACTCTTGCCGCAGATTCTTTACCTGTTTCAGACCCTTCCCATTCGCCCGCCGACAGGGTGGATCCAACAGACACAGTCTGAACTGGCGCGCTTCATTTGGCAGGGCCGACGTCCACGCTTTAAACATACCATTGCAATCCTACCGCCTGAGCACGGCGGCGTGGGAGTACCAGACCTACAACTCTACTTCTACACAGCACAGCTTCGCTGCTTAGTGGAATGGCATCAACTGGAACCTGGCAAACACTGGCTCTTCCAAGACCAAGCGGTAGCGGGCATGCCCCTGCAAGGGATTCAGTTTCTCCCCAAACAGTATCGACCGCCCAATCTTTATGCCTCCCAAATCACTAGCACTGTCATGGAGGTGTGAGATCAAGTTGCCTCCAAACATGAGTTCACATCCTTCCTGTCCCCGCTGACTCCACTATTCGCCAACCCTGACTTTACACCAGACCTCGATCCTAAGGCATTCGCGTCATGGCGGAGTTCCCCCTGCAAAGCCCTGGGACATCTCTTTAAACTGAACGGTATCCTCTCCTTCCAACAAATGAGAGAAGAATATGGCCTCCCAGAGAGCGATAGGTTACCCTACCTACAAGCCCGACACTGGGATCTTCAGCCGCAGGTTAGGCGGGGAGCGCAACGTTATCTCACTCCTATGAAAAGTGGCTGGTCACTCGCACGTCTGATAAAAAATTGATCTCCGACCTGTACCAGCACCTCCTTACCATGAACATTTTTACATACAATGCAGGTAGGAATAGATGGGAGCGGGAGCTGGGGAGGACACTCACCTCCAAGGAATGGCAGGGATATACCACAGAGCTAGGCACTCCGCATATCACACAGGCCTGACCGCAACTCTAACCAAGGTGGCTACCTACTAGGGCCATACTCCTGAGCGCCTGCATCACTTCGACCCCCGCATTAGGGACCGCTGCTGGAGAGGGTGTGGGGAATGTGGCACACTGGAACATCTGCTGTGGAGTTGTGATCGCCTACAGTGATACTGGAGGTCCATCTTAGATGACATAGACTCCCACCTTGATACCCAACTCCCTAGGTTCCCTGCATACATCCTATTGGGGCTACCTAGCTCCTTGATGTACCCCTTGAAATCATGGAGGGGTTGTCTCATCGCTATTGCACTAGGGGCAGCTATACAAAACATTTTAGCACACTGGAGGACAAAACACGCCCCCCACACACGGGCTGGCTCCATAGATTGTGGATGGTGCTCAGTAAGGAGAAATTATCACTTGTGCAGGCGGGGAAGGGGGACGAATTCCCGGAATTGTGGCGGCCCTTTTTGACACTACTTACTGGGGAGTTTCGAGAACTGAGTTGCCCACGATACCTCCGCCTTTTGCGGTTGGCAGATACTCCAATTTCCGAACAGAGGGAACCCGTGCAGAAACGAAAGGCCATACAACACTGATTCATTCACCTTCCCACCTTTTTTAGCGGGGTTTCCCCACTTTGAGTTAGGGACAGAGGGGAATGGGTGGGGGTGGGACATGCTGTCTTGTTTACAGGAGTTGTATGTGATCTGTATCGTTGCCTTCCATCTTCTGGCTAGAGTCTTGCATGACCTTAATGTATCGGACTTTGTCTTGCTTTGCCTGCTGGGACAACTGGGGTCCTTTTGTTTTGTTTTTACTGAAACTTTAATAAAAGAGTTAAACCATAAAATCTCTTCCAGTTCAGTTTTTAAGGGAGCAATGTTTATCCTCTGTGTGGGGCCAGCGCTTCACCTTAGTGTTCTTTCAGGGTCTACGGTTGTGCAAGTTATTCCTACATTAGATGTCTTGTTGAGTCCTCTTCCTGACTTCTAGGGATCGGAATGCTCTGCAAGTCAATAGTTGTTTGAGAAATACGTCAAACAGGTGGAATCTAGGGTATACTTGTGATTATTCGAATAGAGGGAAGACTCATACTAGTGAGAGTCTGAGATGAAGCCAGGGCACTGTGAGCTGTTGTGGTCTCTAAGATTTGGGTCTTGGTATAATTCAGGGATATTTTTACTTCCGTAGAGGTTGGTGCAGTTAGCTTATTCTCAGGGGTATTCTGAGGTGTTAACCTCATTCCCAAAGCTACTTTGCATGGATGCGGTCTGGTTCTCAAGAGTTTGTCTGAAAGCTGATCCACATCTTCACTCTCTGAGCCTGTCTTTTCCTTTAGATCTTTCTTTTTTGGAGTTTCCCCTTTCCCGAGTCATTCGCTGTCTATCGCAGGGTATGCGCCCAATTTCTGAATCACCTCCTCTCGCCACCTTTTCTGCGTCTTGTCATCTTGTATCTATAATCAAGTATAACCCTTATTACAAGTCTTAAGTTTAAATATTTTCTATTCTTTGCATTTGCTTCCTTTTCCCAAATGTTTAAAGCTTCAAATGGGGTTTTAAATCGTACTTTCTCCTCCACAAATTTTTGAGTTTAGCTATCTGAAAGGTGCTACACAATGGGATTTTCAATTCTCTGTCTTTCTCTGTGTATTGAGGCCACTGGCTGTACCACATGCATATGTTTAGACCACTCTGTGCCGCAATATCTCTAGCGGGTGTTCCCCCAGGTGAGATTTCTTTAAATAAATTCTCCCCATTTTCCAGGCTTTAAATGTCAACATGCAACCCACTTCTCACTCTGCACACAAACATCTCCCACTCACAAAGCTCACAATGTATCCACCAATAGCAGCACAATCAAGTCAAAGGTCAAGAAATCACAGTGCAGTTCTGACTTCTGCCAACCTATCCCTGCACAGCACCCTATGACTCCTGCTACAGCAGGACTCCAAAAATAAATTCTAAATCAACATTGCCATTTCCCTGAATCCTCAGGACACACTTTCATTCAACAGTGGGGCCCATTACACTGCACACTTTTGTTGTTCATTTAACTCAACTTCAGGGATTTGGTAAAAGAACCAGGAGTCCTACTATAACATTGGCGGGGTGTCTAGATCTAATTAACTATTTATTATTTACACCTATAGTTTAAAACAATTTACCATGATTTCATTAAACACCATTTTATTCAGACACACCACCATAGTGGCAATGGATTTTCTAGAAAGAAAATCAGAAGCTGGAAAATACAAGACCCGCTTTTAATTCTCCTTTTATCTAATTTTTATTCAAAGCAAACTTTAGTATGTCTGACATTTAGACATTTATCAATTCTTTATTCAGTAAAAAAATCTTTAACTTTATTTTAAAATGATCATTTATTTTAGAGCTCAGAAATAGGCATTTATTTAAAAGTTCAGTTGAGAAGTTTAGTAAAGAACAGATAGTTCACTCTCTCCTAAAATCCCTAACTAACACCCTCATCTTATCCTAACAGTCCTGAAAAGAAAACAAGCAATTAGAAAGAGATCTTACATCCAGGAATCGATCTTCAGTCCGGCAGCATCTCCAGAGGAAATCGAAAGGAGCCATGCCTCTAAGCAAAATCAGGGGTTTTTATACACTAATTTCCTTACTTAATCTATTTAAAAAGTATCTAACATCACCAATTCGGGTTCTGAATGGACAATTTGGGGTGGGTGAGCATTTCCTCACCATTACAACATCATATTCACGGTGAATCATCGATTTATTAATGCTGCATTGTTCTAAGACAATCTTGGCCTATTTACATCCGCAACTTGAAACGTTGGGACCTTTTCCCACATTTAGAACACTTGAGTGTCCATATCTTGGCACCCATCCTTGTTTTCGGGACGTGGTAACCCTGAACTCCCCATCTGAGCACAGGCAGCTCAGTCGCACTTGCAGGCTTCAGATGCACATGCGCAGTCTAACATTCGCTCGCAGGTCATCAGAGCGGCCATTTTCTTGGTAGGCCTCAGAGGCCACTTTTTGGAACTATCATAGAAACAAATACAAATGTATGTTAAATATAGAACTAAAGCCCTTCTGTTTACCTCCCACCTTACTAATGTTTCCCCATTAGTTATTACCTAGCAGGTAAGCCACATAAATGCGCTTTATACTCACATATCCGACGACTTTCTGGCACAAAACATATACAATAAGCACATTTAAACTAAGTTTATTTATATTTAAACTATGCATTAGTTCACATCATAATTACAACACATATTACTTAATTATATTGCTTCATGCAGGCAAGATTAGTATTCCAGCGTGTATTTTATGTATGCATCTTATACAATGGTTAATTATTTCAGCACAACACATTATTAGTAAAGTTAACGTTGTGGAACATTGATTTCACGAGGGGTACACAAAATTTGCCACCTCGCTCCATCAACACATCTGACACACAGTATGGTTGATTTCCTCACAAACTTCACATGAAACTCATCTAAGCTAACACTGGCTGCCTCTCTAATAAAAAGGAATTTAATAATAGTTTTAGATGCAAGATTCCTATCACAAGAATCATTTTGATACCATAGCAGACTCTTTGCCTTCAGGAGTTGCTTTGATCAATGTGTCCCTTCCCATGTACAAAGGAATTAACGGCCACCAACCACGCTGAGTGCATTCGCTCATAGTGGTATTATGTCCCTATTCTGGTGCCACTGTTCACTGTATACTTTTACCCTAACAGTCAGCCTTGCACTTTTAATCAAATCTCAAGACTACATAAATCTAATCTGCTATATACATCAAGGGGCAGATTTATGTTGGACTTGCGCCACGTTTGCGTCACGCAACGGCGGCGTAAACGTGGCGCATCCCTGCGACCCATTTACAACGTGACGCATCTAGGCAGATGTAAAGCCCTGCGCCACATGTGGGCGTTCTGGCGCAGGGTGGGGGTTCCGGGGCAGGTGCGCCTCGCAAAAGTGGCTGAGTGAAATCTACAAGATTTCACTCAGTCACTTTTAGGCCAATGCTGCGTCAAAGCCCTGCGCCTGCTTGAAGCAGGTGTAAGGCCTGACGCAGCATTGGGCAGATAGGGCACCCCCGAGCCTTGCTGGAGCTGCGTCGCGCTTGCGACACAACTCCAGCAATGCGCCACCTTTACGGCACAGATGCGTCACGCATCTGTGCCATTTTTGCCCCATGGTATGCCGCATTGTAAATGCGGCACACCATGGGTAGCGGAGCTGCGGCGCACAATAACTGACGCATCCCTGGGGATGCTCCATTTATTGTAAATCTGCCCCCAAGGATTTAAGTGAAGCGTTGATTTCAAAATTCAAATAAGAACATCAGAGAAACAATAACTACTGCCCTACAAAGACATAAATCATTGCTAAATATTATGTATATTCAAAATCCGACGACTGCATTACATTATTCTCTATCGACTACAATTCCCAGAGTGCCCCAAGCTTGCTTCCACCTACGCGCACTCTTTGATCCCTATTGACACTCACTTCATCATCTTCAGATGGCTGGATCAGCTGCCTTGCATCTCCGTAATTGTCACAGATAAGAATAGGGACCTGGACTGGGTCTATTTGAATCCTGGGGCATGACTGTTTGGACCATGAAGGAAGAGTTATTTGTCCCTAAAGCTAATTGACCTCTGCAGGTCGAATCAGTACTTGGCAGATCTCATCTGAGCCATCAACTCTGATGCCAGATCTGTTTGTGTGCAAGCCCACACATCCTTTGTTACCCCTGTGTGTGTTGTCTACCTTGAACCGGGAGAGGATTAGTCATGATATGGACTTTGGTGCCCCCAGGTGGACTCGTCTCACTCATTGGGAGTAATTTGAATTGCCTAGTCAAGTAAACAAAATGAACTTCAAAGAGGACAGACACCAAAATCTCAAGTAAAAATTTACCTTAGAATTAATCAAAGTACAATGCGCAATGGAATTAATTCAAATAGGAAATAAAATCGAAGTGCTAGGCCCACGAACAGAGAGTCCTAAACTTAGGAGGGTTCAGAACCAAAACTGAAAGAGATTTGCCTCCTAAATGTTGGTCAAAGGACTCCCTCTCTCCCAAAATCACATTCTTTTATAGTATTTTAGAGAACAATTTCAAACATTCACAGCGTTAGTTTAAAAAAAAAACAATTATTAACATTTTTCAAATAAGCTCACATTATATTATGATCCGCACAATTAGGCAACAATGGCGTGGCTGTTCAACCGGCGGACATGCCGCTTGCATATGGCAGGGACACCAGAGGTGTTAGTCCACTTGGCTTTGCAGTAATGCGAGTCCAGGGGGAACTGGGAGGGATAAACTGGGGATGCATTGCGGGGGGCAGGGTCAGGGAATGAGGATTGCGACAGATGTCCGGGTCGTGTCAGCTACAATCTGTTAGTGGGGTCTGGCATTGTTCGTAGGGGCTATCAGATAGAGAACGTCCCTAGGCGCAGTAGAGAGAGCAGCGTGCAGCATTGTGCCTATACAACACCAGAAGGCTTGGGGCACGGGGGTTGCAGTATATATACTCTATTGTGAGGTCTGTGCTGCCGGGACTGTAGGATCATGTTGAGAAGCGTTGGGAGCCGTGCATGTCTGTGTTTGTTTAAACTGGTGGGATAACATGGCCCACTTCATTGATGTGGGGTGTTTTCACAGTCCCTTTGCTTCCTCCTCCCTCAGAGTTTCCTCCTCCGCTTTCGCCCATTTCTGCACCGCTCCTACCCATGCTTCCATCGGGGGACCCGATGCTGCTCGCCAGTTCATGGCGATGTTCCTTTTCGCTAGGAGCAGGGATAGAGCCGCAAAGCGGACCTGCACTTTGTGTGTTTTCGGCCTGCGGAATACTCCAAGAGCAACTGCTGCCCATGTGTGTAGCTCACTGAGTCCTGTGAGTGTTTGGATTGCGTCAAGAATTGTGGACCAGTACGGTCGTAAAGTGGGGCAGCTCCAGAACATATGTTGAAAATGCGCATCTGGTGAGTGACAACTGGGGCAGAGGAACTGAGTATCTGGGTAGAACAGTTGTAGGCGCGCTGGTGTCTGATATGCTCTATGCAAGATATAGAACTGTATGTTTTTGAAACGCGCGTTTCTGGACACTTTCTTGGGGAATTCCAGCGCTCTAACCCATTCCCTGTCGTGTAACTGTCGCCCGAATTCGTCCTCCCAGGTGGCTCGTAAATTGTGTAATGGCTGTTTACGAGTTCTCTTATGGACTTATACAGCCAAGTAACCAGGTGTCGGCCAATACCCATATATATATAATGGTGTGGATTACCGGGTGTGTTGACGGCTCAACAGCTGTAAGATCACAGTGTGGGTGATAGTTGTTTATGAGTTGTCGGTGTGTTAAAAACTGTCCCGGGGGAGGTCATATTCCTCCATGAGCTGTTCGTAGGGACGAAGTTGCTCCTCCGTGAATAACGTTTTGGCCTCGGTTACCTCGCATTCTGTCCATGCACGGAGCGTGGTGAGTGTGAAATAAGTTTCCCGCTTGGCCAGCCGACCAGCGGCAGCCAAGGAAAGTAACATGGGGTCCCTGCCGCCATGCGGTGGATCCTTTGCATACATCGGCGGGCCACCGACACTTGCAATGGATACGTCCGTCGAGGTTTGGTACCTGGAAACAACAGACGACGAAGTTCTAGAATGGGGACCGGGCCCTGTGCTGTGTATGTTTCCCTGGTATGTCTACCCGCAGTCCAGTACGACAGCCACTGGAGTTGTGCTGCCAGGAAATACGACTCGAAAGCTGGGGCGCCCAGACCCCCCTGCGCGGTGGGTAACTGCAGTTTGGCGAGAGCTATCCGGTGACGGCTTGCCCCCCATATAAGTGTGCGAAGGAGCGCATCTAGTTCACGAAAGAAAGCCCTGGGTGGAATAACTGATAAATTCGTGAAGTAGTATAATAGTCGGGGAACAATGATCATCTTGGCTATAGCTACTTGACCGATCGGGGCCAACGGGAGGCTCCTCCAGAAGCCTACCGACGATCTGATGCCGGCCAACACTTTACGGTGATTGCCCTCATAGATGTCAGCGGGGGAGTGGTACAGGCGGAGACTGAGATAACAGGGAGCGCCCGTGCTCCAAGGCAGGCTCTGCGCACCCACTCACATCTCCCGTGGCTCGAGGGACTGGTGTAATGGGTAAATTGTGGATTTATCCCAGTTTACTTTGAGTCCGGGCACCTCCGCAAACCCCGTAAAGGCTGTCCATATGGGGGTAAGATCCGCAGTAATTTCCCGGATGTACAAGAGGAGGTCGTCCGCATACAGGGAGACGCAGTGGACAGTGTCCACCATGGGTATGCCCCATGTGACCCCCTCCCGGCGCAAACGCACTGCCAGGGGCTCCTCAGCCAGGGCAAAGATCAGGGGTGACAGAGGGCAGCCCTGTCTAGTACCCCTCTCAACCCAGAATGGAGACGAGATGTAACGGCCTAGTCTGAAATGAGATGTGAGGTTGGTGTAAAGAAGCTGCGTGTACTACAGAAGGGTTGGCCCCATTCCCGCCTGTCGTAGGACAGCAAAGAGGTAAGACCACGTTGGGGTATCAAAGGCCTTTTCGAGGTCAAGGATTATACAGGCCGCATGGGGGTACAAGTCTCCTACCTGATCTTGGACATGGAACATCTGCCTTATGTTTTGAGACGGTTCCTGCCGGGGACGAACCTGCATTGATCCGGATGGCTCAAGGGGCGTTAAATCTGTTTATATCGATCTGCCAGAATTTTCCCCAATCAGCAGAGAGGAGTGTGATGGGGCGGTAGGAAGACAATTGTTGTGGGTCTCGTGTGGTTTAAGAAACGTTACTATGACTGATTCGTGAAGAGAACTCGGCAGCTCTCTCCTCTCAAGTGCGTCCACGAACGTTTTCATCAGGCGAGGGCCCAATAGGGTAGAAAAGATACTGTAGTATTCAAGGGGTAGACCGTCCAGTCCCGGTGCGTTGTTCCGGGCCAACACGCAGATCGCTCAGGAGACATCTGCTGCCGATATTGGGGCATCTAGTGTGGTCTTGTCTGCTTCCGTGATGTGGGGGATCGGTAGCGGGTCGAGAAAGTGACTTATCGCCTCCTGTCGAAGATGTGTCGGGGTGCAATAAATCGCAGTGTAGTGTTGCTGTAAAGCATATCAAATGTCTATTTGGGAGTGCACTAGGTCACCCGAGGGATTTATTATCTCAGTGATGGGTTTTGTGTCCTTGTCCTGTTTTGTTAGCCACGCTAGAAGTGTGCCCGATTTATCCCTTTCCTTGTGTATCCGAGTGGTGTAGGCTCTAAAGTTGTATTTACGCAAGTCAGCCAGGGCAGCAGAGTATTGTGTTTTGGCCTCTGTTACCTGGGCTACCGTTGCGGCATTAGCATCGTCTTGTTTCGTGAGTGCTGATAGCTTCCGTTCAGTATCGATGAGTGTTTGTTCCAGTGTGTGTCGCACCCCCACTATTTGTTTGATGCATGCTCCCGAAGCCACTATTTTAAAAGCATCCCATTCCACTAGTCTTGAGGTGGCGGACCATGTATTGTGAGTAAAATAGTCTTGTATACTTTGTGCATGGTCGTGGTTGAATACCTGATCTGTCAGGCAATCCCGTGGGAGACGCCACGTGGGCAACAGCGTGTGAGGGGGCCTCCATTGTACGTGCAATATGTGTGCATCGTGGTCTGAAATTACGCAGCCTAAGTTATCCGTGTATTGGACTTTAGGCATCAGTGACGGGGTGCATAGGAACCTATCTAAGTGGATCCGTAAGTTGTGGGGGACGGAGTTAAACGAGTAGAGTCTCGCCTGAGGGTGGTGCGCTCTCCACGTGTCCACCAAGGCCCATTGACTGACCCAACGGTGGAAGCGTTCCGTCTGTTTAAGTCAAGTCAAGTCAAGTTTAAATTTGTATAGCGCACTACTCACCCAGAGGGTCTCAAGGCGCTTGAGGGAGGGAGGGAGCTTTACTTATCAAATATCCAAGTTTTTCGTTGTTTTCTGAAGGAGAGCTGGTTCTGTGTGAGGCGGAGGTGGGTGGGAAGGGAATTCCAGGTCTTGGCCGCTAAGTAGGAGAAGGATCTTCCTCCCATGGTGGATCTTTGGATGCATGGAATTGCGGCGAGGGCTTGATTGGACGATCGAAGTTGGCAGGTGGGGGTGTAGAAGGACAGCCGCGTGTTGAGGCATTCGGGTCCTAGGTCGTAGAGGGCTTTGTGTGCGTGGGTGAGGAGGTGGAAAGTTATTCTCTTGTTGACGGGGAGCCAGTGGAGGTCTTTCAGGTGACCGGAAATGTGAGCTTGGCGAGGGATGTCTAGGATGAGTCTGGCTGAGGCGATTTGGATGCGTTGGAGTTTTTATGTAGTTTGGCTGTGGTTCTGGTGTAAAGTGTGTTTCCGTAGTCTAGTCGGCTTGTGACCAGTGCATGGGTGACCGTCTTTCTTGTTTTGGTGGGGATCCAACGGAAGATTTTGTTGAGCATACGTAGGATGTTGAAGCATGATGATGAGACGGCGTTGACTTGTCTGGTCATTGAGAGGGAGGAGTTCAGGATGAAGCCCAGGTTACGTGCGTGGTCCGTTGGTATGGGTGCGGTTCCCAGGGCCGGTGGCCACCATGAGTCGTCCCAGGTGGAGGGGGATGATCCTAAGATGAGGCCTTCCGTTTCGTCGGAGTTTAGTTTTAAACGGCTGTTCTTCATCCACTCGGCTACTTCTTTCATCCCTTCGTGTAGGTTGGTTTGGCGGTGTTTAGGTCTTTGGTGAGAGATAGGATCAGCTGAGTGTCGTCTGCGTAGGAGATAATGTTGAGGTTGTGTTGGCGTGCAATGGATGCGCAGGGACTCATGTATACGTTGAAGAGGGTGGGACTGAGTGAAGATCCTTGGGGTACGCCGCAGATGACTTCGGTGGCCTCTGATCTAAAAGGGGGGAGGTGGGCTCTCTGGGTTCTTCTGGCGAGGAACGAGATTATCCAGTCCAATGCTTTTCCTGGTATTCGGACATTGCTGAGGCGTTGTATAAGGGTGTTATGACAGACTATGTCGAAGGCTGCGGAGAGGTCGAGAAGGATGAGGGCAGCAGTTTCTCCGTTGTCCAGTAGAGTTCGAATGTCATCTCTTGCAGCGATGAGGGCGGTCTCGGTGCTGTGTTTGGCTCGGAAGCCGGACTGTGAAGGGTCGAGGGATTTGTTGGATTCGAGGAAGGCGGCGAGTTGACTGTTGACGGCTTCCTCGATGACTTTGGCAGGGAATGGCAGGAGCGAAATGGGGCGGTAGATCTTAAGTTCAGTGGGGTCTGCTGTAGGTTTCTTCAAGAGGCGCTGAGTTCGGCGTGTTTCCAGCTTTCCGGGAAGGTGGCAGAGTTGAGGGAGCAGTTCATGACGTCTCGAAGATGGGGTGCGATAATGGAGTCTGCTTTGATGAAAATGCGGTGGGGACATGGGTCGGTTGGCGATCCTGAGTGAATGGTGTTCATCAGGCGGGTGGTGTCTTCAGTGGTGATTGGGTTCCAGGCTTAAAGGTTGTTGGAGGGGGGTTTTAGTTCAGAGGTAGGTGGGGTGGGCTGGTCTCCAAAGCTGTTATGTATATCAGCGATTTTGTTGTGGAAGAACGAGGCTAGAGAGTCGCAGAGGTCTTGAGATTGAGTGATGTCGTTGGTGCCGGCGGTGGGGTTGGTAAACTCTTTGACGATGTTGAATAGTTCTTTGCTGTTGTGGGTGTTGTTGTCAAGTCGATCCTTGAATGCTGATTTCTTGGTGGATCGGATCAGTTGGTGGTGTTTGCGGGTGGCGTTCTTGAAGGTGGCCAGGTTGTCAGTGGTTGGGTTTTTTCGCCAGGCTTTCTCGAGGGTGCGACAGATCTTCTTGGATTTCTTAAGGTCATCATTAAACCAAGGGGCTTTTTTGCTGCCTTGCTTGATTTGATGGTTTTTCAAGGGTGCTAATTCGTCAGCGTTGTGGGTGATCCATTGTGTGAGGTTGGTGGCTGCTTGGTTTGGGTCCGATGATTTTGCAGGAGGGTTTTGGTGAAGCGATGCGAAGAGCTGGTCGGTGGTGATTTTATTCCAGTTTCTACGGGGAATTGGTTGTGGGTGGATGTGGGTCGTAGTTTTTTTGTAGTTGAAGTGAACGCAGCTGTGGTCCGTCCAATGGAGAGCTGTGGTGTGATTAAAGGAGATGTGCTTGCTGGAGGTGAAGATTGGGTCGAGCGTGTGCCCGGCATAGTGGGTGGGGGTGTCAACAAGTTGTTTGAGTCCGAGATTGGCGATGTTGTCCAGAAGGTTGGTGGTGTTGTTGTCGTTATTCTTTTCCAGGTGGAAGTTGAGGTCTCCCAGTAGAATGTAGTCCTCAGAGGGGAGGGCGTGAGGGCTGATGAAGTCAGTGATGTCTTCGCTGAATTGCGTGCGGGGTCCGGGTTGTCTATAGATGAGGGTGCCTCTGAGTGTGGTCTTCGGGTCGGTGTGAATCTGGAAGTGAAGGTGTTCAGCGGTTGTGAGGTTGTCATCGGAACCGGTCGTGATGTGGATGGTGTTCTTATGTACGATGGCGATTCCTCCTCCTGTTTGGTAGGTGCGGTCCTTTCGGATGATCTTGTAGTCGTCCGGGATGGCTATGGCGATGTCGGGCGCTGATGAGGCGTTCATCCAGGTTTCTGTGAGAAATGCGACGTCCAGCGATGTGGTGTCGAGTAGGTTCCAAAGCTCAATGGCGTGTCTGTGGACCGAGCGGGTGTTGAGTAGGATGTACTTTAGGTGGTTAGCGTCAGAGCTCTGTTTGGAGTCAGTGGATTTGGTGTGGGTTCAGATGCATTCAAACTTGCAGGAGTGGCAGGTGAAGGGTCCATGGGTGTGTCCTGGGGCGGCTTGGTAGCAGCCTGGGAGACGGCCAGAGTTGAGTGCTGAGAGGGTTGAGGAATCGTACGTAATGCGGGTGGAGAGGAGTTTGTGGGGGCCAGGGGGTCTAGCGCTGGGCGCGGTCCAGGCGCAGACGGGCGTAGACGGGCGTAGACGGGCAGGAGAGTGTAGCGGTGGCGGGTGTGATCTGTCTAGTGTGATGTTGAGTGCGAAGTTGTAGTCGCCCCCCAAGATCCATGGGAGAGATGCAAATTGGGCCAGAATGCCTGTAAGGGACCCCAGAACCTGTCTTGTTCAATATTCGGTGCATATATGCTGCCCAGCAGAATGGGCTGTCCATCCAGTAATCCCTCGAACAGGGCATACCTACCCTCTCTGTCCACTACTCTACGTATTTCCTGAAACGGGGTGCCCGGGCGGACCCAAATCAGCGCACCCCGTGCGAATGCTGAGTATGACGTGGCACATATAGTTCCACGTCAACGGGTCTGCAGTTTGTCGATCTCTGGCGCTGTGAGGTGTGTCTCTTGCAGGAATGCAATTTGCGTTTGTTGGCGTTTGATGTATGCGTATGTGGCGTACCTCTTGCCCGGTGTATGGAGACCCCCTGTATTTAGGGTTAGAATACTAACATCTGCGCACTGCATTGGGAAGCCTGGTAATCACTACCTGCGTCCTGCAGCACGATGGTGAGTACTGAAGTCATGGGTGCCAGTAGCGACGGATCCCTATGGTCCTCACATACGGCCGATAATGTCACCCACCCAGATGTGCTGGCTGTCCTCACGCTCGTGTCCCTACCGGGGTGAAGGGTAGAAAGAAACCGGGTAAATAGAACATGTAACTGGGTGGGGAAACTGTCCCAATACCTGGGGCGTATCGGCGAGCCTGATACGTCCAAACCAACTCTCATGGAACTAGAGAGCGAACAGTCAATGCATGGGGGTGGTAGCTCGTGCCTGTGAGGCTGGATCCCACGGGGCGATGGGAGGATCAATGTTCGTCGTTTGAGATGGTAGTACGTCATGCACATTGTGACGCAAGATGCAGGCGAATTTTGTTTGGGCGCGCCTGCACTCGTATGCCCATCTAAGCAGGATACTTCCAGTCTTCATCTGTCATTTCCATCAGTGCAGGGTGTCAGCAGTTTGTGGAGTGACCAGGGGTAAGGAGATAGAGTCGGCTGTGGAATGGGCCTCATTGCTGTCGTCTTCACCGCCTGAAGAGAAAAGGTGGGGGACCTCCTGGAGGGCATTGCGACGTTCCAGTATGATTTGCTCCAAGTCCGGGGAGTCGACCATGGGGCGCCCTTTGGTCTCTCTCCATCCCTGTCACACCTGTGTTTGCATTGGTTGTGTGGTGCACCTCCTATTGCGTGGTGCTCTTTGAGTGCGCCCTCGTGGTGCATCCACTGCGGGGTCTTGTGTGTAGTGGTGGTCCTGCCCATTTGCATGCATCCACAGCGAAGAAGTGTGTGGTGCCAGCATGGATGATCTTCAGACGGGCCAGATATAACAAGGAATATTGTATGCTATTTGCCCGTAATCGGCGCTTCACCTCTAGGAAGGACGTTAGTAGTTTCTGCACTGCCTTGGCGTAGTCAGGGAAGATCATGACGTGCTTGTTATACACTTGTAGAGGGCCTGTGCCTCTGGCGGCCCGCAGTACCGCATCGCGATCCTGAAATTGTAGGAATTTTGCAAGCAGCGGGCGAGGTGCGGTGCAGGGCGGCGGTTTGCTTGCTGGTACCCGGTGGACTCGCTCTATTGAAAAGAAAGTTGTTTGTCCTTGGTTGGGGTGAAGGACTTGACCCAGGCCTCCATATATTCGATTGGGTGCGCCCCCTCAACTCCCTCCGGAAGACCCAACACGCGAATATTACAGCGTCGGGAGCATCCATCTAAGTCATCCATGCGTTCTTCCACAGTTGTCAGGCATCCCAGGACTGTTCGGAGTGTTTTTTGCTGTGCGCTCATGGCAGGCTGGAGGTCGGCGAGGGACTTCTCCCCTTCCTTCCCCTTGTCGGCCAGTTTCCGATGGTCATCGCGGATAAGGTTGATGTCTGTAGTGAGGGCGCCTAGTTGTTTCTCGATGGAGGCCCTGGAAAGTTTGATAGCCAGTTTGGTCCAGTTTGTCGGAGATGGTGGGTTCTGGCTGGGTCGTGGACGTTTTAGTTAGTGTGTTGGTGCGAGGCAGATTTTCTGGTGCAGTTTCTGGGACCGACGCCTGTTGTGTGGCCCTGGGCTTCCCCATTATGTCGGTCGGGGGTATCTCCTTCTCGCCATGCGTCCCCTGAGATTCGATCGTCCCACTTGTGGAGCGTTTGATGTAGGGGGCTCGTAGGTCACCTGCGCCCCAATGGAACCTGTTCCGTCGCACCGCCAGCCGAGCGCACGGTGGGAGGTCTTGTGTGGTAGTTGCTCCCTGCCGATTCCACCGTCCACCCCCACGTGGGGCATACCTACCGTCTCTGTCCAATACTCTACGTATTTCCTGAAACGGGGTGCCCGGGCGGACCCAAATCAGCGCACCCCGTGCGAATGCTAGTATGACGTGGCACATATAGTTCCACGCCAACGGGTCTGCAGTTTGTCGATCTCTGGCGTTGTGAGGTGTGTCTCTTGCAGAAATGCAATTTGCGTTTGTTGGCGTTTGATGTATGCGTATGTGGCGTACCTCTTGCGCGGTGTATGGAGACCCCGTGTATTTAGGGTTAGAATACTAACATCTGCGCACTGCATTGGGAAGCCTGATAATCACTACCTGCGGCCTGCAGCACGATGGTGAGTACTGAAGTCATGGGTGCCAGTAGCGACGGATCCCTATGGTCCTCACATACGGCCGATAATGTCACCCACCCAGATGTGCTGGCTGTCCTCACGCTCGTGTCCCTACCGGGGTGAAGGGTAGAAAGAAACCGGGTAAATAGAACATGTAACTGGGTGGGGAAACTGTCCCAATACCTGGGGGGTATCGGCGAGCCTGATACGTCCAAACTAACTCTCATGGAACTAGAGAGCGAACAGTCAATGCATGGGGGTGGTAGCTCGTGACTGTGAGGCTGGATCCCACGGGGCGATGGGAGGATCAATGTTCGTCGTTTGAGATGGTAGTACGTCATGCACATTGTGACGCCCGATGCAGGCGAATTTCGTTTGGGCGCGCCTGCACTCGTATGCCCAGCTAAGCAGGATACTTCCAGTCTTCATCTGTCATTTCCATCAGTGCAGGGTGTCAGCAGTTTGTGGAGTGACCAGGGGTAAGGTGATAGAGTCAGCTGTGGAATGGGCTTCATTGCTGTCGTCTTCACCGCCTGAAGAGAAAAGGTGGGGGACCGCCAGGAGGGCATTGCGACGTTCCTGTATGATTTGCTCCAAGTCCGGGGAGTCGACCATGGGGCGCCCTGTGGTCTCTCTCCATCCCTGTCACACCTGTGTTTGCGTTGGTTGTGTGGTGCACCTCCTATTGCGTGGTGCTCTTTGAGTGCGCCCTCGTGGTGCATCCACTGCGGGGTCTTGTGTGTAGTGGTGGTCCTGCCCTTTCACATGCATCCGCAGCGAAGAAGTGTGTGGTGCCAGCATGGATGATCTTCAGATGGGCCGGATATAACAAGGAATATTGTATGCTATTTGCCCGTAATCGGCGCTTCACCTCTAGGAAGGACGTTCATAGTTTCTGCACCGCCTTGGCGTAGTCAGGGAAGATCATGACGTGCTTGTTTTCCACTTGTAGAGGGCCTGTGCCTCTGGCGGCCCGCAGTACCGCATCGAGTTCACGAAAGAAAGCCCTGGGTGGAATAACTGATAAATTCGTGAAGTAGTATAATAGTCGGGGAACAATGATCATCTTGGCTATAGCTACTTGATCGATCGGGGCCAACAGGAGGCTCCTCCAGAAGCCTACCGACGATCTGATGCCGGCCAACACTTTACGGTGATTGCCCTCATAGATGTCAGCGGGGGAGTGGTACAGGCGAACACCGAGATAACGGGGAGCGCCCGTGCTCCAAGGCAGGCTCTGCGCACCCACTCACATCTCCCGTGGCTCGAGGGACTGGTGTAATGGGTAAATTGTGGATTTATCCCAGTTTACTTTGAGTCCGGGTGCCTCCGCAAACCTCGTAAAGGCTGTCCATATGGGGGTAAGATCCGCAGTAATTTCTCGGATGTACAAGAGGAGGTCCTCCGCATACAGGGAGACGCAGTGGACAGTGTCCGCCATGGGTATGCCCCATGTGACCCCCTCCCGGCGCAAACGCACTGCCAGGGGCTCCTCAGCCAGGGCAAAGATCAGGGGTGACAGAGGGCAGCCCTGTCTAGAACCCCTCTCAACCGAGAATGGAGACGAGATGTAACAGCCTAGTCTGAAACGAGATGTGAGGTTGGTGTAAAGAAGCTGCGTGTACTACAGAAGGGTTGGCCCCATTCCTGCCTGTCGTAGGACAGCAAAGAGGTAAGACCACGTTGGGGTATCAAAGGCCTTTTCGAGGTCAAGGATTATACAGGCCGCATGGGGGTACAAGTCTCCTACCTGATCTTGGACATGGAACATCTGCCTTATGTTTTGGGACGGTTCCTGCCGGGGATGAACCTGCATTGATCCGGATGGCTCAAGAGGCGTTAAATCTGTTTATATCGATCTGCCAGAATTTTCCCCAATCAGCAGAGAGGAGTGTGATGGGGTGGTAGGAAGACAATTGTTGTGGGTCTCGTGTGGTTTAAGAAACGTTACTATGACTGATTCGTGAAGAGAACTCGGCAACTCTCTCCTCTCAAGTGCGTCCACGAACGTTTCCGTCAGGCGAGGGCCCAATAGGGTAGAAAAGATACTGTAGTATTCAAAGGGTAGACCGTCCAGTCCCGGTGCGTTGTTCCGGGCCAACACGCAGATCGCTCAGGAGACATCTGCTGCCGATATTGGGGCATCTAGTGTGGTCTTGTCTGCTTCCGTGATGTGGGGGATCGGTAGCGGGTCTAGAAAGTGACTTATCGCCTCCTTTCGAAGATGTGTCGGGGTGCAATAAATCGCGGTGTAGTGTTGCTGTAAAGCATATCAAATGTCTATTTGGGAGTGCACTAGGTCACCCGAGGGATTTATTATCTCAGTGATGGGTTTTGTGTCCTTGTCCTGTTTCGTTAGCTACGCTAGAAGTGTGCCCGATTTATCCCTTTCCTTGTGTATCCGAGTGGTGTAGGCTCTAAAGTTATATTTACGCAAGTCAGCCAGGGCAGCAGAGTATTGTGTTTTGGCCTCTGTTACCTGGGCTACCGTTGCGGCATTAGCATCTTCTTGTTTCGTGAGTGCTGATAGCTTCCGTTCAGTATCGATGAGTGTTTGTTCCAGTGTGTGTCACACCCCCACTATTTGTTTGATGCATGCTCCCGAAGCCACTATTTTAAAAGCATCCCATTCCACTAGTCTTGAGGTTGCGGACCATGTATTGTGAGTAAAATAGTCTTGTATACTTTGTGCATGGCCGTGGTTGAATACCTGATCTGTCAGACAATCCCATGGGAGGCGCCACGTGGGCAACAGAGTGTGAGGGGGCCTCCATTGTACGCGCAATATGTGTGCATCGTGGTCTGAAATTACGCAGCCTAAGTTATCCGTGTATTGGACTTTAGGCATCAGTGACGGGGTGCATAGGAACCTATCTAAGTGGATCCGTAAGTTGTGGGGGACGGAGTTAAACGAGTAGAGTCTTGCCTGAGGGTGGTGCGCTCTCCACGTGTCCACCAAGGCCCAGTGACTGACCCAACAGTGGAAGCGTTCCGTCTGTTTAAGTCAAGTCAAGTCAAGTTTAAATTTGTATAGTGCACTACTCACCCAGAGGGTCTCAAGGCGCTTGAGGGAGGGAGGGAGCTTTACTTATCAAATATCCAAGTTTTTAGTTGTTTTCTGAAGGAGAGCTGGTTCTGTGTGAGGCGGAGGTGGGTGGGAAGGGAATTCCAGGTCTTGGCCGCTAAGTAGGAGAAGGATCTTCCTCCCATGGTGGATCTTTGGATGCGTGGAATTGCGGCGAGGGCTTGATTGGACATTCGAAGTTGGCAGGTGGGGGTGTAGAAGGACAGCCGCGTGTTGAGGTATTCGGGTCCTAGGTCGTAGAGGGCTTTGTGTGCGTGGGTGAGGAGGTGGAAAGTTATTCTCTTGTTGACGGGGAGCCAGTGGAGGTCTTTCAGGTGACCGGAAATGTGAGCTTGGCGAGGGATGTCTAGGATGAGTCTGGCTGAGGCGTTTTGGATGCGTTGGAGTTTTTCTGTAGTTTGGCTGTGGTTCCGGCGTAGAGGGTGTTTCCGTAGTCTAGTCGGCTTGTGACCAGTGCATGGGTGACCGTCTTTTTTGTTTTGGTGGGGATCCAACGGAACATTTTGTTGAGCATACGTAGGATGTTGAAGCATGATGATGAGACGGCGTTGACTTGTCTGGTCATTGAGAGGGAGGAGTTCAGGATGAAGCCCAGGTTACGTGGTGATCCGTTGGTATGGGTGCGGTTCCCAGGGCCGGTGGCCACCATGAGTCGTCCCAGGCGGAGGGGGATGATCCTAAGAAGAGGCCTTCCGTTTCATCCGAGTTTAGTTTTAAACGGCTGTTCTTCATCCACTCGGCTACTTCTTTCATCCCTTCGTGTAGGTTGGTTTGGCGGTGTTTGGGTCTTTGGTGAGGGATAGGATCAGCTGAGTGTCGTCTGCGTAGGAGATAATGTTGAGGTTGTGTTGGCGTGCAATGGATGCGAGGGGACTCATGTATACGTGGAAGAGGGTGGGACTGAGTGTTGCTGTTGTGGGTGTTGTTGTCGAGTCGATCCTTGAATGCTGATTTCTTGGTGGATCGGATCAGTTGGTGGTGTTTGCGGGTGGCGTTCTTGAAGGTGGCCAGGTTGTCAGTGGTTGGGTTTTTTCGCCAGGCTTTCTGAAGGGTGCGACAGATCTTCTTGGATTTCTTAAGGTCATCATTAAACCAAGGGGCTTTTTTGCTGCCTTGTTTGATTTGATGGTTTTTCAAGGGTGCTAATTCGTCAGCGCTGTGGGTGATCCATTGTGTGAGGTTGGTGGCTGCTTAGTTTGGGTCCGATGATTTTGCAGGAGGGTTTTGGTGAAGCGATGCGAAGAGCTGGTCGGTGGTGATTTTATTCCAGTTTCTCCGGGGAATTGGTTGTGGGTGGATGTGGGTCGTAGTTTTTTTGTAGTTGAAGGGAACGCAGCTGTGGTCCGTCCAATGGAGAGCTGTAGTGTGATTAAAGGAGATGTGCTTGCTGGAGGTGAAGATTAGGTCGAGCGTGTGCCCGGCATAGTGGGTGGGGGTGTCAACAAGTTGTTTGAGTCTGAGATTGGCGAGGTTGTCCAGAAGGTTGGTGGTGTTGTTGTCGTTATTCTTTTCCAGGTGGAAGTTGAGGTCTCCCAGTAGAATGTAGTCCTCAGAGGGGAGGGCGTGAGGGCTGATGAAGTCAGTGATGTCTTCGCTGAATTGTGTGCGGGGTCCGGGTTGTCTATAGATGTGGGTGCCTCTGAGTGTGGTCTTCGGGTCGGTGTGAATCTGGAAGTGAAGGTGTTCAGCGGTTGTGAGGTTGTCATTGGAACTGGTCGTGATGCGAATGGTGTTCTTATGTACGATGGCGATTCCTCCTCCTGTTTGGTAGATGCGGTCCTTTCGGATGATCTTGTAGTCGTCCGGGATGGCTATGGCGATGTCGGGCGCTGATGAGGCGTTCATCCAGGTTTCTGTGAGAAATGCGACGTCCGGCGATGTGGTGTCGAGTAGGTTCCAAAGCTCAATGGCGTGTCTGTGGACTGAGCGGGTGTTGAGTAGGATGTACTTTAGGTGGTTAGCGTCAGAGCTCTGTTTGGAGTCAGTGGATTTGGAGTGGGTTCTGATGCAATCGAACTTGCAGGAGTGGCAGGTGAAGGGTCCATGGGTGTGTCCTGGGGCGGCTTGGTAGCAGCCTGGGAGACGGCCAGAATTAAGTGCTGAGAGGGTTGAGGAATCGTACGTAATGCGGGTGGAGAGGAGTTTGTGGGGGCCAGGGGGTCTGGCGCTGGGCGCGGTCCAGGCGCAGACGGGCGTAGACGGGCGTAGACGGGCAGGAGAGTGCAGCGGTGGCGGGTGTGATCTGTCTAGTGTGATGTTGAGTGCGAAGTTGTAGTCGCCCCCCAAGATCCATGGGCGAGATGCAAATTGGGCCAGAATGCATGTAAGGGACCCCAGAACCTGTCTTGTTCAATATTCGGTGCATATATGCTGCCCAGCAGAATGGGCTGTCCATCCAGTAATCCCTCCAACAGGGCATACCTACCCTCTCTGTCCACTACTCTACGTATTTCCTGAAACGGGGTGACCGGGCGGACCCAAATCAGCGCACCCTGTGCGAATCCTGAGTATGACGTGGCACATATAGTTCCACGTCAACGGGTCTGCAGTTTGTCTATCTCCGGCGCTGTGAGGTGTGTCTCTTGCAGGAATGCAATTTGTGTTTGTTGGCGTATGATGTATGCGTATGTGGCGTACCTCTTGCCCGGTGTATGGAGACCTGGTGTATTTAGGGTTCGAATACTAACATCTGCGCACTGCATTGGGAAGCCTGATAATCACTACCTGCGTCCTGCAGCACGATGGTGAGTACTGAAGTCATGGGTACCAGTAGCGATGGATCCCTATGGTCCTCACATACGGCCGATAATGTCCCCCACCCAGATGTGCTGGCTGTCCTCACGCTCGTGTCCCTACCGGGGTGAAGGATAGAAAGAAACCGGGTAAATAGAACATGTAACTGCGTGGGGAAACTGTCCCAATACCTGGGGCGTATCGGCGAGCCTGACATGTCCAAACCAACTCTCATGGAACTAGAGAGCGAACAGTCAATGCATGGGAGTGGTTGCTCGTGCCTGTGAGGCTGGATCCCACGGGGCGATGGGAGGATCAATGTTCGTCGTTTGAGATGGTAGTACGTCATGCACATTGTGACGCAAGATGCAGGCGAATTTTGTTTGGGCGCGCCTGCACTCGTATGCCCATCTAAGCAGGATACTTCCAGTCTTCATCTGTCATTTCCATCAGTGCAGGGTGTCAGCAGTTTGTGGAGTGACCAGGGGTAAGGAGATAGAGTCGGCTGTGGAATGGGCCTCATTGCTGTTGTCTTCACCGCCTGAAGAGAAAAGGTGGGGGACCGCCTGGAGGGCATTGCGACGTTCCAGTATGATTTGCTCCAAGTCCGGGGAGTCGACCATGGGGCGCCCTTTGGTCTCTCTCCATCCCTGTCACACCTGTGTTTGCATTGGTTGTGTGGTGCACCTCCTATTGCGTGGTGCTCTTTGAGTGCGCCCTCGTGGTGCATCCACTGCGGGGTCTTGTGTGTAGTGGTGGTCCTGCCCATTCGCATGCATCCGCAGCGAAGAAGTGTGTGGTGCCAGCATGGATGATCTTCAGACGGGCCGGATATAACAAGGAATATTGTATGCTATTTGCCCGTAATCGGCTCTTCACCTCTAGGAAGGACGTTCGTAGTTTCTGCACCGCCTTGGTGTAGTCAGGGAAGATCATGACGTGCTTGTTTTCCACTTGTAGAGGGCCTGTGCCTCTGGCGGCCTGCAGTACCGCATCGCGATCCTGAAATATTAGGAATTTTGCAAGCAGCGGGCGAGGTGCGGTGCAGGGCGGCGGTTTGCTTGCTGGTACCCGGTGGACTCGCTCTATTGAAAAGAAAGCTGTTTGTCCCTGGTTGGGGTGAAGGACTTGACCCAGGCCTCCATATATTCGATTGGGTGCGCCCCCTCAACTCCCTCCGGAAGACCCAACACGCGAATATTACAGCTTCCGGAGCATCCTTCTAAGTCATCCATGCGTTCTTCCACAGTTGTCAGGCATCCCAGGACTGTTCGGAGTGTTTTCTGCTGTGCGCTCATGGCAGGCTGGAGGTCGGCGAGGGACTTCTCCCCTTCCTTCCCCTTGTCGGCCAGTTTCCGATGGTCATTGCGGATAAGGTTGATGTCCGTAGTGAGGGCGCCTAGTTGTTTCTCGATGGAGGCCCTGGAAAGTTTGATAGCCAGTTTGGTCCAGTTTGTCGGAGATGGTGGGTTCTGGCTGGGTCGTGGATGTTTTAGTTAGTGTGTTGGTGCGAGGCAGATTTTCTGGTGCAGCTTCTGGGACCGACGCCAGTTCTGTGGCCCTGGGCTTCCCCATTATGTCGGTCGGGGGTATCTCCTTCTCGCCATGCGTCCCCTGAGATTCGATCGTCCCACTTGTGGACCGTTTGATGTAGGGGGCTCGTAGGTCACCTGCGCCCCAATGGAACCTGTTCCGTCGCACCACCAGCCGAGTGCACGGTGGGAGGTCTTGTGTGGTAGTTGCTCCCTGCCGATTCCATCGTCCACCCCCACGTGGGGCATACCTACCCTCTCTGTCCACTACTCTACGTATTTCCTGAAACGGGGTGCCCGGGCGGACCCAAATCAGCGCACCCCGTGCGAATGCTGAGTATGACGTGGCACATATAGTTCCACCTCAACGGGTCTGCAGTTTGTCGATCTCTGGCGCTGTGAGGTGTGTCTCTTGCAGGAATGCAATTTGCATTTGTTGGCGTTTGATGTATGCGTATGTGGCGTACCTCTTGCGCGGTGTATGGAGACCCCGTGTATTTAGGGTTAGAATACTAACATCTGCGCACTGCATTGGGAAGCCTGATAATCACTACCTGCGTCCTGCAGCACAATGGTGAGTACTGAAGTCATGGGTGCCAGTACCGACGGATTCCTATGCTCCTCACATACGGCCGATAATGTCACCCACCCAGATGTGCTGGCTGTCCTCACGCTCGTGTCCCTACCGGGGTGAAGGGTAGAAAGAATCCGGGTAAATAGAACATGTAACTGGGTGGGGAAACTGTCCCAATACCTGGGGCGTATCGGCGAGCCTGATACGTCCAAACCAACTCTCATGGAACTAGAGAGCGAACAGTCAATGCATGGGGGTGGTAGCTCGTGACTGTGAGGCTGGATCCCACGGGGCGATGGGAGGATCAATGTTCGTCGTTTGAGATGGTAGTACGTCATGCACATTGTGACGCAAGATGCAGGCGAATATCGTTTGGGCGCGCCTGCACTCGTATGCCCATCTAAGCAGGATACTTCCAGTCTTCATCTGTCATTTCCATCAGTGCAGGGTGTCAGCAGTTTGTGGAGTGACCAGGGGTAAGGTGATAGAGTCAGCTGTGGAATGGGCTTCATTGCTGTTGTCTTCACCGCCTGAAGAGAAAAGGTGGGGGACCGCCTGGAGGGCATTGCGACGTTCCTGTATGATTTGCTCCAAGTCCGGGGAGTCGACCATGGGGCGCCCTGTGGTCTCTCTCCATCCCTGTCACTCCTGTGTTTGCGTTGGTTGTGTGGTGCACCTCCTATTGCGTGGTGCTCTTTGAGTGCGCCCTCGTAGTGCATCTACTGCGGGGTCTTGTGTGTAGTGGTGGTCCTGCCCATTCACATGCATCCGCAGCGAAGAAGTGTGTGGTGCCAGCATGGATGATCTTCAGACGGGCCGGATATAACAAGGAATATTGTATGCTATTTGCCCGTAATCGGCGCTTCACCTCTGGGAAGGACGTTCGTAGTTTCTGCACCGCCTTGGCGTAGTCAGGGAAGATCATGACGTGCTTCTTTTCCACTTGTAGAGGGCCTGTGCCTCTGGCGGCCCGCAGTACCGCATCGCGATCCTGAAATTGTAGGAATTTTGCAAGCAGCGGGCGAGGTGCGGTGCAGGGCGGTGGTTTGCTTGCTGGTACCCGGTGGACTCGCTCTATTGAAAAGAAAGCTGTTTGTCCTTGGTTGGGGTGAAGGACTTGACCCAGGCCTCCATATATTCGATTGGGTGCACCCCCTCAACTCGCTTCGGAAGACCCAACACGCGAATATTACAGCGTCAGGAGCGTCCTTCTAAGTCATCCATGCGTTCTTCCACAGTTGTCAGGCATCCCAGGACTGTTCGGAGTGTTTTCTGCTGTGCGCTAATGGCGGGCTGGAGGTCGGCGAGGGACTTCTCCCCTTCCTTCACCTTATCGGCCAGTTTCCGATGGTCATCGCGGATAAGGTTGATGTCAGTAGTGAGGGCGCCTAGTTGTTCCTCCATGGAGGCCCTGGAAAAATTGATAGCCAGTTTGGTCCAGTTTGTCGGAGATGGTGGGTTCTGGCTGGGTCGTGGACGTTTTAGTTAGTGTGTTGGTGCGAGGAAGATTTTCTGGTGCAGTTTCTGGGACCGACGCCTGTTGTGTGGCCCTGGTCTTCCTCATTATGTCGGTCGGGGGTATCTCCTTCTCGCCATGCGTCCCCTGAGATTCGATCGTCCCACTTGTGGACCGTTTGATGTAGGGGGCTCGTAGGTCACCTGCGCCCCAATGGAACCTGTTCCGTCACACCGCCAGCCGAGCGCACGGTGGGAGGTCTTGTGTGGCAGTTGCTCCCTGCCGATTCCACCGTCCACCCCCACGTGGGGGCCCACAATCATTGCTGGAGCGCTAGTCCCATCAGTCCTCGGGGCATCTGCGGAGAGTTCAGGCTCTTTAACACGCAGGTGGCCCGTAATTATTGCCTGGGGTGGGGGCGACCAGAGCGCCCACTCACTGAGTCCATAGGTGCTGTGGCGACTTGGTGTTGGCCTGTTTGTTGTGCCTAAGCTGTCCCGGTGGCTGCCATTTTTAGGGTCAGGCAATGGCTGTCTGGTCCTCTGAACGTTGTGGTGGGCGAGGGGGGGTTGCCGGGTCAGCTGAGGGCGGGACTCCTCGTCGCTCACCTTCAGGAACACTGTGTGTCGAGCCCCTGAAGATGTCCGGTTGGTGGTCGTGAGTGTTTTCAACTCGCGGGCGCCATCTTAAGGGCAAGCAGCTTTCGGCACGAAAAAGTCCAAGGAGAAGTGCTGTGGGGGGGGGGGGGTTACCCGTAATTCGAGCCCCAGAATCCGTCCCCCGCGGTTTGCAGGATTTGTCCCTGAGGTCGCTATGTGCGTCCGACCTCGTAATGATATCGCAGATGCAGAGGCTCTGCCACTGGTCGCCGTCTGTTCCCGGTCCTCTTCCGCTGCACAGGGGGTCCGCGTTGGATGGGGTGCCGCTGCCTCGCCCTGCCTGGGTTCAAGGTGATTGCCAGGTCCTCCCGCTGCAGGAGATCGCTGTGCCCGGTATGTTACTGTGGTGAAGTCTGGGCTAGGGACGAGCGGCCGCCATGTTGTCTATGGGCCCGGGGCAAGGATCCTCACGGCTATCTCTGCGGGCGCTGCAAGTTATGGGTCTATGAAATCACCCTCGGATGCAGCCTCGGTTCTGACGCCAGGGATGGCGATTTACCGCCTGGGCCAACGAGATGGTGCTGTCTCCTGGTCCGCCCGGAGCCTCAGCAAAGCGCGTCTGCCATCGTGGCTTGCTTGGGCACGCCCCCACTTTCACAGCGTTAGTTAATGGTTTTCCTGCTTTTGACCAATAGAAATCAAGTAAAGAGAAGCATTTGCAGCAGAATACATTTGAGGCTTTTCTCACTACAACATTACATGGGATTCGGTGTTTAGGTTGTGTACTATTGGATTGCAGAATGGTTGGGAGTTGGTGGGTGTGGCCAGAGCAAGGGGTGGAAAGAGTGTGACAGGTAACAGGTGTTGAGTGAGGTGGAGGGTAGAGAGAGGAAGTGGTGTAACAGAAGCTGAGGCAGATTGGGTGGGGTCAACGAGGAGTGAAAGAGGTGATAGAGGGAGCATAGATAGAGGAGTGGGGTTCAGTGACTAAAAAGGCGTTCCTAGAAGGAGCAGGAGCCTGGGGCCCTGATCAAGAGGAGGGTTAAACGTGAGAGCGCACGTTCAGTGGTTCCCTCCACAGATGGCTCAATTACGTAGGATGCGCCTTATGGTGGGGAACCCAACATTTTTTTTGCTGCACCCCCTACATTCATTGATTTTGGGGGGCAGTCAAATATGAGGGGGGCAGTATTAAAAGGGGCATCCGGGGCATTATGAAGTGTGTAGGGGGCACAGAAGGACACCGCTTCGGGGCAATTTTTTTGGGGGCTAACCACAGTTTTTATTGCTCCCTTCCTACATTAATGGGTGCACCCCAAAAGAATAGGGCAAACAAAGGGGCTGAGGGATGAACTGGTTTGTGACAGTTTCTATTACCAGCCACAGTGGGGGGCACCATAGTATCCTACTGCGGTTATGGTATTGGAAGGTACAACATGGAGCATGTGGTGGCATTTTGAAGGGGAGGGGGCTTCCCAACATTTTACTGCGTCCCCTCCCCCTGTGTTGAATGTTATAGGTACCCTTGGGAACGAGATTCCTGCTATGAAATCTGAGAGCACTAACATTTGCTAAATGAAGGGTGACAGTGGACCGGTGAATGGGACAGGGAAAGGATACCTGTGGCAACTGGCTGTATGGGCCATAGAGAATAATCATAGCATGCAAATAGGCAGCAGTCCATGTACTGGAAATATCTGTAGAGAGTTTGGCGTGTTCTTCAATTTATTGGTCCTCCTTATGTTTGGTACGATCCAAAGAGGAAAGGCCAGGCCTAACTGTGAGGCAGAAAATGTATTTATGATTTAAAGAAGTATAGTCTGAGTGAGCAGCGAGTGGGCAAAGTTTGAGGCAAACTTGCCTCAAACTTTGCCCATCATTTCATAAGCCAGAGCTCATACTTGACCTTTATTCCTAAACAACCTCACAGGCACCAAACCCCTGATTTGAGAGCTCAGCTCACATCAAAAGGAAAAATTATCGCCATACACCCTATTTTACTATCAATTCAGCACTTTCCCGCATTCTTGTGCTCAGTTATACCTCTGGAGGCCATATTGGCTCTACAATATACCGAATTTAAATATAAAATAATTATACGTTGATAAAGGAAGATAAGGATTTGCCCCTATCGCACCTACTTGAGAAGAAGGGGGGTTGGTAAAAGTTCCTGAGGGAAAAGATTTGTAATTTTGGGGAACACTTGCCAAAAAGGTTTGCCATTTATTTCCTTAGTTTTTGCAAGTGAAAAAAATTAAGTTAGCAAATGAAAAAAAAGCACTGTTTGAAAATGTACCACATTAGGATACAATGAAAGAATAGGCAGGGTTTGAACCCGCATCCTGTGAGAGCCTTCAACACCAGAGGTACAAGAGTTACAGTTGAGCTACAGCTCCTTGGGGATTAAAGACATTGCGGTAGAAACTATATGCAACATACAGAGGGTGACCATGATGTAGGGATGAGTTGATAGGTTATGGATATGGAAACCAGTGTGGTCTAATGGGTAAGTTCCTGACTTCCAACCAAATGACCAGAGTTCAAATTCCGGGTTCAGCATCAGGTGATGGTGGCACAACAGAGGTAAGTTGGATGTTGGCCAATTGGTAAATAAAGTGTGTGTGTGTGTGTGTGTGTTTGAGGGGTTTGTATGTGTGTCGTGTAAAAGTAGAGTAATGCCTGGCAAATAGTGGATTACAAAGTGGTTGTAGTGAGAACAGCATGGCAGTGGAAGAGTGGGAGGACAGAGTGTAGAGATGGTATAGGAGGAGCCTAGGCAGATTGGGTAGGTGGGTCCAGAGAGGAGGGACTTAGGGGATAGATGGGTGGGGTCTCAGCGATGAGGAAGGGGTCAAAGATGGAGGAGGTATCAGGGGGAGAGCAGGGTCAAGAACAGATTGTGGGCACTTATGCCGTGTTTCCCATATGACAGATCGGGTGATTACATCAGATGGTCTTTTAGTGAGGAACCGCAGCATCTTTTTCTTTCTGCACCGCTCTAAACTCTCTGATTTGGGTGGGGGGCAGTCAAATTTGGGGCAGCAGTATTAAAACGGGTTTGGGGTGCATTATGAAGGATGATGGGGGTACAGAATGATATGGCTTCTGGGTAATTTTTGTGGGGCTACCCATAGCACATTTGGTCACGGTTGGACAGAAATCTTTAGCAGGGATTTTTGACAACTCCTCACTGTGGGACCAGGATCCTCATACCTTCTTGCCTCTGACACCTCTTATGACCTCTGATACCACCATCTCATTACCCCTAAAATGTTCCATCCTAGTACCCCAGCTTTGGTAGTGCACTCTCCCATCTGAGGACTATGAAGCTGCAGTTCCTCTTTCATGTGTACCTTCATGGAGACAGGTGTCACACACTCAACCACTCAGTAAACATGTATGCTTTGGTACATTTGTCTTGCTGTTTACCTTCCAAACATTCCCCCTTCACCACAAATACAGGGCAGCCATTCCTTATTACTCATTCACTCAGTCATCGCAGTCCTCCACTCCGTAGGCCCTTAAAGACCAACATGAACAAGAGGTATGTCAGCAAGCAGAAAAAAAGACTTAGGTGAGATTTTTTTAAAGTCTCGCAATGCAGTGCAGCACCTTGGGAGGCTGTGCTCTGTTGCACGACCGGGAGAGAGCAGGAGAGTGCAATATTTTTAAAGATATGGCTCTCTCCTTGCCTTTCCCTTGCCCCTGTGCTGATTTCAGCTGCTGTGGGCCATGCACATACCTAGGTGCAGCAGCGCTAGGGAGTGTGCATGAGTATGGCATAGGTTTAGTACAGGAAGTGTAGCTTTCCTGTACAAAATATTATGCTAGGCATGATAAAGCTTTTCCCACCTTGCATACGTGCTACACAGTGCAGCACCCATGGAAAGTGGGAAAAGCACATAGAAATGAATGCATTTCTCCTGTTTGCATCTCCTTTGAAGGGGCATTAAATTTTGGCGCAAAACCATGTTTACAAATCTTTGTAAATATGTTTTTGCATCAAAAGGCATAGGTGGTTGCATGGGAATACCCATATAAGGCCCCTGTGGGGCAAAGTGACCCAGAGCAGTTCTTCACATTGCTTTGCGCTACTTACAGGGCACTTTCCAGCACAAAATAATTTTTGCGCTGGAAAAAAATAGGAAAAAACAAAAGACAATTTGTGCTAGTTTGCGTAACTTTTGTGGCACTAAACCAGCACGAAATATATGAAAACCTCCCCATTGTTGTGGTCTTATGTTCATACTGCTGCCTTCTAGTAACGCTACTCAGCAACTGCAGCATATTAGTGGAAATGAGAGGAGGGCTGTCCAATGCAAATATTGTCCTCCCATGCTACCTTTCTTCTGAGATGGTCGGTGTCTTGTGCCTTGATACCGCCTCAAGCATATGGTCTTCAGCCAAATTCAAAAGCAGCCTTCCTATCTTAGGCTAAGGAGTTTGCCACTTGAAAGCCACACATGGGGATGTCACCCTCATTTAGCGGGGTCCCAAATTGCTTGCAGTCATCCTCTTTACAGAAGCTGGGCATTCTAGGGTGTTTTTGGGCATCCTTCAAAGGAAGGAATGAAGGGGTGTTTAAAGGCCCAGCCCATCCCAGCGCCGTGCCGTGCCGTGCCCTGACTCTCTGTTCCTTAACCTGCTAAAGCAAAGGCCTGACTCTGACCTTTTCTGTCTCTTGAAAAAAATAACCTTTCTACCTTCTTAACCACATGGCTGCTGGGCGTTTTCCCCCCCCCTGTGCTGGAAAATGCCATTTTAGTGGCACTATGACGAGCTGAGCTCGTCATCAGCACACGACACCCGTGGGTGATGACGAGCTCAGCTCGTCATCAGCATCGAAAGGGTTAATGCACCTAATAGAGGGAGTTTCACTTTCATCAAACTTTACCCATTATTTCGGTAGCCACAGCTCATTCCTGACCTTTATTCCTAGCCAACCTCATAGGCACCAAAGCTTTGATTTGAGAGATCGGCTACACCAAAATGAAAAATCAGCACCATCCAACCTATTTTCTAATCCGTGTAGGAGCTTCCTCACATTATTTTACTCAGTTAAAGCCCCGGAGGCCAAATTTGCCCTCCGCATTATATCAAATTTTAAGGACAAAGAATGAATACATTGATAAATGAAGATAAGGTGTTGTCCCTATTGCACCTGCTTGAGATAAAGGAGGGTTGGTGGAAGGTCATGAGGGTAAAGATTTCAAATTTTGGGGCACACGTGCCAAAAACAGTGGCCACTTTTCTACTATGTTTTTACAAGTGAAATTAAACTTAGGATATGAAAATAAAAGCAGAGTTTGAAAATGTGCCATCTTAGGAGACTTTGACAGCATTAGCAAGATTCATACCCTTGTCCTGTGAGATCCTTTGCCGCCAAAGGCACAAGACATACCATTGAGCTATAGCTCCTGGTGGTCTAGAGTGTTGCAGTAGTAACTATAAACAATATATAGTAGTCCCGTAGTCCCCTTGCCTCCTCCCATCTGAGTGAGCACTCTTCGCACCTCCCCATTCTATCACATCATCTTGCCAAGTAATCAATAGAGGACACCTAGGAGATTTCCATCTCATGGTGATTGTTCGTATCGCTAGTATGAGGACAAGGTCTAAGAACCGCAACTGGACTCGCTGCGCACTGGTGAGATTGCGGGGGCCCATGAGCCATTCCAAGATGTTGTCCTGGATTGTTAGATGTGTGACCTCTTCTAGGGATTGTCGGATCGCACCCCAGTAGTATTGTAGGCGTGGACAGGTCCATAACATGTGTGCAAATCCCGCCTCTTCTGCCTGGCATCAAGGGCAACAATGTTGTGCTTCAGGGAACGTGAGGTGTATTCTTTTTAGGGTAAGGTAGGATCTATGCAATACCATCGTTTGAATAAATGTAAGTTTGGCATTGCGGGATACTGTCTTGGGGTGCTCTAGCATGCTCGCCTGGGCCTTATCAGTGATTACCCTGTCTGTGTCTTCAGCCCATTTGGTGCGGAGGTCGATGAGAGGGAGGGACGCCTGCGCTGTGATGCCCGTTTATAGCCATTTAACTAGATGTCTCCCTTCCCCATGGAATATTATAAGTATACCAGTTCATGTTGTGGAGGTTCTGTGTGCTGAGATGTCCATTTTTCCCTGATATAGTGTGACACAGACGCATTAACCAGATACAGTCGATCTGGTGTGACCGTGACCTGTGCAAATGTGTCATGGTCGAGGAGGTTACCATCACCAAAAAACGACCCGACCTTAGTCCATGCTTGTAATCGGGCCTTCATGAGTCTGCCCCCAGGGAGAGGTATGCCCAATAGAGGTATATTTTTCATGTGTGGAATAATAGCTGACGTGTAATGCAGGACCTTCCTCCAGCAGTGAAGTGCAATCTTTAGCAAGGGGGGACTATCTGGGGGGATATTGACTTTTGGCAGTAAGAACGAATGTAGGGTGCCACGGTCGAGGTCCCAGGGGGTATACCTTATCTCCTGTAAGTTTCTTCCCGCTGTCCAGTGGGACAAAGTAATAAGCTTTGAAGTGGGGGACCCCCAGAACTCCCCTGTGGGTTTCCAGTTGTAATTTCTTGAGACTCACTCTCCGGCTGCCCTTCCCTCAGTCACTTTCAAAGAGAATGGTGTCCAGTGTGTGAATTATTGATTGCGGAACCATCATAGGCAGGTTCACAAAATAATACAAAAGACGGCGATGCACCACCATCTTAGAGATGGCGTTCCGTCCCATTAGCGAGAGCGGCAGGAAGGTCCAGAAGGCCACACTCAAGCGTATGGCAGCGATAGCCTTTGATAGATTGCCTTCAGGTGGGTCTGTCTGTGCCCTGTACACCTGGATTCCTAGATACCTAAATGTGTTATGTGCTACTAATAAAGTAGAGTTACCAAATGGAGTCGCGTCTGGGTGGGGTCCGTCTTGGAAATATAAGGCGTTTGAATTCCGGTGATTGATAGCGAGGCCCGAGATGCGCTCTATGGTTAAAAAAATTGTGGGGAGAGGCCCAGCTCCACAGGCCAGGTCCCCGCAGGTAAAGGAGGATGTAATCGGCGTATATTGAGATTAGGTGGGTGGTGCCATCTATCGGTATGCCCAATTGTTCTGCCAATTTTCCCAGGGCTATCGCCAGTGGCTCCAGCGCAAGGACAAACAGCAGGGGGGACAAGGGGCACCCCTTTCAAGTGCCTCTGTGTATAGTGTATTCTCGCGAAATATGATGGTCAGTCGGTGCTCTGGCAGTTGGATCTGTATAAAGTAGGCACACTAATCGGAGATAATCTGCCGGGAGACCAAACCGTTGAAGGGCGGTGAACATGTAATCCAATGTTATAGAGTCAAAGACTTGGCGCAGGTGCAATGCCCAGCATCCGGCCTCCTGATATTCTTCGGGGGCAGCTGTCATGATGTGGCGGAGGCACCCTAGTGTGCAGGGACGTGCTGCGGACTGGTAAGAACCGGTATTGATCCTTGTGTATGAGGGCATTGAGATGTGGTTGTATGCGGTTAGCGAGTGCTTTACTCAAAATGTTATCTTCGGTCACTAGTAAGGCTAAAGGCCTATAGTTGCCTATATCCGTGCTGTCCCTCCCCGGTTTGAGAATGGAGACGACCAGCACCTGCATGGTAGAGTGTGGCAGGTGACTGTCCGCTGAGTCCGCCTTATATAGTTCTTCCAGTTTAGAGACCAGGGTATCTGAATATGCTTCATAGAATTCCATGGGCAGGCCATCTGGACCAGGCGCTTTATCAAGGTTAAAAACTTTGATCGCAGCCCGGATCTTGTGCTGGGTAATTGACCACGAAAGTTCCTTATGTGTTTTCGCAGGGAGAGCAGGAAGGGCTAAGCCCTGGAAGAATTTGTCCCTTAGTGTGTTGTTAGTGTATGTTGTGGCAGTATATGAGTGGCTAAGGTAAGTGCAAAAAGCCTCATTTATCTTGTGTTGTGTATTCACCAGACCTTTGTTTGGTACCCTAATCTGCATAATGACTGGTGGTTCAGGGTTGTCCCGTACTATCCGGGCCAAGAGTGCTCCAGATTTGTTCGCCTCAGTGTGTTTTTGTTGTGTGAAGGCCCTGTGGTCAATGGTTCAAAGAGTTTCTAAGTTTTTGGCGTGCCGAATGTGTGCGTCTCGTAGGGCTTCATGTTTGTCCGTGTCGGACACTGCCTCTGGCTCCAGTGTATTCATGAGGTTTTCGAAATAAACTAGGCGTTGATGCTCCTCCTGTCTAGCCCCTACCAATTGCCCAATTGAGGATCCCCTCAACACTACCTATTTGGTTAGAGGAGGCTGTATTCCAATTTTCGGAGAAGTAATTTGTTATGGTCGTTGCTATATTAGTGCGAAATGGGGCATCCTCCAATAATTGAGGTGACAACTTCCAGATGGGCACCGGGGTCGGTATTCTCCCCCATGTATGTGTAATCTCTAGGGTGTCATGGTCAGAAAAATATGTGGAATGGGTTATTTGTGTAACAATGCTATGTGTACAGAGAAACCTATCTATCCTGATGTGGAGCTGATGACAAGGCAAATAGAATAAGTGTTTTCTGTGTGTAGGGTCCAATAATCTCCATGCGTCAGCCATGCCCCATCCATTCAACCATGTGTTCAAAAGTTCTGCTTGTTTGCAGGTGCCTGCGCTGTGCAATGGGGGGTGGGACCTGTCCAGGACGACCTCTAAGACGGTGCTGCAATCCCCACCCAGAATCCAGGGCATAGTATCCCACTCCATCAGAGCCACCCCCAAGCGTAGGAAGAATTTGTCCTGGTCAAAGTTTGGGGCATATATACTTCCCAAGACCAACGGATGACCGTCCACAGTGCCCTTCAGCAGTATATATTGCCCCTGGTTGTCTGTGAGACGATCTAATTCTGCGAGTGGGACCCCATGTCAGATCCAGATGGTCGCCCCCCTAGCGACGGCCGAATAATTTGTGGAGTACATGTGTCCTCTCCATTTTTTATGGGTCTTTAATGCCTCTGAGTCTGTAAGGTGCGATTCCTGGAGGAAAACAATGTGGGCTTTGCGTCTTAGTAGGTAGGCGTGGACTCTGTATCTTTTCTGTACAGCCCCAAGCCTCGCACATTCCAGGTCAGCAAATTATAAGAACCTAAGGTGGTGCAGTTTCTAGACATATGCTAATAGTGTAATCAGAGCTCCCTGTACCTCGGAGACAAGTGACTGTCTGAGACCAGGAGGAACCCTTACCCTTTAAACCAACAATACTTGGCTCAGCCTGTAAACTATTCTGGGCCCAACATATACCCGAAACATTTAGAGACCACATAACGGTGCGTTTGCTTGGCGGGGGTCGCTGCCGCCGTCCTTGGTTAGTTTGTGTAGTTGTAGAGGTCCAGTAGCTCTAAGGAACACAGAGGGGGTAAATACATATCATTACAAAGTGTGTCTAACTCGTCTAGTTATGCATTCTATTATTTGACATAGACAAATCAGCAGACTCTATACTGGTCAATTTAGCATCATCAGACAGGCTAGTTGCTATGCAGCAGTAGAGAAGAACAGATCACAAAGGTTTAGTTTCACACAATTACCACCTAGTTGTCTTGGAAAATTAAAAGACATCAGTATGACCAGTTCTTTTGCCATAATATGCACCTGGCTCATCATGATTATGGGTATTATATGCAGGGAACTTAAATATACCACTTTGCGTTCAATTTTGTCATATCATAGCAGAATGCATAGGATCATTTCAGTAGTAGCGACTATATAGTCATTAATCTATATAACCTTCTTCAACAATACTGTAAGAGAGGTTTACATTGCAGTAAGTACATACAAATTTGACCTGTGTTTACCCTGGTAATGTTCATTCTCTATTCTTCAGGCCCAAACTAGAAATTACCAGCTAACTGTTACCATAACAAAATGCACATTGTGTAAGTAAGTGTCAAGTATAGTCTGCCTGCACAAGCATTGAAAATATACTGATGAGTCTGGTGTTCTGTCTGATGGTCATGAATGTGCTTCAGCGGGTGTTCATTTATGACATATCAACGGAGTACTTCAGCTGTCTTTTAGATCGTCCACAGTTTGAGGCGTCACCGAGGGGAACAGGGTGATGCTGTGATCGGAATACAGCTAAATAGTGCTGTCCACCGAATCAGTCAAGATCTTTGGAGTACTGTCCCGGAAAGAGCCTGACACGGCCAGTGCTTCAGCTCTACCGGTCATTTGCTGATCATGAGACGGTCCGGCGTTGTTGTTGTTCTGCAGTTTCTTAGTATTGCGGTGGTGTATTTGGCTCTGCGGTTTCTCAGAAGGTTGTCATGAGGATCCCAATATACTGCTCTGGCTCGTGTCAAAGTTCATTACCTCCAACCATTCCTCCGCATCATTCGGGCTATCAAAAAAGCATGTTTTCCTGTCATGGATGACCTTTAATCTAGCCAAGAATAGTAGTGAACATTTGAGTTGAGCCGCTCGCAGTTTTTTCTTTACGGCTTGATAGGAGGACCGTTGGCGTGGTAACAGAAGTGTGTAATCAGGATACAGTGAGATGCGTTGGTTTTCAAATTGCATCTGCATTTTTTCTCTTGCTTTTTGCAATAGCACATCCCGGTCTCTGTAATTTAATATTTTAACAATGAGGGGTCTTGGGGGAGCACCGGTTTTTGGCCGTCCTGTGGGGATCCGGTGTGCATGTTCCACACATAAGTATGGCAATGGGCCATCTGGGGCTACGTGTTCTTTAAACCAGGCCTCCATGTAGTCTGCGGCCTTGTCTCCCTCGCTGCGTTCCGGTAGGCCAATCATGTGGATATTATTGCAGCGATTCCTGCCTTCTGCATCCTCAACCCTGTACTGGAGGTAACTTATCTGTTGTTGCAATTGTTGTATCTGTGTGGTATGCTCGGTCAGTTTAGCTTATATAGTATTAAGGGTTTGTCCATGTTCCTGCACTGTATCTGCCAGTTTCCCATGATCCCCTCGAAATAGGGTGAGGTCCGTTGTGAGGGTGCCAATTTGTTGTTCGATGGCAATGTGGGATTCCCAGACTTCTTTGAGTATTAGATCCAATTTGTACGGGGCAGGCTCGGCAGAAGCGGAAGAGGTCCAGGCGATGGGGGACTGGTGGTAATTTCCTGCCCACTAGGGGGTCCGCCCGTGCCAGTGTTTCCATCCATGGATTTACCTTTACCTCGTACCATGGTACTCACCACCTGGTGATAGGGGGCCCAATGCTTGGCTGGAGATTGTTTGGGAACTCGCCCCGTACCCTAGGGTCCCAACAGGCAATCTTCATCATACAGCCGCTCCTCTAAGTGCCTGGACCAGGTACTGTGCTCTAGTGGGGTCCAGAGAGCATGCTACGTCTTCGCCAGCCTCTCTTCTCAGTCCATCACCCTCCACTTGAGCAGGGCTGCCTATGTGAAGATCAACAGCATCTCTACTACACTCATTAAGTAGTGTATGCTTTAGTTATAAGCCGCGCCCAATCTTCTACTCCCTTTTGCATTTGTCTGCGTGGGCCGGCAATGAAGTCCTGTGAGGGGGTCCAATGAGCCCGTAGCTTTCAATGGGTCGTGTCTGATATGGTAATACTCGAGGAATTAATGGTGCTCGGGGCTGCACGTCAGCCGCGCAGCGCGGCACCCCAGCGCTGAACAGCACCAAATAGCAGGCAGGCCCGCTCACAGCCTGTATCAGTACAGGCAAATAGAGACTATCAGGCCACCGCTCTCATCAGAGGCCTACCGGCCCAAAGGTTAGGGGTCGGCGGACATCTCCGTTCCGCCCACAGAATGTGCGGAAATTTGCCTCATCCGCCTTTCGCAATGTAGGCGGAGAAACGAGGAAAATCTCTGCACACTCGGGGCGTAACGGAAGTTGGCCTCCCGCCCGCTCCCGCCCGCATTCCTCACCAGGAATGCGCATGCGCAGGCTCCCGCGCATGTACAGTTCCCAAAAGAAGGCGCAATGGAGACGGATGCGCCGCCGATAAGGTATGTTTATTTTAAATGTAATTTAAGGCTTTTTAATATTATTTAATACTGCGGGCGGGAGGCGGGCGTGGTGTAATGGAACTATGCGGAGAGTGCAGAGATTGATTGAATCTCCGTGCGTCTCCGCGTAAGTCCCTTAAGCAACTTACACCCACCCCTACCCAAGGCTCTACAAGGCTCCGTCAGGGTCGCGCATGCAGGGCTGGTCAGGAGACTTCTCAGGTGGCGTTGCAGCAGCTCCAACCTCAGTCCCTGGCTTTCAAGGCTACTCCGGGGCCCACCGACAAGGCGCATCAATCCCCACCCCCCGCCAGGAATCATAGGCTCGGGGGGCTCCCACGCCATGGACTCAAGGCTCAGAGGCAGCGACCAAGCAGGTAGGGATGAGTGGTATTGGGCCCGGGAATCGCTGCGGCAGTCTCTGTCACATGCAAAAACCACAGGTGATGGACAGAATGCAGAACAATGTCATACATTCACCCCAGTACAGAGATCTGGGCCTAAATCCATCGTTTTTTTACACTCCACACCACCCCAGTTCAGACATGGCCATATGCAAATCAGTCTGACCCTGTGCCTCATGGGAACAGTCCAGCCCGAACTGCCAAGCCATGCCTTTCCTGGACCGGACAATAGCTTCCGAGGACCGGTTCTGGCATTCCAGCCGTCTTCAGCCCGGCTTGCTTGAATCCATAGGTGTGGAGTGCGTGGGACTCACGTCTGAGCATTCCCATCCCACTCGGGGTGACAAATGCAAAAACCACAGGGTATGCTCAGACATGAGTCCCTTGCTCACTTTGCCACTGGATTCAAGCAAGCCGGGCTGAAGAAGGCTGACATGCCAGAAACCGGTCCTCGGTAGCTTGTTTCCGGTCCAGGGAAGGCATGGCTTGGCAGTTCGGGCTGGACTGTTCCCATGAGGCACAGGGTCAGACTGATTTGCATATGGCCATGTCTGAACTGGGGTGGCAGAGTGGGCTAAAGAACGGTGATGGATTAAACCCAGATCAGTTGACTGGGGGTGAGTGCTTGTATTGTCTAAGCTCCGTCCATCATTTCCTTTGGCAGTCTCTGTCACATACATTCACTTGCGCTGCGGAACCCCTGTCAGTGGGGTTTACTTAACTCCGCTCTCCTCCAGCCATGAATTAGCGGCCCAAGGAGGGGGGCACAGCCAGGTTTCAGAGTTTTACAACCCCCAGCACAGGACGCGTCACTCACTGCTTAATCCTAAATCAGTCCGTTGCGGCGTGGTCTGCTTATCTCGGGGCCACCTCCACAGCAACTCGTGGCTCAGCTGTGCATCCGGGGTCACCCTTGATCTCCACCGAGCGGAGTCAGCCACATCACAGGGCACTGCTTTCAAGGTGATGTGTCCGCGGGCAGGTGACAACTGATGCAACGCTTCAGTCTCGACATGGCACCGCAAGCAGGCAGCGTCCCTCGGTCTCAGGAAGGCTCAGTGGGCGTCCTCTGCACTGCGGTTATGCGAGTCAAACCAAGCCAGTCACTGCACCAGGTTATACCGGATACACTCTCCATGTCAGACGGTGAGTTTGGGCTTTTATCCGGCGAGTGCTCAGGATCATTCTCCCACGGGTCCGTAGCCTCACCAGAACACGTCCACCATCTTAGGCGGCTAGCCCCGCCCCCCCTCATTACCCCTCAAATGTTCCATCCTGGTACTCCCATCTGAGAACTATGGAGCTGCTCTTCCTCTCTCATGTATCCTTTCATAGAGATAGGTGTCACACACACTAAAGCATTCAGCAAACATGTATACTTTGTTACATTTGTCTTGCTGTTTACCTCTCAAACATTCCCCCTTCACCACAAATACAGGGAAGCCATTCCTTATTACTCATTCACTCAATCATAGCAGTCCTCCACTCCGTAGGCCCTTCAAGACCAACATGAGCAAGAGGTATGTCAGCAAGCAGAAAAAAAAGCCTTGAGGGAAGATTTTTTAAAAAGTCACGCAATGCAGCAAAGCACCTTGGGAGGCTGCGCTGTGTTGCACGACCAGGAGTGAGCAGGAGAGTGCCATATTTTTAAAGATATGGCTCTCTCCTTGCCTTCCCCTTGCGCCTGCTCTGATTTCAGCTGCCGTGCACCATGCGCATACCTTAGTGCAGCAGAGCTTGGTAGTGTGCATGAGTATAGCAATGTTTTGTACAAGAAGGGGCCCTTTCCTGTACAAAATAGTATGCCTGGCACGATGCAAAGCTTTTCCCACCTTGCATACATGCTACGCAGTGCAGCACCCATGGAAAGTGGGAAACGCACATAGAAATGAATTTATTTCTCCTGTTTGCATCTCCTTTGAAGGGCGTTAAATTTGGGCGCAAAACCATGTTTACAAATCTTTGTAAATACGTTTTTGCGTCAAAAGGCATGGGTGGTTACATGGGAACACCCATGTAATGCCCCCGAGGCGCAAAGTAACCCAAAGCAGTGCTTCGCACTGCTTTGTGCTACTTACAGGGTACTTTCCAGGACAAAAGAAGGTATGCGCTGGAAAACAAATTAGGAAAAAAAAAAATTTGCGCTACTTTGTGTCACTTTTGTGGAGCTAAACCAGCGCAAAACATATGAAAACCTCCCAGTTGGTGTGCTATTATGTTCATACTGCTGCCCTCTAGTAACGCTACATAGCAACTGCAGCATAATAGTGGGAATGAGAAGAGGGCTGTCCAATACAAATATTGGCCTCCCTTGCTACCTTTCTTCTGAGATGGTTGGCGTCTTGTGCCTTGATACCACCTCAAGCATATGGTCTTCAGCGAAATTCAAAAGCAGCCTACCTATCTTAGGCTAAGGAGTTTGCCACTCGAAAGCCACACATGGGGATGTCACCCTCATTTAGCAGGGTCCCAAATTGCCTGCAGTCATCCACTTTACAGAAGCTGGGGAAGGAAGGAAGGAAGGAAGGAAGGAAGGAAGGAAGGAAGGAAGGAAGGAAGGAAGGAAGGAAGGAAGGAAGGAAGGAAGGAAGGAAGGAAGGAAGGAAGGAAGGAAGGAAGGAAGGAAGGAAGGAAGGAAGGAAGGAAGGAAGGAAGGAAGGAAGGAAGGAAGGATGGATTTACAGGTCCGGCCCGGCCTATCCAAGCCCAGCGTCCTGACTCTCTATTATTTAACCTGCTAAAGCAAAGGCCTGACTCTGACCTTTTCTGTCTCTTCATAAAAACAACCTTTCTACCTTCTTATTGCACCCAATCAAGGGAGTTTCACTTGCATCAAACTTTACCCATCATTTTGTTAGCCACAGCTCATTCCTGACCTTTATTCCTAGCCAATCTCATAGGCACCAAACCTCAGATTTGAGAGATCAGCTTACACCAGAATGAAAAATCAGCACCATCCAACCTATTTTCCAATCCGTGTAGCACCTTGTAGGAGAGCAGGGTCTGCTTCCTATGGTTACCCACACTTTTTGCTGTGTTTCACTGGTTATTCGAGTTTAGTCTGTCTGTGGCCCTGCTAATCAGGCTCACAGCCTAGCTGTTCTCTCTCTAAATTGATTGCATGTACTTTAGGTACATACCAGATTGGTTACTGAGTTACCTTGTTAGCCCCTAGTAAATGGTACCTTAGGTACCAAGGGCATAGGTACCCCGGAGACCTACCAGGGGCTGCAGCCTGTATTATGCCACCCCTGGGAAGCCTTCCAAAATGGCACCACAGGTCTGCACTTGCAGCCTGGGTAAGGTGGTATAAGCACCCCTTACTTAGATATAGTATACCTATAGCTAACTATATATATATATATATATATATATATATATATATATATATATATATATATACATGTATATTAACCTATAAGTCACTCCTATGGCAGGCCTTGACAATCCTGAAGGCAGAGTGCTTGGTTTTATCTGAGAGGGTGCCCTAGCATGAGCTGAGCCCCTCTGCAGCTTTCGGAAACCCTTTTTTATAGTGTTCTATGATATAGCCATACCATATACTCTTAAGTGCATTATAATTAGGGCTCCCGGTTTTATGGTATTTATATTTTTGTCATATCCGTCTGTATTTATCCATATTTATTTTTTGCTAATTTGACCTGTATTTATCCATATTTATTTCAGGTTTTGTGAAAATATGAAGCTGAAATGTGTATATTTCTGCATTTATTTAACCGGTTAATGTACACTCGTGCCTGAATGCCTGACAGTGTTAAATAATATATATAAACACTCAGATGACAAAAATTTGTACTTATAAGAAAACATGCCCATTTTAGTATCATGGATGTGCAAATCTACTACTGTTTAAGGCTCTTTACTAAAATTCTTTTATTTTTGTAATCCCCTTGCCTGTTAGTTCGCACAGCTTTTGGCCTGGCAGTCATGATTGACAGCATTCAGAATCACTCAAAAAGAACCCAATGTCCATTTTAATCCACATTTAAAAATAAATACAGACAGGAAAATAAAAGGTTTTTTGTCTCTATTTATCTGTAAAAATCAGTAAAAACAGAAAGCAGGGAGCCTTAATTATAATCCTTGCGGTTAATGCTAACTTTGCAATGGCTTTATCAAAACATGTCGTGTTTGGTGTCAAACGCTTTGGAATCCTACTCCCCGCCAGTTTTGGCGGCGGGGTAGAATTCCTTCCTTCTAGAGGGAAAAGACATGTACACACTTACTTACCCGGTAAATGTTTAAAAGAGCCTCAGCATCCCAAAATGGATGCTGCTGCCACAGACACAAACCTAACCTCCTGCTGCTGGACAAAACTTCAGCAGGGAAGGCCTGGACAATAGGTTTTCTGCCCAGAGAGGTGCCAGCACCTCCCCAGGCGGGCTTTAGTGTATTGGGGCAGGGTGAGTTGCATTCAGTGAATGCTTTTCAGACACTGCCTGGGGCACACAAGGTACTCCATGCATTTCCCAGTTCAAACCGATTGCTGGGGAACTCAGCCCCAGCTCTGGCACAAAACTGGACAAAGGGGAAGGGGTGTAACCACCCCCTCCCCAGGTCCTCCCGTAGGTGGACCCTAGAGTTAGTCCAACCCCTAAACTTAGTATAAGTATAGGAACCCAGTCACTAGGACTTTAGATTACCCTGGACGAAACTCTGAAGATGAAATCTTGGACCTTCGACATTTCATATTGACTGGAAGACGGAAGAAATCTCCCTTGGGGTCAAGGAGTGACCCCCCTGTTCAAACAGGCACCAAAGAAGCATCTTGCCAGTCTGCATTTTTGAGGCTCCAACCAGATATTGAAGGATCTGCGACACAGGACATAAACTTCCAAACATCTCTGAGGCTGACACGAGTCCCCAGCGAAGCTGAGACCTGTAGCTATCACGATAGACGTGGGACCGGATCTCCTGGACATCCTATAAGTTTGCAAGTGCACCTACTTCCTGAAGTTTCCCGAGGTTGTGCATTGGGCTGTTTGTTGCCCTTGCCCCAAGCACCTATTGTACTGAAGCTGAGAGGCCTACACTCCACAAGTATTTTGTGAGCCCATTTTCTTCACCGCAGCTTGAGGCTCCTTTGCGATCTCTAGTCTGTTAGCTAGTGGGTCCCCACAAAGGATAATCCTTTGTGTCTTGGGCTTTCCTGGTTGCATCAGATGTGCCCTGACTCCCCTCCAAAGGGTGAGTCCCTCAGACCTTGCTGGTCTGCATCGAAGCCAATCTTGTCATCTTGCATGGGTTGTTGTTGCCAAGGCTTGTTGGGTCCAATCTAGATACTGATACTACAGCACTCGCCATCCAACATAGACCAGCTCAAATCCAGCTCCTGGTTGTCGTCGACACCTACTGGACCTCGTGTCTGAAGGGTCAAGCTACACCTACTTCACCTTAAAGCACCCAACATCGGCCGACATCTTCCTGTCGCCATCCTGGTCACTGGCTAGTGACCCTGGCTCTGCCCCCTCTACTTTCAGGTTCTTAAGACCTCTGATCCACCCTTGGATCCATCCGGACACTTTGCTCCTGGTCACCTGCAGCACTTCCTTGCAGCTCTCCATAGGAATCGATGACGAAACCCGACACAAAAAGACACCTATGCACCCTGCTTTGGTGCTCCCGCGGGTCTTGACTCTTGAAGTGTCCAGTACTGAAGAGGTTCCCTCGCATTCCACTTCTAAGTGTCCTAAATCTTTAACTTTGTATCTTTAACTTTCGTCCTAGAAGTCTATGCTGATTCGCGGCTGTGTTTAGACACTGCACGAGTCCCCCGTGGGTCTCCTGCATCCCTACCTTGGGTGGTTCCTGGTTGCCCCAGCGGTTCTACAGGCCCTAGGCCTCATTTCTATCCCTCACGTGGTTCTTATACCACTTTTATAGTATATGGTTTGTGAGGCCCCGAGGGCAAAACGTATACTGTGCTAGTTTACTGTGTGCTATTTAAGTCCTTGTATTGTACGTTGGCCTCCAGCCTCATAAAGAGACTAGAGGGGTTGTGTTTAGAATAAATACATTTATTTTATATGTATACCTTGTGTGGTGTACTCTCATTTGAACATTCAAGAGATTATAGACTGGTAAAATAAGCTGCTTTACTTGCCTTCAAGACTTAGCCTGAAGGCTGCTCTCTACATCTACCACTCTGATATCTTTCTCTAAAGGTTGTCTAAACCTACCATCAATAAGGGTCATTTGGACTTGTGCAAGGTGCCCACTAGAATAGTGGACATCATATGCCAGGCCAACTTCTCACACACCTTCCTTGAATTATTCTACTCTGTGAAAGCCCCAGAGGCGACATTTGTGCTCCACATTATACCAAATTTAAAGGATAAAGAATGAATACATACATTGATAAAGGAAGATAAGTTGTTGTCCCTATTGCACTTGCTTGAGATAAAGGAGGGTTGGTGGAAGGTCATGAGGGAAAAGATTTGTAATTTTGGGGCACACGTCCCAAAAAGAGTGGCCACTTTTCTACTCTGTTTTTACAAGTGAAATGAAACTTAGGAAATGAAAATAAAAGCAGAGTTTGAAAATGTGCCACTTTAAGAGACTTTGAAGGATTCAAACCCTTGTCATGTGAGATCATTTGCCACCACAGGTACAAGACTTACCATGGAGCTATAGCACCCAGTGATCTAAAGAGTTGCAGTAGTAACTATAAACTATATATAGGCCCTGGTGTCATTGCCTATGGCTTGTATTGCACATGAAAAGGATGACCATGCTATAAAGGATGATTTGATACATTTCTGACATGGTATCTGGTGTGGTCCAGTGGGTAAGTTCCTGACTTGCAGCCAGACAATCAAGGTTCATCACAGTCCTCTACTCCGTAGGCCCTTTAAGATCAACATGAACAAGAGGTATGTCAGCAAGCAGAAAAAAAACCTTTGGGGAGATTTTTTAAAAAGTCACGCAACGCAGTGCAGCACTTTGGGAGGCTGCGCTGAGTTGCACGACCAGGAGGGAGCAGGAGAGTGTCATATTTTTAAAGATATGGCTCTCTCCTGTCCTTTCCCTTGCGCCTGCGTTGATTTCAGCTGCCATGCGCCATGCACATACCTTACCGCCACAGCGCTTGGGTGTGTGCATGAGTATAGCATTTGTTTTGTACAAGAAGGGTACCTTCCCTTTTACAAAATACTATGCTAGGCACAATGCAAAGCTTTTCCCACCCTGCATACATGCTACATAGAGCAGCACCCATGGAAAGTGGGAAAAGCACATAGAAATGTATGCATTTCTCCTGTTTGCACCTCCTTTGAAGGAGCATTACATTTTGGTGCAAAACCATGTTTACAAATCTTTGTAAATATGGCTTTGCATCAAAAGACATGGGTGGTTGCATGGGGACACCCATGTAATGCCCCCTCGGCACAAAGTAACACAAAGCAGTGCTTAGCTGTGCTTTGCACTACTTACAGGGTACTTTCCAGTGCAAAAGAAGTTTTGCACTGGAAAAAAATTGGAGAAAAGAAAATGTGCGCTAGTTTGTGTCACTTTTGTGGCACTAAACCAGAGCAAAATATATGAAAACCTCCCCATTGGTGTGCTCTTATGTTCATACTGCTGCCCTCTAGTAACGCTACACAGCAACTGCAGCATAATAGTGGGAATGAGAAGAGGGCTGTCCAATGCAAATATTGTCCTCCCATGCTTCGTTTCTTCTTAGGTGGTCGTAATCTTGTGCCTTGATACTGCCTCAAGCATATGGTCTTCAGCCAAATTTAAAAGTAGCCTACCTATCGTAGGCTAAGGAGTTTGCCACTCGAAAGCCACACAGGGGACGTCCCTCTCATTTTGGAGGGTCCCAAATTACCTGCAGTCATCCTCTTTACAGAAGATGGGAATTCATGGGCATCCTTCAAAGGAAGGAAGGAAGGGCGTGTTTAAAGGCCCAGCCCAGCACAGCGCCATGCCCTGACTTTCTGTTCCTTAACCTACTACAGCAAAGGCCTAACTCTGACCTTCTCTGTCTCTTGAAAAAAACAACCTTTCTACCTTCTTATTGCACCTAATAAAGGGAGTTTCACTTGCATCAAACGTTACCCATCATTTCCTTATCCACAGCTCATTCCTGACCTTTATTCCTAGCCAACCTCATATGCACCAAAGCTCTGATTTGAGAAATTGGCTCACACCAAAATGAAAAATCAGCACCATCCAACCTATTATCAAATCTGTGTAGCACCTTCCTCGCAATATTCTACTCAGATAAAGCCCCAGAGGCCACATTTGCGCTCAACATTGTAGCTAATTTAAAGGACAAAGAATGAATACATACATTGATAAAGGAAGATAAGTTGTTGTCCCTATTGCACTTGCTTGAGATAAAGGAGGGTTGGTGGAAGGTCATGAGGGAAAAGATTTGTAATTTTGGGGCACACGTGCCAAAAAGAGTCACCACTTTTCTACTCTGTTTTTACAAGTGAAATTAAACTTAGGAAATTAAAATAAAAGCAGAGATTGAAAATATGCCACTTTAGGAGACTTTGATAGAATTAGCTGGATTCGAACCATTGTCCTGTGAGATCCTTTGCCAACACAGGGACAAGATTTACCATTGAGCTACAGGTCCTTGTGGTCTGAGTGTTGTAGTAGTTACTATAAACAATAAAAAGGCCCTGGTGTCATTGCCTGTGGCTTGTATTGCACTTGAAAAGGATGACCATGCTTTAGGGACGATTTGATAAGCTTCTGACATGGAAACCGCTGTGGTCCAGTGGGTAAGTTCCTGACTCCAACCAGACAATCAGGGTTCAAATGCTGCGTTTGGCACCAGATGACTGAAGGTAGTGCAGCAGACGTACGTTTGAGGTGGGCCTAAATTGGCAAGTGCAGTGTGTGTTTGTATGGACGCATGGTAGAAATGAAAGGCCGCACTTTTCATGATTTCAGTTACATCGATTCTTTGTTTGTTGCCTGAGCTTGGGCCCTCCCTCTCTGCACAATGTGCTTGGAGCTATTCCTAGCCTTGAGCAGAAAATATGCCCTTGCTGCCTGCGAGAAATGGTGTTGTTTAGCTGGGGTAATCACCTCACTCGTGCACACTTATTCCAGTGCTTTACAGTGTAAATGAAATCCGCGGCCTTTCCTTTCTACTTCCATATACAACACACACAGTTTGTGTGTATGTTGTATATGGATGCATGGTAGAAATGAAAGGCAGCACATTTCATGATTTCATTTCTACCATGCATCCAGCTAAGTCTTGCGTGATTTCCACACCTTCCTGCTGCACATCAGCAATACAACTGTATGCCTCGACCTCTCTAGACACTGTCTGAACCTTCACTACCACTTCCCCTGCACAGTATGCCTCTCTCTCTCTCTCTCTCTCTCTCTCACACACACACACTCGCCACGCCTTCCTGATCAACATTTCCGGTATCCCTCCTGTCCAGTCCTCTGGACGAATGGTTCCCTGTGTGCTGTGTTCGGATATCTGGTCCTTTATTTTGGGAATACTAAGCGTACGAGTATGCCTGCACCCGCAGATTTTCAGCATATGTTCAGTGGCAAAAGGAGCATTTTAAAGGGACAGCTAGCCTAATGTTTGTGTGAGAGAGTACATTTCTCTGAGGTTGGCACAACTGTAGAGAATAATAGGAAGCGCACAGTCTGATTCTGAAAACAAATTCAGGCTGGGGTAGAGGGAGAGGTCCATCTGGGTGAGAAAGATGGTCTTTCAAAGGCAAATTCTAATGAGCTGAAGCAGAGGCGCATGCTTGTTTCGCTGCCTTTCTCCTCATATATTGTGAATATTCCAGTGAATAATTATAGAAATCAGAGGGTCCCTATCCTAAGTCCATATACACATTTCTACAGATGCTTTTGTACACCGGCGCTCGTGTATTACTGGAGCAAACACGGATTGGTTTGCAATGAGTAATAAACAAACCCTAGTCGCTTTCTCATGTCCTTAAATTCTTATGGAAAAACTAAGGTCATTGTTTGCTGTAAAGGCAAAACGGAGGTGCGCTCATAAGTACGTTTGAGTCCTGAAGAACTAGAGTGGCATAGGAATAGACCTTCCTGTGTAACATGTTCAATACCTTCTTGTGAATAATTCTTGCTAAAAGTATGGTGAACATAGGCCTCGCTGGTAACTAGTGATAGCAAATGGCCACCACCTAAAAATGAGGATGGATAGTATTAGTTACAAAGGATATGGTTGCATTCTTAGGACCTGGTTTTCGCAGAAAAAGACAGGGAACAGAGCAGTCAAATCCATTCTAAGTGAATATATAATAGTTATTAAATATAGCAAGCAGCAACTGAGTCAAGCCAATAGTTAATCGCTCAATGATTTCACTGACATGCCTACAGCAGACTTTGTTTTACACACACAAACAAACACCACTGTCAAACAAAAAAACTAGTCAGACACACCTACAAACACTTGAGAACCAGATGGTGATAAAGGGGGAGGGGTTAGTAGTGATAATTGTGGTGATAGTGGTGGTAACTGTCATTTTGGAACTAATGGCATATGTGATTCTGGTAATGGTTGTGGTGGTAAAGATGGTAGTGGTATCAATGGTGAAATGACAATGGTTCTGGTGAAAATGGCTGTGATAAGGGTGGTGGCATAATAGTTTTGATGATGGTAATGGTAGTGCTGGAAGACGTAAATATTTAGTGGTTGTGGTGGTAATGGTAGTAATAGTGTGGTGCCAATGGTGGTGATGTGGCAGTAATGGTGATGAAGCAAGGATTTATACGTAAGCAACTTGCTGGATAAATCCTCTCACATAAAAATCATAATACATTACTAATAATTGTTTGTAGTACTCATTTTATACGATATCCTTACACATATTAGAAGAGGGGGAATCTTGCCTATGTGTCTACTAACAAGTAACCAGTGTGCAATTAAAATGGCTGCTAAAACGCGGGAAATGGACTGCGCATGCGCCAGCTGCATGATGTCATACCGATTGGAGGGAAAGCTTTGCTTCTGCGCAGTAACACCAAACATGGCCGCTTCAAAATTCACATGCTAAGTATCTGCTCTGCTCAAAATTAAACCGTGTTTGTACTAAGCGCTAATGCACCAAGAATTATTTTTATTAAATGGGATTAGAGTAGAGATAAGTGGCATACAGTGAAACCATTTCATTTTAATCTAATATCTTGTCTTTTTGACTTCTCTGTTAGTTCGTAAATGGGCCTAAAAGAGAGATGAGGCTTCTAACCATGTGATCCATGCGCACAGGCGCATTGGAAACAACTCCGGAGTTCTGATCTCAAGTCTTGGAACCCGATCAAAGACAACCCTTTCCCATGTCCTGAGAGAGGACGGAACATCCTGAAGACTGAATGGAGAGATATATAAATGGTATGCAATGTTATAAAGTTATTATGAAAACGGGTTGGAAATAAAGCTAGGGAGAATGAAATAAATGGGTGGGAACATAAGACAATGCTCTTAAGAAAAAAGTATTAAACTTAACATGGTGTGATGATCATCCCCTTGGCATATCAGAATTAGCAGTTTACACAGGTTTGAAACATTTGGAGTGGAACATGCCATCAAAAGGTGTAATTGGGGTAGTTAGTTAGATGAGGGAGCCTGATCGCTGCCTGAACGCTGAGAGATAGAGATGCTGTCCAAATGCTGATCGGAATACCTGAAAGCAGACTTAGAATTTTTAACAGATAGAACTAGGAAGGAGCTTTGCGGAAGAACCGTGGAGGCAATAGACCTAGGAAGGAGCTTTGCGGGGGAATCAATGAGGTAATTAGCATCAGAGAGGGGTTTGAAGCTGCCATTGAATCTAGAAGAGAATGCCTGCCCTGTCCTAATCCTGTCCTGAACCTGTCATCTGAAACCTTTCCGAGGGCCCAAACTCTTGGCCAGAGGGATCTGATCTTGCTCCATCATAGGTAAATATAATCTGTGTATTTTGTCAATGTGCCTTTTCTCTCTATCCTCTTTTTCCTGAGGTACTCATCAGTAAAATGTATAGTCTAATTTAGGTAAACTAATCTTACCTCTTCAGAATGATGGAGTTAACGCTGTAATTTGTATTTGATACAGTGAAATTTCAGATAAAATGTAAAATCTCAACTGAGTCTGTGGTCATTAATGAATAAAACAGGTAGATGTTTCTGTGATGAATTATCAACACTAATCAACTAAAATAGATCCATGTGTAAAGAAAGGGCTTAGTAATAAATAGCCTTAAATTTTTATACAGATCGGATATACAGAAAAGCCTTAAAATTGATCTCCAGCGAGGTTTCATCGACCGGTTATAGAAAGTGAGTGTGGTTTATGGGTCCGGATGTGTGTATATTAGTGATACTTATTCGCAGGTTGGTGTCCCGCTGGATCAATGGTGGTGACAATGATGTTGGTAACAGTGATGGTGGTAATAGTAATGATGATGTTAATAGTGGTGGTAATGGTTGTAGTAGAAATGGGGGGCTAGGTATGGTGGTGATGGTAATAATGGAAGAGGTATGGGTAATGGCTGTGATGGTAATAACAATGGTAACTGTGGTGATGATAATTGTGTTGGTGGTGCTGGTAGAGACTGTGTTGGCAATGAGGGTAAGCAAAGCAAACTCTTCCTGTAGCTTTTTCATTACTATAGATGCCCCCTAGGATTTGGCTGCACGCATTTTCCCAAACCGTGCAGTATTTATGCCTGAAGCTTTCAATTAATATTTTTGTATTCCATAAAAGGGAATACCTGAAGGAATATAAAATCGATACTATATAATGTTGTCATAACATATCCAATGTATATCTGTCACTTATATCCGAGCCCCTTGTAAATACACTCGACTCATGTACATCTTGAGAATCGGGCCTGAGTTGAGTAAACGCCATCTTGGTTTCATTTCCTGAAGCCTCTTCACGTTAGTGAGGAAAGCACGTGACATGTTGCTGAGAGAAGAGTCAGAAAGGTCGGCCTAGGCTATGAACAAAGCAGTGATTCTAACTTAGGAAACCAAAGGTCACATATGCTCTTTCTTGTAGGATGAGCACATTCCTGCAGGCACCATGCCCATACTCCTTTGCACCAGAACGAAAGGGAGGCACCTTTACTGACCTACCCCCGGAATAGCTTTTGTAGAGTTCTAACCAATTTGTTGTGCCTTATATGGGTATTCCTGTTGGCTCCTCTTGTGTTGGTACTTTTCCATGTACGGGGTTTGTATGAGGTACGTCGAAAGTATATATGCACTGTTTTGAATATGATCCAGCAGTCTCCTCTGCACACCTTCGCGAGCTGTGATCAGAGGGAGGCTCCCCTGTACAGGGTACTTTGCAAAATAAACGACTGAACCTTTTCCATTGCTGACTGATTTATGTATGGTATTTGTGATATATGGGCTATTGGTAAGTATAGCTCTATGATATATTTTTATAGTACTTCAGTTGGCGACTCCGCCGGGACTCCGCGATAGGGTTGTCCCCTCCCATAAACTGGAGAAGATGGATGGGGAGGGGTTCTGGTCGAGGGGGTGGATCGAAAAAAGATCCTAATTGAGAAACCAGTTTGTGGTACAAGCGGAAAATTCCACTCTTCGACCTAGAGACCTTCCCAGCTGCTAAAAACCCTTGGCCGAGTCCTTCGGGCTTAACCCGGGAACAGCTGACCGTGTTGGTCTATAAAGGAAGTTGGCGGTGGAGAACGTTCAATCAGACCTGCGTGCACCAGGTGAGTGAATTGTATGGTATGGAATGAGCACTTTTTGAGAAGTGGCTCAGAAGAACAGTTAACTGCATATGGTATGGTTGTTGGTGAACCACAAGGGAATCTGGGGGTCTGACGTGGCAGAGGTGTGACTGCACGGGCAGATGCTCCACAGACTTGTTTGGTGAATAATTGGGGGAACGTCGGACGCCTTTGTGTTGCACGGTGGGTGCTCACTCGGCCGGATCCTCTTCGGAAAGGCCCCCAGTAGCAACTGGGTAAGCGCAGGGTCTGGGGTGGCACCCATAACGCCTGGCCCAACCAGCACAGGACTGAGGGATAGTCTGTAAGAGGGTCCGTGGTTCGCCTGTCTGATGGTCCCAGGGCAGTCTCTGGACTGTCTCGTTTATGAAGTATTTTTGTGGTCTGGAATCCAGGGTGATCGATTCCCCGAACAGGAGTCGACGGGATCTGTTCGCGTATGGGACATGTCGTAAGGAATTGTAAAGTCATGACCGGAGCATTTTTCTCGATCAAAATTTTTGCACTTTAAGTATATTATGAATACTACTTGTTGTAAGTGGAAAAAGTGAAAGAGCGTATGGTGAGTAGACGCATCTATGAGTGTGGCTGCAGTTGAAATGATATGATCTGTTGAAATAATTACCAAAATGTCTTGTTTCAGTAAATTATGTTTTGGGTGCTGCCGACGGGAAAGTGGACGGCTGGAAGAACGACAGCCTGCTCCTCCGGAAGGCAGTCCTAGTTTTGATATGTATGTCAAACATGGTCTTACTCCCATTTTGTTTAATACGTTATGGAACAAATATACTAAAGACAATGCAGAATTACAGTGACCTTTAACAGGGTCGTTTGACGAAAGGAAAATAAATTACTTACAAAACAAATTATTTTTAAGAAGGAGCCGTCAGAGCATGTTTAACTCCTTGACCTTATGGGTCAAGGAGGCAAAGCGACGGCGAATACGAGAAGCGAAATTGGAAAGAATTAAAGCAGGCCAGACTGTAACCCAAAAGGCAGTAGCATATGAAAAAGAATAAGTAGAAAAGAATATCGGACAATAGATAGTCAGTTTTGATTACAGACTGATAACAGTTATGTGACCCGAACAGAAGCAGAAGATGAGATAGAGGAACTGTTGGAGACTCACCCTCCGCCACCATATGCGCCTCATGGTTTGTACCCAGCAGTTCCAGTAGATCGAAAAGGAGGGATAGGAGCGGTGGTTGCGACTGCTCTAGTAGCTGTGCACCTTCCTGCCCCGTCGTCTGTCCCTCCTACCCTCCATCCCTCTACCTCAGAATTATTAACCTTGTTACCCGGGACGGCGGGCATCTCCCCTACCTCCCCAGTATTTTTTACACCCCAGGCTAAAGGAATGACGGTTACTCCTAGCGGGATGACCGCTGCCATTTCAGATGACACCCCGCGACGCTCTATGGGAGGGATGGAAGGTCGTCGAGTTTTTACTCGATCATCCTTAGGAGAGGAAAAAAGACGGGCTGTGGTGATTCAAGCGTCCCAGTGGATGCAGAATCCAATGTATACTCTAGAAGACATTTGGAGTACAGTGAAAGATTTTGAACCGGTTACTCAACAACTAGCATTAGAACACATGGCAATAAGACTGATTTCTTTATGGGAACAATGCTTCCATGAAGGTCTGGCCCCTCAAATATTGTTTGACATCCGACATTGAGCGTTTAAATTTGAATTATGGGTCAACGAGGTGTTCCAGAATTTTGAAACTCTGATAAATTACCGGGAACAAATGGTTAGGAGATGCCCGGATGTAGGGACACAGTATCCTATGAGAGAAGTGCATCCCCTCTTTCACCTTGAAGTTCCCGAAGTATTGGATGGAGAAGGTCAGGTCATTAGAGCCCGTGAAGAGGCACATTTCCAAGACCAGTGGGTTTATACCCCTTGGAAACGGAGTGAAGTCCTTACCTTAAAAGCCCAGTTTCCTGACCCTCAAAAGAATCCTACGGCTTATTATAAAGAATTGACTGAAGCCGCAAATTCGGCCGTTATGACCCTAGCTGATATTGAGTTGTTTTTCGGTCTTTTAGTCCCAGTAGATATATGGAGACAAGTGCATGATTCAGATCATGCCGCCGAACTTGGAGGGACCTGGGATCAAATTAAAGCCGGGGCCAAAGATTGAAAGCCTGGAAATAAGCCCAAAGACTAGATTCTAGCTACACCGGCTCGAATTATTACATTTATGCAAACCCTTATTCCTCCACGGAAGTTAGACTGGGATAAGTTAACAGCCTGCATCCAAAAGAAGGATGGGAATGTGTCAGATTTCTTTACTAGATTTGAGAAAGTATTTATTGACTTCAGTGGACAGGATTTATCCACCGAAGGGGGCATACGGTTCTTTGTCAATAGGTTTGTCACTAACTTGTTACCAGAAATAAGGACACGTCTACAGGCTGCTGAAACTACATGGACTACCTCGCCTCCTTCAGGTATCCTTAGCATGGCTCAGTATTATGAGCATCTGGAAAATGAGAGTAAGGACAGGTCGGATAAAAAGGTTAAAGACTTGAAAACTCATGTGCTGCTGCAGCTGATCAGCAGAGGACAAAATGGAAGGAGGGCAAGCAGGGGCCTTTTTCCTAGGGGTGCAATGATGAGAGGAGGTGGAGGGCAGGAACCCCCTTTGAAGTATGATCAGTGCTCCAACTGTAGACAGGAGGGATACTGGCGAGCCCAGTGTCCATTATTGTATGGACGGGGTGGTTTCAGCAGGGGACGAGGAAGAGGGGGCACTGACCGGAGTAGTATGAAGCGCAGTGACCGGTCCGGCGTAGAGGCAGGAAAAAACTATTTTGATGACTTTCAAGGAAGGCAGTACTATAATGAGGATTATCGAGATGACAGTTATTGTGGAAACAATTTTGCATGAGATAGCCACGGACAGAGCAGGGACCATATATCAGTACCAGTTGACCAGCAGGGGCCTTACGTCCAGGGAGAAGTGATGGGGACTTCTGAGAAGTTTTTAGTGGATACTGGAGCTATGAATAGTTCTGTGGCTCACACATTGATCCCAGAGGCTGCTCTGTCTGGGCAAAATAACGTATCAGTGGGATTTTCCGGAATCTCCATGGTTAGCCCCGTTTCAAAACCGCTTCCCTTTACCATTGGTCCTGTCACTGTAGAATCACCATTTTGCTTACTTCCAGTTGTGGCGAGAATTTGTTAGGTTTAGGCCTATTAAAAAAGTTGCATGCTCGTATTTATTGTTCTCCTGATGGTGAGTATCTGACATTGCGGACTCCCGCTGAACGTCTATCTCAATGTTTAGTCAAAAATGCACCTCTCCCTCCTGAGTTCTCCGATATACCACCCACTTTATGGGAAAAAGGAGAAACGGATGTTGGTTTATTGACAATACCGCCCGTATCCATTACCTTAAAGCCAAATGCACATTTACTGCGTATTGCCCAATATCGGATTTCACCTGAAGGTGAACAGGCTTTATCGCATGTTATTCGTGATTTAATTAAGAAAGGAGTGGTAGAAGAAACAGCATCAAACATTTGTAATAGTCTTATTTTAACAATTCTAAAAAAGGCCCCGTTAGATGGCGACCCTGATTATCAAGATACTTATCGTTTTGTAATTGACCTTAGAGAGGTTAATAAAAAAGTGGTCCATCAATATCCTGTGGTCCCTGATATCACTGCCATTCTGACTATGATTCCTCCTACTGCACAGTATTTTTCAGTGATCGATCTCAAGAATGCTTTCTTTAGTATTCCCATACACCCAGGCAGTCGTCACATTTTGAGATTTTCATTATCTGGCCGCAGTTTTAGATTTTGTTACGCACCCCAAGGCTACACTGAAAGTCCTAGTATTTATAGCCAGGCTCTGAAAGCGGTGATAGATGAGTTAGTCCTCCCTCCTGGTAATGCCCTCATCCAATATGTGGATGATATTTTGGTAGCATTTGATACGGCGGATGGTTGTAAGGAAGCTACTGTTAAATTGTTGCATCATTATGCCGCTCATGGTAATAAGGTATCACTGTCTAAATTTCAATATTGTCGACAGGAAGTGACCTACCTTGGTCACTTGCTGTCGAAAGCAGGGAGGCAATTGACTCCTGAATGAACAACTGTTATTACTAACATGTCTGTGCCTCGTACTCAACGTGATGTTCGTGCTTTTCTGGGCATAACCTCTGTGGTTCCGTGATTCCGAATTGGGTTCGATAGTGCTGAAACCTGATTTATAAAGATCGTCGGAAATGGACGATTTTGGTCTCTACAGACCGCAAATGGCGAGTGTAGCGTGTCTGAGTGTTTTGATATGAATCGATATAGGAGAACACTCCGTATTTGAGGATTTAGTTTGAACCCTCGGGTTCCATTTTGTAATGTGGCAGCCATCTTGTATGGTTGCCCTAACATAGGCCCTATGATTGTGGCCGAACGAGTCCTTGACACGTACTCCTTAGCTGACTTCTGGTTGACCTGGCCGAACTGACTCCTCGCTAGGGGCGAATCCTGCTGAGCCAGTTCCTTGGTTAGCAGCTGCACTGATAAAGATCAAAGAACAGGACGTGGTCCGACTTTATGGCCCACCGTTCCCACTCCTCTATCTCCTTTCCATCTGTTACTGCCTTTCCTTTACGACATGTTCATCGATCTGAGTTGAAGGTTTTATGATGGGTTTGTCCGGCCTGATCGAACAGGAAACTAACATATGCTCGATCGTTTTTGGTGGGCTGGACAACGGAAAGTGGGATTAACTTTGACTGTCGTGATTCGTTACTTTTTGAAATGCTACTTGTTCATTGGTTCGTTTTGTATGCACCGAATGTAAATTGTGATGTTGCCAGAGGCGTATTTTTCGGCATAAAAGACCGAGTTTTGTTCATTGAGGTGGTGCAGTCTCTTTCGAACTACCTGTGTGTACTTCGTAGACCTCTGTCCCTGGTTGAAACCATTAAACTTTGGTCTTTGACGTCATCGAGAAGTATACCGTGTCTCTGTTTGCCAAGACAGGGGAATCCGGGGTCTTTGGGTGTTGCCCTGACACCGCTGGGTTTTTGTATTAGTATTGGTTCCGAGAAAACCCAGTACCTCACCTCTTACTGTCGCCAATGGATTCCTAATTTTTCTCTTCTGACTAAACCTCTGTTACACTTGGTTACAAAAGATGTGCAGGAACCCTTACCATGGACGGATGAATTTCAGGATACTTTTACTTCTTTGAAAGCTGCTCTTTGTTCTGCACCTGTTCTAGGCACTCCGGATTACCGAAAACCTTTTGTACTTTATGTACATGAGGTGGACGGTTGTTCTCTTTCAGTGTTAACCCAGGATTTTGGCAGAAAACAACGACCTTGTGCATATTTCTTGGCAGTATTGGATAATGTTGCACGAGCCCTCCCTAGCTGTCTAAGAGCTACCGCTGCTGTGGCGGTGGCCATTCAATAGTCGGAGGGGATTGTTTTGAATACTGATCTTACAGTGAGGGTACCGCACGCTGTGGATATATTATTGAACAGAACAAAAACCCAGCACCTTACTAGTGCACGATTGACTGGTTATGAATTGACTTTATTTGCACCTCACATTAAAATTAAACGATGTGCCACTCTGAACCCAGCCATGTTACTACCCCTCCCTTTGAGTGATCAAAAGGACAATGTCCATGATTGCATATTTCGGACAGAAGAAGAAATGAAGGGACGTGTAGACCTCACTGATTCCCCTCTATCTGACCCCCAAGGGGAATTGTATGTAGATGGCTCTTCTTTCAAGTTACCAGATGGCACGACCACAGCTGCTTATGCTATAACTACTCTCAGAACAGTAGTAGAAACCGCTCGGGTTTCACAGCACTCAGCGCAAGCAGCTGAGCTAATAGCATTATTAAGGGCCTGAGAGCTGAGTGAAGGGTTAAGAGTAAATATCTTTACTGATAGCCAATACGCCTTTGGCGTGGCCCATAGTTTTGGGCGGCTGTGGAGGGAACAAGGGTTTCTTACTTCTCACGGTCAAAGAATACAACATGGCAAGTTGATTGAAAGATTGTTATTTGCTCTGACTTTACCAGAAAAGGTCACTATCATCAAGTGTAGTGCCATAAGAAAATCTTTGATACTACAGGAGAAGGAAATGCTTTTGTGACCAAGTAGCAAAAGAAACAGCACAGAATAAAACGTCCACGATGTTCCCCAGTGTAGCAACTCGATGGGTGGCGGGGATGTATGTCGTTACTACGCATGCTTTTACAACGCATGCCTTTACCACGCAGGTTTTACAACGCAAGTCGTTACAACGCCTTGCGTTGGGGGGCGCTGGATAGTGAATAGTTTAATTTACTATTCCAACTCCAGTCCCCGTGGATAGTAGGGAAGGTTTTGGATAGTAAATTAAACTATTCCCTATCCTACAGCGCCCCCAGCGCAAGTCGTTGTAATGACTTGCGCTGTAAAAGTTGCGTGGTAAAGGTACTGCGTGGTAAAAGGTGCGTTGTAAACGCTGTTTCCCGGGTGGTGGAGACTACAGTATTTGATAACACTATTGAAAGTGTTAAGGAATTACAGAAAGAGTCCACCTCTGATGAACTGTTAAGATAGGAACAGGAAATAGGGCGGTTAGACAAAAATGATTGTTGGATAGACAGAGATGGCTATTGCCTAATGCCCTGGTATATGCAGTAGTAGTGATGGCCCATGGCACTGCTCACATTGGAGCAAAAGGTATTTGTTCATTACTGGACCCAGTGTGGAATAACTCGAATATTCCTAAAACTGCCGCCCATGTAGTTAAATATTGCATGGTTTGTTTGCAGCATAATCCTGGAGGAAGAGAGACGGTCCTTAGTGGAAATTTTGCCTCCCCTTCTTGACCATTTGAAGTATTACAGATGGATTATATTTAATTTGACAGAGTAAATAATCTCAAGTATGTACTGGTGGTGGTGTGTGCATTTAGTAAATGGGTTGAAGCCTACCCCACTAAGGAAAACACTGCTCTGGCTACTGCGAAAGCCTTGATTAAGGAATTCCTGCCCCGATTCGGTTTGCCCTGAATTATCTGGACAGATAATGGGGTACATTTTAATGCGGAGATTGTCAAGCATGTTTGCGCAGGGCTGCTGATAAAACAGAAGTTTCATGCAGCCCGGCACCCACAATCCGCTGGGCAGGTCGAGAAATATAATAGCATATTGAAACTGAAGATGGCAAAAATACAGGAGAGTACGGGTTTAAGTTGGGCTGATGCATTGCCCTTAGCATTAATGTCAATACGAGTAACCCCTCATTCCTGGCCTCTGTTGTCACCTTATGAGGTTGTTTTTGGCCGACCCGCCAACGTGTGGGGTGTTCCGAGACCCAAATCTTTCCGTGATCTCGACTATCCTATGATGACAGATTATCTATATGCTTTGACTAAAGATCTGCGTTCTATTCATCAACAGGTCTCAGCAGTACTGCAGCCGCTGCCGGACGGTCCCGGACATTGCCTGGAACCAGGACAGTGGGTCCTCGTGCGGAATTACCAACGAAGTCTGGAACTGAGGTGGAGCTGCCCCTATCAGATCCTCCTGGACACTCAGACAGCAGTAAAGGTGGATGGGAAGAAAAACTGGATTCATGCCTCACACGTGAAGAGGCTACCCTTGCCGCTTCCCTCTGATCAACAGAACCGAGACGGGGTTCTAACACAAGAGGGAGAACAAAGGATACGGTTTGTGCCTTTCTCGGATGCCATTGAAATTGGGCAAGAGGAAGGATTGTCAATACCGCAAGGAGGTGATAACGCTGATCCCCCTGAGGCCTCTGGAAATTGTGTGGCACCAAATATCCCTGCTGCTGTGTTGTTCCATGATCAGGAGCAACCTTGCCATCTGCGATACAATTTACGACCCCGAAAATCACGCAATACCCCAGTTTTGGATTGCAGGAGAAAGGGAAAGACTTGAGTTGTAGGGTGAAAGATAAGCTTTTCTGGGGTATTGAGCGAGACACTGGACTGAACCCGTTGAGAGCTTGGAACTGACATATTGCTCTGTTCAGAAAGAAAGACTGTGTAATTTAAAGGGCCTAAATTGCAACGGTGAAGCTACTGAGGAGATCAATTTTGTGGATGGATAGTACGAGCCTGCCTGTGAGGCTCTAAACGGACACAGAGAGAAGAAACCCTCTGGCAGTTGGCTTGCGTTTTCCCCGAGTTTAGTTTGGACTTTTAGTTAGGATGTATCCCTTTGCCCGATTTGCTCTTGAAGATGAGAGACCTCTTGCACCCCGACCTTTTATTGAGAATGTTCCTATGTTTTCTGGTTGGGCTACCAGAGTGAAGGGAGCCTTTGTAATAATTATAGCAGTAATTATGATAATCTTGATCAGTGTGTTTATATATTTAGAATTTCAATATCCGATGCACTATGTTTTAGGTACCACCGCAGCCCCACCTGAGCATTTCTTTTATACTTTGCCCCCTCATAAAGAGAGACATAGAGAAACCTATGTGAAAAATGCATTTATAGAAATGTTGCATGAGACTCATAGCACTACGAATAAGATAAACTGTTGGGTATGTGGCCTCTTGCCATCTATAATGCATCACCATGATTTGTTTCTTTCCTTACGGTTATCACATTTAGCAAGTTGCTAAGCCTGGTTTCAGTTGTTATCACTTATGTATTTGCATTATGTAGCTGACCCCAAAAGATATACTGAAAAGGATTATGAAGCTGTCCTAAAATACATAGAACAACATCAGGGATTTGATGCCGAAGGGAACCAGGGGGAGGGATCTTTAGATTCGATTGCTTGTATAAATATGTATACCGCTTACGAAAATGCTACTTGGTTAAAAGAGGAAATGTTGGACTTTGAACAGTTAAATTCTACCCAATATTTTCAACAATTCCAGGATCGAAATGTCACTCATGATAGGGCAATGCCAGTTCCTATTCCGAATAGTACTGCTTCCTTTTGTATACAAGGAAAAGGTCATGTTAAAGTGGGAAATAGCAGATGTAACTATACTTACATTTTGCACACTACTAGTCAGACCCTCCAGGATATCGCGATTTCGCGATTTCGCGATTTGCCGCGAAATCGGCACTTTTTAAAAAATGCAGCGATTTTTACCAAAGTGCCCGCGAAATCGGCACTTTAGTAGAAATCGCGGCATTTTTACAAAAGCCGGCAGCCGCTATATCCTGGGGGTCTGCTCTTTGCATGTTACACGGTCCTGGCATCTGTCCAGTACTGTACAGACATTTTACTGCGTGTCTAACACCGACTCACTCTCGACCAGGTGTTTGCCCTGCAGTGATTGTGTCTTTCTTTTTATCATTTAAAGGACGGGTGCCCCTTCCCCCACCGACCCCACCTCCCGCTGCGTTTCAAACCGGCTGAATGGCATGTCCCCGCCTACACCAGGAGCAACTCATTTACATGTAATGGTCTTTTAAAGACCTGTTAAGTACGGCTGTAATTTGATGCTCACCAGTCTGCAAAGCTCTGTCAGCCCGGGCTGACAAACACGACAGAGGGAGGGGGAGGGGGGGGGGGGCCTGCAGCTTCCTTCCTTTGTGCCGCTGCTGTTTGTATTTTTGGGGGTTCCAGCAGCAGTTTCCAGTCACCCGTGCAAGACTTGTATCTTGAAATGGGTTAGAAAATGAAATCTCCAGAACCTCTGCCTTGAGCACTTAGCTCATCACCGGAAAAAAATAGAGATGAAACTGCAGAGAGCACTTCCCTTCTGAGGCTGGAAAGTCGGAGTTAATAGTTTGTTAGAAAAAGAAACTAAAAAGCGGCATGTAATTGAAAAAAAGAGGCCATTAGTTCGATAATGAAAACTCTTCATTCTCCGTGAGGTCCGAATGCGCTGCGCTTCTCAAATGAATTATTATTGCTTTAATGCAGGTGGGAATATGTTGGGTGTATCCCTGTAATTTTATCAATTGAAGGCTTGGTTTACAGAGCGCCAGATACAGGAATACAACAGTATGTATAATTCAATTGAGGAAGGAGACTGCTGTGAGCGCAAAGACCATCCTTAGCAGTGCCACTCTCCTCACCCTCGGGTGCGCTGCAATTTTCGTGGTCAGCTGCAGACTATATCGCTGGACTAGCAGCCTCATGACCCCATTCTAGCCCAAGACCTATGCCAGTGCCCAACCTTTATGCGTGAGCAACCTTTTTCTCTGCCTAAATGCAGATTACCTTACAGCAGAGCACAAGTGTGGGGGGTAATGATATGGCCGGTGCAATGATATAATTACAGGAGGCAGTGATGCTGGTAACTGTGTCTCACCGGCATAGCCCAACTGGCAGATGAAGAACTGCAATTCCAATGAATAACAGCCTTCACCTGTGGGCTGCTTCCTCTGTTCCATATCCCAGGTTGCCTATTCAAAGTGGAATACTCTACTAATACAGTTTCCATTGATTTAAGGCTGAAAATGAATGATTATGAGTAAAATAAAGTGCCGCTAAAATGCCGCTACATTTCCATATTTGTGCCGCTAAATTTCCATATTTGTGCCGCTAAATTTGCGAATCCATGCCGCTATATCCTGTGGGGTCTGACTAGTACACCACCTCTAATTACTCCTCCCAATGTATATTTTGTAGATACCTACACTTGGCTCCCGAGAGGGTAGGCCGGAAAATGTTACCTGTCCTTCTTGTACCCTACAGCTTGTATAGCCCCTTCTGACTACCACAAAACCCATCAGCTGACTAAACAGAGTTTAGGTCCCCATAGAGGATACAGAAGTATTAGTACCAAAGGCACTGATCAGACTGATACTACTGATCAGCAGTTTATGGACATAGCAAAGGGTCTCTTTCCAATATGGGGCCCTATTTTCAGTAGTAGGTATGTCAGGCGTCTCTCCTGAGTCGTGGAAAATGTAGTTCAAACTACGGCTGGGATTTTGACTAACCTCACTGTAGATCTTCAGGCGACGAGGCTTGTCTCGCTCCAAAATCGGATGGTGCTTGACGTCATCCTAGCTGATATAGGAGGAGCATGTCGGGTGATCGGCAGCTCCTGCTGCGTATATATTCAAGATGCTGCTCCTACTATACATTTGGCTATTCAAAAATTGCATCGTTTAGCTGCAGAGGTCCATGCAGACACTGGCACGTTGTCTTTTACTGGGTGGTTTTGGAATATTCTCTCTACTTGGGGTTGGAAGATTTTCATGATTCTGGCTGGAGCACTGGCAGTGGTATTCGTTTGTTGCCTGTGCCTTCATTGTGGCCCGGCATGTTGCTCCTATTGTGCAGCCAAACTTACTTCCTCCCTGACAGTCTCCCGACAGTAAAAAGTTGAGAAGCAGTTAGTACAGAAGGAGGTGGCCGACCTTATGCAGATAGATGATGGTGTGTTCTTGGATTGAGGGTCCAGTCTTTGTATTGGCTATGTTATGCCAAAAGGGCGGTCTGAAGGAATATATAATCAATACTATATAATGTTGTCATAACATATCCAATGTATATCTGTCACTTATATCCGAGCCCCTTGTAAATAAACTCGACTCATGCACATCTTGAGTATGGAGCCCGAGTTGAGCAAACGCCATCTTGGTTTTGTTTCCTGAAGCCTCTTCACGTTAGTGAGGAAAGCACGCGACATGTTGCAGAGAGAAGAGTCAGAAAGGTCGGCTTAGGCTATGAACAAAGCAGTGATTCTAACTTAGGAAACCCAAGGTCACATCTGCTCTTTCTTGTAGGATGAGCACATTGCTGCAGGTGCCATGCCCGTACTCCTTTGCATCAGAACGAAAGGGAGGCACCTTTACTGACCTACCCCCGGAATAGATTTTGCAGAGTTCTAAACAATTTGTTGTGCCTTATATGGGTATTCCTGTCTGCTCCTCTTGTGTTGGTACTTTTCTATGTACGGGGTTTGTATGAGGTACGTCGAAAGTATATTTGCACTGTTGCGAGCTGTGAACAGAGGGAGGCTCCCCTGTACAGGGTACTTTGCAAAATAAACAACTGAACCTTTTCCATTGCCGACTGATTTATGTATGGTAATTGTGATATATGGGCTATTGGTAAGTATAGCTCTATGATATATTTTTATAGTACTTCATACCTGTTGCATTACTTACTGTAAACAGCTTCATCCACCCTTTCCATAGTCTTCTAGTGAATACTGTTATCTTAAAGATTACTGTTTTGTAGTAGTTACAGTTCCTTACCCTTACAAAACCCCTGTATGGAAGGCATTTGTGTTAATAATGAGTTGAAGGCTTGAAGTGATACTCTCATATGAATCAATGCTGCTTTGTAATGGTAATACTTAAAATTAGGAAACCCCCAACCTTCCTTTGTTGATCTACTGTTTAAGGAACTTCAGGGTCCTTCTGGGATGTTTGTAGCCCCACAAGAAAGGTGCAGCGTATCGAATCTGACTTTCTAGCCCAATTGACTGTTATCTTGAGGGGAATAATAGTTATGAAATGTTTTAAAAATGCATGCAAAATATTATTTTATGTAGTTACAGCAGTCTATAATAATTAGCAGCAGGCTATTTAGATCTTTTGACTTACTCTCTGTTTTGCAAAAGATGATCATATTGTAGTTAATGCAGTTTTCACTGCATCATCTCATTAAAATACCATCAGGCCTCAATCAGGGCCACTTTAATGATGTGATTCTGAAGTTGTAATGTTCTGTGCATCATTACAGAGAATCATCTCTTGCCACATACTCCATTGTATATTTCAACAAAAATTATATTTCTAGCTGAAACAGATCAAAAGTCAATGTCCTGGTCTAAAATATCACCATTACATCTGGGGTCAGGCAGATGTTGCCAGTATGCTAATCTGATAAATGTTTCTAAGTCAAGCCATCATTTTAAGCAGGTGCTGTTTTTATAGCTCAAGTGTATTTCAATAACATTAAATGCATCTGATATAACATTGGGGCTGTTGTAAATCAGCAGCGATTGGGTTAAGCATTAGCAGAAGACATGCTGTGTTTGACCATTATCGTAACAAATGTACCGACTCCATTTTGTATTTGTAGCGGCCACTTTGTATGCCATACATCGCCATGTGCTGATCATGTGTTTTGTCCTACCTCCTTGTTAACTGCGCCTGAAGTCTGCCTGGCAACAGTCTATATTTAACATCCCCCGTTTCCAGCATGTCCAGACATGCGCAGAAGGGTCTACGGCCGTTACTAATTAGTTCCAGATAGGAATGTGTTTACTAGTTTCCGAAGACTGTTAACTCCGCCCACCTATCGATTGTGCCTTCCAATATGTCCTTGTATGGTCATGAAACTGCTCTTGTCTTCTGTACCGCCTTCTTTTGAGCCCCCTTATTGTGTATAAAAGGGGCCATGTGCTTTCGTTCGGTGTGCTACTCTGTACAATACTGAAGGGTGTTGTGTGGACTGTAGTACCACCTTTAAAGGTTTAATAAACTTTGCTTTTGTATTTTCCAGATTCATTGCCAACTTCTTCCTATGGTCTGAGTACTCCGTGCAGAGAAGGGCGAACCCCTTGCACTAAGTAGGCCTAACTGAAATTTGCTACAACAAATTGGCGCCCGACACGTGGGGCTCATCGGCGACTCGGATGCCCGAAGGAGTGGTCGTGATGAAGGATTGGAATCTCGCCACCGATGTGATCACTGCCAGAGGAGACCCGAGTCTCGGCATCCAAGGCGTTTTTTCCTTTCTTTCCGATCTGACCATCCAGGTGGTGCCGGTCCTCGACTGAGATCTCTTCTATTGGCTTTCCGTGCAGTGCCTTTTGGTTGAATTTAGAACTTGGCAGTTGGAATCTGGACGCCCTGTGATTGGTAAGAACCGTTGTACGGTACTTGCTGTGGGTTTTGGAAGCCTGGGATTGGCAAGGCAGTTTTAGGATACGCTTGCTGTGGCAATTTTGGTTTGGTATGACTAGTCAATGATGTGTATGTGTAAGTGTAATATATGCGTTGCAACACATATAGGCAGGTAATGAGGAGATTTTCCTCTACAATGCGATTTTGATTTGAATGCCACAACGTATTACAGATACTGAATATTTTGCACTATTTTTTGCATGCATGCTTTTAGCGCACTTCGTAGGATGTGCTGCTTTTGTGGAAATAACCGGTTAAGTCTTGCGGAATCGCAGCCGGCTCCCCCAGAGGGACGCCTCATAGAGACATGTATCTGAAGTATGGTCTTTCTTTTATAATGTACAGCACATTGTGGAGGAAATACACGCGAAAGGATCCTGAGTTGTGTTGGCCAAAGTATGGGTTGTTTGACATGCGAAAGATTGAGTATGTGGAACAGTGTATGTTCAAGCGAAAATCTAGACAAGACATGTTTGAGAGTGTGCGAATATGGGTGAAAGAAGTACGTGAGCGTGAGAAATGTGAGCAAGCGCTGATTGAGAAAGAACAACGGAAGAATGTGTATGAAAAAGCACAAGAACTAAGAAGGAAGGAGGCGAAAGAATTGGATGAGAGACTGGAGAAGGAGCGCAGATTACAGATATCTGGCCAATATGGTGTTCAACAACCTCTTTATCCTGTCCTTAATAAACCGCAAGATGATTTTTCTTTGTTAGATCGTCCTCCGCTTCCGTATGTCGTTCCGTCCGCTCCATCTGGCGAAGATTAGGATTCTGGCGCGGATAAAATGAAACCTGGTACCCGCTCCATGATGTCGGCCGACCGCGCGGCCGAACTTAGAAAGATTGCCCGACAGGCACTTCAGGATACTGTTACTGTTTCTAGTATCTTAGAGACTTTAAAGGGATGGCAAGATAGAGAGCAGATATATTTTACTGAGCATTTTGCAGAAGAAGTTGTTGACATGTTCCGAAAAGTCTCTGACATTCTCGAACCTGATGATGTAGCAACCGATTGTAAGCAACTGTGTAAAGGTCTATTTACTCTCCCCCAGGTGACTGATACAATCAGGCCACTGTTTAAACTTCAAACTGAAGCTCTTCGTTTCCGGGAGGAGGAACAGAAAGCTAAAGCAGATAGACGGACGGGATTGGTCGACGGGAAACAATCATCTATTTTTGAAACAGATAAGACCGCGATAGTGCATGCAAAGCCTATGCGAGAGGCCGCACCTTTATATGTTCCTCCTAAAGGAACGGGTACAAGTGACGATAAATTTTCTGTAGATGCTAAAGGGTATTTTATTTATAATTGGGTTATACTCCCTGGAATAGGGCAGATGTTATGGCACTTAAAGCTGCATTGCCTGATCTGCGTAAAAATCCAGCCGCTTTCTATGAGGAAGTTGAGCCATAAATTCTTGTACCATGACATTAGCTGACATTGATTTATCTTTTTGGCTAATATTGCCGCCTGATATGTGGAGATCCGTGCGCAAAGTTGATGATCGCGCAGTGTATGGGGCATTATGGAAGGTGATAGAAAGGGAAGATGAGGACAGGGAACCAACAAAAAAGCCATGTCAGTTGACTTTAGATCTTCCCGGTGCACTAATAACTAAGTTAAAAAGGATTATTCCCCATAAAAAGATTGATTGGACTATTCTAGCATCTTCTAAGCAAAAGACAGATGAATCAGTTTCAGATTTCTTTACGCGTTTCGAGGAAGCTTTTCATGATTTTAGTGGCCAGTCGCTAACGGACGATACAGGCTGATATTTGTTTGTAGATAAGTATGTTACGAATCTATTACCAGGAGTGGCTAGTCGCTTGAAAGCTAGCGAAAGCTCTTGGACCACCTCTTCTCCGGCATCCATCCTGACGAAGGCTCAATATTACGAGCGTCAGGAATTAGAAGCGAAAGGTAGCGTGGATAAAAAGTCTAAAGAATTAAAAACAAAGGTTATGTCATCTCAGGTTTATGGTCCACCTCTTTGAGGTAATGATAGAGGCGGACGAGGATTTTATAGTTCCTCTTACACTCGTTCGAATTTGGCCGTTGATCAATGCGTGTATTGTAAGAAATGTGGCCATTGGGCTGATGAGTGTCCGTTGTTGCGCTCACAGCGCTATGTCCGTGGCCGAGGATCTATGAGAAATCGCGCAGGAAACTTAGGACCCAGAGGTGCTATGAACGATCGTGCTAGGTTTGATTCTAATGTGCGGGCACAAAATGGGTTCAACACTTTTGATAGGCCCAACCAATACCAGATGTCTGATTATGTGCAGCCTGATTTGCATGATTCTGCTTATGCATAGGATTGCGTAGGATGGGGTAAGGAATCAGTTGAAGTTCCAGTAGATCAGAGGGGTCCTTATGTTAAAGCACATGTTTTGGGTTCTACTGATCAGTTTCTGGTTGATACAGGAGCTACTCATAGCGCTTTGTCTAAACAATTGGTTCTGAGGGCTCCCCTGTCTGGCTTAACGATTACATCGATAGGGTTTGATGGAACATCTTCCCTTAGCCCATTGTCACAACCACTTGCATTCCATGTTGATAAGTTTGCTGCTCCATGCCCGTTTTTGCTCTTCCCAAATACACCAGACAATACTGTGGGTCTTGATATGCTCAAGTATTTCAGAGCCACAATAAGATGTTCCCCTGAAGGAATGCGTGTGATTTTGAATGACAATTATCCAGTAACAGGCAGAGTTTGCATTGTTCAAGAGGATACTGCATTAGCCTCCCTACCTAAAACTGTGGGCTACTTCAGATACTGATGTGGGGCAGATGGTTATTCCACCGGTGCACATTAGTGTAAAGGAGGGAGCTGTGTTGCCACGTTTGCCTCAATATCGAATTTCACAGGAGGGTGAGGAAGCACTCATACGAATTGTACAAGATCTTATTGAAGTTGGGGTTGTTGAGGAAGTTCCATTTAACATTTGTAACAGTCCGATCCTCTCAATTTTGAAGAAAGACACTGATACTAGCATCTGTTGATTTATAATTGACCTGCAGGAGGTGAATAAGATAGTGGTGCCACAGTATCCAGTGGTTTCTGATATCACAACACTTATTACTTTAGTTCCTCCTACTGCAACAACGTTCTCTGTTATAGACTTGAAGAACGCTTTCTTTTTGATCCCTATTCATCCTGATAGCCAATATCTGTTTGGTTTCACTTTGAATAATCAATCGTATAGATTTTGTAGAATTCCTCCAGGCTATACTGAGAGTCCTAGTATTTACAACCAAGCACTGAAAAGACAATTTGATTACTTTGTTCTACCCGAGGGTGTGGTGCTCATACAGTATGTTGATGATATTTTTTTGGCAGCCGATACCCCTGAACAATGTGAGAAGTGTACTCTGTCTTTGCTCTCTTTTCTTGCTTTACATCACCACAAAGTATCTAAAAAGAAACTGCAGTATTGTAGACCAAAGGTAACCTACTTAGGTCACCTTTTGTCTAAGGAGGAGCGTGCACTCACATCAGATCTCATTCAGGCAATTTTAGACACACCAGTACCTTCCACACAGAAAGAGATTCAAGCATTTTTAGGTCTTACTTCTTTTTGTAGGCAATGGATATTGGGATTTTCATATATTGTTAAACTCTTGTTAGCGCTTTTGACAAAAGATACTCCAATACCCCTTCCTTGGACAGATGATTGTGAGAATGCTTTCCGACAGTTACGACAAGCCCTTTGTTCAGCACCAGTGTTAGGTACTCCAGATTATACGAAGCTCTTTACATTGTACGTACACGAGAGGGATGGATGTGCATTGTCAGTTTTAGTACAGACACATGGTGATAAGCAACGCCCTTGTGCATATTTTTCAGCAGTACTTGATCCTGTTGTTCGAGCGTTGCCTGGATGTTTTCGCTCGGTTGCAGCAATAGTAGTGTCAATACACCAGAGTGTAGGGATAGTTTTATCACATAAGCTGTTGGTGCTGGTACCCCATGCTGTTGATGCCCTTTTGAATCAAACAAAGACGCAGCACTTAACTAGCGCTCGTCTGACAGGATACGAGTTGACGCTGTTAGCTCCTCACATTACACTGAAGAGATGTGCAACACTAAACCCAGCTACGTTGTTGCCATTTCCGGCGACTCAGACTGAGGCACAGGAAATACATGATTGTATTTTCATGACTGAGGAACAGACAAAGGGTCGTATTGATTTGCAAGATACGCCCCTTCCAGATGTGGATGGAGAATTGTGGGTTGATGGGTCGTGTCTGAAGTTACCGCATGGTACAACTTCAGCCGCATATGCAATTACTACGCTTCACACGATAGTAGAGACAGCTTGCATACCACAAAAGTCAGCTCAAGCAGCGGAACTAATAGCTTTGACACGAGAGTGTGAGCTTAGTACAGGTTTGTGTGTGAATATTTATACAGATAACCGCTATGCTTTTGGAGTGGCGCATGATTTTGGCCTGCTCTGGAAGGAAAGAGGCTTTCTGACATCACACGGGATGCAGATAATGCATGGAGAACTAGTGCATAATCTTCTGACTGCATTAACATATCCAAAGAAGATAGTTGTAGTGAAATGTAGTGCGCATAAGAAAGTGACTAATAAGGTGGGACAAGGGAATGCTTTTGTAGATCGAGTGGCACGTGAGACTGCGATGCAGCCTGACACTACTCTTATGTATGTAGTGAAGTCGCAAGCTGAGCAGTGGCACGATGCTAGAAAGGAAGTATTAGAGATACAGAGGACCGCTTCTGATAAAGAACGGGAGCAATGGTCCAAGGATAGAGAGTTGGATGATGAAGGTTGTTGGCAAAACAAAAGATGGACAGATAGAAGTTGCCTGTAGCTTTTTTACAACCTATGGTTCTGATGGCACATGGGCTAGCACATGTTGGAGCTTCAGCAATAGTGAAATTGCTTACGCAAGATTGTGAGCATCCAGAAATTGCTAGCACAGCTAAGAGAGTAGTACAGTCCTGTATGATCTGCCTACAATTCAATCTTGGAAAAGGGACACAAACTCCAGCAGGAGGATTTGCTACACTAACTGCAACTTTTGAAGTTTTTCAGATGGATTATATTCAGCTTGAACGTTGTAATAATCTGAAGTATGTCTTGGTGGTGGTATGTGCCTTCAGTAAATGGATTGAAGTGTACCCCACAAAGGACAACACTGCAATTACTACGGCAAAGGTGCTTTTGAAGAAATTCTTCCCTCGCTATGGTGTTTGTAGATTTTTGTGGAGTGATAATGGACCTCATTTTGTAGGGGACGTTATCAAGTATGTCCTGAAAGGATTAGGGATCAAACAAAAGTTTTATGCAGTGTTCCACCCACAATCAGCAGGATTGGTGGTAAGATACAATGCTACTCTGAAGCTGAAACTAGCCAAGATACAGGCTTCTACTTCTTTGACTTGGCCTGATGCGTTGCCACTGGCATTGTTGTCTATTAGATCAGTGCCTCATTCTCGAACAGGTCTCACACCTTATGAGATCCTGTTTGGTAGGCCCATGAATATCTGGGGAATTCCTAAACTGAGTTCTGTGTAAGATGTACCTTGTGTCTTAATGAATGACTATTTGGCACAGTTAACTGATAACTTGGTTTCTATTCATCAACAGGTTCGAGAAGCACTTCCTGATAGATCTACAGGTGAAGGTCATAGTCTCCGACCTGGTGATTTCGTTCTCCTGAAGTCCTTTGAGAGATCGAGCAGTTTGGAGCCAAGGTTGCGTGGGCCAGAGCAAGTGCTACTTGCAACGAGGACAGCAGTTCGAGTCACAAACCGGAAAAATTGGATCCACAGTACCCATTGTCGGCGAGTACTTCCGACTTTGGTGGAGCCTGCTGTGTTGACTGGCCATCGAGAGGTTCTGACTGCGGAAAAAGGCTGTGCTGTGACACCTGAGGGATCTGAGGAGTTCTTCCCGGACCAGACAGTCCCTGGAGCAACAAGATATAATTTGAGATCGAGAGAAAAATCTGCAGCGCTTGTGAAAGTTGTCTGAGCATTCCCTGGGTCAGTGAAACGGAGAGCCGATGTGGCAAGGGGGGGGGGGGATCAGCCCTGCATTAGAGTAGTGACACACATTCTTGGCCCGTGGTGAAGAAATCAATGGCTACCCAGAGGTAAGAGCTCTGACAACTACTTTCGTTTAAGGAAGATTTGTTTTGTGTCGTGACTAAAATGGAAAAGAAGCAGATCTTTTGCGCTCTAGGGTTTGTTGTTGTCCTGGTGATTGCAGCAACAATACCATGGTCTGTTGAGGAGACAACTCCTGCTCGTGAGTTGTTTGTGGTTACTACACCGACACCAGAGGAGCATTAATTCTATACGCTCCCATATCAAGAGTTAAAGCATTGACAATCTTACCTCAATAACACTTTCATTCAAATGTTACATCATACCCACATTGCTACGAATGCCACAAACTGTTGGATTTGTGGGATGATGCCTGCACATCAAAAGAAAGGAGGTACACCGTTCAAACCCCTCCCTTTTTCGCATAATGGCTCTTGTCGAGCCTGGTATACTTTGCTTTTTGCGACTAGGAAGCCTACAGTGGGCAGACTGTTTTTCCGGTTGAATAAAGAGTGCCATCAAGACAAAGATGGGTATCCCCAAGCGAATGGTACTAAATGGGAGTGGGAGGAATATCGACCGGACAATATTTCAATGCCATATATCTTCACCAACACAAGAGACTCCTTCAATGCCGAACATTTTGTTATTTCTGTTACTCAAACACAAGCAGAACTATGTGTACAGAGCATTGGACATATCCCTGTTGGGATCAGCGACTGTATTACTGTGTTGAATATAGATGGTTTAAATAATAGTACCTTTTTGGCTTCACATAATACCTATTTTGAGTGTGGGAATCGTGAATATTATCGATTGCCAGTTGGTTGGACAGGGATCTGCTACGTGTCATTTCTGTTGCCCCCTGTGTTTCTTGCACCTCCATTGTATCATCGAAACCTTAAATTGTTCAACAATATTACTGTAAATAGATATAAGAGAACCTTGAATACTGATAACGTAGACCAAACTGACACTAGTCTACAACAATATATAGATTTTAATTTAGGATTGTTCTTTTTTGTGGGTGCTGTATTAAATAGCAGAAAAGTGCAACGATTGACTAGAGTTGTAGAAGCTGTTACAGATCAAACAGCTGCGGCTTTAGGAAACATCACTGAAGAATTGCAAATTGCTAGAATTGTGGCTTTACAGAACCGAATGGTTCTGGACATCATGCTAGCAGATAGAGGTGGTGCATGTCGTGTTATAGGTAGTAGTTGTTGCATGTTTATACCAGATCACACCCCATCAGTGTATAAAGCGATTAATAAACTTCATAAAATCGCTGCAGAACCTTCATACAGAAAATGGTACATGGACTTTTACAGGGTGGCTTTGGACTCTAATTTCTTCCTGGGGCTGGAAAGTATTGACTGCTCTATGTATAATAACTGCAATAGTCTTCACTTGTTGTATATGTATCCAGTGTAGTCCGATGATATGTTCTATGTGTATTACTGCTTGCATACCGACCAAATGAAATGTTGCAGAAGTCAAAATGCAGAATGATTTGAATAAAGAGATAGCTAGCATGATGGTCATTGATATAAGGGATGAGTATCTAGCTTTTCCCAGGAAGTCGAATGTCTTCAGCTAATGCTGAAAGGGTCGTCTGTTGTAAATCAGCAGCGATTGGGTTAAGCATTAGCAGAAGACATGCTGTGTTTGACCATTATTGTAACAAATGTACCGACTCAATTTTGTATTTGTAGCGGCCATTTTGTATGCCATACATCGCCATGTGCTCATCGTGTGTTTTGTCATACCTCCTTGTTAACTGCGCCTGAAGTCTGCCTGGCAACAGGCTATATTTAGCATCCCCCGTTTCCAGCATGTCCAGACATGCGCAGAAGGGTCTACGGATGTTACTAATTAGTTCCAGATAGGAATGTGTTTACTAGTTTCCGAAGACTGTTAACTCCGCCCACCTATCGATTGTGCCTTCCAATATGTCCTTGTATGGCCATGAAACTGCTCTTGTATTCTGTACCGCCTTCTTTTGAGCCCCCTCATTGTGTATAAAAGGGGCCATGTGCTTTAGTTCGGTGTGCTACTCTGTACAATACTTAAGGGTGTTGTGTGGACTGTAGTACCACCTTTAAAGGTTTAATAAACTTTGCTTTTGTATTTTCCAGTTTCATTGCCAGAGAAGGGCGAACCCCTTGCACTAAGTAGGCCTAGCTGAGGTTTGCTACAACAGGGCAGCTGTTTAAATTTCAACTTGCAGTATTTAACTAACGTGTTGATAAAGCGTTTTCTGGCATACTTCGTAGGCTTTGGAAATAAGCCATTGACATTTTGCTAACTCTACCATTCTGCATTGCCTGGTTCATATAATTTCCATGTTGCACTACTCACTACTATTTGTTCTCTGCACTATCGTCTTACATCTCATTTTGACTGCACTATCTAGTGTCAAAACTGACACCTCATTTGAACTTATTGATAGGGGCAATCGATTGACCCAGTCACTGGCAGCAAGATCACCTTCACTACAAGACTCAAAACACTACCCTACTACATCACAACACTTGAATCACTGGCTCATTTCCTGATATACAAAAGGAGTACAGTTGACCAGCTACTCCTCACACCATTGTTTAGACTGAAAGAAGAAGAGAAAATGTAGATCAAAAGTTTAGGACCAGATAAGCCTGATATCAAGCTTTAACAATGTGCAAAAGATTGTGGAAAAGATTACACTAGAAAATTTAGTTCTACACGGTATACAATGAACATTAATAACGAGGCTTTATTAATTCACATGGAAAAATACAAACTAAATTGCAGTATGGGTAGTTCAGTTATGGTCTCCCATGAAAAACCCTTGACTGCCCACAAAGACCCAATCCATATTGACTTTTTCTTTATGAATAATCTAGTCATACATGTTAGTACAGTTGAAATAAAACAACGTCTTTCAAGTTCAACATCCTACCAATTGGTATAATCTTTATATTTTTCTGGCAGTGATAAATTGGTGGGAAGGTTTAATCGTTTTGCCCAGGTCGCAGAACTCATTGCCCTCAATCTAGCTGTGTTTAAGCAACAAAGAAATGTGTCACCATCTTTACTGATTCAAAATATGTTTTCATTGCTGCCCGAATTTTGGACTTCTATAGTTACAAAGAGATCCCTGGTTCTGCAGGTACTCCTTTTAAAAGTAGATCTTTTACATTATTAGCATCTTCCCTGCTCATAATTTGGTGGATCCCTCTAGGCTCTCAGGTAAGCACAGGTAGACCAACTTACCATCTTAGTAATGCGCTGCTTCTAGGAGCAATTCTGGGCTTATGTTTAAGTATTGATGTTATTCAGAGCCCGTGAAAAAAAGCTCACAATCTTCCCCCGGACCGCACATTACTAAGAAGAGGGTAGAGCCAGTTTAAAAACACTTAAGTTAAATCATGAGTTGTACATACGTAACACACTCTAGTGTATCCACAGGATAACCGTCTTATATCAACTGAATAAAATATATTAGTTAGTTAAACTCAAAACTAATCATATGCAAATCTTGATAAATGCCTTGATTGTCCTGTCTCACAGTGGCAATTCACCAGTATCGGTACCATTTGAAACTGACCGGGCTCCGACTAGCGGTAACTTACACCCATTCCCGCTCCCCCTTTTTGCTATGTTATGCTAACAGTTCAAATAGTGATCAGTTCCAGCAGTGACTCTTAGCCACATTTGAATTAAGAGTCAGCGCTATAGATTTGTAGTTACGTTGTTCAGACTCGCAATTTAAATATTTCACTGACCAGTAAAACAACAATACATTAATTTTCCACAGAAGTCCATGATGTTAGTCTTCGCGTGAAATTTGGCAAACATCCGTGGCCCATGCTTCTCAAATTTAAGGTACGGTGTTTTGTTCATCCAATCAGACAAACTGAGGTTTTGGTTGTTGACGGGTTCTTAATAGGATTCCTTATTTTATTTATTTTTTAGTTGAAGATTCGTGTTTGACTTTTTTGCCACACGCCATTGCTGTTTCCGTGCTTATAAGATATCCATTGGAAAATTCAAGGTGACAAACCAAACTAACTATATTGATTAATGCTCTGATAAATGCACCAATGTATTGACTTTCAGTCTAGAAATGTCCTCACTTAGTGTTTGCTCAAATTCAGCCTTAGCCAGTGTATTTATTTGGTAATTCGAGGTGGCAATCTAACTATATTGATTAATGCTTTGTGAAATGTACCATTGTAACCAATGAAAAATGTATCTATTTTGAGTGGTGAGAACTTTTAGGTTTAGAAATGTTTGTATATATCGTTTTTGCCTAATTCAATTGAAACCCTTGGCAGCTTTTTAAATGAACATTGGTTCTTCCTTTTTTTAAATGAATAACTATATACATTTTCAAAATTGTTTTAATGAATTAGTTTTAATAGTATCATGTGAAAAATACGCTGATATACTTTGAGCCATATTGTCTCAGATTATTGTAGAACCGATTCTCAGTGGTTACTAGGAAGGAGTAATCTCTGATAATCAACGGATATATAAGTTTTATTTGACACATAGAGCATGTATATTCATGAATGTATTTTTAATTTTGAAGACATTTGTTTATAATATTGCATTTATTATTTTGTATAGGGAGTTTTTCCTGCATAGAAAAACACCGTCCTGATGATGGTCTATCCGACGACTGCTACTTAGACCGAAACGTCGACTTTCCATCATCTCCTGTTACGTTGCTTTGTCACCAATTCACAACCATTTTTTATTAATTAATTTAGGTTGTGTCTTTGAATATCTGGAGTTGATGTTCCTAGTTATGAACTGTAGTGAAAATTTGATTGACCTCTGTTCATGACTTTTTGCTTTACTTCATTTGTATTTGTCTCCCTACTTTTGTTGCAGTAAAAAAAATTTTTGAACACTGAATACAATTCTTGCTCTATGTGTTCCTTCTTCCTTCCACTAATATATTTTATTCAGTTGATATAAGACGGTTATCCTGTGGATACACTAGAGTGTGTTACGTATGTACAACTCATGATTTAACTTAAATCTTTTCTAAATAAGTCCCTTGTAGCACCCCTTGACTGAAACTACTTTGTGCCCAAGCCTACAAGGGTTTATTGGGTTTCCCCTGCCTTTAACAGTTTAAAAACACAGCATTTAAAAGTACATGCTGTGTTTTTAAACTGGCTCCACCCTTTTCTTATTGAGGTAAAAGAAAAAGCAAATAGTAGGACAATTTAGGTTAGATCAGCTCTAGAGCCTGACAAATACACCTGAATACATTCACTCTTACATCTTGCCTAAAAGCATGGTATGTCACCCTCTCACTCCATACAGTTGGCTGTTTGGTGCATCATCCAACCTCATAGAGAGAGCTTAACGTACAGTGGATGCAGAACTATTGTACAGCGCAGAAGTACATTGTATAATTAAACATTCCGTTAAATTTTACATTGTATACAGAAGGCCAACATTTTTTTTTATTTGGTTTTCACTGCAGCAGGCTTTTAAAAAAGTTTTTTGCCAGGACCCAAAATGTAAGCCAGACGTTTAGTCTGTACCAATACTTGTTTAATTTTGTTCTGGACCAGATTGTGCTTTTTCAGTGCAAGAACTTAGACTATACTGCCTACCAGTAAAGATGACATGTGACTCCTACCCCTTGTAGGCCTCTGTCTTATGTAACATTTCCTATATACTGATTTTCACAGTGATGATTGATGGTCTCTGTGCAATGCATGTGTGATGTCATTTTGAGTGACATTTGGCACCGCACACACGTGTGGTCTGTTTCTGGCGCACATAGCCATGGTTGCAGCGCACAGAGACCCTCCACTGCCACACACAGAGGAAAAAAATTAGAGGGAACATTGCTTGTCACTGCTCTTGTCTGCTGCCACCACGCATGAGTGACCCCTTTGCTCACCTTATGCTTCTCGTCTGCCACACCGCACCGGCGATGGTCCTGGGGGATACCGCAGCAGGGCTCCAGTCCTCCGGTTGTTGAGGAGTGCTTCCAGCGTCCGATCACGCTGTTGTCGGAGACTCCGCTGAAGTTACGGGGCACACACTCCACAGCGAGTGGCCATCTTCTGTCACAAGGCTGCACGCTTGCCACTTGCACCGCCGCGGTGCCAGTGGGTCAAACCACTCAGCACAGTACTTCTAGGATGCAGCGCGCCTTCCGACGCCTGGCCCTGGACATCGGTGTCATAGATGGCACTCTCAGGATACTTATTGCAGATAAGAGGGGATTGATGGACAGAGCACTAGGGATTTGCGACCGCCAATTTGGCTGGCTGGCCAAGGCCCCCTCTCTGGTTGTACGTTTATGACATGTTTTATTTTTTCTAAGTTTTCTTTGTGATGGTTCTGACAGTGGTCCAGTGGGCCCTGTCAGATGTATATAATCCCTTGTAGATATGACCCAGTGCCAGGTGGCACCATGTATATTATGTGTTTACTATTCTAATGTGTTATGAGAATACACAGGCTATTTTTGATATAACCTTGTGTTGAATTCCTTTCAGTGCTTAATTTGTGCCGGTGCTTTCCGGTGCTTAGCACCGGCACCTTTTTATCAGGGCCGGGTCTACACCGCCAACTTACATCCCTGCAGTCTGCACGTCATGTGTGTCAAAGTAAATTAAACATAATTGCCGGCTTACTGCATGCAGTCCTGTTCACACGCTGTCTGAGCTGAGACATTCTCCAGTCCTTCCGCGAAGAAGTGTTGACGGCATGCAGTGCTGCTGAGAGAGCACAGCGAGCCTGATAAATAAACCCATGTTCATTTAAGATTTTCTTTCAGTTGAAGTGTTGCCTGTGGGTGGGCGGGGCCCTAATTGGGCTGCATTTGGTTCTAGGGGAGGGGGACTACGGCGGGCAGCGTGTGCTGGCGTGCGTAAACTTTATCCTTGTATGGTGAACCACGCCCCGCACGCATGCACTGCAGTGGACGAATGTAGCAGCGGCACAGCAGTTAATAGCACGACATCAAGCAGGTGGGCCCTTTTTATTCAGCTGCGCAGCAGCCTGCAGGCCTCTTAATACAGGAAGTTCTCTGCCACCAGTCCAGCAGTAACCGACCGACGATCGCAGTAAGTTAGTTGGCATTAATTAAAAAGAATAATGCTCATGCTCGCTGCTTTTTCTTGCGCGGGGTGTCGCCATGATGTCAGGTCACCAGAACGAAGTCGGAGGCCTGCAGCCCCAGCCCGGCCCGAGCAATCATGCCACCAGTACTGCAGCATGCCACTCACTCAAGGCAGGGTGGGGCACCGTGTGCAATGCTAGGGCCCCCAGGGCAGCGTGTGATGATGTCAAGTCACCTAAACCAACTCAGAGGCCTGCCGCCCTAGCCAGGCCTGAGCAATCATGCCACCACTGCTGCAAGTCACAGTGACTGACTCCAGGCAAGGGCGGGGAACCGTGTGCAATGCAAGGGCACTGGGCACCGTGTGCAATGCTAGGGCCCACAGGGCAGCGTGGGATTACTTCTTGCCTTTTCAGCAATTTCTTTGACGAGCACAATAACTATGTGCCTGCCGGACGGGAGAAAGCAGGCAGCAATTCCTTTAGTCTAGCAGTAACCGACCGACGACGACCGCAGTAAGTTAGTTTTAATTTAAAAAAATGATGCTCATTGTGCTTTTTCTTGCACGTGGTGTCGCCGTGATGTCAGGTCACCTGAACCGTGAAGTCGGTCATTGATCCAAAATATGCTAATTTAGAAAAGTTCTTTGGTATTGGATGTCTGCAGTCTGCACTGGAATTTTTTGGGAAATCATGATAGGACAACTATAGACCTACAAATACAATAGAATATTATCTGTGACTGTAGATCTCCCTTGCTTTTACTGACTGACCTCAAGATCCCACTGACTATAACAATTTTCAGGCTTCTCCAAAATTCCCCAGAGGATGGGATTTCTCTTCAGACTTCCTTGTGTTGTAAACTGTCTGTGGCAAAGGCCGCACCCCATAAGAGTTCCCTAGGCTATCGAGGTATTGGGACAGAAAGCGCCTATAGTTTTCTACTCTGTCTTTTCTCCAGCCTTTATTGCAGTGTAAAATATGGACATAACATTAGTGATTTCAATGCTTAAAGTCCTGAAGGCTGTCATATTGATAAAACAACTGCCCGTATGCCATGCTCCTCGGGATTGAACTGTGTGCCTCGGCTGAAGGTCAAAGGATGTAGACTGTGCAGAATGGGTTTGCCCTTCAATGTTCTTGAGAACTCCTGTACTTAATGTTGAAAGCATAATACAACTCCAATTCATTTAATAGAAAGGTAGAGACATGTCATCTTCTATGAATTACATGCATTAAGCAGAGAAAGCTGGCATTTCTCTCCAGAATGCAGATTCTCCTAGTGTTAACGAAGGAAATATCTTAATGTAATTAAGGAACCAATGTCAAGTATTATGCTGTACGAGTTGCTTGATTACTATATAGCAGCCAGCAATAACTAAAACTACATTCCCGGCGCGTGCATCCAACTCAAAGGCCTGCCGCTCCAGCCAGGCCCGAGCATCATTCCACCAGTACTGTCCGAGACCTGAGTAACAAGTGCGCCGATTGGGAGCACTGTGTAGGCAAAAATCAAAATGTGAATGACACAATAAAAAATGGATGAATTGGGCGGGGGCTCGCTGAAAGCCTGTATAACTATATTACACTGTTAGAAACAGTAAATGAATTTGCAGATCACGAGGTCAAAGTTCACAAAGGAGAGGCTAAGCCTGAGTTTAGCTAACAGAGGGAGGGAGCACCTTTTCACTGGCTCCCTTTCCAGTGTATTTCCTTTTTTTAGAAAATGCAAATGCCATCATGTGAAAAGGGGCGAAGCCTACCCTCCTGAGAAGATGCAGTGAAATGATTACCTTATTTCCCTGCTCATTTCACTTCTTAAAATACAGGACCAAAACAACTGTTATCTGTAGCACTGTTTGCGTTTGGAGCTCTAGGATAGACGGGGTCAGCTGCATCACTTCCATTAGATCCTGTGCAGCTAAAGCAGGCAGTGTGCCTCTGACCTTCTATGTTCATGGATCTTTGTGGCAGAATGTAGGATTTTAAACTGCTTTGTTTTAAACTGCTTTGCACAGGGCAATATGTGTTAACTGTATTTTGCTACTGTTTTTGATTTACGCTGTCAGAGATTGAACTATGGAGTTCCATTTAAATCACTTCCTCCATTTTTACCTGATCAACACTCTTACAACTTATTTGAATCTTTGAACTCATGCCACACAATTAGACTCTGTTAAAAATGGCATACCTCAGTGTTGTCTTTTCCCCAAATCGGCACATAGAGCACTGGAATGTTTCACATGTCCCTTTTCAATGCATTAGTCATTTTAGCTAATTTATTACAAAATTGTGCTTTAAATGCACTTTTGATTTAATATTTTTCAAAATGTTCACAGGGCAGGGGAACATCCTATCAAGTCCTTACTTGAGGAAAGGCTCCCTTGCTAAAATTCAGATCAGGTATTACATCTGATTTTCAGCAATGCCAGTTGAGGATGTGGGCTAAGCCAATAGAAAATGGGTGGGGCCAGTAGATGAAGTGGGTGGAGCCAGGAAAGAAATGGGCGTGGCCTCTGGAAAAAATGTGAGCACCTGGACTTCATATTTTACAAATTAAGCACTGATTCCTTTGGTAGTGTGCCTAGGTTGTTGTTGCTGTGTGCGGGCGCAAATGCTTTACGCATTGCCTCCGGGATAAGCCTGACTGCTCATGCCAAGCTACCAAGGGGGTGAGCAGGGGTTATCTTTGGCGTGTAACACCCTTGCCCTGACTAGAGTGGTGGTCTCTGCCTGTCTTTTGCGCAAGCTTTAGTCAATCAGAGATCCCATTTCAAACAATCATCATAAATTAATTGCTTTTCTGCAGGAAGGGACACCTTCCTGCACAAAAACATTCAGTAATTGTGTTTTGCTCCTTCTATGTGAACTGCAGAATGTAGCACACATAGAAAAAGCAAATAACAAGGAGAAACAAAACAAGTTCTCTCCTTTGGGCCACTCTAGCGTCTGCTTTTCACTGTCATTAGCTTTTGGCGCTGCCTCAGATTTACAGATTTTTGTGAATCTTGGGCATCATCAAACTGCAATGGGTGTTGCATGGAAATGCCCACAGCAACACCCATTGCACACTTCTTTCATAGAAAGTGATGCGTAGAAGGGGCGGTATTATAAGTGGCTTAGTGCCACTTTGTAAATATGGAGCACGGCACAGCGCCACCGGAGGATCGGTAAAAATGATGTTCCGGTAGGTCTATGCCCTTGTAAATATGCCCCTATATGTACAATGTAGGTAAATAGATGTGGAGTTAAGTATAGAAAATCTAGACTTACTTACATGCCAATATCTTTTTTTTTTTTATAATTTGACCTCAGTCTACCAATATTGTGGTCTCTATATTCAGTGTGCATAGAGATCCACCTCTGTCTAAACCATTCTACAAGGCTGGCACAGTTTAAAACAAACAATGGAAAAGCCAGCTGGTATGGTGTTGGTTGCAAGCCTTTGGCTTTGTCAGTGCTTGTTTGTTAAGATTTTCGTAAAATTATTTTTCCTGGTCCACATCAGTAAAAAAAAATAAAAAAACCTTGGATAAAAACGAAAAAAAAGGTGTCTCAAAATCACACTTTGCCACGGTAGTCTCTGGTACTGAATGGAACTACTTTGTGTGTGGATGTGTGCGTTGTAAAAAATCAAAATGTCATCTTTCACAGTGAAATTAGCGAATGGCTAAAGCTGTCCCATGCTGTGTGCTCTAGGGGCGAACGAAAAATGTGGATGACACAACAACAGACCAATGCATAAAGGGAGATGACTGAAAAGCCCCACGGGTGACAGCAGGCCTTGACTAAAGACTTAAACATGGTATTACAAAAGGAGCCGTACGCGGCTGCAGCGGGAACTTTCTTGCTGCCACACAGGGAGCTGTAGCTTGGCAGGCGCTGCTTGGGAGGTGCTGCTGTTGTGCCGTCACGTGACTTCCTGGGAAGCGTAGTTCAAAGGGTAATGTAAATAGAGCTCGCTGGCCCAAACACAACAGCAAATGTGACGCGCCAAACCTTTGGATGCATGCATAACGAACATTTAAGGATGGATTGCAAATGAAGAGGCTTTACAATGTAAAGTTGATATTGAAGATAATGAAATTCACGTTTTCGCATCACAAGTGCACACAATTAAAAAACAAAGCCTGCTATTGTAATATACACAACTAGCTACGGGATATAGTTAAAAAGTAACGGCTATTCTTTCTGCCCTATTAAAAACTACTGCTTTACATCTTCGCGGGTCTATTTATTGGGTTGCATGAATTCTCTTTTCCGTGACAAAATTGAAGGATTAAATAGTATAAATCAAGGATGACCAAGTCATGACCAAGTCATGCTTTCATTCGTAATCTGTGTCTATTTTGTTTCTCTCCCTAGTATTATGATGACAACAAAGAGTAATTGCAAAATGCCTCGGGGCGATTCAGGATCTCCCAGGATTCCCTCTTCTGGTGATGTGTAGCTTTCAGAGTTATATAAGCTCCTAGCTCTTGACTGGGTGAATCGACGGGTAAACAACTTTTTCGGTGAACAAGCTTAACGAGCTTTCGTGCATGGCATGGCAAACATCGCCACCTGCTGGAAACCTCGTGAAAAACAGCTCAAAATATAAAATTCCTTTAAATAAGACCCTTTTAGCAAAGGGATGGATGGGATAGAGTAAAGGGATTGCACCAAACATTTTCTTCTGCCCGCGGAGGCCCTACAGAAAATTATATTTAAAGGAACCCTCTGTGCGCGCGGCTTCTTTCGCAGACTAATTCTTCGAAAAAACATTCTGTTGAAATAGCAAAAGATGTGATCGCATTGAATACACCTGGCTTGGCAATAAAATAATTTTTAGTGCATATGCCTCAGACAGTTTAGCGAAACAGGGAAAGTGAAAAGGACTATTTAGTGCTTCCTTCTCACAACATTAATACACTGACATTTTATAGGGAAATGTTTTGGTTTAACCTTAGCAGCGTTTCATTGACGTGAAGTAGTTCCTCAAAATAAATTATTGTATGCGGCTGTTTATGCCTTTCAAGCTGATGCAAATGTATCACCTGTTATCTCACTTTGAAACAAAAACTGTGGAACTACTATGAGGACAATACCATTTTCACTTGTACGTCTTAGTCCTGGGTGGTAAATTCTGTTCCGCTCACGGAATTTGCGGAATTTGCGGAATTTGGGTGATTTTGCGTTCTGCGGAGAACATGGAATTCCCAAAATTTCCGCGATCCGCGGCTTCGCTGATTTTTTTGCTTGTTTACATTGCGTTGCGAACATGCAGAGCAAGCAATTCCGCATGTTCGCAGAACTTTTGCGTGCTCGCGGAGATTTTTTACCATTTTGCGAAGCTTTGTGTAGCGCGACCACACAAATTCCACCCACCCACTCAGTCACCATTTTCTGGTGCCATGTACCACAAAACAAGGGGTCCTTTGTTTTAAGGGCCATAATTCAAACCTCCAAGAGAATCAGAAAATGGATCCTCGGTAAAGACAGGAATAACATTTCTAATCTGGTATGGAGAATCCAGCTGACACCCAGGCCCAGAGGAATATGAGTGGCCAAAAACCTCTCCTACTTATTTAGAAAATGTCAGAAACGCTAGAAGTTCATGCTTATACTGGCTCCCTGATTGTGCCATTTTGGGGGGTCAGGGGGAGGTTGGGGGTCATCTCCCCTGTGGTGCTTTCCAACTGTCCGTCTATTTTCCTGCACTTTTGAAAAATGTTTGAGTGCATACTACCACCAGGCTTTGCGTTTTATTACCATTCATGAGGGTGATGTCATCATCTCTGCTGACCAACGTATGGTAATTTTGGTACTACACAAAAGCAGTGATGTCACACAACGTAACACAGCTGTTTTTCATATGCTGCTCTGCACAATGTGTGAAAATATTAACAAAGCTTTCAATTGCATTGATCCATTGAGTAGTGTATGTAAAATACCACGTTCAGATGGGGAGTCGCATGTGTATTTATTTATTTATTTATTTATTTTATTTATGAAATTTGTTAAGCGCAACAAATACCCTAAGTTGACTTGGCGCTGTTCAGATCAGGTGCGTGGGCACAGGACTACTGGTTAAAGAGCCAAGTCTTTAATTGCCTCCGGAAGATCATGAGGGAAGGACATGATTTTATGTGTAGGGGAAGAGTGTTCCACAGCCTAGATGCAGCGACCGTGAATCGCCTGTCCCCCCAGTTCACTTTTTTGGTGTGGGGAATTGGTAGCAATTTAGCAGAGGAGGAGCGCAACGCTCTTTTGGGCGTCTCAGCAGAGAAGGCTTGCCTTAAAAACTCTGGGCCTGTGCTGTTCCTGGCCTTGTCGGTGATACATAAGGCCTTACATTTGATACAGCTCCTAATCGGAAGCCAGTGCAGGTGCCGAATGATGGGAGAGATGGAAGAAAATTTTGAGGTGTGAGTTAAGATTCTGGCATCAGAGTTCTGGACGAGCTGTAGCTTATTCAGAACTTGTGCTTGAGCGTTTTAATAGTAAACCGTTACAGTAGTCAACCTTCGATAAGACCAAGGTTGACATCAAGGTTTTGCCTGCACTGGCTGGGAGAAACGGCAATAGTTTCATAATCATCCTCAGAGTGAAAAAAGATGCAGAGACAACCGTGTTAGCATGGCTTCGAATGAAAGTTTATTATCAAATAGGACACCTAGGTTCCTGACTTTGTTCACCGGTGTCGGGGGAAGGCCTAAGTCAGAAGGCCACCATGATGGAGACCAAGACGGGGTCAGGTTGCCGAAAATCATGACCTCCGTCTTGTCTGAGTTTAATTTTAAACAGTTATGGTCCATCCAGGAGCTGATGGCCATCATTCAGTCTTGGAAGTTAGCTGCAACCGCTCTTCCATTGTTATGAACGGCCAGTACTAACTGGGTGTCATCAGCATAGGATGTTAAATCTATACCGTAGGCTTTAATGACCCTCGCCAAGTCCGACACATAGATGTTGAATAGTGTCGGACTTAGCGAGGATCTCTGAGGAACACCACACGGCAAGGTAAAAGTAGGGGAGATGAAATCACCCAGTTTGACGGACTGCTCACGGCCAGAGAGAAAGGGGGTTAGCAGTGATTTGGCCTTGACCAGAATGCCGATCCTTCCAACATGGTCGATCAAGATGTTGTGATCGACCGTGTCGAAAGCAGCAGACAAGTCCAATAGTATCAGGACTGCTGCACCTCCTTGATCCATGATTACTCTGACCTCATCTGCTACCTTTATAAGGGCAGTTTCGGTCCCATGGCCTTTCCTGAACCCAAATTGAGTGTCATTGAGAAGATTGTTCTGATCAATATGATTGGACAACTGATGGTTCATGATTTTCTCGAATATTTTTGAGGGGAAAGGAAGGCATGCAATGGGTCGATAGTTTTTTGAGTCAGAGGGGTTCAAGCTTGGTTTTTTTAATAACGGTTTGATAATTGCTTTCTTCGAAACCGAAGGATAGGATCCCGAGTGAAACATGGCATTGCAGATATTAGTCAGCATGGGGGCTATCAAGTTGGTCATTGGTTTAATGATCATAGGAGGACATGGATCGAGTGGTGATTCTGATTTGATAGTAGTTATAATTTCCATTATCTGAGTAGGGGTGATGTGAGCAAATTCTGACAGAGATGTGGAAGTGGGGGAGTACTTTGTATTATAACTGGTGGATTCTAAAGTGGGCTTTGTGGAAAAGGTGGAAAATATGTCGTTGACATTAAGTTTAAAAAAATCTGCCAGTTCATTGCAAAGCTTTTGAGTTGGTTCTATTGAGGTGCAGGGCGGTGGGGTGGAAAGGTTTGAAACCACCTGATAGAGTAATTTGGTGGAATTTTTAGCTGCTTCTATTTGCTCCGTGTAGTATCTTTGTTTTTCTGTGTTTAGCATTACTCTGTAGATGGATAGCACTTTTTTATAAGCCTCTCTATCGATGTTATTATAGAGTTTGCGCCAGCGCCTTTCTAAATTTGGACAGCGTTGCCTCTCTAATCTGAGGGTTTCAGAAAACCAAGGAGCAGAGGGTGTATTACGGTTTGATCGCATAGATTTTAAAGGAGCCAGTGTATTGCAGGCATCGTTTAGCCAGGCCGTATATTTCTCAGAGGCAGTGTGGGGGTCTGAGGTATCCCTTCGGTTGAGTGGCCAGTAGGGTGGAGTGTAAGGTTTGTTCATCCAACTTCTTCCAATCTCGGAATTGTATAACAGGATTTTTGAGGTGTGTGTTTTTGACATCCCTCATGCTAATGGTGAAGATTAATGCGGAGTGGTCAGTCCATGTTATTGGTTTTACTAAAGGAGGGGTGATGTACGGATTGTTGGAAAAAATGCCATCGAGTGTATGCCCAGCCTGGTGGGTGGGAGCGGTATTCAATAGTTTGAGGCCTGCTGCGGAAAAGTCAGATACTAGAGTTGAGGCGTCTTTATCAGTGGGGTTTTCTAGGTGGAAGTTAAAATCACCTAATAAGGTGCAATCAGGATAAGCTGCTACGGGTTCTAACAGGGTATTAAGGGATGCTAGAAAGGGAGTACGCGGGGCAGGAGGGCGGTAAATAAGGGTGCCATTAAAAGATTGCATGGGGGAGAGTTTGATGCAGAAAGTGAAAGCTTCCGCTGAATCAAGGTTAATTGGTTCTATCCTTGTGACCAAGTTGTTTCTATGTACAATGGCAATACCGCCACCTCTTTTTCCTAGCGGTCTGTCCTGCCTGACCACATAGTATCCGTCCGGGACAGCTGTTCTAAGATCAGGGCCGGATGCTAGGTCTGTCCATGTTTCCGTTATAAAAAGCAGATCTAGGTCTTGGCTTACAATAAGTTTGTGGATATCCTCTTTATGTTTTGTAAGTGACCGCGCGTTAATTAACGCACATTGTATAGGTTTGGTGGTGGTGTGTACTTGAGACAAGTGTTGTGGTTGATGAGGATAGGGGAGTGTCAGTTTATAATTACAGTTAGGGCATTGAACGGATTGTAAGTTTATTAGATAGTCTGCTTTAAAATGGCGACAGCATGAGCTTAAAGCAGCACCAGATGCTTTACGATAAGTGTTCCTTATATCCCTCAGATGATTGCTAGAATAGGTAATGGCCTTACCTTCTTGGTAGAGTCTAAAAAGACCAGGGGGCATGGTGCTCGGCGCGGTCTTAGCGCGGACAGGCGCAGACGGGCTTGCCTTAGGCGCGCCTTCGGCCCGCCCGCTTCGCCCGAGCGCTGCGCGTTCGGAGGGTGTTATTCATTTATAGAGGGAGTCGAGGAGGGTGGGGATCAGCCAGCAACTGGAGCGCTGTCCCTGCCTTCCCCCAAGATGGCGTCCGCCTTCTCTCGCCCCAGCAAGTAGTCTGCTGTGCGAGGGAGAAGAATCGGTACAGGCGGAGGTATGGGCCTTTGATAAAGTGCAATGTTCTATTTTAAACCATAAACAAAACACACAAGATAAAAGATGATTTTAAAATTTCAATCAGCAATTTACGATTTTTCCGATTTTTAAAAATGATTTAGCAGCAATAAGTAGCAAGGTCCAGCATTGGTAGCGCCTGCCTAACAGCCCCCGGCTTTCGCCTCAGGGGTGTGGGAACTGATCTGTGCCGCGCGATAATCTGGAGGGTTTTAAGCCAGCTGGGAGGGCGGGGATCAGCCAGCAACTGGAGCGCTGTCCCTGCCTTCCCCGAAGATGGCGTCCGCCTTCTCTCCCCCCAGCAAGTAGTCTGCTGTGCGAGGGAGAAGAATCGGTACAGGCAGAGGTATGGGCCTTTGATAAAGTGCAATGTTCTATATGTATCATTAATCAATTAATTATCATTAATCAACGTATATACTATGTTTTGTCACAGTGAAACTGCCTACCATGAATATTTTGAGAAAATACACAGATCTGGTTTGCCAGCCTTAAGGCACAAACTGACATTACAGCAGCTGGTCAGACCCATTACTTATTTATGTATTAGTTTTATAGAGCTTTCAGTTACCTGAGGATGTCCTGGTGCTAGCAAACTAATACACTCTATACCGAACTTGCATACTCAATGGCTCTAGGCAAAGCCCATGTAAGTGAATGGGATTTAAGAGCCCTACACAATAATAATTGGCTATAGGCGTAACTCTGTGGCAGTCTGTTCCCTGCCTGAGCTGTACCACAGAAAAAATCTCGTTCTCCTGAGTTTTCTCTCTGGTATTTAGGTACAGTGATCAGATAGGTCGAGCAAAGCAGTTTGGTAGAAATGTATTTTTTAAACATATTAGATTATACGAAGACCATGCTACTGGGTAAAGGGCATTATGAACCATACAAAGGGCCTTGAACCGGCATCACATATGAACAGGAACTGACAGAGTAAAGATTAGACATTGTCAAATTTACTCATCCCAAAAATCAACCTAGCTGCTACATTCTGTACAAGTTCTAACCTCTCTATAAATAATCCACAAGTCCAACATAGAGAGCATTGCAATAGTCCAGTCTGCTTAAAATCAGGGCTTGCACCTGCAACTGTCAAGAATGTTGAGGAATAAAAGAGAGGATCTTCTTTAGTTGTTTCATTAGCAGAAGCACGTTGACATTAACCTATTAATCTGATACTCAAATGAGAGTTAGCTATCAAATAGCATGCTCAGATTACAGGCAGGAGATGCCGGTACTGGAAACTCTCCTAACAATTGGGGCCACCATATAGACGGCCAGATCGAGGGATTTCCAAAGACCCAGCTAGCTACCTTAATCAGGAAGTCTTTGAACTTCTCCTGGAGTTGGGAAATGTTACCCTCCATGTGGATGTTTATTTGGGTATCATGAGTATAGTCATAACATTGAAAGCCAAACGATGTATTCAAATCGGCCAGGGGAGCAACATATATATTAAAAAAGTGGGGCTGAGAGCAGACCTCTGAGGGACACCACAGAAATTCTGAGCGAAAAGCTGCCATCTGGACTGCCTGAGCTCAATTTTTCAGAAAGGATTCAAACCACATGAGTGAGTTGACTCTCAGGCCAATAGCAAATATACCTTTCAGTAAAATAGGATGGGAAACCGTATCGAAGGTGACTGAAACATCAAGAAGGATAAAGTCCGCAGAATCTTCTCCATCCAAGATCATACCGATGATATTGGTAGCCTCGGTTTCAGTGCAAAGGCAGGATCTGAATCCAGATTGGTGCTTATTAAATACACAATTTTTTCACCGTTAGAATCCAGCTGTGTATTTTTCCAGCTTCCATGATTTTTGCAAACAATGGAAGGGAATTAGGTCGATAATTAGAAGAAATGCTAGGGTCTAGAGTCTCCTTTTTTAAGAACGGAGTAACCCATCAAAACACATCGATACTTGAAAAAAAAGATGTTTCTTTGTTGCATTTATTGCCATTGCACATTGATAGTTCACAATTAAATTAGAATAGATCCGAAGAGAAAAGGTTTTAAAAAGTTAAGTTAAAGTGAAGAGTGTGAATGCACATATTCTGTTCCCCAAGTGGACAGGATTAGGATGCAAAGCCTGGTGTTAAAACATGCAAACCTTGCTTAGATTAAAAAACATTGACAGGGATATCTTTCTGATCGTAAAAACGAACCTTCATTCGTTCTGACCTATGTAATGCTACTGCTTTACATTTTCTTTGGTCTAATGCGTCGCATCAGTTTGTTAATGGGTCAGATTTCAAGGAGGCCTAAAGAATAAATCAAGGATTTGTCATTATTTGCCCGTTATGTGTCTATCTTTTGCATTAGGATGACAACAGGGGACATTTACAAAATGTCTCGGACTGATTCAGGATTTAGTACCAGGGGACTCTGCAGTTCCTACCACAAACGGTAATAAAAAAAAAACGACATCCAAGGATTATTCCCACATTTGATGATGTGCAGGATCAGGGTTGTATAAGCTCCTAGCTTCTTGCAGGATGAATGGAAAGGCAAACAAGGTTTTCTTAGCAGTGCCCAGTAATCTCTTGGCAAACACCGCCACCTGCTGGACTCTTTCTGTGAAACAGCGCGATATTTATAACACATGATATTTCCATCAACACGAGATAGTACAGGAATTATATTGTATTGTATTGTATTGTAATTGCATGTATATAGCGCTTACTACCCCTGACGAGGCGTCGAAGCGCTTTTTCGGCGAGTACCACGCTATTCCGGGACCCATAGAGGATTATTGTTGAATTAGTATAGTGAAACATGCAAGTAAATTTTAAGTGGTGGATAGGTTAGTCAGTTATTTGGATTCGGAAAGATAGCAGAAAGATAGAAGAGGAAAAAAAAGGTTTGTATTTATATAGCGCTTGTTACCCCTGATGAGGTGTTGAAGCATGCTACTCCAGAAACCCATAAAGGATTAGTGCTGAATTAGTATGGTGAAATATGAAAGTAATTTGAGTGGTGGATATTAGTTATCTATTTGGAGTGAGAAGGGTAGCGGAGGGATAACAGGTAAGAAAGGTTTGCAGTCATGTAGCACCTGTTACCCCTGATTTGTGTTGAAGTGCTATCCTGGCGAGTAGAACGCTACTCTAGAACCCATAAAGGAATTGTGTTGAAAATTAGTATATTGAAGTATGACGTAATTTGATTGGTGGATTTGTTATTCAGTTATTTGGATAGAGAAGGGTAGGTTGTGGGGTAGAAGAGGGAAATAGGTTTGCATTTATATAGCGCTTGCTACCCCTTGAAGCTCTTCAATTGGCGAGTAGCACGCTACTCTGGAACCCATAAAGGATTAGTGGTGAATTAGTATAGTGGAATATGGAAATTGAGAAGTGAACATGTTAGTCTGTTATTTTGATTGAAAAGGATAGTGGAGATACAGAAGAGTGAGATTTATTTATTTTTTAAGTCATAGCAGTACGAGGCTTTTGGATGAGTGAAAAGGGGTTTTTGAGGGGAAGAGTCAGAGGGAAGAGTTTATAAAGATTTGTTTTGGGGGATCGGTATAGTAATAAGAGGTGTCAGATGATGCAAGGAGGGGTAGAGTAGGAGAGAGTCTAGAAAGGGTTATTTTGGGGATCATAGTAGTGATATGGGGTTTGGGATAAATGAGAGAGTGGATGTAGAGGATATATTGATAGATGTATAGGGTGAGAGATAGGGTAGTGCATTGGAAAGAGTAGTAGAAATAAGTTTGAGATGAGTCAGAAGGTTGAGCCAGAGGATATATTGAGAGAAGTATAGGCTGAGAAATAGGGTAGTGCATTTAAAATGCTAAATTAGAAGAAAGTGATACATATATAGATCCATAAGTGCATTGGAAGTATGTAGATGCATAGAGGGGGTAAGTATATATAGATTAAAGATATTGATAGAGGTACAGGATGAGAAATAGGGTAGGTCAATGGATATGCTTTTTCAGGCGAAAGGTAACAGACACACAGATCCAAGTACATGGAAGGTACATAAATGCCCAATGGAAGTAAGTACATGTAGACTGGAAGAGGATTTCTATTTATTTATTTACAACAACATAATTATTCTACATGTTTATACAAAAACAATACACACAGATAGGTACATATTTATAGTGAAAATAAATGCTTATATGCAGAGGAATATGCTGTAAATTTCTGTTTGTGTATGCTGCTTATGTGGGGAAGAGCCACTTCTTGAGTAGTTTTCGGAAGATAAGGTGGTTGTCGGTGGATCTTATGTTGGGGGGTAAAGGGTTCCATAGTTTGGCTGCTTGAACAGAGAAGGATGTGGCAGCCATTTTTTTTTCTTGTATCTTGGGATTTTGAGGCGAGATGCCCCTTTAGAGCATAGGTCCCTTTGTTGAATGTGTTTGGTGATTTTATTCCTGATGAAGAGTGGTCCCATTCCATATATTGCTTTGTGGGTGATACAAAGTAGCTTGAATGTGGATCTTCTGGCAACCGGTAACCAATGTAGGGCTTTCAAGACAGGTGAGATGTCATCTCACGGTTTGATATGCAAGACTAGTATGGCAGCCGAGTTCTCAATCTGTTGTAGCCTTTTCATGGTTGTTAAAGGTGATCCGTGGTAGAGGATATTGGCGTAATTGAGTTTGGACAGAACAAGGGAGATGGTAGCTTGGACCTTGTGTGGAAATCCCAAATGAGGGAAAATTAGTCGCAGCTTTTTTATAGTGACAAAGCTTGATATTGCTAGTTTTTCCACTTGGGCATTCATTGGCAGCTTGGACTCCATGGTCATTCAGAGTTTTCTTACTTCATTCAATACTTTAGGTGGTGATCCCAGTTCTTCAGGCCAGGCGGCAAGCAGGTCAGAATGTTTCCAATTGCTACATATGAGTATTTCCATTTTTGAAGCATTCAATTTGAGATGACTCCAAGTCATCCACTGATCCACTGTTCTGAGGCAACTGAAAATTGGGATTTTTCAATGTCTTTGGGGCATTCCAGTTGAAGGAGTATTTGTGTGTCTTCTGCAGAGTTATAGCACGTGAGGTGAAATTGATTGACCAGTACAGGTAATGACTTCATGTAGATGTTGAAAAGCATGGGCAAAATTATAAATGTAAATATAAATGTACATGTATTTATATAGCGCAAATCGCCCACATCGCAGGCATCTATGCGCTTGCTTAGGGAACCCGTCCTGGTATTCCCCTGTGAGATACCCCGGCAGGGTATCCACAAGGTGAAAGCCAGGCATCCCGCCGCGAGGGGCCGTTGTGGAGATTAAGCAAGCTATTGCCCAGAGTCGCAGAGTGTGAACCCGTGAGTCGAGTAGGCACCGGAGTGAGAATTATCGAGTCCGTGGAATTATTGAGCCCAACCCCCGTCGGGGCGGGGAATTGAACCCTGGTCCAGGGCCGATCTCAGCTTCCAGGTCTGCCGCCTCTAACCCCTGAGCCACACTTCTCCACTATACAACCTTGAGGGACTCCTGCGTTTGTCGAGTATGGTTTGGATGAGAATGGTGGGGTATGGATGACATTAGTTCTGTTTTGAAGTTAGGACGTGATCCAGTCTAGAGCAGTTTCTTCCATGCTGGCTTCATAGAGTCTTTGTTTCAGAGTGTCATGGTCAAATGTGTCAAAGGCAGCAGAGAAGTCCAAGAGGAGTAGCACAGTAACCCCGCTGCGGTCATCTGTATTCTTCAGGTCATCCAAGATGGCAAGGAGGGCAGATTCAGTGCCTCGTTCTGAACTGATGTAGCGGACCTCAGCCAGACCCACCAGTGCAAGGGGTTCGCCCTTCTTAGCACAAGTCCTCAGACTGTTAGGAAGAAGTTGGCACAGAAACTGGAATACAAAAAGTAACTTTTATTACACCTCATGAGGTGGTGCTATGATTCAAACAGCACCCTTCGGTATTGCAAGAAGTAGCACATGAGCTAAGAAAGCATGGTTTATTTATACCCACACAGGGGCTCAAAAGAAGGTGGTACAAACACAAGATTGCAGTTTATGTACATATAAGGTAATATCGAGAGGCACAATCGATCAGTGGGAGGAGCTATAGGTTTGGAGACTAATACACAAGGGTTCCTTTGTGGAGCTTATCACTAACAGATGTGGACCCCTCAGGATATGTGCAGAAGTGGGGGATGCTAAATATAACTTGCTGCCGGGCAGATTTCAAGCGCCGTGAACAGGAAGATAGGACAAAGCACATGGTCAACACGAGGCAGCATGCAGCAAACGTAATGGCTGCCATGAATACAAAATGGAGTCCGCTAAATGTCAAGTTAACAGCTAAAACTAAGATGTCTTCTGCTAATGCTTAATCTAATCGCTGTCAAACTACAACAGACGACCCTTTCAGCATTAACTGAAGACATTCACTTTCCTAGGATAATCTAAATACCCATCTTTTATATCTATTCGCATCATATCGGCTACTTTCTTATCTAATATGTGTTGTGCTTTAATTTTCACAATATTCTCTTTAGTTTGCATACAGGTAGTAATACACATGGAGCATAACATTGGACCACAATGAATACACGTACAACAGGTAAAAATCACTGCAATTACGATACATAGAACAGTCAATAGTTTCCAACCCCAAGCAGTGACTATTGCCCAAAACCATCCAGAAAAGGACCAAGTGCCATTCTTTGTGTGAATATCTGCAGCTATCTTATGTAATTTAAAAATTGCATCATACACTGAAGGTGAGTTGTCAGGTATATATACACAACAACTGCTACCGATAATTTTACATGCTCCTCCTCGATCTGCTAGCATCACATCCAGGACCATCCTTTTTGTAACGCTACAATTCTTGCAACTTGCAACTCTTCAGTAATATTTCCTAGCGCTATAGCAGTCTGATTGGTGACAGCTTCTACAACTCTGGTCAACCTTCTTACTTTTCTGCTGTTCAGTGCAGCACCCACAAAAGAAAACAATTCTAAATTAAAATAAACATATTTTTGTAGACTAGTGTCTGTTTGATCCACTTCATCAGTGCTTATTGTCCTTTTGTTCCTATTCAATGAAACATTTTGATACAGTTTAAAATCTCGATGATACGATGCAGGTGCCAAGAAAACAGGTGGTAATAGAAAAGATGGAGGCAATCAGGTGCAGAAAATGGACACTTGTTACAATTCTAAACTTTTGGATAGAATGACTATGGTATCCTCAAAAACTCAATGTTTATCGGTATTGCGGTATAAATCTTTCATCCGCCCCACATTGTAGTTGTGGCAGTTATCATTGGATCACATACATGAAGGGGCAGCACTCCAATGTTTCCTCAGTTTTAATTTTCCATTTTTAATTGACACAGTCCTTTTAATCCGTCGCGTGCACACGTGACGTGCTCAGCCCATACTGCACGTAATAATCTGAACAACATAACTGTGGGACACCTTTTTCTTCCACCTCGTAGCAACTCACGAAGGTAGCAATGTATCAACTCGGGGTTATGTAAGAATGAATTCTCATGTGTAAGTTGCTTGAAGCTTATTTTAAACACAAGTACATAATGTTAACCTGGATAATAATCATTGATGTACATGATATTGTGGTTTCTAACGGGTGGATGGAATCTTAATGGATTTATTTTGTACTTTCAGTTACCCCCAAAGAAAGGCCCTAAGAGGCCTGAAATGCATTGGGTTTAAATAAACTGCTTTTTAAATGCATTTTGGCATCAGTACGTGTTTTTGTCAAGAGGTTCGGATGGCCCAACATTAATATGAGAAAAATTTTGGAAAATTGCGTTTCCTGGTTTGAGGTTGGAAAGAAGGATGAATGTGGAAAAGATTGAGGATTAAAAGCAAGAGTACTAAGATGAAACATTGAAGAATGAAATATATGGCTGCAAATGCAATCAAAGAATGCAGTGCTACGAGGTGGAACAAAAAGGTGTCCCACAGTTATGTTGTTCAGTTATCATTGGATACCATAGGACATGCTGGGTGCCTGCCTCATCCAGAGGCTCCTCTGGTCTAGATTTGCAGTGTCCAGAGATGAAAAAATGAAAAGATGCCCCCACAGAGTAAGGGTGAGTGAAAGGTATGAGTTAAATATAGGTCAACAACAGGGGTATTTATTAGTTAGTGTGGATCTAAAGAATAAAATCTAAGCGGTACTTGTACTAGATCGTGTAACTGGATCTAAAAGTATAACATTGAAAGTAGTGTCGACACGTTTCAGCCCCCTATGGCTCAACAGAGTCTACGAGGCTTTCGTCAGGACTAAACAAACATACAAACATAGAACTGTTACTTACACCTTTTGTGTAGTATATTCAGGTTGCTTACTTATTAGGTAATCAATGACCAATCATGCTCTTTTAACCTGAAAAAGAGAAACAGACAGACAGGTATACAATACACTTGAATTTCGTACAATTGTGTTTATGGGGGCACCAGAGTTAACAGTAGTTTAATCTTCTGGGTCTCTGAATTTCTGAATTATCTGGTATAAGGTAGAGAAAGAACCATGTTAGGCAGAGGACTAAGGAACTCGATAGAGCGACTGGTGTTTATGAAAATTAGCTCCATTGGTGTCAAGGGACCAGCATTATACAGAATAATATTTATCCACTGTGAAGTGTATGAATTCATTACATATGGCTATACCATACTGGGATTAAGATAAGTGTGTGTTTATAGGGCTCACACGATATTTATCTCTTTTAGTCTCCAGGAGAAACATTAGGTGTTGTCATCAGACCACAGAGTATACGCAAGTTGATAGTTGACAAAACTAATTGTGATTAGTAAAGGAAGAGTTTACGCAAACTGTGGCGAACGAATTGGCGTGCTAATGGTATTGTGGGCCACTTGAATAGGAGAGCGATTGAAGGCACTCACAGCTGGCATTGCGTATGGCGTGTGCTCATTTATATGTAGGTACGAGATGTTATATATGCTAGACGCGCTCTATATTAACGCATGTTGCATTCCCATAGGAAATGTGTATTATTTTAATGGGGGTATCAGTGCTGCTATGTCGCGGGTGTGCATGCGAGCGATAAATAAACTCTTACCTAATGTTTAAGAGTCAAAGGCCTCGTCAGGGGATGCCGGCTATCTTATAGCCACAGAGCTAGGGATAAGAGATGGGATAGTAATCAGTTTGCGGCCACCTTACCGCTAGTTGTTACGGAGGAACAGCAAACAGTCCGTTGCCATTACCCGTGTGTAAGAAGACTTCAACCGCTTGTGCTGACTCTGCCCCTGGACTAGGAGCAGACGTCAGTTGCACGTATTTGTAGGAAATCACGTGGTCGGGTTGAATTGAATGTCATAACTTTATAGATTCCAACTACCCGTGTTAGAAGATATGGTCGAGTTGGATCAAATAATGAGTAATGTTTAAATTTATAAATAAAATTTAAATACGATGTCGTGGAGGCTGGGTGCATGGCAGTGTTTGCTTAGAGAAACGGAAGTGGGAATCCCATTTAGTTAAGCTGTAGTCAATGCGGTTACTGTCACTCAAGCTAGGTGATAATAGATTTCAGTATGTATATATGATCCTCCATAATTCTCAAAACCTAATGGTGATTCTGTGTTAGGTTAGATCTTATTGAGGTTTCGGGATCTTAGGATATATCTTATAAAGATAGCGCAAGTACTGATGTCAATATATAGCAAATTGGTGCCAGGGTACATTATCATTGAGTCCCCAAATGTGGGTTTTGAGGAGCCTCTGGATGAGGCAGGCACCCAGCACGTCCTATGGTATCCAATGATAACTGCCACAACTACAATGTGGGGCGTATGAAAGATATATACCGCAATACCGATAAACATTGAGTTTTTGAGGATACCATAGTCATTCTATCCAAAAGTTAGGATTGTAACAAGTGTCCATTTTCTGCACCTGATTGCCTCCATACTTACCCTAGGGAAACAAATGGACATTCATTCCTCCTCCCTACCTTTTTGATTACTAAAGGTAATAGAAAAGATACATAACATACACCTGACCATCCAATTGGTAATTGATGATATCCATTACAGCCACATACTAAATATGTAGTATGTGAAGCTACAAACAAACTATTTTCGCTCCATCTATATTCAATACTATAATACACTCGCTCACTCCAACTGGAATTCGTCCAGTACTTTGTACACTTAAGTCTGTTTTAGTCTTTGTAACAGTGATTACAAATGGTTCATTTTTGGCAAAGTCTCTTGTGTGGGTGAAAACATATGGCGTAGAGAAATTGTCCGGTCGATATTCATCCCATTTCCATATAGTTCCATTGGCTTGAGGATACCCATCTTTGTCCTGATAACATTCTTTATTCAAACGGAAAAGAAGTCCACCTACTATAGGTTTCCTAGTCGAAAATAGAAGTGTATACCAGGCTCGACAAGAGCCATTAAGCGAGAAAAGAAGTGGGATAAAATGGGTTCCTCTTTTCTTTTGATGCGCTGGAATCATTCCACATATCCAACAATTAGTGGTGTTGGTAGCACTGTGTGTGTGGTGCAGCATCTGAACAAATGTATTATTAAGGTAGGACTGGCGGTGTTTCTGTTCATGATATAGAAGAGTAAAATGCTGGTGCTCTTCTGGGACGGGAGTAGTAGCAACAAACAACTCACGAGCAGGAATCATCTCTTCAACAGACCAAGTGATCACTGCTATAATTGTCAAAGTAGCAAAGAACCCTATAACTCCGAAAATGTTCTTTTTATTCATTTTAGCAACAAAATCAACTATTTCTAAAAAATGAGAAAACACAAAAAAAATTTATTCTAGGAGCTCTTCTCCCATGGGTCACTGAAGATCAAGACGGGTGTCACTACACTAAGCAGGGCTGATCCCCCCCCCTTGTCATATCGGCATTCCGTTTCCACTACCCAGGACGGTTGCTCAACCTGTCTCTGTCAAAACCGTAGATTCTTTTTGTGGCCTCAAGTTGTATCGCGATGCTCCAGGAATCGTCTGGTCTGGGAAGAACTCCGCAGGTTCGCTAGGTGACAAAGCTTGGCCTTTCTCCGTAGTCAGGATCTCTCGATGATCGGTCAGCACAGCAGGTTCCACCAAGGTCGACAATACCTTGCGACAATCGGTACTATGCACCCAATTTTTCTTGTTCCTGACTCGAACCCCTGTTCTCGTAGCGAGGAGCACCTGCTCTGGTCCACGCCACCTCGGCTCCAAGCTGCTTGACCTCTCAAATGCCTTTATCATCACGTGGTCGCCAGGTTGAAGATTATGGCCTTCACCAGTAGATCTGTCGGGGAGTGTTTCTCGAACCTGTTGATGAATAGAAACCAAGCTATCAGTTAATTGTGCCAAATAGTCATTCATTAAGACACAAGGTACATCACATACAGAACTCAGTTTTGGAACTCCCCAGACATTCATGGGCCTTCCAAACACTACCTCAAGCGGGTGAGGCCTGTTCGAGAGTGTGGCACTGATCTAATAGACAACAATGCCAAATGCAACGTATCTGGCCAAGTCAAAGATGTGGAAGCCTGTATCTTCGCTATTTTCAGCTTCAGAGTAGCATTATACCTTTCCACCAATCCTGCTGATTGTGGATGGAACACTGCATGGAACTTCTGTTTGATTCCTAATCCCTTCAGGACATACTTGATAACTTCCCCAACAAAATGAGGTCCATTATTGCTCCATAGGAGTTTGCAAACACCAAATATAGGAAAGAATTCCTTCAGCAACACTTTAGCCGTAGTAATAGCAATATTATTCTTCGTGGGGTACGCTTCAATCCATTTACTGAAAGCACATACCACCACTAGAACGTACTTCAAATTATTACCATGCTCAAGTTGGATATAGTCCATTTGCAATACTTCAAAAGGTGCAGTTGGTGTAGTGAATCCTCCAGCTGGAGTTCGCATCCCTTTTCCAGGATTATATTGTAAACAGATCAAACAGGACTGCACTACTCTCTTAGCTGTGCTAGCAATTTCTGGAGGCTCCCAAACTTGCCTAAGCAATTTCGTTATTGCTAAAGCTCCAAAATGTGCTAGCCCATGTGCCACCTGAACCATAGGTTGTACAAAGGCTATAGGCAGCTTCCACCTATCCATCTGCTTGTTCCGCCAACAACCCTCATCATCCAACTCTCCCTCTTCAGACCATTGTTCACGTTCATTGTTCACGTTCCTTTACAGAAGCAGATTTCTGTATCTCTCGTACTTCCTGCCTTGCATCATGCCAACGCTCATCTTGCGACTTCACTACATACATAGAAGTAGTGCTTCTCTGCATCACGGTTTCACGTGCCACGTGATCTGCAAAGGCATTACCTTGTCCAATCCTGTCTGTCACTTTCTTATGCGCACTACACTTAACAATAGCTATTTTCTTTGGATATGTCAATGCAGTCAAAAGATTATGCACTAAATCTCCTTGCATTATCTGCATTCCGTGAGATGTAAGAAAGCCTCTTTCCTTCCAGAGTAGGCCGTAATTGTGCACCACTCCAAAGGCATAGCGGCTATCTGTGTAGATATTCACACATAGGTCTGTACTAAGCTCACATGCTCGTGTCAAGGCTATCAATTCAGCTGCTTGGGCCGATTTCTGTGGTATGCGAGCTGTCTCCACTATTGTTTCAAGCGTGGTGATTATTATTATTATTATTATTATTATTATTATTATTATTAATGGAAATTTGTATACAGAGAGCGCAACTAAACCCGTAGGCATCAAGGCGCTGAAGATGGTAACCAGAGAGCTCAAATATCAACCAGCGGGGGAATTAGAGATAGGCTTCTTGGAATAACCAAGTCTTGAGTGCCTTACGGAGTGTGAGAGGAAATCACCTTGAGGTCATTAGGGAGCGTATTCCAAAGTCTGGGCGCAAGGAAGCGAAAGGACCTTCCTCCCCACCTGACCTTGGCTATACGGGGGACAGCAAGCAAGTTTTTGCTGGAAGAGCGGAGTGTTCTCCGGGGGACATAATGAGCCACCAGGGCACGAATAGCCTCCGGTCCAGATTCATTTAGGGCACGATGAGTAAGGCATAAGGCCTTGAAATTAATCCTTGCCTGCATGGGAAGCTAGTGCAGGTCTTTTCTGATGGTAGTGCCCGAGGAACGTTTAGGAGCACCTACAACAAACCGGGCAGCGGCATTCTACACTGTCTGGAGGCGCTGAATCAGACCACTGGCATTGCAATAGTCCAGTCTGATTGCATACGCGGTTGAGGTCGTACCATCCGGTAATTTCAAACAAGACCCATCAACCACAATTCACCATCCACATCTGGAAGGGGCGTATCCTGCAAATCAATACGACCCTTTGTCTGTTCCTCAGTCAAGAATATGCAATCATGTGTTTCTTGTGACTGAGGCTGAGTCGCTGGATACGGTAACAAAGTAGCTGGGTTTAAGGTTGCACATCTCTTCAATGTAATATGAGGAGCTAGCAATGTCAGTTTATGTAACAAGTATAAGTATACGACATATCCTGTCAGACGAGCGATAGTTAAGTGCTGCATCTTTGTCTGGTTTAAAAGGGCATCAACAGCATGGGGTACCAACACTAACAGCTTATGTGACAAAACTATCCCTTCACTCTGTCGTATTGACACGGCTGTTGCTGCAACTGAGCAGAAACATCCAGGCAACGATCGGGCAACAGGATCAAGGACTGCTGAAAAATAAGCACAGGGACGTTGCTTATCGCCATGTAACTGAACTAAAACTGACAATGCGCATCCATCTTTCTCATGTATGTAAAGTGTAAAAGGCTTCCTGTAGTCTGGTGTACCTAACACTGGTGCTGAACAAAGGGCTTGTCGTAACTTCCGAAAAGCAGTTTCACATTCATCTGACCAAGGAAGGGGCACCGGAGTGTCTTTTGTCAAAAGTGCTAACAAAGGTTTAACAATGTATGAAAACTCCAAAATCCATTGTCTACAAAAGGAAGTAAGACCAAGAAATGCACATACTCCTTTCTGTGTGGTAGGTACTGGAGTATCTAGAATTGCTTGCATGCGGTCTGATGTCAATGCACGTCCCTCCTTAGACAAAAGGTGACCTAAGTAGGTTACGTTTGGTCTACAATATTGCAATTTCTTTCGTGACACTTTGTGATGATGTGAAGCAAGAAAAGAAAGCATAGACAGAGTGCACTTTTCACATTGTTCAGGAGTATTGGCTGCCAACAAGATGTCATCAACATATTGTATGAGAGCCACACCTTCAGGTAAAGTAAAAGAATCAAGTTCTCTTTTCAATGCCTGACTGTAAATACTCGGACTCTCGGTATAGCCTTGAGGAATTCTACAAAATCTACACGATCCATTATTCAAAGTGAAACCGAACAGATATCGGCTATCAGGATGAATAGGGATCGAAAAGAAAGCGTTCTTCAAGTCTATTACAGAAAACATAGTCGCTGTTGGAGGAACTAAAGTAAGAAGTGTCGTAATATCAGAAACCACGGGGTATTGTGGTACTACAATCTTGTTCACCTCTCTAAGATCTATGATGAACCTGTAAACTCTAGTATCAGTGTCCTTTTTCAGTATCTGAAGAATCGGGCTGTTACAAACATTAAATGGAACTTCCTCAACAACTCCCACTTGAATAAGATCATGCACAATTTGTGTGAGTGCTTCCTCATCCTCCTGTGAAATTGTGTATTGAGGCAATCGTGGCAACACAGCTCCCTCCTTGACAATAATGTGTACCGGTGGGATGACCATTTGGCCCACATCAGTGTCCCAGGTGGCCCACAAGGTTTTAGGGAGTAAAGCTAAGGCAGTATCCTCTTTGACAAGACAAGCTCTTTCAAGTACAGAGTAATTATTGTTCAAAATGACACGCACTCCTTCATGAGAGCATCGTATTGTGGCTCTGAAATACTTGAGCATATCAAGACCCACAATATTGTCTGGTGTGTTTGGAGAAAGCAAAAACGAACATGGAGCACTAAATGTATCAACATGAAATGCAAGTGTTTGTGATAGTGGGCTAAGGGAAGGTGTTCCATCGAACCCTATTGAAGTAATAGTTACGCCAGACAGGGGAGCCCTTGGAACCAATTGTTTAGACAAAGGGCTATGAGTAGCTCCTGTATCAACCAGAAACCGATCAGTAGAACCCAAAATATGTGCTGTAACATAGGGACCCGTCTGATCTACTGGAACTTCAACTGACTCCTTACCCTATCCTAGGCAATCCTTTGCATGAGCTGAGTCGTAAAGGTCGGGTTGCACATAATCAGACATTTGATACTGGTTACGCTTATCAAATGTGTTGAACATGTCCTGTGTTCGTACATTGGTATCAAATCGAGCATGGTCATTCGCATTTCCTCGAGGCCCTGAGTAGCCAAAACGATTCCTCATTTTTACCCGGCCTCGCGAGCCCAGTTGAGCACGCAACACTGGACAATCGGCCATCCAGTGGCCAAATTGCTTACAATACGCACATTGATTAATAGACAAATTCGCACGAGTATGAGGGGGATTAAAAGAACCACGTCTGCCTCGATCATAGCCTCTAGAAGGTGGACCATAAACTTGAGCTAACATAACTTTTGTTTTTAAATCTTTTGATTTCTTATCTTCATTACCTTTCGCTTCTAATTCTTGACGCTCGTAATATTGAGCCATCGTCAAAACAGATGCTGGAGAAGATGTAGTCAAGAACTTTCACTGGCTTTTAAACAGCTAGCTATCCCTGGTAACAAATTTGTAACATATTTGTCGACAAACAAATGTCTGCCTGTATCATCGGTCAAGGATTGACTACTGAAATCATGAAAAGCCTCTTCGAAACGTGTAAAGAAATCAGAAACCGATTCATCTACTTTTTGTTTACACGATGCTAGAATAGTCCAGTCAATATTTTTAGGGGGGATAACTGTTTTAAGTTTAGTTAACATAGCTGCAGGGAGGTCTAAGATTAACTTATGCAGCTTTTGAGCGGGTTCCCTCTCCACATCTAATCGTTCTAGCTCTTTCCATTCCGCGCCAAAAATGGCACGATCATTAATTCTACGAACGGTCTTCCACATATCTGGTGGTAATATTAACCCGAAAAATAAATCAATATCACACAAAGTCATAGTACAGGAATTTATAGCGCCTTCAACTTCCTCATAGAAAGCGGCTGGATTTTTACGTGGATCGGGCAATGCTGCTTTAAGCGCCATTACGTCTGCCCTATTCCAAGGAGTATATACCCAATTGTAAATGAAATAACCCTTAGCATCAGCAGAATCTTTATCATCATTGTCGCCCATTCCTCTAGGAGGAACATACAAGGGCGCGGCTTCCCGCATGGGCTTCATATAGACCGCCATTTGCTTATCTGTTTCGAAGATAGGCGACTGCTTTTCTCCATTCTGAGATTTCCGCGCAGCTTCGTCTGCGAGCTTTTTCTTCTCCTTCAAGTGAACCGCCTCAGTTCGTAATTTTACCAACCGTCTAATCGTGTCAGCCACCTGAGGGAAAACAAAAAGACCGTCACGCATGCTCTTACAATCAGCTGCTACATCATCAGGTTCTAAATCTGGAGAGAATTTCCCAAATAATTCAACGACTTCTGCAGCAAATGTTTCAGTAAAATACAACTGCTACCTTTCCGTCCATACCTGTATACTAGCTAAAAGATCGGAAGCAGTTACAGTGCTACGTAATGCTTTACGAGCAGCTTGTCTGATATCAGCTGCACGTGGTACAGACAGCATAGAACGGGTGTCCCGCGCTTTTCGTTGATCCGAGTCGGAATCCTCACCACCTTTGAACGGAGTGGACGGAACGGCATACGGGGGTGGAGGTCGATCTAATAACGAAAAATCATCTTGTAGATTATTAAGTACAGGATAGAGAGGCTGTTGGACAGGATATTGGCCAGATACCTGCAATCTGTGTTCTTTCTCCTCTCTCTCTTTCAGCTCTGTCACTTCTTTCTTTCTCAACTCCAGCGCTTTCTCATACACATTCTTTCGCTGCTCTTTCTTAATCAAGGCTTGCTCACGTCTCGCTCATTCACGCACTTCTTTCTCCCACATACCCATACATTCAAACATATCACGTCTAGATTTTCGCTCAAACATACATCGCTCCATATACTCAATCTTTCGTATATCAAATGACCCATGCATAGGCCAACGTAACTCATGATCTTTTTTTGTATATTTGTTCCACAACGTGCTGTACATTATGGAAGAAAGATCGAATTTGATGTACATATCTCTATTAGGCGTCCCCTCTGGAGGAGCCGGTTGTGATTCTTGGAGTCTAAGTCGGGACCCAGTACAAAAGCAGCACATCTTACGAAGTGCGCTGAATACAGGCATGCTAAAAATAATGCAAGATATGCAGTATTATACACAAAATGGCACTTAAGGTACTTCTAGTACGTTGCGCCGTTCAAATTTGACTCATGGAAGAAAAATCTCCACATTGCCTGCCTATATGTGTTGCAGCACATATATCTAACAAATCATACAACTACTTATACAAATAAGACTAGTCTTTACCAAATACAAATATGCCACGGTAAGTGTTCCTAAAACTACCTTACCATACAAGGGCATCCAAACCCATAGTATGTGCCGTAAAACAGCCCTTACCAATCATAGGGTGTCCAGATTCCAACTGTCAAGTTCTAAATTCGACCAAACGGTCACTGCACGGCGAATCGACAGAAGAGATCTCAGTCGAGGACCGCCACCACCTGAATGGTCAGATCGGAAAGAAGGGAGAAACGCCTTGGTTTGCCAAGACTCGGGTCTCCTCGGGCAATGATCGTCCGTGGCAAGATCCCAATCCTTCGTCGCGACCACTCCTTCGGGCATCCGAGTCGCCGATGAGCCCCACATGTCGGGCACCAATTGATGTAGCGGGCCTCAGCCAGACCCGCTAGTGCAAGGGGTTCGCCCTTCTCAGCACAAGTCCTCAGACCATTAGGAAGAAGTTGGCACAGAAACTGGAATACAAAAAGTAACTTTTATTACACCTCATGAGGTGGTGCTACGATTCAAACAGCACCCTTCGGTATTGCAAGAAGTAGCACACAAGCTAAGAAAGCATGGTTTATTTATACCCGCACAGGGGCTCAAAAGATGGCGGTATAAACACAAGAGTGCAGTTTATGTACATATAAGGTAATATCGAGAGGCACAATTGATCAGTGGGAGGAGTTATAGGCTTGGAGACTAATACACAAGGGTTCCTTTGTGGAGCTTATCACTAACAGATGTGGACCCCTCAGGATACGTGCAGAAGTGGGGGATGCTAAATATAACTTTTTGCTGGGCAGATTTCAAGTGCCGTGAACAGGAAGATAGGACAAAGCACATGATCGACACGAGGCAGCGTGCAGCAAACGTAATGGCTGCCGTGAATACAAAATGGAGTCCGCTAAATGTCAAGTTAACGTCTAAAACTAAGATGTCTTCTGCAAATGCTTAATCTAATCGCTGTCAAACTACAACAGAACGGAATCTTGTTTGGAAGTCTGAGAGTATGTCATTCTCTTCAATGAATTGTGACATATGGGCGAACGCTGCTCTTTCTATCATTTTGCCAGGAAAGGTCCATTTGTAATGTCAATGATAAATGAAGATTATCTAAGGAAAAAGAAAAAGGCTGCTTGAACGGTGTCTTTTAAGGTGTGGCTTGCTTCACAAAGCTGTTCAGTTCAGACCATTTCTACCTCTTGCGGAAATCTCATCATTGCAAATCTATATCTCACTCTATTCGTGGATTAGAAAATTTCACTGGTTTTATGACAAATATTTAGGCATGCTGTGTCCATACTTATACACGTGCACAGTGCATGACAGGCGTCTTTTTCTGGAAGATTTTGAAAGATGCAACACATGATTGCTTAAAGATGGTACGAGTGGTTTCCAGATCCGAAATTACCGGTTCCTGAAACACCGTCCAGATTTTAGCAGGTGTAGTCCCTCATGTGGTAATATCACAGGAAACTAAGGACAACATCATGGGCTGTGGACACCGACGCGGTTCTACACCTGCCTGCCTCCTCTAGGATGCCAGTGGAGCAGACAAAACCCTCCAGCCAAGCCTCCACTGCCCTTCACCACAGATGGCCGCCCCTTCTCCCACCATCAGCCACACAACACACACTGACCCTTCGGATACCTCGCACCTGATGAGCGGTGGTAGTGAGTATCAGCAAGATAGTCCCTGGAATCGGGGCAGGCAAGCAGATTTCAATCATTTTTGGGTCTGACTTGTTATTCCCCATTCTGAGAACTACAGTGCCTAGTGGGTATATTTAGATATAGGTATTCTAGTTGGAAGTGGAGACTCTGGCAACCCGCTCTTGGGGTTCCAACGTATTTTTTTAACAAGATGAGGGAAAGTGCAGTTTTCTGATTTACTCGGCAGTTTAGAGGCCACCCTCACAACCTGGTATTCTATGTCCTAAAGGAGTTAAAACAATTCAGCAAACAATGTCTGATTCTTATGGGTGTTGCAGGCTCTCATGACTAACAGGTGCTGAGGGTTGAATAGGCAAGGGGGTGAACTCTGCCGCATTTATGGAGTGTGCAGAATTTTCTCCTCGCTCACGTTCACCAACTTTAAGTCGGTGAGCCAAGAGAAGAAAATCCAAAGCTAGATCACCTCCCCGCAAGATTTCTCATAGTGGGCAGTCGCAGATGGTCACGACTGCTCATGTTGTAAAAACATCACTTCGCTTTGAGGAAGTTGCCGCTGGAGTAGAAAATCTACTCAAGTGGCAGAAAAAAGCAGCACACTCATGCGTTTCATATGGTGCTGTTTGCACTGATTTTCCAGCGCTGGACAAACACACCTGCGCTAAAAATCAGCATGGATGGCGTGATCTAATGCACACTTACGCTTGCAGAATGCTGCGTAGTGCCGCAGAGTTTTTTGGGCACTTTGCAGAGTACCGCTATCTCTGCCCAGGCCTAGGTTCGAGCAGCAAAATCAGTCGGGTTTTTCCATTGTCCATCATCCACAGGCTTCACCAAGGATCAGGGGTTCCTGTCTCAATTATGCTTTTTTGGCATGTAGCCCGATTGGTATTGCTGTAGAAGTCTGATCTAGGAACTGTATTTGTGTAGCTTGTATTCAATTATTCTAATTCATTATGCATAATCAAAATAATCCTAATTCCAATTAGTATTCATGAAGCTGGCTTTTCAAAACCTTTTTTAAAAATTCAAGGCATCGTTGCTGGGTTATGGTTTTATTTTCATCTGATTCTCCTGACTTAACCCCTTTGCGGCGGTGCAAATTCCACCATGGCGCGGGGGGGCTAGGGGGCGGGCGTGTCACTTCGGTGCTCATGACGGCGTGGAGAGGTCATGAACCCCCGCTCATTAATTCACCCACACAGGCGGGGAATTAGTGCCGCATGGGTGGAGAGGCAACGGCATGACGTTACAAGCCGTCATGAGCACACGCCTACTGTGACTTATGAGCCATCATGAGCACGCAAGGGTTTAATTCTGAGTTTCTTTAAATGCTGGCTATTCAACCACCTTTCTTTGCAGTGGGTATAACATCTCGGTTAGTGATTTTTTGTCTAGTTTTGAATCAGTGGTAGAGACAGAATTTAACCTCTGGCCCAGTTAGTAGGAATGTTCTGCATTATTTTTCTATTTTGTAGTGACTGATGCTTAAAATCAAGGTAATTATTTCTCTATGATGTCGGACCAGACAGGTAGGTAGATCAGTCGATTCTGTTTGCATCTGAGGTAGAGAGTGTGTTTCCAGTGCAAGAATTAGATTCCATATGTTGCATTAGGAAAGTGACGGAAAGTTACTTATTTGTTTGTTACATTTGCCTTTCATGGTGTGTTTTCTCTTGTCCATATTCCCTTTGATAAGCTAAAATCTTCAGAGCTAATATTTTTGCTCACCTTTGCTTTCATGGTTGCAGCTAGGTCCTAGAACTGATACCTAAAATGAAAGTTTATTCTTGGTTGGCGGTGTAAGTCAAAATATGGACTACAGAAATGTCAGGCAAACTAAATATTGTGGCATGAATACTGTAGATCGAAATATTAAGAAGGTAAGTGCATTTAGATAAAATAAATTTACTATTAATTACTGCTTGATTCTTTTTCTACAAACCTTAACTTTTTATACATAGTCAAGGAACATATATGACCTTCAACTTAGCGCCACCGGGTCGACGCTGCTCCCAGAGGGGACTACAAGCCCCAGAAGCCCCTGCACCATTCCCCCAGCTGCTGTTTGAGAGGGGGAGGCGCCACCATCGCTCTATTTAGCGCTGCCTCTCCCCCCGCAACATGGGACGCGCGCAGGCGGACGTCGGGCTAAGCCCGGGCAAAGGGCGGGCCGTCTGTGGCCGTCAGGGGCCAAAGGAGGCCGGGCCGGGCCACGGACCTAGCATTTGATTATCCGGATGAAGTAAGACGTTGGCCCTAAACTGTATAGTGGACTTAATAATACTTTTTGTGTATGTATTGCTGCATCGGATGCTGGTAATTGTCTAATTGCCTGTTGAGTGTCCTTGCGCATATTGCTCTATACGTTGGTTTATTACCTTGGCCTTGGCGTGGACTGTTTGCTGACAGAGCCGTGTAATTTGTGGAAGTAATGTCAGCAATGATGAAATCTAAGGAGGGTAAAGGGAAAGGGGTAGCAGGTACTCTGGATGCCTTTTTAATACGAGCTGAATCTGCAATTTTAAATGAAATTAAGTTAACAGAACGTAGACTGTCTTTAGATTCACAATTACTCCAGAGTCGCCTTGCTACTAGTAGTCTAAATCTTAATGAAAGTCAGATGGAAGGAGGGCCACAACCTAACATGTGCTCCCCACCGCTGTTAGATTCTCCTAATACCCAAGAATCTGAAGAAATCCCGGATTCTCCTACCATTAGAGATTAATCCAATGTACTAACTAGGGCACAGAAATCAAAACAGTTAAGTGGAAAATGCCCGGTATTACTAGGTAAAAAACGGAAGGGACAGATAAATAAAGGATCATGTAAACAGCACATATCTAAACCCTCAGTAAAGACGGGCATGCAAGAGATTGAGCCAAGCTGTGAATCTCCCCCGATAGATATAACACCTGCACAGATGGCATTAAATATAGATCAGGGTACGGAGGAAGTCTTTTGGACTAAGCTGGAAGAAATGATGAATGCTCATTTACAACCTATTGTACTTAAAATGGTTGACATTGAAAATCGGTTAGCACGTATAGAGAGCCATCACCCAAATACCTTTGCGCAACAAGCTGAATTAAGACCTAGCTTGCACAGGCCAATGGGGAAAAAGAGAAGTGGGGAAATTGCTATGTTAGACTCCCCTGGGCAAAGTTTGATACAGTTTGGGACCTCCAAGGGGCACATAAGTCCTTTGGTGATTATGGATGGACCGTCCCAGGACGGGAATCAAGTAATAAACCCCACGAATAAGGATAAACCCTCAGGGGCAGTTTTTTCTCAAAATAAAGGTAGACCGCAGTAGACTAGTAATGTAGAACGTTCCTTAGGCGACTTGTCTGTTAGCAGCCCTGACACAATTTTAAACTTGCCACCTCAAACTACGCCTTACATTGTTGTTTTAGCAAATGTGCGCCCACTAAACCCAGAGGAAGGGGAAGACTGGGCCGTCTTTGCGGAATAAGTCATTGTATCTTTTAAATGCCAAGACAGGTATAAATTGTAATATATTGTTTTCTGAAATTAAGATGGCACGAAGGGTCAGATGGGTGGGACCAGGTGAGAAATCATTTGTAGGGGATTGCATAGTCTTAACCTTTAGGTCCCCAGGGTTGGTGAGACCCATTAACAAAAGGATGTTCAATCAAATTATGGATAAAACAAAAGTTTTTCATTCTACCACTGGGTTTTTTCTATTGCCCTCCTACCTGGTTATCGAACTTAACAGGAGCAGAGTATCAAAATATAATAATCCAGCCGCCACAGTTTCCACCATGGTATCACGCAAATCGTTTTGACCCCCTGAGTACATTAATAGAGGTTGCTTGACCATTAACAGGGACCCCCTTGGGAAAAGATGTCAAAGATATGACGGTATCTCCACCATGCAATGGGAACATTAGCAAATCTTTCTTATCGGTTGACCTTTTGAGAGACCATGGCGACTCTCAGCTGTCTCGCAATAAAGACAAAATCAGGGCTTTGTCTACAGATTGTGAGGAAAAGAATAATACTGCTCATACTGGCCAAATATTAGAAAGCCCTCGCACTAATAAACACCCAGATATAGTAAAAAATCAAACAACAGGTGTGCCTTTCGTTTAATCTTGTGGAATGTGGCAGGCATCTCACGAAGATTATTGGATGAGGCATGGATTGAATATATTAAATCCTTTGATATCATCTGCCTTCAAGAGACTTGGAGTAGAACTGACCCATGCCTTGAAGGATATTACTCATCTGTTGTTCATGCTGAACCATCATTGGCTGGGAGGGCAAAAGGTGGGCTAATGACTTCACTCTCAGTAAAATATAAGTCAGTAAAAATAGATAAAATAATGACTTCTCCATGGTACCAATTGATTATGATTAATAATCTGCTCACTGTCCCCTTGTTGTTAATCAATTGGTACTATAATATTTTTGACATGCAGAATGCATCAATTATTGATGGCCTGCAGGTTGAAATAGCTAGAGTGACTGAAAGATATTCTCCCTTGTGTATCATGTGGTTGGGGGACTTTAATTGTACCACATGTCATCAAAGCAGGAATAAGGCTTGTGGTTTACTTGATAGTAACAAACAACCACTGGCACACTTCAAGCATACTATACAGGGCGATGCATTGAACAACATTGTTGTGGTAAATGATCTCTGCATGTTAGAAATGCCCTCTAGCATTTCAACCATGCCTATTCCAATCTTTCAAGGGACTGGGGGGCAAATTAGTGTGATTTTGTGTTAGTTTCTAGTAGGTATGTTCATCTTATTGATGATTTTAGAATAGAAGTAAATCCTGCTAGTGATCACAACCCGCTTGTTTTATTGTTGGACACAGTGGTTGATAGGGAACAGTCTATTGAACAACCTATGAAATATAGTCACAACCATGGCTTTAGGACAAAATGGGACAGGGTAAATCCTAAAAAGAAACAATCTTTAAAGCCAATCTTCCACAAGTAACCACCTGACTAACGAATACCTGTGAGCCCGAATTAATAGTACAGAATTTTGAGGCTCTTTGTGAGAATGTGGCCACATATTTGTTGAAACCTGCCGGGAAAGGGAGTATCCAGGAGAACAAATGGGTTGGTGCTGAATGCTCCGCGGCACAAACTTTATTGAAAAAGGCCTTACACGGAGTCCCCCGGGACAAGGCAATGGTAAAAGAAAGCTAAAAGAAATTATAAAGAGACCATTATAAAAAGGAAACAGGAATTGAAAAAGCAGGCTTGGGATGACCTTGAGAAAACCTCTGACCTAAGAGATAGTAGGTTATTCTGGGAGGTTATTAATCGCCCCTTCCTCAGTAACGAAAATAGGACTATGATTATGAACATAACCGGGGAGGTCTGGGAATCCTATTATTTCAAGATTTTAACCCTAAGGGTACTAGTTTGATAAACGAAAGTGAGGATGAAATCCACCTTAATACTGAGACTGCATAAAAACTTATTGTCTCACTCTCTCTGGGAGAAGTGGAGGAGGCCCTGAGAAGAGGTATTTCATTCAAGGCACCAGGCCCTGATGCTGTACCCTTCGATTTGTTTAAAAACAATCTTGTAGTGTGGGTACCCCTGTTGCTTAATGTATTTAAGGCGATTATTGTGGGGCGCATTCCGTCATCCTGGAAAGAGGCAGTAGTCGTGCCTATTTTTTAAAAAGGTAATAAAAGTGATCCCTGCTGCTACAGGCCAATTTCCTTAATAGACGCCTCATGTAAGTTATTGGGGAGAGTAATATTGGCCTGCCTAGAGACATGGGTGAATTCCTCTGAACTTATTGTGGATACACAATATGGTTTTAGAAAAGGTAGGGGGACAACGGAGCAGGGTCTTAATCTCGCTATGATAATGGGTAAGTACATAAAGGCCAGGGGCGTTTCTATGCACCTGGCCTTTATGGACTTATCCAGTGCCTTCGACACTGTGTGCAGGGGAAAGTTGTGGACAATAATTGAGTCTATGGGGTTCGAGGAACCTTTGGTCACTCTGCTCCGTAGACTACATGCTGCTACTTCTGTGACCATTCGATACGGCCCTGGGGGCGAAAAAACAGGGCCTATTACATCAACTGAAGGAGTCTGCCAGGGCTGTATTTTGGCCCCATTGCTGTTTTTAATTTACACAAATGGTTTGGAAAAAATTTTGTTAGAAAAAGGTTTGTACTTCCCTAAAATTAATGGTAAATACATACCTTTATTTTCCTATGCAGACGTTACTGTGCTAATGACCTTGACTGCAAATAGCATGCAGATATGCTTGAATGCTTTTAATGAATTTATGCAGGGATTGGATCTAAAGGTCAACTTTATAAAGTCATTCACAATTGTTTGTGCCCCAAAAAGGACTAAAACGCGTAATTTTGTTGTGGATAATATTCCTATTGAAAAAGTTCCAAACTTCAACTATCTGGGAAATCTTTTTAATAAAACCTTGAGTTGGGACCCACTAATTACCACTCGGGTACAAAAGACAACTAGATCGATAGAGGCCCTTTTTCGTTTTGCAAGCAAGTTAGGACAAAAACCAATTGCTGAATTAATGACATTATATAAATCTAAATGCTTGCCAGTTGCCACGTATGGGGCATGGGTATGGGGATATCATAAAAGTGCACAAATACAAGTCACTGAGAACAAGTTTTTAAAACGTCTTTTATCTGTTCCAAATAGCTCTCCGAACACTTTTTGTCACTCCGAGGTGGGATTAGAGTTTGTGAGTGACAGCATTCATGTGTCCCCCCTGCTCTTAATGGGGAAAATATGGTCCTCAGAAGACCTGTGTTCTCAAAAGAAATCTTAAAAGATTGTGTAAATTTGGACAACGCCATGCAGATTCCATGGCTGCGTTATGTAAAGGAAACCTTTTTTAAAATTGGTCATGGTAATTTTTATGAGGATGCAGATTCTATTAAACCAGATAATAAGATGGTGATCAAGCATGCATATCACACTGTATAAGGCTTGGCAAACCATAATATTCAATTGACACATCAAGTGGGTATATTACAGCAACAGTATTATCTGTCCTTTTCTGTACATACGCAATGGCGTTTTTATCTGACAAGATTCTGGTTAAATGCACTGCACTTTTTAGTTGCTTTTCCAAAGCAAGGGGGTTGGTGTGAGAGGCTACCCCTTGCCCATGTGACAATGAAGCTCAACCGTGTACAATTCATTTTGTGCTCTTTTGCACACTCTATAAAGCACCAAAAGACCGTTTTATTAAACCCCTTTTAAGGGAAATTCGGCCTTGTAATTTTATGGATGGTTTTAAGCACCTAAGATCACTACAAACTGCTGCTATATGCAGCTCTATGCTTAGCTTCATTAGACTGGCTCTTTTAACCAGGAATCGCTACTGTTAGCACGTCTTTTGTTTTCAAACGAGATATATTGTGTTTGCCACCGAAAGCTAATGAAATTAATAGAAATGAAATTTTACTGATGATTTGTGCGATTGTACTTATTTGAAGTTAGTAAGTTTCTTCTTTGCAGTTGCTTTGCACAGTCAAGTGGGTTGGTGTGAGAGGCTAACCGACTTGTATATGTACCTTGATAAAGCACAGTGCACTTTAAACTGGGTCACATGTTTTCATATAGAGATTCATAAAATATTCCTTGATGGATATCTGACCTTGTCTACATAAAGATGTCTGGAGTGACAGTGATGGAGATTATTTTCAATGGTTTCTTAATGTAATTTTTATGACTTTTACAGCTGAGTAGAATGTTAAATGATGTTGTGTCTTTGATATATCATGTTCTGTGCCTATTAAGTGGGTTGGTGTGAGAGGCTAACCGACTTGTATATGTAGTTTGATAAAGCACAGTGCACTTTAAATCGGTTTACATGTTTTTAACAGAGATTTTGAAAATAATGCTTGATGGATATCCGATTGTGATTATATAAGGAAGTTTAGAGTGACAGTGACGGATATTATAATTTACTGTTTTTTAATGTAACTCGTATTAATTTTTAGATGAGTAGAATGTTAAATGATGTTTTGCTTTTTGATATACCATGTTCTGTGCCTTTTTCTTTGATCATGTTGGATATGAGATACCATTTGTGGATTTTTTTTTGTTAAACTGTATACTTTTATGATTCTTCCGAATCGAATAAAGTTATTTATGATGATGATGACCTAAAGCAAACTTTTTTCTTACCTATATCTACTAATCTAGTTGACATTTTAGATTTTGGTCTGCAATATCTTGTCCACAATATTCAAGGATAACAATGCTCTAGTTGATATTAAGGTTGATTACCCTTGGTGGGTAGTATATTAGATTTAAAACAAAAGAAAGCCAGTGGGACTAAATTAATAAATAATTCCTATTTGTAAAGCTTGAACATATCACCTCCTTAAGGGTTCATGGCACAGGGGTCCGTTGGGGAGATTAAGTGAGCTATTGCCTAGAGTGACATGATACTGGGCTGAGCTGCCACCGGCGATTAAACAGGGAGCCCGGTCCTCCAGAGTCAGCCTCCCTGGCCGCTTGTGCAACAACTCTCCATACCTTGAAACACAAATGGCGTCACTTTAAATAAGATTGTTCTCAAGGTGTCAACTTTTTTGCTATAGCAAATGAATCTGTAAATCTTAGTGATTCCTTTGAAGAATAACGATTCTTACAGCTTTACTGAATAACAAGGAGGCTAGCATTATGCATATCACTTTTATTTGCTCCTTCTGAACAGCAAACCTTTAAAAGCTTCCAAGTAGAACTTTAAAAAACATCGCAATGAAAATATAATGTTCAGTCCCATATATACTGCTTGACCTCCATCTTCCTCCTCTTTTGTTCTTCTTCATGCCTGTCCTTATAAAAACATCTACATCAAATATATGCTCTTCTAATTCTCTGCAAAAATAAACCAAAGCATGAAACCAATTCATAAACTTTCAACATCAGCATAAAAGAAAAAACTTTTCAATTTAAATATATGTAGCAACAGCATCACATGCATTTATCAATCCTCAACCCTCAAGGGAGGGGCAGGTGGGATAATGCTAGCCTAATGTCTTTAATACAATCTACAAATAAAATATCAGTACACCTAAAAGCATCATCATTTTATGATTTTATGTCAAGACAGGAGGATAGCATTATGCATGTTCATAGTCTTTCAAAACACATTTTGAAACATGATCTACAGATTTAAAATAAAACCCCCTAAATGTCTCCATACCTGATCAATCAGCTGCCTTCAAAATTTCCTTCAAACGACCACCCATCATACAAACCTTACTTGCTGTAACTCCTCTCACTGAATGAGCCATACACTTTGACACATCCACCTGCCTCTTTCATAGCATCTTTCACCCATCTAGCAATTGTAGCATTTTTTATTGCTTTAAAATGTTTCACATAAGAGATTATCAGTTGACAAAAACTCCTGCACCTCTCTTATCCAACATCATAGTCTCATACCCCTTCAAACCATTGTACTACACATAAATTAGATAAGTCAAACCTTGAATAAAAAATAGACTCAGACATAGTCTTAGTCCATCCGCGAATCTCCAAAACAACACCAAAAATGTAACGTGACACCTCCAAAGCTCTTCCATCTGATAATCTATGGAAAGAAATGAGACAAAGCAATGTATTCAAATTCCAAAAAGATTCTCTCTCCTCTAAATAGCTATTGACTGGCCAATTCTCTAATAATCGTAGAGGCAAATCTATGTTCCATAAGGTCTGATATCTCAGATTAAGTGGTCTCTTCAATTGAACCCCTTCATCACACTGCAAACTAAAGGACTTTTACTAACAGATAAACCCTGCTGAAGTAAATGACCAGTAGCTACTGCTGACTTTTAACAGTTTACTGTCCTATGTCACAAACCTTTATCAAATAAACCCGCTAGAAAATGTGCCATCCCTACATCAATCAAATCCCTTTCCATGCACTAATGTAACCATACCTTCCATGCTCCTCTGTACCTTTTCTTTGTACATGGGGCCATGATTCATCACGTAAACCTGCAGCTGAACCCGAAAGCACTGTGAATCTTCCAGAAGCCCTGGTATCCTCCATACTATGTTCCTTAAATAGAAATCCTGGGTAGGTGATCCTATAGTTGATCTATGTTTGCAGAGAGAAGGGAAGTTTCTTTATGGAAAACCTATTTTGCGACAATTTGCTTTATCATTATTATCATTATTGTGGCTGTCATTATTCTGTATCTCATATTATTACAGCTTCACCTATTAATACATTTCAGCCTGCAAGTCGTATTGCTCTATACTGTGCTCTTACTTTTAATTTGTTTATATACTGGAATAATCAATATCTTAAAATAAACTTTCTTATATTATAATAAGTGATTCTGTCTAACACTGGGCGGAGTTCGCGCAGTTGCACTACGCGAAACTCCGCAAAGTGGGAAAAACTTTGCTGCACTACTCAGAGCTCCGCAAGCTGCGGAGTGCAATAGAAAAATGCTGTTTGAAAGGATTTTCAGTGCCGGATGCTTGTCTGCACTGTGCAATCATTGCGAACTGCACCATGTCAAGCGCAAGCGGGCGCTACTTTCCTTTCTGCCGCTGGTGTAGGCTCCCATAGAACAGCCCAACAGCGATCCCCGCCAGAGATGCCGCGTCCTGCGATTCTGCAACAGGCACAACTTGAGCCGTGATCTGGACAGTCTAATTGACTCAAAAGCGGGATATCCTGAAATCCACGCTATCATTGGTCCTAATCGAACCACTCCTCTCGACCTGTACTACCTCCCCGCCTAAAGTTCAGCCTTGCATGAAAGGCAATTGTTTATAATTCCAAGACAAACATGATTTATATATTCGTCCTGAAGATGATGCCATTTATCTTGTTTTTCGGCATCGAAACGTCGTCAACACAATAGGATCATATGTACTGAATATGCTTGTGAATGCTAGGTACAATGGTCACTCAAACTACAATCAAGTCTGTTCACTGATTATAAGTATACAGACCGATTTGCTCGCTCTTGCGTATACTTGTTGTTTTGTCTTGTTCATTGTAGGTCACGGGCTGTGCCCCCTTGACATTACTTTCTGATTGTGTGCATCGAAAATAAATTACTGTTTGCCTGGACAAAGGACATAAATACTATTCCAGTTTGTGTCTATTCTTACCCTGATCCCCCAAACTACTAGGGTCCACTGTTTTTTGTAATATGATTTTTACTCTAGCAGCATCTTTCTCAACGCGAATAGGCAGTTTCTCAACACGAGCAGTCACGAGCATACGCGACCACTCGCATTGAGAACCCTGACCCCCCTGCGTTGAAAAATCTCACCTGGAGGTTTATTTTCCACGCTCGTGCTCGCCAACTTGATATGGACGAACAAGGAAAAACCTCGCCGGGAGGTGGATTTTCCTCGCTCGCGCTCGCCAACTTGATGTTGACAAACGCAAGCGAGATAAAAAACTCAGCGAGCGCTGTGTAATGCTGAGTGCGGAAAACTCCAAAAACTCAGCGAGCGGAGCAGAGTTCACCACCCGGGCTTAATTCTGTTATGTAGTGCCTGTAAACCTATATAGAATCGTTGCATTTAGACAACAGGGACAGTGGGATTGGTGTCCAGATTGATTCCAGACACCACCACCAGGTATGTTCGCCAGTATACCAGCAAACTCACCGTGCACTGTAAGCTCCTCTTACGAAGGAGAGAATAGTTTTTGGCAACTATCGAACATGACAACTAACCCTGGGCGTAGTATGCGTAGTGGGGCTACACGAAGCTACGCAAAGTGGGCGAGAAACTACGCCCACCTACGCACTTCACGTAGCCCCACTACACGCGCATGCCCCCCTCCCCTACTTACCTAAGTTTAGTAAATGGGCAAATAAAAATAAATAAAAAGGCACTTACCTTATCCGCTGCGTCCCGGGGCTCCCTCTGCTCGTTCACGCCGCCGTCTTGATAACCAATGCACATGCGCGGCCGCCCGCGCATGTGCATTTCTTGCCACGCATGTGCATTGGTTATCAAGACGGCGGCGTGAACGAGCAGAGGGAGCCCCGGGACGCAGAGGATAAGGTAAGTGCCTTTTATTTATTTTTATTTGCCCATTTACTAAAATTAGGTATGTTCGGGAGGGCGGGAGGGAGGCGGGTGGCGGGCAACTTCGCTACGCCCAAGGAGTGGGCGTAGTGTTGCCTGCTTCGTCTACTTTGCAAAGGGCGAAGTCCTTCGCCCAGGGTTATTGACAACCCTGTCCCATCAGGGATCATGGAAACAGTAATGTACTTTTCGCTCAGTCACGCATTCTCACTTCATTTCACAGAAATACACACAATAAACATTGGGGACGTTTTTCAATAAGTATTTATTGAACCAGCATCATTCTAGTGTAAGATAGGTCTGCTGAAACAACCATAAGACAGAAACTGCTATAAATGATCATAAGCATCAATAGAGTAAATGGATGGTAGATTCCTACCATAGTGCTAATAAAAATGAATACAGGCAGGTATAAAAATACATGACAGTAATAATGCGTACTTCTACGATACAACCCTAACATGATGTACCTACGTGCACCTAGCATGGATGTAAGTGGAGAGCCAAGAATCACCCTAGGCTGAAGTCAACCCCATTACCTGAAGTGAGAGACTGTGGGACCCCGTCTTGGTCCTGAGATGGGACCATGCGAGGAATGTCAGACCACTGCGAGCTTGAGTGTCTCCGTGCAGGAACCTCAGCGTCTCATGTCAGTGTGTCAGCATGGAAGTCTTGCTCCTCTGCCTGCCTTGGCAAAGATATGGTGTATATATACCCAAAAGGTACTCTCAGGGGATTCTACCTTGCTGTGTGTCAGTCGTGAATGACGGAAGGGAGGAGCCTTATACATAGTTACTATGCAGAAGGTGGTAATCCTGCTGGGATTTTGTGCATCTTCAAGCATAATTAATGAGGCTAGGTTTTCGGGGAAAACCACACAACATTTATGCAGCGATTAACTAGGTAAAAGGGCAATACCAAAACCCATTGTGTAGAGTAATGGTAAGGTAAATGTAGTTAAAAGGTTAGGAGACTACTCAAACCTATATTGGGGTACCCTATGAGACAAAACAATTCCTGGAATTTTTTATTGAGTCACACTGGCTTCACGAGTTTGAAATTTATTTCTAATGTCTTCTCCCATACAGCTCTTCAAGTCAATCAACAAAGATCCACATGACCAATGGGGACACATTTTTTACAAAGTTACTAAAAGATTAAGTTGTATGTACATACTCAATCAAACATACATAAAAATAATGCTCGTTGGCCAGTCACAAACCACATGCTGCCTTTACCACAGCCAAGCTGATAACGAAACCCAAGGATGCATCAGGAGTAAACGAGGATAGATGCCAAACAAAGAGATTTTAAAATGTCAGGTCGGTAGGTAGAGGATGATCTTCACATTTCCGTTCTCCAAGTCACACGGTTAGGAAATAAAGTCGCTTTTAAATTATGCAAAGACTTGCATTATTGTGACAACAAGGGACATTTGGAAGCATGTCTTGGGCTGATTCAGTAAGAGTCTCTGCCAGTTACAACATAGACGATGTTAAAGGATATAATCCAGCGTTCAGTTATTGAAGAACCTAGGATTGGAGTGGGAGAAAGCAATGATAAGATTTTCACAGCGCATAATTCGACATTTTGAAAATGTGCAGGCATCTCTTGGCAAACGTCGCCACCTACTGGAATATTTGTTTGAGACAGATACATATTTCTAAAATGCGTTTTAAATAAGCGAATACATTCAATCATAACGCCGAGACTGTGCAGAAATAATATATTTAAAGGATACGTGAAGATTATGTTGTTTTCCGTACCTTTCAACTAAAGAGTGCCTCTCTACATGTTACTTATTAGAGTCACTAAAGGAAATTTTTAATTCTTACTTGGGAGATTAATAACTTTTTCTACATACATAGCAAAAAAATAATATCCAAGACGTGTAATACACATATCACAATGATCGAACCAATTTAGTGATCCAAGTAAAGTCAATATAGCTGCGTTTGAGATAAGCCAGTCACCCAATTAGCCAGTCATTTCACACCAGCTCTGCCTCTTCCTGAAAATTCGAGTTAGCAAATCTATTGCTCTTAGTATACGAGCCCTAGAAAATGTCACTGATTTTATTCCAAATAAGTAGACATGCTTTATCCATACTTAAGCACCTCCACATCAAATGAGTGATTGCTTTCTATGGGAAACATCGAAAGATTTAACACAGGATAAATGGTTAAGTTTTTTTTTTAATATGAGTGTTGTGTTATTTTGCGGTATATGATCCACCTGGGTAGCTTTTCCTTTGTTGAATATTGAATTACTTGTTTGACATCTTTTACCGGGATCATGGCTTTTATGTATTTAGGTGGATTCGTGGCATTGGACTGTCTTTACTGTTTTCTAGATATGATCTTGAAGGTTCAAGTTGTTTTCCTACATGAATCCCAGGCATTTTCATGATTGTTTAATGAGGAGACGATTCAGAAAGGTGTTGTCGCTTACACATACTTTTTAATCTCAGGGGCTGTTGTCTCTAACTCAAGCAATGTACATTCATTTCTTCACGGTTATACTCCTGTCAGGATGACATAATTCAATTTTTACCCTAGTCGAGTATGGATTTAAAAATCTATGATGTCAGGCGCAGTAATTACAGTAAAAAAGCCACTTTCCCCCTGCACCCTGGAGGATAGACAATTCTTGTTGATTTAACGTCTCCATTGGGCCGCAAAGGGCAGAACGGACCACAATCGACCCTCAAGAAGTATGAAAAGGTTGCTTTATTGAATACAGTTGCACCTTACAACAAATGTAACCTTGGCCTTTGCCTCACAAAATTACACCTCACTATACATGTGTCATCTATGTATCATATTCCCCCACCCCTAATGTTTCTCCAACCTTCTCCTTCCTTTGCAACTATTTAACAAACCCAACTCAGTCAATAACTGTTGACCCTTTAAACCCTGTAACCTCTTCTCTACCTGGCTATAGATCTATCTAACTAAGTATCTCCTATTTATCTACCTTATTACCTGCTCCCGGAGTAACTTTTCCCAACCCTAAAATGAAACTATAAAACTGCACAGAACTAGCTACCAGAAGTCATACATCGCTTCCAGCGACAACTAAATACAATGCATTTTTGCTCCCCTGATGCATCTGTACTCAACTAAATCAGCCATCCATCCCCATTATCAAATTAACCCCCCCTCCATTCTCAGGGAGGGTGGGTGGTGATCGAAACTGACCCTGTCTACCGGGTGCCCTGTCACCTTACAAAATGGTGACACAGGACCCAAAATGGCAGGTTAAGATTCGCAACCCCCCAGCCCAAATGCAGCCCAAAGAGAGCCCAATTGGACCCAGGCTGCACCAAACAGCCCAAAGACCCCGGGGGTGAGAGGCTCCCTGACAGTCGGCCGCCCCCCAAAGCCCCATCTCTGATTGTGAGAATGGAACAACAGCAATGCTGGATATGAATACGACTTTACCATAGTATGGTCTGTTTCCAGACCAGAAATCATCGTATCTGGAACCAGTGGACCTTGTTTTAGGTGGTGTGCTCCTCTAGAAGTAAAATCGCGGGAAAAAGGGGCATTGGCTATGGCCACAGGTGCAGCCTTGCACAAGATGCTGAGGAAACAGACACCACTCCATCTGCAGTGCCAGATTAAACCCTATGGAGTCCCCTAGACAGCTGAAATCCAGGGCCTCCCTCGAAAATTAGCTCCTAATGCCCAATGCACCAGATTTATTTTTTTCAAACTGACAGCTGCCAGAAGATGAGCTTTTATGAGGCAAACTTTTATGTGAATCTGATGTCTCTAGCATATGTACTTTAAGTTGTATTTTGATTAAATGTCGGGCCGTCACGAAAAAGGAGTAGGGCTCATAGACAGGTGCATACTTTGCCTATTTGGCAATCCAGAACTGCCAATCAGCGAAGCATTCCATGAAAGTCCAGCAGGTTTGCATTACTGAGCACATAAAAGGCTTTGAAAGATCAAGAAGTGCCACCAGGCAGGTTTCACCCTTGGTAATCAGCCGTAGGTCTTTATCCAGAATCAAGTGTGCCTGACTTGATGATGATGTTTTTACACTTGACGCTCGGTTGATATTGCTGTAGAACGTTGATCTGTTGGCTTCAGGTATTGGCTTTCGATTATTTTCTCAAATATTTTCAATGAGTGGTTGTTCGGTAGGTACAAAACATTCACACGCCTTTCTATTTGTATTTACAATTGCAAATGAGTTTTATACCTGCTTAAAGCACACAAAAGCCTTCAGATTATTGCATATTTACACATATTTTAAATGCACTGCCATTTTTTGTCCCACATTGTACAATGCACATTAGCCTAACTGCTCTAGTTAGGGTAGCCTCACTCTGAAATTGGCACAACAAAGCGACAACTGTAGATTTTTTGAAGTCATCCTTTTTGCTCTAGCTTACAGTATCTTCTTCAAGGTAAAGTTAAGTCAAATAACTTTATTCGATTCATTAGAATCATACAAGTTTGACATACATACATAACATACTTAAGTATTCATAAGAAAGCTTATGCAAAAATTAGACACAGAAGACATTTGTAGACTCAAGGTTTAACATTTTAAAACAATGTACACTTTGCCTAACTTAAAAAACATATCCTCCTACAAGGCTCTTGCTCCTCCAGCACAAGTTCTATGTTAATAAAATTAATACATCCTATCATTTTCCAGCACATCAATACAAGATAAATAAAATTGTAAAATCACTTAAAACTTAATTTCCTTTGACAATTCATAGTGTTTCCTATTTGATAAAGCAGTTCTAATGAAGTTAAGCACAGAGGTACAAATAGCAGCAGTCGATAGTGATCCTAAAAAATGGAAACCCTCCTGGTAAGAACAGGGACGGATTTAGCTCAAAACAGGATTGATAAAACATGCCCTTAGATCTTTGCAAAGTGTGCAAAACAATATAAAGTGCATTGTGCTTTGTTGGGCTGAATTATTACAAGGACAGGGAGTCAGTCTCTCACACCAACCTGCCTGTTTGGGAAAAGCCACAAGAAAGTGCAGTGTGCAAAGACGAAATCTGGTCATGAGGAAACGCGATTATACATGCGTAGTAAAGGACAAGTAAAATTGCTAATGGTTTAGGCACCCATCTACACAGTTTCGTATTCCGCGATCCCAATTAGACGTACTTAATTCAGCACAATATGCGTTTTTTATCATCAATTTCATGTTAGATTGAATACTATTGGTAGTATCATAATAGTGCCCTAAACCAATGTTGTTAAAATTATCTTTGACGTAACAAACCCAGGGTATAGCCAGAGCCTTATCAAGGTTCATTCAGTTATTAAGAATACTCCTTGAGAATATTAGGTCCTCTGAGGTCCAAACATTTTCCCATAGAATCAGTGGGGCGATATTTATTTTATCTTCTACAAAATCCAGCCCCACTTCCGAGTGACAAATAGGATTCATCAACAGTTTAAAAAAAATGTATTTTCCAAAATTTGTATCTGGGTACTTTTATGATGTCCCAATACTCCTGCCCCGTAGGTAGGTACTGACAGGCATTTTGATTCATGTAGGGTTATTATTTCTGCTACCGGCTTATGTCCCAGCTTGCAGGCAAAGCGAAACAGCCCCTCTACTATTCTACTAGTGTGTTGGACCCTAGCCACAATCAGATGGTCCCAATTCAATGTGTTATTAAAAACATTCCCTAAATAAGTAAAATTGGACACTTTATCAATGATCTTTTCCTTCACAACAAATTTCCTTGTTTTGGTTTGGTTAGGACCACATAGCATAATAAAAGATTTACTGAAATTTACTTTTAGGTCCAATGTCATCATAAAGTCAATGAAAGTCAATCAGTAAGTCCAAAACTTTATTTCGATTTCGAGAAAAATCATAAAAGTTATCAAAAATACAGAACAATAAAAAACGAAGGAAATCCACATGCCGGTTTTCTAAAATAGCAACAATCGCCTTGGAACTTCATGATATAATAATAAATATTTAAAAGTGCAAAAACACAATTTTTACACAACATTTTAAAATTTCATGTCCACAATTAATATTTATACAGTAAAGTGCAAGTGCAAAGTGCTAGATAAAATCTACAACACTTAAACAAATAATTGTCGACCAGTCGTTTTGTTTTTCCAGCGTATCACCCATACCCATCCCAAAAACTTTGCAACAGTGATGACAATGGGACCCTCCAGTGATGATTTCAGGATCCTAAAAGCATCGCTACTAGACCTATTGCCAAAGGTTAGGGCGATGGGTTTCAACCATCTAGACCTTGGTTAATAATACAAAGGACATACAAAAAAGATATGTAGCTCTGATTCCTTCTTATCCTCACAAAAGGGAAAGTTACTGTGATTAGTAGTACACCATGTGTTCATGAAAACATTTGTTGGTAGCGATCCCACCCTGAACTAATGGTACAGTTTCCTATCCCTTGTGGAAGTAATTAGATCCCAATAGCTCTCGCAGGAGGTCTCATACTTGGCCTCAAGAAATGTGTTAGTTAGTGAGGGTTTAATATTGGATGAGAATCACTTCGAGACTAACATGTTCCAGCACGCTGCCTTAAGCTCCGATTTGGGTGGAAAAGTGCTATCAGCAGGTGCTGACCAAAGATGACTCAAACCCTTCTCACAAAATATATTTTTAACAGACTTCAACCAGGGAATTTTCCTGGAGACATTTAGATCTCTTACTTCAAATAAGGCTATTGCATAGCATGATAATTCAGGAGTGACCCAAAGCCTCCCCCAATAGGCTATCGGCCTATAATGAGCCACATCACTGATCAACCGACAACCAAGATCCAAATACAAGGGTAGAACCAGTGTAGATTGCGGGAGGCCAATTATAGACCTAAGAAACTTGTTTTGGGCCAAAGCCAAGTTGTCTAGATTCGCATAACCCCACAACTCGGCCCCATAAAGAATTGCAGCAATTGTTTTAGTGTTATAGATTTGCAACAGGGGACCAATTGGTTTGGTGTAAGATAACCTATGCTCCTTCAAGAGTGCCCCAGACAATTGTGCATGCTTAATTGTGAGCAAGTCTATTTGGGGCTTCCAGGTGATACTTTCATCAATGGTGACTCCTAGATATGAAAATGTCTCAGTTTGCTCCAATTTTCCCCCGTTCATTTTGACTGTACCCACATGATTCTTTTTGTTTTGTAGGACCATGTATTTGGTTTTGTCCACATTTACAGTGAGATCATGGTCCTCACAAAACTCCTCAAACCTCTTGAGTGCTCTTTGAAGGCCCTGCTTAGTCTTCGAAAGAATGAGGGTATCGTCTGCAAACATTAGAAGGGGGATATTGGAGCCAGCTAGGGTTGGTGCATCCATGGGGAAATTCTCTAAATACTTCACCACCCCATTGATATAAACTGAGAAAAGGGTTGGAGCCAACACGCACCATTGTCGCACGCCCCTTTCAACTGGAAACGTATCCGTTATATTGCCCCGGGTATTCCATCTGACTTGTGCACAGTTTTCAGTATGTAGCTTGATCAGTAATGCTAAAATATTCAAGGGCATGCCAGTCTTCAAAAACTAACACAACATTTTGTCGCGAGGGACGAGGGCGAATGCCGACTTTAAGTCGACGAATGCTGTATAAATGAAACCGCTCCCTAACACTACTGTGCGCCAATATATTAAGATCAGCCTTAGCACCTGGTCTATTGTGCTCACACATGAACGGAACCCCGCCGGAATGTGGGATATAATTTTTCATTCATCCAGCCATACCTGGATTCTACCCAAGAGCAGCCTTGCTGTCACCTTTTGGATACAATCTAAGAGGCTTATTGGTCTATAATTCCCAGGTTGGGATTTGTCGCCCTTTTTATAAATGGGTAGGATAATTGCACCTGCCCAAGTATCCAGTATAGGTGCTCCATCTGCAATGGCATTCGCTAATGGTTGGATATAAGACACCCATCGATCTATATCATGGAGAAACTAGTCGGCGGTGATACAATCGAGCCCCGGCACCCTTCCACTTGGCACTAACAGTAAAGCATCTTCCACTTCTTTCTTACTGAAGTGGAAGGTGGTGACGGGAAGAGGCAATTCAAACTGAACACTTGTTTCTCCAGCACTTGCAAACTATGCTTTAAAATATGAAATCCACTTATCCGTCTCCACATGGTTCACAGGCACCTTGCCATATGACCCACTACCCCACTTTACCAGTTGCCAAAACGTCGAGATATTTCTTTCTGAGCAAGCACTGAGCAATTCTGCCCAGTGGTGTTCATTCTAGGCCTTTTTAGAAGAATATTGAATAGCCTTGTATTTTGCCCTGGCTTTGTAAATTCCCTCCCTAGCCTTTAACCTGACTGCCACAGCTAGTTCCCTATAAGGAATACGGCAAAGGGAGTTGTACCACGGGACAACTTTAAAGCTAGAATTAGTTGTGGATTTCTTGTTATTAGCAGTAAAATAAGCTTTAAGCTTAGTGAAGAGGTCGAAATGGACCTTCACCATGGAAGATTTAGACTCTTCCTGAATTACGCAGCTCTCTAACTTAACCAAAGCTATATCGACCAAATTACCTATTTGTTCCATGTGGTCTGTCTTAACCCTGACATTTATCCATTTTACCCGCCTACAATCATTAGACAATTTCACCTCAACAGAATCAGAGGGGGGAACACACGTTACCCCAAGCGGCGAGAACACTGTGCAAATAGTCAAAAGAAGTGGGTTATGATCGCTTTCTGGACGCTCACAGACCATCATATCAATTATATTAGACCAGAACTCCATAGTGATAAAAAAAAGTCAATTCTACTAACACGCTGCCCGAAGTTAAAGGTAGGCATGCCTTGTTTGTCAGAGGCTGTTCTCCCATTGGCTGCCCTAACTCTATGTTCCAGGCAGAAAACTTTCATCTGGAGAGCTGCTCTTGTCCATCTTTTTATTACAGAAAGGTCTAATGGTGGGATAGACCACTCGACGTCCTCTTCCTCATTAAAATTAATATCATGAAGAAAAAGGGGTTCGAAAGTGCAATTAAAATCCCCGGCTATTATTACATGCTGTCACCTCCATACGGTGTTAAAAAAGAATCCAATAGAACCACAGTAGGGGAAGCATTACCGCCTTGCATACCCCTAGAGTAAACATTGATTAACAGCAGGTCTGTAGTACGAGCCTGCTGTAACCTAATTATAAGGATGTCCTCTGAATCAATTGGAATTTCTTCCAGCGTAAACATTTCACATTGCCTTATCCATGTTGTCAAGCCGCTTTTCGGTCTACCGCGCTGCCCCTGGTTCGCTAATTTAGAGAAATGTAGGTAGCCTGGGTGAAAAATTCGGTCCACTGCCCACGTCTCTTGGAAGAACAATATATCTTGTTCCTCAAAAAGCTTAGACCATTCTATAGAGGCTATTTTCTGGGGTAGCCCCGCAATATTCCATGACAGTAATTGTGTTGCTTTAATATCACCTCCCATAGAGCCAGGGTCTTGATGCTGTCTTAGCCCACTTTGCTCTGGCGAGCGGGCAGCCAATTCTTTTGGATGATTCATTACAGATTCCAGGTAGCAACCCATACCGCCATTACTCACTATTAGAGATTGAAAATGTTCTACAGTATTGTTGTTTGCGCCACTGGGAGCACTTACTGCATTTATTTCAACTGTTGAAGTCAGAATAAGAGCAGGCAGAGGGGATGAGGGGAGTCAATCTATATCTTCCAGATTGGAAAGATACTCAATCTGTTGTGTGTTGGCACTGTATAATCATAAGTACCTTGTGCCAAAACAGCACCCCGGCACCCCACCCTACGTGCTGGCTGCATGACATTATTGCAGTAAAAGTAACCTAGTGGCAGGATACTGATAGAATCCCCACTAAAGTGTCGGACCCCTGCTCTGTCCAGGATTGTTTTAACAATCTGCGGTTACCCAAAACTCAATACAACACAGTCACCTCTACAGGATTTCTGCGAGAACCCTACCCAAGGGATCCTGCATATCATTTTGAACTCTCGAAATAGGTAGGTACCCAGCCCAGTTCTGTAATTCAGTAGATGTATTGCCTTATTCCTGAGGGAAGTCCAATGCTCCCCCTCCCCTAAAGGGAGTACCGGCACATTGGAGAGTATGATTGTATATGGGGTAACCTCTGGTGGTAGGTGGAGGGGTGCACTTTTACTCTCCTGTTCACCCTGTGGATACCCCTGGGTCAGTAGCCCTACATGTTCTCTCCTCTGAGCAGGCTTAGATGTAACAGTCAATGTTTTACATACATTTTAAGATAGTACTGGAGCTGCTATGCTTGTACTACATCCCAAATCAGTAATGGGATCTGGGGCTGGTGGCTTAGAAATGGGTGCAGGTTCTAATGTACTGTCACTAAGCATGGGCGGAAAATCCGTTCCGCTCGCGGATTTTGCGGATTTTCGGTAAATTCGCAATCCGCGAGATTCGCGAATTTCCCGCAAAATCTGCAAATCCGCGAGCAGCGGATTTTATGGCTTGCTCGCACTGTTCGCGTGAGTTCGCGGCTTCCCAGTTCAACTTCGCGCCCCGCGAATAAGCGCTAAATTGCAGAAATACGATCTTAGCAAAACTGAAACTACTTACCAGGTTCAAAAGTTCAAGCTCATCATTAGAAGGCATTTCCTGTAGTGCTTCCTGAGGGGCCCCTCCAGAGTTCAGTTGCCTACTTGCAACTATTATGTGACCCTGCTCCGACCCTCAGAATAGTTACACATATGCCACAAAGGTCCTGAATTACAGCTAAGGGAGACAAGCAGGAGCCAGGCTGGAAGTTCAAATCCAGTGACACATTAATCAGCCCCTAATTCATTATTGTCAGTTGGGGCAGGGCAGGTGTTGTAACTAATTTTGCAACAATGAAAGCACTTAGCAAGTGCAAAAGATCTCTAATCAGGAAGCACTAAGGAAGCAGGTGCCAGCTAAAAAAATATTCTGTGACAATTAATCAGCCCCAAATTAATTCAGGTCACTTGAGGCAGGGAAGGTGTGCTTTGCTTTGCCACAATAATGTACACTGGACAAACAGAGGGTGGCATGGGTGAGCCAGAGGGTGGCATGGGTGAACCAGAGAGTGGCAGTGGTGACAGAGGGTGGCAGTGATGAAGAAGAGTGTCCCAAACAGGCTGGACACGTAGAAACAACAAGTTCGCAAAACTTGCGACCCGACAGGTAAGTTCGCGTTTGCGAAATTGTACAAAAACGCTCGCAAACTGGCAGAAACCCGCGCGAACACAAAAAAAATCCGCTAATTCGCGAGAATTCGCGGATTTTGCGGATTGCGAGTTCGCAAATCCGCAAAATTTGCGAACGCGAGATTCGCAAAATTCGCCCATGCTTAACTGTCACTTTGTCTACTGGGCCAGGGTATAGCCAGAGTGGTAAGGTGTTGTTCTATTTTAGTCAATCTTGAATCAATACCCGCCAACTGCAAAGTTATGGGAATGAGCAGAGCTGTAAATCTCTCTTCTAGCTTTGCTATGATAGTATCTTCCATACCACCAGCTAACAGTCTAATACCAGACGAAACATCACCTCCTGGAGAGCATGGAGAGCTCTGAACTGTAGATAAACTAGAAGTTCCCTTCTTACCCCAAGTAGTACCTCTAGTCTTAGCCACCTTGGTTGCCTGTTGGGTGGTTTGTGGCAGGGCACACACTTTTCGTTTTTTACTAGATTTTACACTTTCCCCAGCCTTTGTTAGCACTGGTCTTTTTTGTCGTGTGACTGCCTTATTTCGAGGAGGGGTTGGCACGGGGGTTGTACTAGCTGGTGCTGTATCTGGCTACAGACAAAATGTGGGTAGGTGACATAACTTCTATGGATGAGGAACCTGGGGATGGAACTCTAGGGGGGTCACAGCAGGGTTCTAAGGATAGACGCCGTACAGTAATCTCTATCTCATGATTTAAAACAGACTCAGCACGGGTAAGAAAGGAGTCCAGAGTACCTACTACCCCAGTGCCAGCACCCCCATTCCTTGTGCCTCTATTCATAGCAATATAAAATAGTAGGGGTAATTAGAAAAAAGATAATGTTACAACACAACTGTGACTGAACTATAATGAGTGCAACTAACCGTAGAACATGAGAGTCCCTGTTGGCAAACGAAAACAGGGTAGCCATGCCCTGCCACCAACATCCGGTAATGGGCTCGGACGGGCCCGCCCGTGGCCCGGGCTTTGCCTGGGCAGCGCCCGGGCACGCCCGCACGCGTCCCACTCTGCAGGAGCCCCAATGCGCTTAAAAGTGCTGCCTGGCTCTTCCCCCGTGACGCGTGATCATGCGCCACACAGGGGAGCTGGGAGTTGGAGTCTGTGGCAGGTACAGGGCGGGAGCAGCAAGTCCTGTGGCGGGAACGGGAGCAGCTGGTCTGGTGTCCTCTATGTTACGGGCAGCAAAGAAGGCAGGCAGCAAGATAAACAAAAGTCGTCCCGCGCTGCAGGAGCCCCAATGCGCTAAAAAGCGCTGCCTGGCTCTTCCCCCATGAGGCGTGATCATGCGCAACACATGAGAGCTGGGAGTTGGAGTTCATGGCAGGTAGGGGGCAGGAGCAGCAAGTCCGGTGGCGGGAGCGGGAGCAGCTAGTCCAGTGTCCTCTATGTTACGGGCAGCAAAGCAGGCAGGCAGCAAGATAAACAAAAGTCGTAAAAAGCATTCAAGGCTTTTTAGAGGCTATTGGCCTTAAAAGCCATCAGAACCTTGTCATCAGCATTTGACAACAAGGGAACCGATTTGTCTCCTATGCTTGGAAAGTCTAGTTGCTGCTCTAACAGAAATGATGCCAAACCATTTGTATACAAAAGGAATAAAAAAGAGGCCAGGATACAATCCTGTCTAACCCCTTCTGTAAAGAAAATTGGCCTAGTCTTCTCTCTCCTTGGACCGCAGCGGATGGCAAGAGTAGTAGATGCATGCAACCTGTGCAGCAATGTAATAAGAGCTTCCTCAAAGCCCATTTTGTCCATCAGTGTCCACAACTTCCCCCGATTTACTGTATCAAAAGCACTGGATAAGTCCATGAAGGCCACGTGTATTGACCCCCTCCTGGCCTTCATGTACTTACCCATAATTAGGGACACATTGAGGCACTGTTCATTTGTTCCCATACCCCTTCTGAAGCCATATTGTGTATTAGATAGGAGTCCAGAAGCATTAGGACATGACTCCAGGCATACAAGAATTACCCTCCCAGGACTTTGCATGTGGCGTCAATTAAAGAAGTAGGCCTGTTACATACAGGGTCATTCCTGTTGCCTTTTTTTTTTGATCGGTAGCACTACTGCCTCTTTCCATGATAAAGAAATACTACCCACTATTACTGCTTTGAAGACGTTAACCATCAAGGGTGCCCCAAGTCCAGGGGCACCCCATCAGGACCTGGGGATTTTGAGGGGATACCCTTTGCTAAAACATCCTCAACCTCACATACTGTCAGGGAAGAGCTAAGTTGGTGTGCAGTTTGTAAATTAGTTACTATTTCATCTCTTTGCTCTTGTGGTTAAACGCCATTTGGGTTGAATATGTTTGAAAAATGGGATCCCCAAACTTCCCCCGGTATTGTCTAATCCATACTCCTTGCATCATTCGAATAAAAGGGGCGATTTATGACTTCCCAAAGGCTCTTGGAATCCTTAACAATATTCGCTTTTTCAAGGTCTTCCCAGGCTAGTCTTCTCAGTTCATCCTTCCTCTGCCCAATTACACGTTTGCAGGTCTGTCTCACATTTTTTATTAAAATTCTGTCACGGGGGATTGCATGCAAGGCTTTTTAAAGATCTTTTTGTGCCCCGGAACACTCAGCATTAAACCATGTTGTTTCCTGAGGTTCCCTTCTTCTCACTGATTTTATCAGGTTTTTGACAATATCTTTACAAATTGATTCAAAGTCCTGTGTGACCACATCTGGAGGAGAGTCGTGGGATAAGCATGTAATGTTTTGGCTTAGATTAGCTTTGACGATATTCTCCTCAAATTGTCAGGGATTTATTTTACTCCATTTTAATCTCACCTCCTGATTGTGATTATACTTAAGTGGGCAGTCGTCACCCTTACCCACCTGTGCCGTTACGTGCAAGGAGACAGTAAGGGGGTGTGGTCGGTAACAGGGTTTGGTTCAACCGCAAAACTATCTACAAGGCAGGCAAATTTTCTAGATATCAACATAAAATCAATTGTGCTGGCCCTGCCTCCACCCACATAAGTTGGATACTGTATGGGTGGAGTACTAACCAATGTGTCAACCAAACATAGATCATTTGCGACAATGATGGTATTTAGTGTTTTCCCCTGCGCAGTATGTTTAAAATGTGACAAGGGTTGGTTCTCAGTGTCTAGAACCCCACATACTTCGTAAAAACTATGCTGGCATAAGGTACAATTAAAATCACCCAACCAAATTATGCAAAAAGAATAACATTTCCCTGCAACCTTGTCAATTTCCTCTTTAAGGGTGTTAATGATCCCACAGTAATATTATAACATCAACCAAGTTAGAGATCAAAATGAGCTGGTACCATGGGGAATAAATGATGTTCTCTATCTTTATTGACCCATATTTGACAGAAATCAATGTCACCAATTATCCCTTTGCCCTCCCTGCAGGCAATGGTGTGGCCTGGACATTAAATGAGCAATATCCGTCCATATCAATATCATCATCAATATCATCCCTACTCCAGGTTTCCTGGGCACAAATATTGTCAAATGTCTTGTCATATTGTAACCAGACCTCGTCTGATACTTTTGGGAAGATGCCTGCGATGTTCCAGGAGATAAGTGTAAGGGGACCAGTGTTATGATCATACGCCGCTGTGACTTTCCCGCAAATATTATTAGTGACCGACACTTCAGGTGTGGTATTCATATCCAACCCTACACTTCCTACACTCTCGATATGCGGAAGTGGAGAGGGGTGTAAGCTATACTCATGGGCATATATATTTAAAGGGGCAGCTATACTATCTGCTATATTAGGGACTTTCTCTAGATCCTTATCTAAGGTGTCTATTTTCCCTGAATTTCTCGATATGCGAGTTAGTCAGTCTATGTCTGCAAGACCACTTAATACCTCAAAGCAATTTGAGTGAAACCAAAGAGGATGCAGGGGGTGCTGGTTTGCCCGTGTGAATCTCTTCTCCTTTACAATGTACCATGGAGATCTAGGTGGATGATAAATAAAACAAGGGTAAAATGGTTATCCCCCTCTTACTTAAGGACCAATAGTCCATCCTATATAGTATTGTCCAAACCAAGCCTGGGGATCTAAATGTTAATACTATGCAGTCTCAAGAGAATGTCTTGGTAGATTTTCCCACTCAACCAATCCGACGAGCCATCTTAAATTCTGAAAGCAACAATCCCCGTCCGTGCACTCGAGAAGTGTAATGATTTATTCCTTCTTCAAGGTCGTCTTGTAATCGTTCCACTAGTAGAGCCCGGCGCATTAGTGTCTTCAAGTAGTTTCACTGGTATCATGCATTCTTTACCCCTTTCAATTGCAATGAGATAAAAAATGTACAACCATAGCGCCAACATTTATGAAATTCAGCGTTACAACCTTCAACTTACCAAAGGGACCAAGCACTGGTCCATTGAAATGGCTATCTGAATTAAGAATATTTTTGATGCTAGCTGACTAATGTTGATGTAAAGATGTGTTAGACTTGTATCTGCTTTCCAAGTGTCTGTTATCTTTTACATTTGGGTATTGTTTTTAAGTTCATCAGTTTCTCTCGATTCAGGTCTAATTTCCTTGGAAAGAAGATTATTTAACCACATTTGATTGAAATAAGGAAGTTTCCTCAGTTAGTGTTGGGTTGTCTGTTTTAGAATCAATAGGTTCACAGAGAGTCCTCAGTCTGTGCCCATTTTGGGCTAAGGTTTTTAGAGCTGTGTCATCATCTTCCTAATTGAATGTGGACCATATTTGAAAAGGTTTTGGTGTGGTATTGGTTATTTTAATATATGGTCCTCTTTTCAGGATGTCTTGTGAGCTTGATTTCAAAGGATACTGAGCTGGGAGAGCCCAGGTGGGTAGCAGGTTAGTGCTTGATTTCATCATGGCAAGGAACGCCTATGGGTAGGTAGGTTGGCTCTCTGCTCTGTGTTCCGTCACCCAAGTGGGAGAGGGTCCTCACACCTCTCATTCAAATATACTCCGAACAATATGTACCTATAGCAACTTATGGGGTAGGAATATGGGACCAAGGCGACTTGGTTACCCTTCAAAGGGAGGAAAAATGTTTCTGCTGGAGATTATTGTCAGGCCCTGTATAAACTTCTAGGGGCATATTACCAAGCAATAGCGTTAATTATCGCTTTGCATGGTCAGCGGCTAAAATTATATCGCCACGCTCCGACGATTTTTACCGCTGAGATACCTTGATATCATCAATGTTTATCTTGAAAGCGGTAAAAATCCTGCGAAATGCATGAATATCGCTGAAAAATCAGCGCTATTCATGCATTATCGTGACAATGCTCTTAGCCATGTTATCCACCTTCCATTGGATAACATGGCTAAGAACTGCTCTGGGCAGGCTTTAGCTTTTGGAGATATTCGCGCTTAGCGCAATATTTCCAAAAGTAAGGCTTTGTTGATAATTGGAGATAGCGATGTTAGCGACTGTTTACAGTTGATAACATCTTGGCACGCCCACTTTACATGTCATTAGCGATAAATATCGCTGACATGCAAAGTGGGCCCCAAGATGAGCGCTATCTCCTACTAGCTGTCGCTAACTGGTGTTAGCGACAGCTAGGTAATAAGGCGATAAAATTAAAAAGTCCAGCTAAGGCGGCGATAATGGCCCTTGGTAATATGCCCCTGGTTTTATCTGCCACAATGAGCTAGGCTTAGACTTTTTTTGTGATTTCATGCATAGCTGGTCAGTTCTTTTATGGCTATCTATTTGGAGTTCTAAAGAAGCAAAATTAACTAGAGATAGTTTTAGATCGCTTGGCATGTGACAAGTGTCCTTTGATCCCATGGATAGCGTATGTTAAAAAATCATTGGAAGCTATCGGATTGGACGATATGTCTTTAGACAGAACGTTGTGGGCAGCAGTGTCAATTATTATTTATACTTTAATCCAGGGGACATTTCTACTAACAACCTGCATAACACTAATAAGAGTTGGGAAAGATTTCTATTGTTTAGTTTCCGACTCTAGAGTATGTCCAGGCACCAACTTGTATGAGCAAACTATGAGACATTTGATCGTTTTTGTGAATATTATAATATGTACACTAAAATATTTCTTATAACTTTTTTTGAGGCTTAGGAATTTATGACTTTGTTTTCCAGCTTACCATTTTCTACTCGCATTATCGAATGACAAAACGTGGGTATGTGACCCAATTTCTTAAAGCTGCAGTTCGCTCTGGGAGGTTGATGCTTTCAGGTAAATATATTTATCGCACCAGCAGAATGATGAATTAGTGATTGATTTTGTATTAGTCTAGTTCCTGTTTATTCCAGCTTGTTTTATCCAGATCGTTGGTCACTTGATGATCTTATGTATTTTATTTGTGTGTTTTTCACAAATCCTTATGATGATACATGTATTTTATTGCTATTTTGCACTTGCTTTGCGCACTTTTATGGCTGTTTGCAGCCGAATAAAGAGAATTCTGAATCTGTTTGTTGGTAGGTTAATCTCTAATTTGGTTTTGTACCATGCAGTTTTGTTATCCATGTTATCATGCTGTGGATGATCTTTTGACTTTCGTTTATCTTCTTCATTCTGACTATATATCCATTGTTGAATAGTTTTCCTGCATCCTTTTTGCTTTCATTGAGCTGAAGCACCTATCACGACTTGGAAGGCTTTCATTCCCTGTTTTAATTTTTAAGGTGCTTTCTCCTCTAACAGATTAATACAGTGTAAAGTGACTATCAACTCAATTACCTGATATTATTATAGGTTCTTTGAGTAAATGTTCTAAAATACTACTGTGACATCTTCCTTGATTAATATAATTAAAATGGTAACATTTAATTAGTTTTCTATTTGGATGTAAGTGATACTAACAAAGTTTATTATTTATTTCTTAAATGGAACTGAGCAGTAGGCAGGCTAGTCTATTATGTTCGGTCCGACGTTGAATGTGTTACTGGGCAGAGATAGATCAAATATGTTAACTTTAAAATTGATTGTAGTTACTCACTTGATTATTACACTTGATTTAATGGTTTTTCATGCCCACCCTCTCCTGTGTTAGTTGAAATATCGAAAACTGATATTGTTGCTCATATTAGGTCCAAAAACTTCTATGTGAAATTTAAGTTTAGTCCTGGTGGATGCTATATTAGATTTAAATGTAGAAAGTCTGTGGACTAAGTTGAAGTGCAATTGACATCACTTCAAATTAGGTTCTTCTCAAGGTGTTATTTTTTTAATAATTCTTAGTCATTTTAAAAATTATTTTTTATACATTATAGCGATTCAGCCATCTGTTAGGTCTATAGTGATGAAGAAGCTTGATACACTGAAAGTTTAGTGCTGGGTCATTGACAGCTATGTGGATTAATGCCATAGGACTTAGAAGTCTGTTCATTTATTGAAAAAAAGACCCTTGTTGGCGTTTTAATAATGTGACTGAGCACTTAAGGTTAAAGATTAGTTGCACTGCTAAATTGTGACTATATAATAATTTTAAATATTTTTGCACTGAGGATCTGTTGTGTGCTCAAAAGGAGGCAGACATTGTTGCTGCATGCACCTACATCACTATTTACTTTTGGAGTAGTGGAAAAATGTCATGTGGCAGCCAGAAGATTCACTTTGGTACTTACAACAATATCTAGGTACAATGTAGTGAAGACAATCCCCTGGTGACTATATCATTATTTTAAATATTTTTGCACTGAGGATCTGTTGTGTGCTCAAATGTAGGCAGACATTGTTGCTGCATGCACCTACATCACTATTTACTTTTGGAGTACTGAAAAAATCTCATGTGGCAGCCAGAAGATTCACTTTGGTACTTACAGCAATATCTAGGTACAATGTAGTGAAGACAATCCCCTGGTGCTGAATTTTCCGTGGCCCTGATTATGAGGTGGCTGAACATACGTGCTGGTATACTGTTTGGCCAGAAATAATATTCTCAGCTAATTTCCCAGGCACACAAATCCAGGTATCGCAAGTATTTCCCCCTGAATGGAGATTAGTGCAGAAGCCTGGAATAACAAGGTGCAAATCAGCATACTTTTTCTCCATTCCAGGAGCAAACCTACTTCAATTTACCACATGTCTTTAAAAGGAGGAAAAAAGAAGGGCGTGGCTCAGATGATACTGGGCGTTACGTTAAGAATGGTGGCATGTGACAGAAGATGTGGTTTGCAGGCTCAGGAAAGCATTCCTTGCTCCCTCTACCATAATAGTGGGTTGGGAAAAACCCAGCTTGCAAACCAAGCCTCATGTGATTTTAACAGGCAAGATTTCTGAAGCTAAAACCAAGTCTGGTCACTCAGGTGTGTTAGAAGACAAAAGAGGTACGGTGTTACTGGGTGGCAAGTTGGCCACCTGGTGAGTACTCAGAGTGGTGGGGAGGTGGGGAATACCTCCTTTCGGAACTAGGACCCTCACACACCCAGCAAGCTAGGTGTCATGCTTCATCATATGGGTCTGCTCCTCATCAAGCTGGTGCTGCAATGCTCAACAGGCACCCCTAAAGGTTCTCTTTATCAGAACTATTTTGTTCCTTGCCATATAGGTGACGTGGGTGTGAGGAGCCTGGTAAGATGTAGATGTGGTGTGTGGGTTAAAACAGGTAAAGGAATCCTCTATAATTGTTTTTATTCTGGAGAGGTCACAACCTGAGTTTTTTTTGTCTTTATTCGATTATATACAATCATAAAAGACACGTACAAAAAATATTAAAAAAACAAATTGGCCAATAAAACGTGTAAAATATCAAGAATAAAATCAATAAAATCCATTTTCGAATGTTATCTCAGTACATACAAAGACTTGTATCATCAAGGAAAAATAAGGTCGAGGCCAAAGGATAGATCCGCAATTAAAGGTAACAGGAAATTCGCAAGGAATAAGCACATAATAACCTGTTTATATTAGAGAATACTGGAGCACTATGCTCAGCAACCCTGTTACATGATGGAAAATACAGTATTAAGGTGATTACATAAATACATAATTACTTAGTTACAAAGTGCCCTGCATCCTGATCCTTCTTATGGCCCACGTCCAGCACCAAAAACTTACCATAGCCACCACTACGACTTCGCTGGTGTCAGATTTTATAATATGCAAAGCCATTTGGGAGGATCCTGTTCCCATTTTGGCACAAAATGGCTTGAGCATTTTTTTTTTGAGGCGCCTTGTATGCAGGGCAGAGGAAGAGGATATGCAACAGAGTCTCTTCCTCACGTAGACAGGAGTGACAGAGTGAGTCTTGATCAGACCCTCAGTTTTTAGTGAACGATTTTATAGGGAGGCTTCCAACTCTAACTTGGTGGTAAAGCTTCCTGTCTCCAAAACTGGTAATGGTGTACCAGTAGGCCTCCATACTATGCTCAATTTTATGGCACAGAAAGAGGCCTGTTAAGGAATCTCCGTTCACCTGAGAAAAGGATTTCTGCCAGATCACCTCCCTGTATAAGGCTTTGAATTCCGCCTTTGGGGGAAACAAGTTCCATTCTGGGTCCCGCCACAGGTGGGTAAGGCCCATACTTAAAAGAGCCACCTTAATCTTGTGTAATCATGTAATCTTTTTGCATTAATCAGCCTCTCTAATATTCTTAAGTGACTGCGCATAGGCTGCCAGCTCCGAGGTGGTCCAAAGCCGTCGCCAATAGGCAAGAGGTCTAAAACTCGCTTCCTCTTTAAAAGAAATACACCCAAGGTCCATCAATAACGGCCTTAGAGGTGTAGACATCGGGAGACCAGTCAATGCCCTCAGGAACTTGTTCTGTGCTTGAACTAAAAAAGATACCTTTTCGAAGCCGCCAAATTCTGCTCCATAGATTATTGAGGTTCTGATCTTTCCTTGATAAATAGCGATAGCCGGAGCCACTGGTTTGGTTAAGGATAGACAATGTTTTTTCAGGAGGGCCCCCGTTAGTTGATTGTGTTTTACAACCATTAGAACAATCTGTGGCTTACAATTCAATCTTTTGCCCATAGTAACCCCTAAATATGTAAAATAATCAGTTTGTTCAAGGGGCACATTATTCATTACTACTCTGGCTTTCACTAATTTACTTTTATGCAGGACCTTGAATTTGGTCTTGGCGACATTCATTATGAGTTCATGGTCATTGCAAAACAAGGTAAACCGGTTGAGGGCTCTTTGCAGACCAACTTGAGTTTTTGACAAAATTAAAGTATCATCCGCAAACATTAATAAAGGAACCCTCGAACCAGCGAGAGTCAGAGCATCCGTGGGATAGTCAGAGTAATATGAAACTGCATTATTGTTAAACAGGGAGGGTAGGGGCTAAAACACACCCCTGCCGCACTCCCTTGTTAACCAAAAACATTCTGTTGTCTCCCCTCATTGTCCCCATTTAACTCGGGCATAGGTAGAGTCATGTAGTTTAATGATGAATGAGGGGATCTCTACGGGCATCCCAGCTTTGTTAAGAGTGACCCAGAGTTCATTACGGGACACTAAGTCAAATGCAGACTTGAGATCTATAAATGCTGCATAGAGGGTGCCCCCAGCTAAAACCACGCTGTTCCAATATAAAATCATAAATCAAAAGGCTTGGTCTATAGTGCTAACATGGGAGCAAAATTCTGATTTAAAGGTGGATAGTATCTCATTGGTTGTATGACAGTACAACGCGGGCTATTACCACGCGTGCCATTGCAACGCTGTTTTTACAACGCAAGTCGTTACAATAGAATAGAAAATTAAACTATTCCCTATCCAATAGCGCCCTCCAGAGCAAGTTGTTGTAACAACTTGCATTGTAAAAGCAGCGTAGTAATGGCAGTGCGTGGTAATGCCCGCATTGTAAAGGCTGCTTCCCATCTCATTATCAACAATCCACCTATTTACCCTGCTTAGAAGTAATCTACCCACCAACTTTTGCATGGTGTCAATAAGACTAATGGGCCAGTAGTTGGATGGGGAGGCTCGATCCCCTTTTTTGTATATGGGGATAATCTCCGCCCCGTGCCAAGAATCTGGGATGGGGGCGCCTCCAGCCAAGCCATTGGCAATAATGAAGATGTATTTCAGCCAATTCTCCCGGTCAGATCAAAATATATCTGCCGGGATGCCATCTGGCCCGGGGGCTCTATCTGCAGCCACCCCATCAAGTGCACATTCTATTTCTAGCGGGGCAAATGATAATATCTCCTCTGAAGCAATACATTTAAACTGTTCTGAGTCGTTTATATGAGAGGAGAATTGGGACTGAAAATATCTAACCCAAGCTTCTGGTTAAACGTTATTAGCAGGTACGGGACCCGCGTGGTCACCTCCCCACTTAATTAAGTGCCAGGGCCCTGTAGGCCTTCCTGCAAACCCCATCGTACCATTTTGCTGCTTTATACCCTGGGCCCCTGTTGCTTCGTGCTTTATGTTTTACCAAATAGGATCCAAGCTTGGTGAACAGGGCCTCATGATGTGCTGTAAGGGCTAATAAGGTGTACTCATTAAGATCTAATTTGGGAAAGGGCTGCCAGAGAGTCTACTAACGTTAGCTTGATTTGAGTTACGGTGGCTTCATCTGCCGCGACCGGCGCCCATTTTAACCTGCGCGAGTCATTGGACATAATCACATCTGATGGTACTGTGTCCGGAATACCACTCCAGTTCTGGGTGCAGATCACATCTAGTGTCAGAAAAAGAGGTTCATGGTCGCTCTCTGGTCTATTCATGACCTCCATATCCCTCACCCTATGCCAGAATTCTAGATTAATGGGAAAATAATCAATCCTACTTTTCCTTGCCCCATTGCTGAAGGTACAGTTGCCTTTCGTGTCTGATCTAGATCTACCATTTACTGCACAGAGCCCACACTCCATTGTAAGACTTTTAAGCTGAAGCATTTCTTAACTTGGACAAGTGATAATGACGGGATGCCCAAAACCGCGTCCTCGTCACTGGTTATATTCCCCTCCTCATAACCAAGAGGCTCGAACGTGCAATTAAAATCCCCCACAATGATCTTTTTAACCTGATTAAAAAGTAAAAAGAAGAAGGAGGGCGACTATTTTGTTTTAATCTGACAAAAATTAGGCTCTACCCCTTAGTGGTCAACATGTTTCTTGCCTATAAAATGTCTCTAATAGATCAGTTAGCGATTCCTCAGGACCTAGTGACTAAATGAAAACTATCAACAGTGTGTGGTGTGGTTCTACATACCACTTCTCCCCTCGATAGGACGTTGCTCCGGAGAAAAGCATCCAACCTAGAGTACAGACAAAAAGGATCAAAATGCCAAATGGAGATATTGGTACATGGTCCTATTAATTCCAGTTGGCATGTTTCACCGTACACAACCTCTTTGAATCTATACAAGTGATAACAAAAACGTGATTTTATGCATATCACATTCCAAGTGTGCCTTCATTTGTATTTAGAATATAAAACCTCTGTGTAACCAGTTAGAATAATTGAACATCATGGTGAGTGTGTATCAGCTCACCTCTTAAGAATTCAAGTGCTGCTTCATCAGACTGCAGCGGAGTATATGAACACTCAACGTAGTGTCACTGTTTATTAAAAGGAAAAAACAAACAACAAAACATGTTGGGTGTGGACTTGTAGGCACAACGTTTATAGAGGATTCCCTTACCTGTTTTAACCCACACACTGCACCTACATCTTACCAGGCCCATCACACTCACGGCACCTATATAGGCAAGGAACAAAAGATCTCCGATAAAGAGCCCCTTTATGGGTGCCCGTCGAGCATTGCAGCGCCGGCTCAACGAGGAACAGACCCATATGATGAAGCATGACACCAAGCTTGCTGGGTGTGTGAGGGTCCTAGTTCCGAAAGGAGGTATTCCCTACCTCCACACCACTCTGAGTACTCACCAGGTGGCCAACGTGCCACCAAGGAACACCGTACCTCTTTTGTCTTCTAGTTCTACCCAGGGCAAGTATGGTGGACCTTTATCATGCCCTCATTGTCCCCTTTGTTGTTTACTAACCATTCAGGTGTGTTGACACACCAGCACTCTGGTATGTTGACACATCAGAGAAATCCAGGTGCAGGAACATGGGGCCTTGTATAATTACACAGAGGTGTAGACAACTGAAGAACACTGCTCTGCTAAACTTTAATTGGGCCATGTGTGGAAAGGGAGGAAGACACAAGAGGCCTCATTTATGAGGTATTGCCATCAGGAAGCACAGCAGGCCTTCCTGCTGCGCTTCCCCACTGCAAATAAAAGGGCAGGAATACGCCGTATCTATGAGATACGGCGTATTCCTGTCCTTTTTCCCTGCGCCGATGCACAATGGGCTGCCTGCGCCAATGCAGGCACCTTTACACCATGGTGCAAGGGTGCCTGCATTGCGGGATGATTATTTTTGTACAGGAAGGGAAAAGTTTCTGTACAAAAATAATCACAAGAGGCTTTTCCTCTTTCTATGTGTGCTGCAGAATGCAGCACACACATAAAAAGGAAAAACGAGGAGAAATAAAGATATTTCTCTCTGTTGCGCCTCCCTTACGCCTCCCCTGTGGAGGCTTCAGCTTTTGGCACTGCCTCAGATTTCCGATTTCTCATAAATCTGGGGCAGTGTCAAAAGGCCATGGATGTTGCTGGGAACGCCCCCAGCAACACCCATTGCACCCCCCTTTAACGCAGAACACTGTGTTAAAGGTACTGATATTTATGAGGCAGCATTAAGTTAAAAAAAGTGGCTTAGTGCTGCCTGATAAATATCACGCAGGAATCTGCGCCACGGAACGTCACAAAAAGTGAAGTTCCAATGGCGCAAGGGGCCTCATAAATGAGGTCCAAGGAGTTTAGCCTGATGAACAGGACAGGCAAAAGATTCGTTTGGCCAAGTAGTTAAACCTCTTTCTTTGAGGAGTTAAAGCACAACAAGTTAGACTGTAAAAATTCAATTTTTACATTGCCATGAGTCAAACATTGAGTTTGCGATAGCATGCAGAACTCTCAAGTAACATGATGTAAATGTATGTAATCTGCATACTTATGGATGCAAAAATGATAACTACAAAGTAAATGATCCCAATGGACCATGCACAAATTTAGGACCTCATTACGATACCTATCTGAACTCTGCATCTGTAAATTTACGCCTGGATTACTAATATCACAGGGATCAATAATTCTGAGTAAAGAACTGTTCCTCTTTTTATGGTATTGGTGAATGGAGAATAACCACATTATTTTCCGTGTGCTTTCCCGTATGTTGGGCAGTTTTTCTCACACACATATCGTTGGGGGTTTTTGATAGACTTGGCATCCTTGGCGTGGTTTCCCCTGACTTTTTACCTCTACCTCCTGTATTTTTGATGCTGTGCGGGATTTTGTTTTTTGGGGCTTTGATGCTTTTGGCACTTTGTCACTGGTGATCAGTGTCAAAGTGCAGGTGCTCCCTGTGTAAATTGGTATCATGATCAGGAAGAGGTGTGGCACTGCGGCTAGGGCGACCGACTCCAGAATCTGGAATCACGGTTCGATCCCCGGCACCGGCGGCAGATTAGCCCAGCACCATGTGACTCTGGGCAATAGCTAGAGACCCTTACGGGTGATTGTGCGCTTTACAAATGTGAATTATTATTTGATTGGTTAGCCATGATTGGCCTATTTGGTTTACTGGTAAGTCCCTAGTAAAGTGCAGTGAGTGTGCCAGGGCCTGTAAAATCAAATGCTACTAGTAGGCTTGCAATGGGATTGTGCCACCCACCCACACACATAGCCTTTTCAAATGTAACTCAGACCTACCCTTGCACTGTCTTCACACGTAGTTTTAAACTGCCATGTTGACCTGGCAAGTGCACCCATTTCCCAGGCCCCAAAATCTTCCCTTTCCTTACATGTACACCTATAAGGAGGTAGGCCCAAGGTACCCCCATGGGAAGGGTGCAGTGTAGTTAAAAGTTAGGACTTCTGCTGGTATGTGTTAAATGTCCTTATAGTGAAATAATGTACATTTTGTTTTTCACTATTGAAAGACTATCTGTCCCATAGGCTGACATGGGAGTTACTTTGTAACATCGTACAAGTATAACTTTCCATTCGGACAAGATACAGCAGTGGAGATAGGGCCTCTGAACTCTGAACTTAAGAACACATCTTTTTAGGGAGATGGTTTTTAAATTGTGTGTTTGAAAATTGCACTTTTAGAAAGTAGGCATTTTCTTATTTAACCATTCTGTGTGCCTCTGCTGGTTTGTGTATTGATTGTCTGGTTTTGGAGTGACGGTCTGGGGATGTTCATTCACTGTAGACAGCCGCAAGGGGGGCTGAGGTGTGCCCTGCCTTTCTTAGGTGACTCAGAACTGAGTTGAATATACCTTGGCTCAATTCTGCATGGTTGGGGGAATTTCACTTACACCTGAATAGGCAGTGTCTCCTCTGCACAATGCTGTTGCTACCTCCTGTATTATGCTACACCAGAGAATACAGAACTGGGTTGGACTTGGCCCAGAGACGCTTACCACAAAGAGAACAAAGACAAAATGGGGTATGAGTAGTGGACCTTAAACCCCAGAGGATTAGATCACTTCTGGACTCAAGAGGAACCCTTTTCCAAATAGAAGAGCTGGAGAGCTGTAGGAAGGAGTAATAACCCTTTGCTGTTTGCTTTGGTGGGTTGGCCTGCAGTTGCTGCTTCTGCTAAGAAAGAGGACATAGGCTGGAACTTTGCTGAGAATCTACATGAAGAAGAATCTCTAAGGGCTTGGGTGTGCTGGCTTCCTGTTCTTAAGTCTCAGGGACACAAAAGCTTCACCAACAGCTCCCCTGAACTTCACTGCTGGGAGTTCTGACCTACCAGGAGGTGCCTATTCCAGTTTTGGGCCTCTGGGGGTAATTCCCGCTGTTGGGAGCTGGAAGAATTTTTAAGAAAGCAAGAAAAACAACTCCAACACCATCAGTGCCACCACCAGTGACGCCGCAACCAGCACAGAGGCCAGGGGCACCACTCGTGAAGTATATGATGCACTGCCTCACCTGTACTACAGCTCCAAAACCCTTCGACGCCTGCTGACACCTGCAGTTACCGTCCTTCCCGTTACAGCCAGCACCACCATCCTGTTATTGTGGAGCAGACAACCAATGAGGGTGACTTCACAAACTTTTTGACTTTACATCGCCTCACCAGAACAGACGCCTCACTGCTGATGCCGCAGACTTCCCTGTCCTGGACTCGACACAACACCTCGCCTTTGATACAATGCTGCTCCTCCTCCATGGCAACCAGGGAACCAGCCCGACCTCCTCACCGATGCCTCACCTCCATGATGCTGCGCATGGTCCATAGACTTTGTTTTCCACTCAACTGTTGTTTGGGGGACCAAATGACTCCATGCCTGACGCAGCGCAACTCGCGGTCGGTGCCGTACTTTGGATTCATGCCTGCCTTGATGTCGTAATAGGCCCAGGTGGAGCTATTTGCTTCTACAAGTACTATTTCTTCAAGTAACTATTTTTAAGTTTTATTTTGATATATGTATGCTGCATTTTTGTTGTTTTGGTCTTACTTGGTTTAGATAAAGATACCTTATTTTTCTAAACTGGTGTGGAGACCAAAGTCAAAACAAACTTTATTCGGTATAAAAAATATCCATAAAAGCTTTCTACATAATGAAACATGATTCAGGGGAGAAATAAAACAATAAAAAACATTTCTTCATGTTACAATCCCCTTCTTCCCCCTCATAGAAAGATTTATTAAAAAGGAAATGTATTTAATTTTTGATGTATAAACACCAAACTAATCAATAACATTTCATGGGGTGCATAGAATTACGATAATCTTAAAAAGGTACCTGAAATAAGACCCAACATTTGATCAACTAATCAGTCTCATAGACAAGTAATTCCAAATATGAGAGGGTTTTCCTTCGCTTAATTGCTAATTGAGTGAAGGAAATTACCGCATTACAGATCGTAACATGATCTAATTTACATATAAAATAAAAAGCGGTTTTAAAGGAGTATAACTTATTGGAAATAAAAAGTGGGCGCTAAATTGATTTCCTAAGATCCCTGTAGAAATTGCAAAACAGTATAAAGTGCAATGTGCTTTTGGCAGATTCACCAGCACAGGGGCACATTGGGAGGTTTGCACTCCAGTTGCCAATCTTGGGAAATACTGTCTGAAAATGCAATGTTCGTAGCCTTAGTCTGGTCAAATAAAATCTGTGTTGGGTATTCCTGATAAATATAAGATAAGGTTGGGTGCCTAATGAAAAGGGCCCTTCACAGTATGATCTGACATTAGATTTAGCACATAGCCCTGCCTCCCTTTTACTAAATTTCTCAATGATCAATGGGTCTTTGAAAACAGGATTCACATCACACTCGATCAGGAGATCATGGACATATTTTAACCATGGTATGTTCTTCGAGTGATCAAGACTATGACAATCATATATTATTTCCTTGGTAAAATGGATTTCTTCCTTTGTCCAAATTCGATGCCATAAATTAATGGTCAATACACTAATCAAATTGCTTAAAAAGGGAACGTCTGTTTCTCTATGGACAATATAAGTAGCAGTGGAATTAGTGACTTACAACACCCCACGCAAAAAGTTATTTTCCATTATTTGCAATATAGAGGTATCTGCAATTCCCCAGAGGGTACCACCATAGCATACCCCAGATACACATTTACTCCCATAAAGTTTTAAAATCTCTCTCACAGGCTTTTTACCTATTTTTTTGTGAGAATCTAAAAATAGCCTCAGTTGTCCTTAAAAATTTAATTTTGCTTTGGTTAATATGTGCATTCCAGGTACCTTTAAAATGAAAAAGTAATCCTAAATAAGAAAAGGTTGAAGTCCTCTCAATGGGTGCACTATTTATGAAGTGGGTACTATGTTTAATTTTACATTTCCCACAGGTCATGACAAGGGTTTTAGATAGATTAATTGCTAGGTCTTTATCAGTCATAAACTCTGTAAAGTTTTCGATCAAAAGCTGAAGAACATTTCCAGTCCTGAAAATCCGGACTGCATCATCTGCGTATAATAACATAGGTGTTTTGCATTTACCTACAATAGGGGCATCAGCCTTAAGACCCTGTAGCAAAAAATCAACTCCATTAATATATAATGAAAATAAAAGTGGTGCGAGGACGCAACCTTGTCTAATCCCTCGGGTAACATTAAAGTGTGTTGTGCATTCACCTGTTGGTCCATATCTTATCTTTGACGTGAAATAGACATAAATTTGTGACAATAGATTAATGATATTAGTTGGAGCACCCATCCCTTCCAGCGTTTGCCATAACATAGTATGGTTCACTAAATCGAACGTGCTGGAAAGATCAACGAAGCATAGGTGGAGGGAACCCTCCTTTGCAAGTGTGTATTTTCCTATGAGTAGCTCCAAGTTTATACATTGTTCAACCGTTCCAATTCCTTTTCTGAAACCATATTGTGTTTCAGTTAATAGGTTCTCCTCCTTCACCCAACACTCCAACCTAGCAAGTAAAATTCTGCCCATAAGTTTGAATGTGGAGTCAAGGAGGAAAATCGGTCGGTAGCATTTGGCACTAGCTCTATTGCCCTTTTTAAAGATTGGTATGATCACACTTTCAACCCATGTTGCGGGCAACACCCCATTAGTAACAGCATTTAAAAAAGTTAATAAAATGGGGGATCACGAATCAATGTTATATTTAAAAATGTCTATCAAGACCCCGTCTGGGCCTGCCGCCTTCCCACTTGCACTATCTTGTAGGGCGGTTCTAATCTCGTCTATAGTAACTATATCAATCTTGCTAAAAGTTAGCAAGATGAGATTTCCGTCCTTGTCCTTATTACTTCAACATTTAGTGGAGTTAAAAATTCCCTCAAAGTAAAACAACCAGTCCTCTGGAGACACCACAGTATCAATGCCTACCGAATGTTCATCTTTAAAAAGGGGTTGATCTATGGTTTTCCAGAAGAGAGTAGATTTTTTGGTTTCAGCTGCCTGGACCAGGTTTTCCCAAGCCATCTCTCTTATCTCTATTTTCCTGGCCTGTAAAACTTGTTTATAACGTTTTCTAAGGTTTCTAGTCTTTTCACCATTTCTAGGTTTAACTTTCAATTCATCCTTCAAGGCTCTGTTCAATTTCGAGCATTCCTGGTTAAACCTTCGTAGTCAGAAAACCTTATTATTCCTTTGTTTCGTTTTTTTAAATCTCAGTGTTTTATCTATACCCATTGTGATATTATTAAAAGCAGTAACAACTTCAACATTATCAGAAGATTCATCTAAACAGATTTTAATGTCGCGGTCGCTATTTTCAATCAAATTTTCCATAAAAAGAACAGGATTAACGCCAGACCACTTAAAAGAAGTCACATTTTTGCCTTGGGATCTTATATCGGCAGCCGCAGGACATTGTTTTTCTGTAAAATATAAACTCGATTTTAATGTTAACAGTATGGGGTGGTGATCGGTAAATAGGCTATGTACAATGGTACAATCGTTCACAAAACGCCTACGATTCATAGATATCAGAAAGTGATCAATACAAGATGAAGATGTGGCCCCCTCGTACGTGTATAGGTCAGTAACCCTATCATTGTCATCCAACTTCATTGCTTCCAGCCCATATTTATGCATCACATAATAAAGTGATTCGCCATAGGGGATATGTAAAAAATGGGTAATTTGGTCCGCTGAATAATCCATGTGGCCACATTGATCAACTGTCGACACCTTACATAACTCTATGTTGAAATCTCCACCCCATATCAAAATATAGTCATCCTCCAGCCTATTCAAAAATATATCAAGTTCCCCCTCAAGCATGGTTATTTTACCTGGTCTAGTGTTGTTAAAAATGTTGTTGTAGAAGTTAACCACTACGATGTTTTGCTTTCCTTTCCCACTAAATAATAAAAAGTGGAAATATTGTGAATTGGTAAACATTTTCTTTAGAGTCAGAGGGGAGGTTACGGAGAGTAATATGGACAAACCTCCACTCGCTCTTCCAGCCTTAGAAGGAATTGCTTTAGTAAAAAAGGTTTTAAAACCATTTACATGGAAAGGTTCGGTAAGCCAGGTTTCCTGGATCAAAATTCAATAACGGTTTTGTATGCTATTTAACCATAAGGTTTCGGATAATTTACTTTTGATCCCTGCTACGTTCCATGAAAGGAATTGTAACAATCCTAATGATTGACAATCTACTAAATCATTGCAAAGGCAATTACTAGAAAGGGCGGGTTCTCTATTAGTGCCCAGCAATATATTTTCAGTCACTAACACGCCTTCTGAACTAGGAAAATGAGGGGAAAGGTCACATTCAACTAGCATATTCTGGAGACTAGTGGGGGGAGGAGATTTTACTTCATCCAAGTGGGATACATCTAAGGGCGTTAATACCACTGGGTCTTCCAAAGTTCTTACAGGCAACTGAGGCTGATTGATTAGTGTGGATTTTAAATGTAGTCAGTCTACCTCACTGCAGCGTCGTAGGAGTTCAAGTCTATTTGGCATGAGTGGGATTATATCATTGTTGATGCAATGTTGTACTCTGTTGGGTTCTGGGTGTCTCTCTGTGTTTGAACTATAGAAATAACCGAGGGGTACTGCAATAATTGTTTTAGGAACATATTCTCTAGACCATCTTTGTTTCATAGCAATCTCGTCTAACAAGCGAGCCACCAGCTCCGGATGTCCAAAATTTACTACAATACAGTCACCCTTACAGCTTTTTACTGTACTACCCACCCAACCCACTCTCCTAAGCATTATTATTTCCCGAGATAGAACTCCAGTGCTACAATGGATATTAAAGGAGAACCAATGAACCACATGATTTTTCAAGGATCCCCATACATTTGTACAATTTTCAGCTAATCGAGGAACATCTTTTAAAACAATGACATAGGGGGTGGCCTGTGGGGGTAAATTCAAAGTACCACCCTGGGACTTCTTTGGCTGGTGATCAATTTGTGAACCGGGCTCATTAATAAAACTTTTTTGAGGATTTCTATTTGTCCCTTTATCATTTGTACTCTGGCTAGATAGACCTAATGACCTGGCCCACCTCATAATTCACAGGGTGTTTATCAGATGCCGCCTTCCCTGTTTCATTGTCAATTGCTTTACTTATAGCCACTGTTGCTTTCTTAACAACATCTCTCTTTGGCAGTGCTTCAATGCATGGTCTGCTGATGTTTTGTTGTTTAAAATCTATGATCAATTCAGAAAGATGGCAAAGGTCCTTTTGTACTGATTTAAGTTCAGACATGATGCGTCATTCAATTGAATCAATTTTCCCATGCAGTTTCTTAATTGAGGTATCAATACCCGGCATATTTAGTGATAAGTCCAAATCTCCAGCCCCAGTCCCAGTACCCCTTTTATCATAATTTACATTTTTTCCTCTTTTTAGTTTGGATTTCTTGGGGTTAGTCTTAGGGCTGCTCTTTGCCAAAATAGAGTGTTGTTTGCTCCTTCTAGCCGGTAGTGAGGAGTGATCAAGTGCGTCAGACGCTGTGTAAATTTCCAGTGGGTAGTGTAATACACTTGGGCCTGCAATTTGTCGAGGATTAGCTTTGGCGTTATTATGGCCATCACTTTGTTTACTACTATTTCGTTGATCATGATCTTGAGCTCCAACCCCAACATTCTCTGTGCCAAAATTATCATCCTGGGCATGATCCTCGAGTGTGATTTTCGCTGCCCTTTGTGCAACATTTAAAGCTGTTTTAGTAGCCACTTGGACTATCTCGTCGTTTAAAATTCCCATAGCACCGTTAAGATAGTTCATAATAGGTGCTGTTTTTCCCGTAGACTTAACTTTGTCTAAGGCTAATTTTCTCTTCCCCATTGTTTTAATAGAATTCTGGGCAGACAGTTAATGTAATGGATTTTCGTTCTTACCGATGTGGATTATCCTAGATGATAGGGCCAAGAGGTGTTGCCCAGTCCAGCCTTGTCAGGTCTCGGACGGGCTCAGACAGGCCCACCCCTGGCCCGGGCTTCGCCTGGGCACTGCCCCCGCGCGTCCCATGGTGTGGAAGCTCTCTCCGGCTCTTGAACGCCTCCTAGTGCATTCAAGCTCTGTCAGCGGCAGTCGCGCTGTAGGGCACTTGGGGGATGTGGTTTCTCCTCCCCTTGCCCTCGTTGATGCAGGCTTTTGGTGGCGGTAGAATGCTGGCACTCTCCTTACACCCGTTGAATGACACACACACAACCGCTGCAATAACAGTGAGTCCATTTGTGGTGTTTTCAATGTGTTTATGTGTGTTTTGAGCACAAACATTTTACACATTGCCTTTGGGATAAGCCTATCTGCCAGTGGCAAGCTACCAAGAGGGTGAGCAGGGGTTATCTAAAGTTTGAATCTCCCTTACTCTGATTAGAAGCAACGGTCCCTAGTTGGACAAAGGTGCATAACTCTGCCAATTAGAGACCCCCATTTCTAACAGTATTTAACAGGTGGAATGCGCAACTGGATAGAGATGGGGATGCAGTGCTCCCATACATCTCATAATCTTTGCTGTTTATAGGATAATTGGAATTTATGAGTCTTTTAGAATGATGGCCAAAATAGTCCAGGCAACTCAGAAATGATAGCGGTGCCTGAAGGCCACTTTCACAGGGTGGCCACACAAGGGCAGCAAGGATTTAAATAACCATAAACCTACGATTACAACCAAGTCACTCCTGTCCTCGTCTTATTAATTAGAAATTGAGATAATCCTATCTAACAGTCAGAAAAAAGAACAAGGGAATGCTGACGCTCTACCCCACCCATACCACCAGGAGTACATAGGTGTATTTATCCAGCATTCCTTCTGTTCTTTTTTTCCATCTACCACCAGAAAGGGACGAGTCCGGAGGCTCTGGCATGGCTGGAGCACCTGGCACGATGAGAGATGTCTCCACAGCCGGGCGGCAGCGACGATACTGGTGGCCACGTCTCCTTCTCTGTGGTACTTGGAGGAAGACATGCGGAGCATTCACAATGGATTCTTTTTCTTCCAGGGCTATCTGGTGGAGGTGGATGTGGGCTTTGCACCTACTAGACTGCTGGGCACGATGGGAGGCGTCTGATTGGGTTTGGGCTGCTGGCTTACTGGTTGTCCTGGGGAAACATATAAAGTAGAGCTTCCGGAGAATTCTTGTCTGTCTCACGGTGTGACAGGTAGAGTGACCGGATGGAATGGGTCAGGCATGTTGCAGTGCAGGGAGCGCCTGTTCTGGTTGCATCAGATGGTGTTGGTGGGGATAGAGGAATTCAGTTGCCTACATTAAGCCCGTCCTGGGGTGAGTACTACACAGTGGTTTTGGTGTGCCTACATGTTTTTGGTAATCGTAGTGCTTGCCTGTGTTCTGTGATTCCTGATCTGGGAAGCTTTACAGGACATGGGTGGTGGAGTCAAACCCAAAGACTCATCCCAGTTCAGCCCTCTCATTCTTCGGGTTCAGATCAGGAGAGTCATGGGGCAGAGGAGCACAAAGGCAAATACATTAATAACGGCATGTTGGTTGACTTTGCTGAAGCATGTGAAGTCCAATATGGGACTTCATGATTAGGAGTTTCCGAGCACTTCTGAGGGTTCTCTGCTTTGCCAGTTCCAGAGTACAGCCAGGATGGATGTCCCTGTCCACACTTACATCCATCCTTACATCCATGTGGTGATGAAGAGGGAGTGGAGGGACCAGGATTGAATCATGCTTCCCTGATTCATGGACAAGCTGTACCCACTTCAGAACATGTCTAAAGAGTTGCCAGACTCTAATCCCATGGATTCCCCTTTTTTGCTGAGTGGAGGGGCATCTTTTTTTTCTAGTAGCTATTCATATCTGGGGGTGGACAATGGTGTGGCAGGTGCTCTCAGTAGTTTCGTTTCTCCCTCCCAGGAGGTGGCAGCACAAAGGGCTCCCCAAGCATTTAGCTTTAAGTCATATGGAGGCATGGGGGGAATTTCCAGCACTGGTGTGGATCTCTTTAGTTGTCTACCCATGAAGTGTTCCCTGACAGATGTGCTGCAGTTTCTTTGGGAGGGTTTTGAGAAGCATTTGGCTGTTTCGACCTTACGGGCCCAGTGGGCTGCGGTTAGGGTATTTCATTCCCCTAGGGACAGTTTGCCGAATGTGGACGATTTGGTCTCCTGGTTGCTGAGGGGTTTTCCTTTGTCTCGTCCTTTGGTGAGGCCTCTGTTCTTGTAGTGGGACCTGTCTCTTGTTTTGTGGGCTTTGGTTGTGACTCCCTTTGAACCGTTGGACTTGGTGAACATCAAGTTTGTCTCTTTGAAAGTTATTTTCCTGGTTACCATCACTTCGGGCAGGTGCCTGGGTGAGTTGGGGGCTCTGATAGTGAGGGATTCCTTCATGTTCATTTCTGAAGAAGGGATTGTCTTGCATTTGGATTCATCCTATGTGCTCAAGATTGCTTCCCAGTGCCATCATTCCCAGGAAGTGCTTTTGCCTGCTTTGCGGGTTGAGCAGGAGTCCAGGGATGAACTTCCGTGGTCTTTCCTGGATGTCAGGTGGGCTTTCTGTACCTATCTGGATCGTACTAGTCTGTTTTGAATGTCAGACTCCCTGTTTGTTTCCTTTGAGGTCTCCTACCGGGGTGGGAAGGCATCTTCTTTGTCCATTGGACGTTGGCGGAAGCTGGTAATTGAGTTAGCTTACTCTCTTTTAGGATCTCCTGCCGTGGTCCAGGGGCGTTCTTCTCAGAGGGTGGCGGCATCCTGGGCCGAGTTGCGGGGAGTTTGCCTGCCTGAGATTTGTAGGGCCACTATTTGAACATCCCCTAGTACATTTGTGCGGCATTACTGAATCCAAAATTTGCTGTGTGATCATACTAGTTTTGATTTGGGAGTGTTGCAGGCTGGAGCTCCTGAATTTCTGACTTTGTGTTTCAATAAATCACTTGGACCCTGCTGTGGACCTTGTGTCATTGCTGTCTGATGATAATGAATGCTGGTGTATTGCGTGGGTATTCTCGAGTTGAAATGAATGGAACTAGGACATGAGGGACCTGGTGGTAATGCATATTACGTACCAGTAATATTCATTACTTCTGGTCCCGTTGTCCTTGCCCCATTCATTTCTTCCCCCCCGGATGGTCAGCCTCGTTTGGGGCTTGATAGTTCAGAAGGAATGATGGGGTAGTACACTTATATACTCCCAGTGGGAGGGGTGGGGTAGGGTTCCAGCATTCCTTTCATACTTTTTTTCTGTCTGTAAGATAGGATTATCTCAATTTGTAATGAATTGGACGGGGACAACGGGACCAGGAGTAATGAAGATTACTGGTAAGTAATTGGGCATTACAATGTCCATTCAGTTTTGGAGTTGATGAAGGAGGATGCCATGGTCTCTGCTTTAAAGTGCTGTAGACAGATCAGGTGCAACTAAGGCACACAAAAGGCTCAGTCATTAAATATGAGTTGGTCTCCCCAGAAGTGTATGATGGTGTTTAGAGTTTATTCGGTTCCACATGAAAGAGAGATGGGATTTGATCGCTATTCTAGGACCCTGAAATGGTTTTTTAATAGTTTAGGTCTTGCACACCTGCGCTGAGTTACTTCAGGGTGGTGTGTTTGAGGTTCTGAGGAAACTAGCCATCACAAGGTGAGTTACTGAAGAGATTTCTTTTTATTGATAAAAGGACAGGTAAGTACAGTTTAGAAACTCAGATTCACACCTCTGACAATGTCTACATTCCTTATAGTGGACTCAGGAAGAGGTTTTCTGCATGACGGAGATAGTTTGCCTATGGGCAAACTCTTCAAGAAATAGCAATGCATTATTCAGACCCCCCAGGATATGGCGGCATGGTTTCGCAAATTTAGCAGCACAAAAATGGAAATTTAGCGGCACAAATATGGAAATTTAGCGGCAATTTTGCGGCATTTTATTTGGCCATTTTTCCTACAACAAACAGAGATATCTTAGCTTTTTTAGTTATTTAACAACATGAAGCTATGTATATTTGGTTTAATTACAATGTAGACACTTTGTTTCCCTCGAAAAGCATTCTCTCCCTTCTTGCTGTGAGTTGTGCCGTGTTCCTTGCAGGCGTTTGCACGGCATTTGCACGGATCGGACGATTTCGCGATTTTTTTGCAAATCGCAAAATCGCGATAAGCTGGAGGGTCTGGCTAACAAACGTACTCGCGGCGGGGAGCATCCCCCGCCCCCCCCCGGAACTGCAGACAAGGGATCATAAATAGTCTCGAGCCGCTGGTCCATTTTTGGTAGCAAGCAAGGACAGTGCTCCTCCCTGGCGTAGCTTGGGAAAGACACTGATAATGTTAAAGAAAGATTCGACTTCTATAACACTTTACACTGCCGTTGGAGAAAACGGCATGGTTAACCGACAAAAAAAAACTGACACTATCTTACACTATCAGTGGTCACAAGTCTAGGTTCCTGTGTAGGAGTAGACCTCTCAAAGCCTGGGTATCAAAGCTGTAACATGCATGAAAAAGCAATGGTTAGTGGACTTAAGAAATACCAGCATGAAGCTGCGCAATCTCTCGGGTGTAAGGTGTGGCAAGTGACCGAGTGCTGCTGTAGAGTGAAGTAGGTCTAAAGTGACAACTCACAGGGCAGAAAAAACAGCTGGCAGCTTAGCGTTCGAAAATGAAACCTGAAGAAGAATTTGTAGAGTTGTTTGCAGAGAAAACAATATCTTAATGGTTTCTAATATCGATTAACTTGATCTGAAAAAAATTATTGTGGTGTTAACGTGCACTCGGTTATTCCTCCAGCTCCTCTCCCTTTCTTTCCTCCTGCAGACCCCCCTCCCCCTTTCGCTCTCTCACTCTCCCTCTCCCTTCCTCCCTCCTCCCTCTCTCTCTCTCTCTCACTCCCTCTCCCTGTCTCTCTTCCTCCCTCCCTGTCTCTTTCTTTCTCTTCTCTCTCTCTCCGTTCCCCATTCAGATGTTCCTTCCTCTAGTTTCTATTCTCTCTCTTCCCCCCTCCTCCCTCTCTCTCTCTCCCTGTCTCTTCCTCCCTCCCTGTCTGTCTTTCTTTCTCTTCTCTCTCTCTCCGTTCCCCCCTTCAGATGTTCCTTCCTCAAGTTTCTATTCTCTCTGTTACTCCTCTAGCTCCCCCCTCTCTCTCCGTCCCCCCCTTCAGACGCTCCTTCCTCCATCTTCCAGCAGTCACCGGGCTGGAGCAGTCTCTAATCCGCGAGGACATATTCCTGCCAGGGCGAGGTGCGCCTCCTGCCGAGAGAGCCCCGTAGCCCCTCTCGGAGAAGGGCCATCAACATTTCATTGTCACGGTGGATTACGGGAGCCATAATGAAGGGATTAGCGGGGCCCTCGAGTTTTCAGGCCGAGGGCCTCTCCTCCTGTGACCTCACCCTGATGATAGCCGTAGAGTGCGTGGGGCCTAAACAGGAAATAAAACCTCACCGGATCCAACACATCAAACGCCCATTTCATGCATCCGGTATGCGAGACGGAAAGGAGACGTTGCTGCTGACTGGCTACAAAAACGGCAGATTTCGCGGCCGTTTTTGTAAATATCGCGGCATTTGCACGGATCGGCCGATTTCGCGATTTTTTTGCAAATCGCGAAATCGCGATAAGCTGGAGGGTCTGATTATTAGTTCAAAAAGATTCTTAGTGAAGCCTGAGTTTTTATGAATCTTAGTAGAAGTACTCTTCTTTTTGTGACTTATGGTGTGACTGTTTCTAATATCTATAGGGCTCATTCCACCTCCTTTAGAATGTTGGCTCGACGGTTACAGGTGGGCAGGGGAATGAAAGGAAGTGTTTGATGTTATCATTTCATTGATCAGTTCAGTTCATTAAACTTTATTCTAGGGGTGGGCGGAATTTGCGTAATCGCGTTACGCAAACCTTCGTGAAAATGTAAAAATCTCCACGAGCACACGGAAATATTGTGAAGACGTAAAGTGCTTGTCCCACTGTTCGCGATGTTTTTTGCGTGATCGCATTGGATATGTGTTGCCAACTTGCTCATGCAGTCGCTAATGGGCGCGGCCATCTTGTTTTCACTTGTCCCGCCTGCTCGCGATGATATTTCCTGTTCCTGATCTTAGACTCTTGCGGTGTCAGATGGTGAGGCGAATAGCGTGATCGCGATCTCTCGCGACCAGCTACCAACATCTCGTGAAGCACGCGAACCGATCAAAAAACTCGTCGGTGAACGCGGGGATCCTGGTAAGGCGATTGCGCGTGTGAGAACGCATTTTCAACGCTGGGAATCCTGGAAATTTTGACATTTTCGCACTCTCCGCGGAACGCGAAAATGTCAAAATATCGCAATTTTCACGAGGGGAACGGAATTTGACGCCCACCCCAACTTCATTCAAACTTAAGGTAAAATCATAAAAGTATACAACACATGCAACAACAGTAGATCTAAAAGTACACATCTACATATATAGCAGCAACAATACATAAGAAGACCTCAGATAAATGACATCAAATGTAAATTTTTATAAACAGTTTAAGAAACAGTTAAAAAAAGTAGAGCTCAAAAGACCCACATTATCACAACAGTAACTAAGGGCTAGATGTAGGTAAATAGGTTTTACCGATTTTAAAATACTGAATTTTACTGATTCAGTATTTTAGAATCGGTAAATCCTATGTAGGTAAAGATTCGGTAAAAATTAATGAATCGTAAAGAATCGGTAATTACAGGATCAGTATTTACCGATTCGGTAATTGCCATTCATTCCTATGGGCCTGGAGGCCCATAGGAATAAATGTCAATTACAGAATCGGTAATTACCGATTCTGTAAAATTGGAAAAAAAGTCAAGGGTGGCAGGGTGTCACTTTGACACCCTGCTGCACCCCTGATTAGTGCTTGTGTGCACATGTGGCACACATACATGCCCTAAGGGCATGTATGTCTGTCACATGGCACAGGTGTAAATGCACATATTTGCATTTACATAGAAATTCGTTATTTACCACCAACTAATAGTTGGTGGTAAATAATGAATCCTTAAAGCCAAGAAGCACTGTTTACAGTGCTTCCTACATCTCATTTACCGATTCGGTAAATACCGAATCGGTAAATGATGATTTGGAAAACACCAAATCGGTAAATACTGATTTGTTATTTACTGAATCGGTTAAAAAGCCTCCTACAGAGGAAAAGGCTATCACCGGTCGGTAACGCCCGAATTCGGCCATTTCCGACCGGTAAAAGCCTTCTATATCTAGCCCTTAATCCCTGCATTACAGACTTATTGGATAGTTGAAAGGATATCAGAAAGAAAGCAAGAAATTGGTGATGCTAGCAGCTGTAGATAAAGATATGTCAGTCTGATTTGCCTAAAGTTTGCTGAGAACAGCACAGACCTGATATACTTGTGGAGTAAGTAGGAAAACATAAGACACACAAGTACAATATGCTTTGAGTTACAGATCAAAATGTGATCACAACTACAAAAACACAAATTGGGCAAGTTACACCAGGCCCCCTTCAGGAACAAAAGCTGGTGAAAAAGATCTAGCCTTAAAAATGTTAGAAGATGTTGTTGCCTATTAGACATATTCAAGAGGAGATAGGGTGATAATCCACTTAAAGATTTAAGCATGGCTTACTTCCGAAAGGTCTGTTTTGTCGAGGCAGAATTTTCCCTTTCAGAATCCAGCCTTTAATAAAAAATCTTTTTAACCCATGCAAGGACTTTTTTGTTATTCCTCAGGGATAAGAATATAGGCCTGGACTTACTTCTTCCTTGAACAATTTTTTTTATGTATTGTAACCATGAAATGTGAGCCACATTGTCTAAGAGCAAACAATGCTGAAGATTGATCCTTTTAAAATGCAAATCCTCTTTATACCAAACTGAACACTACATTAAGAGAGGACAAGTCAAGTCAAGTCAATTAAGCTTTATTCGATTTTAAATTACGAAATCATAAAAGCATACATTTAAAATCCAATGTTAAAAAAGATCTATACATTTAGAAAATTGGCAATATGAAAAATACTATAATACAATTCATGCAGGACCAAAGGTTATTATGGAAGTCACTCCGCACGGTTCGTTTTATGTAACCAATGTCAATAATAGGAGAGATAGGACATATGTATGTGCATATTCAGTTTGAAGTATTTACAATTTCTTTATACACTATGTACAAACTTTTAGGTCACTTTCTAATATAGAAAACAATCAACATGCGTATACGTTATATAGTGTTCCGGTATCTAATAAGTAGTTTTAAAAAAGAAGAAGATGGTAACATAGTCATTCTCTAGTTTTTTTAACTTAAGAAATGCCACTCTGCAGCTACGTAGCCCCCAGGCCTTCAATATAGGTTTCAAAAACCTCTTCCTCTGGGTCAGGTAAAACTTGCAGAACAATATACAGTGGATGTTTGATTGGTATGAAATATCATTGCATAGACAAATTACCCTGGCCCTTGACCAATCATTACGTTCTGAAAAAGTTATCAGTCTGAAAAAGGTTTCAGTGCGGAAACGGGTCAACAACATGCGAGTGTAACAACTTGGCTCTAATAACAAATAAGGTTCCTGCGCTGATGGTAAGTAGCTGGTTATCCTCAACTGTACATTTGACCTTTTCCTGGAGCCACCTCTTATTATCTAGATATTCCAAGACTATCTTTTTCAATGTGCTTCTAGGAACAGCTTCCATGTTACTGGATTTTCGAAGAATACCGGGTGTCCGTTCTCATTCAACATTTGTTTTACATAATTGATCCATTTTTAGGTTGGCCTCTCCATCTAGCTTAAGGCAGCCTATGATGACATCTCTATTTAAACTTGTCTCAGGTGTTACCCAAACTTTATGCCACAATAGTAAGGGGGAGGTTTTAATAGTATCAGAAATATATGGTTGGCCCACTTCACTATGGGAGGTATAAGTAGCTATGGACTTGGGGGCTGCTAATAGATAGCGAATAAAATGATTCTCGCAGAGTTGAATCTGCTCCACCTGTTCAATTCCGCAGATACCTGCCCCATAATTACCAGTAGAGACACATTTTGATTTATAAATTTGTAAAAGTTCTCCAACCGGTCTTCCACCCAATTTTTCCGCAAAGTTTGTCAGCGCTCCTGTGACCCTGGAGAAGGCTAGTTTCCTTGCAGTCTCTGCTGCCTGCCATGAACCATTTCTATCAAAATTAATTCCTAAATAGGAAAATCTGTTGGTACTCTCAATCTTATTCCCCTCCAGGAAAATCAGGCAGGAGGTCCTCTTTGTCCTAATTCCACAGGTCATGGAGTAAGTTTTGGAAACATTACCTTTTAACCCTCTGCAACTCATATAATCAGCAAATGTAATTACCGCCTTTGAAGGCCAACCCTGGTCCATGACATTATTGCGGCATCGTCCGCATACAGGAAGATTGGTACAGGGATGCCCCTTACAATTGGGTAGTCATACTGAAATTCAATGAGATGTTGACCAATGGAATTAATATACAGGGTAAAATGGAGGGGTGCTAAGATGCACTCCTGTCCCACGCCCCTCCTTATTTCAAACTTTGCTGAACACTCACCCTTCCTACCATACCGTACCCTAGCACCCACCCCCTATACAGTTCCTTGACAAATGAAAGGATTTGTCTATCCATGCCAATGTCACTAAGTATCATCCATAACTTCCCGTGATCCACACAATCAAAAGCGGAACTTAAATCAACAAAAGTAACAATAAGGTTTCCTTCTTAGCCTGTGTGTATTTGGCTATTAAAAGTGCGAGGTTGAGGCTCTGTTCTATTGTTCCTCTACCCGCCCGGAACCCATATTGAAGGTTAGAGATAACGTCATTTTCCTCCGCTCACTCTTTAACCTATTTAGGATTATCCGACCTGCCACCTTCATCAATTCATCTAATAACGATATAGAACGGTAGCAGGCGGGGTTGTTCCTATCCCCTTTTTTTAAAGATCGGGATCACGATGGCGTCTGGCCAAGTTGGGATGAATCTAGACCTATTTGAACAATTTAGCACGTTGGTTAGCAAAGGTGCCCATAGGTCGATCTCAAATTTATAGACGTCAATCAGGACGCCATCCGAACCGGGTGCTTTTCCTGGGGAGCTTTCCTTGATTGCCCTTATAGCCTCCTCACACTCAAATACAATGCCCAGGGGGAACACACTAGATGAATTATTATCATCAGATGTACCAATTACATTTTCAGTTGGTTCTCCGGAGTCATCTAAGTTAGCCTTATTATAGAGGCCCTTGAAGTGTGTCACCCAGGTTTCACCTGTGATTGCTAGGTCAATTACATCTGTCTCCTTACTTTGTAAGATCGGAGCATTAACCGCTCTCCAGAAAGCTGTGTTATCTTTTCTTTGGCAAACTTCATGTAATGCCAACCATGCATCCCTCTTTAGTTGTTTTTTCCTGGTAGTTATGGCAGTATGATAAGACTTTCTGGCTTGCCGAACCAATTCAATTGATCTTGGGGAATCGTGTAGGGCAAGTTTCAGGTTAGTAAGTGCCTTAGTGCAACCCTCATCAAACCAGTTATGGACTTTATTTGTACTGCGGCTGTATTCCCTTGTTAATAATTTTTGTGATTCCGCTACGATTTTATTAAGGAATCAAGAACTGTGTGGCTTTCCTCTTTTTGTGAAAGGCAAGTTACCATATGGTCGTAAAAATGTATCACTAGATTTTGAAGAAAAACCACAGGCTCGACTTTATCCCATTTAATGAAATATCCGTTTCTACTAGCCAGGCTGATCGGGGGATCATAAGAAACGTTTCCCGTCGATTTTTGTTCAACCACATTAATTTTTATACCAAGGGAGATGGGGTATTGATCACTCAGTATGGTATCAAGTATTCCCCAAGATGATACTAGCTCTGAATATCTCAAGGATAAGAGGGCAAAATCGATAATCGAATTGCACCCTCTCCCATTAAAGGTGGGCTGAAAAGGTATTACAGGTGAACATAGTTCGTTAACATATGACAGATTAAAATGGAAGATCAAATAATTTACAAATCCCCTAGTTTTGAGTGAATGAAATGGGTGGGGGTATCCTCCTTGTTGTCCCCTAGTCCGCAAATACCAGCGGCACCACAGGGGCATAAGGTACATTTAAAATCACCCACCCAGAGCAAAACCATGTCTCCAGCCACCTGTTCCTCCAATCTAAATAGATTGCTCAGGAGATTATTTATAACATTTTCCAGTAGGGGTGTTGGGATGTGATAATAAAAATGTATTGTCGCTATGTTTTTTACGTCTCCCCAGGTGACTAGTAGGATCTGATAATACTCGGTTGACATGAATTTGGCAACTATGATCCCTCCCGAGATTGAAACATACATACACAGCCCCCCTTTATTTCTACCTTGTGAACTAGCAATGGTCGGTGTGTTAAAAGTTTGATACCCATTGATGTGTATTTCTTGAATGGACAACGTTTCCTGGAGGCATAGTATACTGTGCTTAGTTGCTATATCCAGCCATAGGGGATGGGTTACTTTGTCTGAAAGCCCCGCAACGTTCCAGCATAAAATGTTCTTCTTAGATATAATCACTTCTGGGGGTACCCTTTCGTGCTTCACGTTATTTGTACCATCTTTTATTCCCTTAATATATACTGGTCGTGTCGTTAATGGAGGATCTACTTGATGCCTTTGTACTTTGGATTTGTCTAGAAGAGTCCTCTTTCGGGAGTTAATAACAACTATATCTAATTTATCTTTGCCATTCTTTTTTGTCTCATAACTTTCTACACTTTCCTGCACCTGGTGCCTATTTAGTTCTATCAATAGCGGGCTGGTCGTCTCAAGGAATTTCTCCCCCCTTCAGTTCTTCCCTTGTCTGTCTTGATCATCCATGCCTGATAGAACCTCATAGTGAATATGTAAAGGTATGCTCCACCTCGGTGTGTATCTGGCTTGTTGCGTTCTGCCCTGATGGTGTATGGGGGTCCTGCCTATAAGTGAGCGTGGGGGATAAAAGTCCCCCAGTGGATTAATACTTATAGAATTGTAATGTGTAGAAATACGTCTACTTCTTAACAGAATATCATATACAAGTCTAGGGTCACTGAAGGTCAGGACTATGCAGTCTCCGGGCGAAGTCTTGTTTTCCCTTCCCACCCACGCTACACTTCTTGCCATTTTAAAGCAATTAAAAATTCATTATTTACCCCGTTTGATTTCCCAGCCAGTGTAGGGACCTATTCCTAAGTTCCCTCCAAGTTTGCTTTGCTGGTGATAATATAGGTACATTAGCCAGTACCACCACGTAAGGAGTGGCAGTGGGAGGTAAGTCTAGATGGTCCCTCATGAGTGGATTGTTAAAATTAGATTGATCTTTGGAAATGGTGACAAGACTTTCGATCTCATTGGAATCGGCTGCCTTGATTAAGGGGTTTGTTGGATCAGAATGCACTGATGGTATATTTCTACTGTTCTTAAGTCTAGGATTTATTTGTGTGTTGTCCACAGATAAAGATGTTATATTTGCCATAAATAGATCGACTATGGGCTGTAAGTTAAATATAACTTTCTCTTGGGTGCCAGACTGTGTCCGCCTTTCGTTATCTACTCTTGTTATGGGGTGTTTCTCTTTAAGAGCCACCTCCAAGTTTGTCATTCTATTGGCCAGGGACTCTAATGCCTCAACCAGAGTGCAGCGAAGAGTATCTATGCCCTTCATGAGATTTTCAATTGCAATTATATTGCGCTCAGTTTGGGTAGGCGGGTTTGTCTTACCAGAGTTTTTATTAGCCCTGCAAGTATGTGTTTTTATGGCAGATTGTTTCCCTTGAGCCTTTTTCTATTAGGATGCTCCTAGGGAGGACTTATGAGAATAATGCTTGCATTTTTCATAGGATTGTTATTACCCCCGCCGTACTTAGGGGGTTCTTGGGAGGTTTATTCGGGGGTTGAGCCTCTTCGTCTTCATCTGAGGAGCTCACTTCAATGTCCCCTGAAACCTGTTATACGCATCCATTTTTAGCTCTAACTTGCGTGTGATTCTCTCTCGGGGGGACATCCTGGAGTTGTGTGGGTGCTATGGGTTCTACATCCAAATAGCTTATCTCTTTCCCCAAAGTCTCTTCAACATTAATGATCTGTTTTTCTATCACACCCATGCCTCCCACCAAGTATGAGAGCAATGAAGATTGGCCCCCGGTTTGTAAATCTTGGGGACCCTTAACATAAGCTTTAGTCTTCTTTCTTTTACTCATATTGTATCCCATAAAATTACTTCCTAATATGCCCAGTAATCACTTAGTTAGACACTTAGTTAGACCAATGCCCCAAAAGATACAAAATATGTAACAATAAAATACCCGGTCTGGGGCCAAAAAGTTAGGGGGAGGGCCCAGCCCGGCCTCCTTTGGGCTCCGACAGGTGTGGACGGGCCCGCCCTTGGCCCGGGCGAGCCCGCGTGCGTCCCGCACCGCGGGAGCCCCGCTCCGGTTTTTTAGTGCGGTTGACTCCACCCCCTCCACTCGCATAAACGCTCTGTCTGTTGGATGTTGTAGTAGGCAATGTGCGGTCCAAGCCTTCAGAGGAGGAGGGCAAGAGGCGGCAAGGGGTTGGCAGGCAAGAGTGATGGCCAGCAAGGGTCCCGGCAGAATGTGGCATGCAAAGGAAGTCTCCTGCCGGCAGAAATCTCCTCAGCAGTGGCGATCATGAAAAAAGGTAATTTCGAGAATTAAACGGCGTCCCGTGCCGCGGGAGCCACGCTCCGGTTTTGTAGTGCGGTCGGCTCCAGCTCCCCTCCACTCCTCTCGCGGGACCAGGCTGCCTGTTGGATGTTGTAGTAGGCAATGCACGGTCCAAGTCTTCAGAGGAGGAGGGCAAGAGGCGGCAAGGGGTTTGGCAGGCGAGAGTGATGGCCAGCAAGGGTCCCGGCAGTCTGTGGCACGCAAAGGAAGTTTCCTCCTGGTAGATCCTCCTGGCAGAAATCTCCTCAGCAGTGGCGCTCGTGAAAAAAGGTAATTTCGAGTTTTAAACGGCGACAAACTTGGATAAAATCTGCAATATATGGCATACCTAACTCTTCCCTTGCAATTTTGGTAGGGATTCCAAGACCTGAACAAGGGCAAGTAAATATATCGGGAATTGCATACTCCCAAATTTTATTGCTAAAGGTGGGCATCAGAACACATTTGGCCTGATACACATCAAGTAATATTTTCAGGGACTTATGCCCAATCTGCTGTGTAAAATCTTGAAGCCCAGAAATTGCATGTAGGAGGGCCCCTCTATTTTTAAACAAAAGTGGTTTCGAGTTGAGGCCTAAATTGAGGAGGAAGCCCAGGTAGGACAAATTTCCCTAACCTGACGCTTAACTGAGGGCTTACGACATTTGACATTCCTGGGACCCACTACCACTTAAATGTGTGGATAGGTCCAAGCAACACATAAAATCAACAAATGCATCTACTAGATGTTTCAGGCTCCTTGCCTGTGAGGGCTATTGAATCCGCTTCATCAGCATGTAATAAAACTAGTATGACTCTCTCCCCTGCTTTAGGGACATCAGCTTCAATTTAATTAAGACCTCCTCTAGGTGATTAATGTACATAATAAATGAGAGGGGGCCAAGAATATATTCCTGATGAACATCTTTATTTATTTCAAAGGGCTGAGTACATACCCTGTCTATCTAACCACCCCTGTGGGATCTCTGTGTAAATCTCTCATGAAATTAATGAGACTGGGGTCCACCCCCAGGGACCCCTGCTCACCCACAGCCTGTCTCTATTGACACAGTCAAAGGCTGAGCTGAGATCCATGATGGCTAGATGGATCGATCCCCCCCTTAGCCCTTGTGTACTTATGGGGCAAAAGATACAGATTTAGATTTTGTTCTACTGTACCCTGATCTCAAACCATATTGCAAGTATGAAAGGATCCCTCTCTCATTGGCCCAATTGGATAGCCTCTCCAATATAACTTCCCCTATTATCTTCACCTCAATATGGAGTAACGATATTGGTCTGTTTCATGCTGGGTCCTGCCTTTCCCCTTTTTAAAAAATCGGGTTTATAACACGCTTCCAGGCCTCGAGGTACGGACCTCTAATGACCACATTTATGTGCAGTGTTAAATCAGAGGCCCATCGATCCACCAGCAATTGCAACAGGTCACCTGGCACACCATTAGCCTCAGGGGCCTTGCTGTGAGGGAGCCCCAGTATATCCACTTTGACTTCTGACCACTGAAGAGTAAGTTTATCAGATTCAGGAGTGGGGTTTGGACCAGATGCTAAAGGGCCACACTCATAAAGAGCTGAAAAGTGATTTATCCAAGCCTGTGCCAGCACTGAAACTGCCTGGTCTGAGAGCTGAAGTCCTTAAGAAAGGAATTGGTTATGATCCTCCAAAACTTGGTGGTATCCTTAGAGGCACTAGCCTCTACTAGGTCTGACCATAGCTCCTCCTTAAATTGCAGTTTCCTAGTTGCAACTGCTGATTCATAGGCAAATCTTTTGATTTTATCCTAACTCAGGGGGTACATTTAAGTGAGGACAACAGCTCTCTCTTTGCCCTAGTGCAACTTTTATCCAACCATTTGCGAGGCTTAGGTGGACCTAAGGGTCCTGAGCGAGTGAGCACCTGCTTGACATATTCAAAAATAAAGTCATAAACAGTTAGTATATCCGAATACGGGGACATGCCATCAAGAAAGAGCCTAAACTGTTCCTGAAACGGAGCTTTAGCTTATTTGCCTTCAATTCCCCTGGGATGATGTCTCCCCATTTGATTCTATGGCCTTTATCCTTGGTATTGACAAAAAAATGTCACAGAACACTTTTCTCAACATAAAAGAAGCAGTCGAGGGATTGTGATCACTATACAAATTCCATTTAGGGGCAAAATCCATCAGGGAGGAAAAGAGCCCACTAAATACAAAAATATAATCACTAAACAATCTAGCTCCCTGACCTTAAAGGTAGGAACACCATTCGGCTGCAACAGTGCTTGCAAGGAGAGTAAGTTACATAAACAAAAATTTGCACCCAAATCATGTAGGGTAGTCCTTGGGGGAAGTGTTGAACATGCACCTGGTCAAATAAGATCCCCTCCGCATTCCTAGGATCATATAAAAAACAGTCCTTAGATAGGTGTAAATTAAAATCTCCAGCTAAAATGAATTTGATGTTTTCAATGGAGGAAGAGGAGAGAAAATCATCAAGAAACTTCCCAACCTCCACTAGAATATATGTGCCCCCATTCCCATGCAGGGGTAACATATTTTTTGATAAGCAGGATATTTTGCAAGTTGTCAAATATTAATAGAGCAACCCAAAAATGTGGAGCGTCAATAGGGATCATTTTAACATTGTGGGCTAGGCCCACTCTCACATGAGGGACTAGGCCCTCTCTGGCTCAACCACTTAGAGAGGGTATGTCCCTGATACTAAAGGACACAAAACCTTCCAGGAAGAATTCCCCTTTTGAGTCCCATGTCTCCTGCAAAAATAATAACAAAGGCTTCCAAGAAGACTACAAAACCGGAATCCTCTGCTCTACCCTGAATGCCCGCAATTTTCCAACTCAAAATACCCAGGTGATTGTAGGGCCCACTGGGGTTCACACAAAGCAAGGTAGTATGAACCACGGTCTGAGCCAGTCAGTCCAACTCATTCAGTCCTGACAGTGCTTCAAATCGATTTTGCAATGAAATTTGAGGACTACTGAACTGAGCCGAGTGAGTATTCTGTATTTTTGCTCCCTCCCTGGAAAAATCTGTTCCTTTTTGGTCCACATGAAACATTGTTTACTCCACATGTGTTACAATGCATGTCATTACCCTGCAGTTTTTTATTCCGCAAAAACTTTTACAATGCAGGGCTTTACAAATCATTACAACACATTCCCCATTACAATGCCTCAGTGGAGTTAGAATAGTAAATTGCGTTGTAATGGACAATGCAGTGTAATAGATTGCGTTGTAAATGTTTTTGTGGAGTAAAAACACAGAGTAATAGCACTTGTTGTTAATGCGTGCAGAGTAAAATGTCTTATTCTTGACCCACTCACTCTCTCAAAATGGGCTTATAGCAAAAGACCAGGGGAGAGAGGATTCATTCAGATGGAAAAGAAGTGATAAAAATTTGCTCAGAACAAAGCCTGGTCTCCATGAGTTTGCAAAGGTAACCACAAGGCAATACCCACCCATAGCCTTGGGGCTGTTTCCGATCCATCTTGTTTGCCTAATCATAATGATTTTCTCAAAAAAGCACTGAGATTGTGGAGTAGAAAGTTTCCCGTCTAACCAGTGTACAACCTTATTTTTTTACCTGGTCATAAGACTCAGCTTCAGCCTTTTTCAGTAGGGCTACATTCACTAGAACTAAAACGTAAGGTGTACATGCTGGTGGGAGTTGCAATATTGCTTCATTAAATGCAGGGGACGATCAATAACATCCCTGACCTGATGGACACCTTGCTCCCTAGAGCATTGGATATCCCTTCCTACCCCCCAGAGGATGCAAAGATAACAAAGCCTACTGACCAGCCACACAATGATCATTAGACCGAGCAATAGAATTGCCCGGGCATATACGCTCAACCATGGACCCCTTTTCTTGAGCTGAGTTGGCCAAATGATTGGGGATAATAATGAAGTTGGGTGAGATAACTAGGTGCAACCATTTCTTTAGTTTAAATAGTTGTATTATATTTAGGTATTATTACAGCATTGCAGAAAACGAGAGAAAAACCTAAAATGAATTCCGTTGCAGGTTTACATTATAGCCTTAAATGCAATCATAATTGAAACCATATACATGTAAACTTTTATTTAACAAATGGAAATTGTAATATTCACTACTGTACTCATTTAGAGATACTATGAATAGTATTAACTGTATGTGTAACCAAGGAGAGAGCCAGGATAATGTGGGGGTACATGCCTATCCCCAAGACTAATAACTAACAAACAATGTGGCCAAACCCACTATGAAAGGGCGTCTCACTGGTGTATGGGTGCCAGAAAAACCTTTGGGTTGTTAAAAGACCCCTTACCCACCAACCTAGTTGGTGGCATGCTTCATCATTTGGGTCCCGACCAGGGAGCCGAATGCCACCTGGTTGTGCTACGACGCCTGATTACACCGGAGCTGGTGTCGTGTGATGTGTGAAAGAAGTGGTAATAGTTAAAATTATCTCTGGGAGTCCTTGCAAATGTACTTTATTCTTTGCGGCTAAGAATAAGATGAAAAAAACTTTTAGGGCGGGCAACTGTGGAGATAAAATGCTACTTGTTGTCCAAAAGGTTGGTCTACATGTTTCACCCCCAGTGAAAAAAATGTGGGGGGGGGCTTTCATCCGGACCAAGTGCGTGAAAGTGAGTGTGTGTGTGTTATAAGTTAGGTGGTGTCAGTATACTCATGGACCCACAAGTAAAAAACCTGCAGGAAAAAGAAAGACAAGAGAACAAAACACATATAACATGAATGCAATATAAAATGCAATGATGTGCCACTGTGCATGTCTCAGGTAAGTTGGCACTCAGATGAGTTGGTAAATAGTAATTACTGGGTTAGTTACTACAGTGTTAGTATACACCGTAGTCATTTTAAATAAACGGAAATAAATAGAAAAGGGCACAAAAAAAGAAATTAATACAACATGATAAAAGAAAGAAAAAAGATGGGCTACTAATAATCTCAATCTGAAGTACATATTTATTCCTATAAGTAATAAACTATATAAAGTCATTCAAGTCAGAACTCATTAGGCTCATCAGTGTGAAACAATATAAACATAACATTAATTGTTTCAGAACCACAAGGTTAATCATTTTGATTAATAATGTTTAGATTAACTTAATGTATTTGTTTTATAGAGTGCCATTCAGGCAAAGCAAACATTTCCCATAGTACATAACTTTAAAAATTACCTTTACAAACGTTCTCACCCCTGTGAATAACACATCCTATTAATTCATCCCACCAGACAAATCACATTAAAACCAGAACCAATTACCCTGGCCCCTAAATAATACTGCGGTGACCTCCCAATGAGGCCACTTAAAACCCTACTATCTTATACCCACTAAACATCCTATAACTAATTTTTTTCTATTATTATATTTTCAAATAATTTATAACATAGTAACACATTTTTACAATTCATCACCCACAACTTTTCTTCGTTTACTTATCGAATTCAAAGAGATTTAATAACTGGCATTAAGATGGCCCTTCCATCCCTCAAAAATATGAACAAGATGGCATCTGCTTGAGTAAGCCAAGTGTAAGCCCTTCTGTCTAGAGTAGATCTACCCAGAGTTGGAAGCAAGATGATTAAGCACTTTTGCCGGCACAGGCCCGACACGAGCTCAGGAGCAAGCAATTTCCTGATGTTGGTTTTTTTTCTCGATGAAACCACATCAGAATGGATGGATGTAAGTCTGCTTGCAATAATTCTAATCTCTAGCAATAGCTCAGGGTAGCACTCCAGCCCATCATTATTTTGCTCACTATGGCACCTCAGTTTAGACCCAGCCATATGCAAATTAGTCTTGACCCGGCTCCTCAAGGAACAGTCATGCTTGAACTGCCAAGCCAGGTCCTCCCAAACTGGAACACAAGCAAACCAGTACCGGTCTTGCCCTAGTTATGGGCTAATCAGCTGGGTACAGCTTAGTTCCAGTGACACAGTGAGCATGGGCCCCACATCTGGGCATACCCATGCCACTTGGGGCAGTACATGAGGAGCTGGGAGACTGCTTGCAATAAGTCTAACCTCTTGCATTACCTTGGGGTAGCACTCCAATCCATCGCTCTTCTGCCCATCAGGACCAAGTCATATGCAAACCAATCTTGACTCCTGGGAACAGTCCAAACTGCCGATCCAGGACCTAACCGAACCGGAACTCAAGGAACCCAGTACAATTTCTCCCCTTTTTAAATTATTTTTTTAGGTGGGAGGGATGTGTTGTTTGTTGGGGCTGGTGGAGAGGGTGGGAAGGGAGTTGGGACTGGAGTGACTTTTTCTTGGACTTTTTGAGTTTAGCTTTCTATTGCAGTTTTTGAGTCTGTGTCTTGCCCAGCTATGGCTTCCACTGGATTAATTGTATTCAATTAATTTTATAGAAGAGGTATTCACCAGAAAACCAGGAGTCTATAGAGCCTTGGTGACAATAAAGTAAAACAGATACTCCAAGGCCAGGTTTCCTGCAACCCATTGGAGTTGTTTTTGATTTATTATTTTCCAGTTTCTTTCCTGTCAAAGAGAAGATAATCAAGAAGGTGTATTTCTATTCTACAGTATATGTACCTTGTAATCCTGAACAGAGGAGTGCCCTTTTTTTAGACCTGATGAATGGTTTAGTTCATGCAGTCTTGGACTTTGTAGAATTGAAGAATGGCTAAAATGCCTATCCTTCAGAGAACAAAGAAGTTGAGCGATTTCAAACAAGAATCCCTTGTTTCTTGAGCCTCAAGCACCCATTGGGCTTATTCAGTCTGTCGGTGTCCTGCGTAAAGTGATGAATGATTGTTGTTTAACTGATGCTGGACTGCTAGGCCCTTCTGATGAACTGTGCTGAGTGATTTGCCAAGGCGTGAATTACTATGAGGGGTAATGTGCGGCTAATCTATTCCGGGCTAAGAAAGGGGTTGTCGTTTCAGTGTTGAGTTAAAAAGGATAGTCAGGGTGTTACCTTAAAAATAGGATTGTTGGACTTGTAAGAGTTCATTTGTGTTTTTAAAATAAGGGTATTAGGACAAAAAATTTAAAATACTCATAACACTTATTAAACTTACAAGGTGTGCCATATAACATGCAAAATGAATTAAATGTACACCATTTTTTTTTGAGACACCATCATTATCTGTGGAGAAGCATAATTTTGGCTCCACCCTTTCACGTTTTGACTATGCCATATATACATGCATGCAGTACCCTATATGTGCTTTAATATCATTAACGTAAGCTGGTGCACTTGAACAAAATACTTAAGGTGCATTTGCTGTATAATCCAGGCATTTACATGAGTGTGCATACTAATGTTTTTCCTTACTGTGATACCAAATTGCAGTTTTTGTATATATATATGCACTCGTGTAGTTTGAGTAATTTTATTAACTCTTATATGCTCACATAGTCATTTGAATTGTATGTTGCATTTATTTTATAACCATGCATTTACATGTGTATTAAAGTGTTTTGCTATGGTAGCTTGACCAAAGGCCATAAGCATTTGCACTCCAATGTTTAACTTTGAAAGTAAAAGTTTGCTTGGGTTACAATGCTTTTCTTCTTAGCAGGTGTGTTCATAGTTAGTGAAAGGTGCATGGTGTATGAGAGATACTGAGGCTTGGGGGAAGAATTTTTGGCATGGATGAGAGGTGCTAACGAACAAAATAAGGACAGCTATTCATGCCATATCTTGAGGCGGGCTGAACCCAAGGAAGTCCTGATGTTCCGACCATGAGATGAGAGTATCGAATAAGGTTGCCAAAGTTTTACTATGAGAAGGTGGAAAAGTACTGGGACACATGATGTGGGATTCTTGAGTGTTCTATGGAGTTTAATTGGTGGTCACACTTTAGATTTAGGCTAATTCCTTGTAGACACAGAGGAGTACAGTCCGCATTGTTATATTTCTATTGTGTGGCTTCATGCTATGCAATACTCCTGATTTTGGAGAATGTCTACAGAAGTCTCTACAATGCTGATACCATCTTGCTACACTGGATCTAATCAGGGTTTCCCCAATTAATGCCACTAAGTTCAGCTTTAGTTTAGGTAATTTAGATGTACTCATGTATAGGCAAGTGGATCAAAAATGATATGCTGATCACCAGATTTTGTTCCTTATTTTCTGCATTGCTATTACTTTATTCCTTGTATGCTTTATGCTGTTGAGGCTAAACCTTGTGAGGTGGTTTGGACTGCCAGTAACGATTCTGTAATTTTACAACACATTCTTGAGCCTTGTATACATTAGTTTGGCTTAGAATTTGTAATAAACCTACATTTAATCCCATGTATTGACTTTTGGGTCCTCACTGTGTAGCCAAATGGGTAACACTGTAAATTGAACTCTTGGATGATGTTATCTCCTCTTCATTTCTCATGAATCTAAAAAGGTCTTTCGCAGGGAAATTTGGATACCAGTGCTCTGGCGGATGGTAGCAGAACAAGGATGGTTAGATCCTGGAATAGGGGAGTCAGAATACTTTATGTTAGAGTAGTTCAGATCCAATCACAGCTCTAGAGCCCATGTTTCAGTTTGGAGGATTGGCAGTGCTCCAGCAATTCGAGAAAGAGTTGTAAAAGTTGAGGTTTGACTATTAATAGGGTTGCACGTTCTACTGGCTGAGAATTAATTTGTGGTGTTTATGGAGATTGCGTGATGTTTGGCAGAGATATTTTGAATGTCATTTGAATGTGGCGCTCATCGTTGAGAAGGTGAAGTTGATCTCAGGTCTGATGTGGCCTAAGATCCTGGGATGATATTAAAATGTGTAGAAGATACTGTAGTGTTACTGACTGCTAAAGTTTAGCCTGTCATGAGACTCTGTTGACAGCACAATTGAGATAGGGACATTTTTCTTTGTGTGTAAAAGTGACTTTTATTTCATAAACTTTCATTGGCATTTATGTGTAACAGGATTACAATTGCATATAAAGTGTGTGAAAGTGACTTGTGATTTATGTGGTGGATCGTTTGCGCAGGGGGAAGCTGTTCTAATCTGGGTAGTTCCCTACAGGTTGGGGGCTCATTCAAGTGTGTCTGAGTGGATCAGAAAGTGTTATTGCAAGCCATTTCTTGTATGATTGAATACTGTTGATTTCTTTAGTGGAGCAGACAAAGTTATTTGTTGCTATTGCTTTGTATTTGTTTTACATTCATATTGCTGAGAAGAGTGCGTTCGTGAAAAATGTAAGGGAAGGAGAACTGCTGCAAGGAGTTAGATTGATGCCACAGTGTGCCGCTATGAGATTGGTCAGTTGGTGTGCAGCAGCGCTGTTTTTGGTTGCCTAAGAAATAGAGTGTTGTGCTAGTATTGGTTGTTGACTGTGAAAGAGAATTGTGGGTAAACCATTATGTGCTTCTGTCAAACAAAATTGTGTGTGTGATTATTGATGTTTTGCTGGAAAATGAAATTTGAAAAAGTTGTACGAGATTTATTGAGGAGAGATGTGACAATACCTGTTGGAGAGAGAGAAGCGCCACCACTCGAAGATACTCCAAGGTAATCAAATGGTGATAAGTGTAGGGATTCACACATGTATTTCACTTAAACAATGGTACAAGATCACTGAGAAAGAAGATGCACTGGCATTTCCATGCTACATGTGGGAAACCTGCCTCTCTATATAGTGAACCACAATGGGGTACACTGTGCAGACAGGTCAAAGAGATGCTTACTGGTTTACAGAGACAAAAGTAGATAATACTAACGCTGCAAAAAGGCAAAGTAAAAGGGGACTTGCAGGCAAGTCCAAAGGCGCTCAAGAGAGATTAGAGGTTGTAATGGCTCTGGGTCCTTGGAAGGAGAGCTGGTTTGCAGATGCCCTGGCGGGGGGGCCGGGGGCAGTGAAGTCGTGGATCTGGCCAAAGGTGCGCAAAGATGAACCTCATAGTCAGAGGCTGGCACCTTGGAGTGATGATTCTGGAGCTGCTGGGCCACTGCTGAGGTGGCTCAGCAGACTGCTAAAGTCCTGGTCAGGCGCTGGCTTGCTGTGAGGTGGGAGTCGCCTGGACTCCACTTTGTAGGTTTTTGCAGCAAAGGGTTCGATACCCCGGGTGTTTGTACCTTGCATATCTAGTGGATCCTGAGGCATCAAGACTTAGTGCAGAGGCTGAGCTGACCTTCCAGAGCAGGCGTACCTACAGATGGCACTCAAATACATTGGTCGGGCTGGGGAGCTGGAGGACACTGGACTTTGCTGGTTTTGGTGCCAGTGGCTGCAGGGAAATAGTACCTCTATCTGGAAGGAGTTTAGAGGCAGTTTTCAAAATGGTGGTGACCCTCCATGGTTTGTGGCGGCAACACAGTGACAAGACAAGCTGGAGGATGATAATTGTTGAGTTCTGTGGTGGCAGGCAGAAGTTTGTGCCCTAAATCTACCTTGCGGTCTGCAGTTCTTGGTCCAACAGCATTTCTTCATGTGTCTGTGAAATCTAAGTTCAGGGTCTGGGATTGCCACCTAAATACAACATTAAGGGGCGTTTACAAGGGAGTGACAGGTAGTGGTCAATGAACCCCTTACCTGGGGTGTCTACACCCTCTGTGATGCCCGCCTCCCATAGGTAGGGGACATAGCCATAGCCCTGATTGAAGAAGTCCCACCATCTTCAAGATGGTGGGCACTGAAAAATGTGCTTCACCTCTCCTTCTGCACCAGAGGAGTGGAGTTGGTAGAGGGGGGGCGTGCACACCTCAGTTTCTTTCTAAGTTTTCCCACCTGCCTTCCCACCAAAGGGGGGGTGAGGAAATGAAGGGGGCCTGCTCCTTGTATCTGGAGAGGCTGGGGTCACGGCTCAAAGGCGGCCAAACCTTTGAAGCTTCCCACCACAGATGGCTCTTCCTTACCAGGGGAAGGTGTGAACACCTCCACCCAGGACAGTCTTCATTCTCAAACTCTGAGCATGCTGTCACTCATCCCATGAGCTCAGAACTCTGACTGGTGGTGACAGGCTGGCTTAGACCAGTCAGTGACCAAACTAAGGGCTGGTAAGTTTCAGGGGACCCTTCTAAGGGGTCCTCTGTGTGCACTTTTTAATAAATCTGACGCAGTGCAGGTTTATTAAGACAAGATGTTTGATACCATACATTCCATAGTACAGTGAAGCCATGATGGAGCTGGGGAAATCATAATGACGAGTGTCCAGTCCCTCTATTCTCTATGGCTTCCGTGTTCACTTACAATATCCAAGAATAGACATGGATATTGCAGGGGCATACCTGCTCCAGCAGATATGTCCTCACAGGAGATATAGTGCACCCTGCCTTAGAGCTAGATGGCCTGCTAGAAGGGTGTCTCACATTGGTGTGTACCATGTTGACTCCTCAGTTTTGTCTGGACCAGATCATGCAGTATACCATTGCAGCATACATAGCCTTGGTGAGGGGACCCTAGAGTAGGATATCTTGTTTTGCTACCCCTTGGGTCCCTCTTCAGTGTCACAGGTACAAGGGGTGCCATTTACTAGGGACTTGCAAGGGGCACTGAAGTAGTGCCAATTGGAAAGCAAAAGGTACAATTAAGAGAAAGAGCATCTGGCACAGGGGACCTGATTGGCAGGGACCCTTTGCACTTCCAGTTGAAATTACATAACTTTCCAGGCAAAAAGAGGGGGTTGGCCATGTTCAAAAGAGGCACTTTCCTACACTTTGGTTAGTTCAATGTGAGAATCATTAAAACATTTAGAATAATACTATATGAAATGAAACTACACCATAGACCTAAACAGTTTAAAGTGCTCAATGCTTTGAAGTGTGCGGCTCAGGCCAGAGAGAAGGAAAGATATCACGGAAGAGCTAGAAAGCCAGTGCGTACTTATGGTGATGTAAGTTAGGATGCAGAACAGAGGAAGTGGAGAACTGACATAATAGAGGAAGCCAAATTATACCCCATATTAACAAGTGAAAAGTTTAATAAAGCAAAGAATAGAAAAGGAAAGACAAAGGGACGAGTCAAAGAACCAGAGGAGAGAAACGAAAACAGTGACAGTGACTCTAGCACTCTAGCAATAGTCTTCTAAATGTGTTGATGTTAGAATGCCCACCTCCATATAATGAGACCCAATTAATGGGAGGTGGGTTCAATAATGCAAATGAAAATGCTGGAGTGAGTGGGTATCACACCAGAAAATGTGAGCCCTAATGTGATGGGAGATAGTAGCCCTGTGAATTATGAATCAAAACCCTATTGAAGTGAGTTCAGGGATTTGTGCCCCTATGTACCTCCACAGCCCATACTGCTCCAGATGCTCACACTTTCATGGTTACCATTGGTCCTGTGGTTCCTATATATAAACCTAGATCTGCAGGAATTGTAACACACATTTTGGCTGTCCCTGCCAAGTTAAAGGCCCCGGAGAAAGCTCCCACAAGTTAAATGTGGGAGGATTCATTCCTTTAATTCTAATTAATGCGAGTTTGCCTTGTGGTACAAGTGCAGACATAAAAATGAACCAGACAGAATTTGGACCTTAAAGGCCATTCCTGCGATTGCCAGATAAGGGTAGGCTCACCTGGGAACACCCCTAAATGCACATAGTAGCACACCCAAAGAAAAGGCAGTACCTAAAGCCCTTGGAGTGCAGCCTAGTCTTAGCACTCAGGAAATAGGCAAATGGTTGATGATTTTTAATGACACTTTGAATGAAAGTGGAAACTCAAAATTGAGTCAAGTTTCCCCTTCCTCATGCGAAGGACCAAGTGGAGGATATGTCCATGTGCCTTGGAGCAGGAGTGATCTTGCGTCATTCACAATTTACTTCCCAAGATTAAGGAAGAAGCTTATAGAATTTTGCAAACAAATAATTGAGCAGTTTATGAAAATCTCAAAGGTTTTGTGGACTGATCTGAATACCTTGTTCGATATTGTAGTTCCAAGTGATTCGTGGAAAGAATGTAAAATAGCCACAGAATTGCCCGAGAGGAAGCCGGTAAGAAATCCATTGACTAACGATCCACCACCCACAGTAATGAGAAGATATAACCAGGTGATGACGTGGTTGAAATCAGTGGTATTGCCCTAAGATATTGACTGGGTCAAAAGTGACAGGATAACCCAAGACACCAAACAGTCGATTCATGCATATTATGAAAGATTGTTGCAGGCATTTAAGCAGTACAGTGGGATGAAGATACAGGAGCCCAAGAATATGTGTCATTTTGTATTCAGGTTTGTGACAGGATTGAGGCCTGAAGTTAGCATGATGGTTCAGCAGCATTTGATTTCTTGGCAGAATATGTTGTCTGATGAGATTTTGAGATATGCAAAGTACTGAAATGACTAAATAGAAAAGAGGCAGGAAGAATGGAAAGCAAAATTGACGGTGGTGCAAATGAAGGCTGCTCAGAGAGGAGGTCAGAGTCAGGCTTTCATGGGAAATGTTCCTCCAAAGCAAGGAGCGTATCAGCAGGGAGCTTCTGTGATGCAAGGTGGAGGTGGATTCCAGCCCCAATGGTACATGGTGTCCCAATTGATCATAGTGCTGGAATTTATGTAGCTACTTTGAAGAAATTCAGCCTCTGTGACTATTTGCAAAATGCTGGGGCATGTCATCTTAATCCTTCTAATCAGGGCCAAAAGTCAGGTTTTGCACAGCCTAAGATTAACAACCCAATTTACTCACAAAATGTGCCGAAACCAAGGTCTCAAAATTTAAATGTGCCCCAAGCCTCAGTAATGCAAGTTCCACACCCCCTGATGCCACAACAAGCTGCTAATGACCCTAGATTCACTTCAAACCAATTTCCAAATATGAATCTGAATGCTTTCCAGAATAACAATCCTTTCCAGCAGTATTCCATGTTCAATATGGTTGACAATTATGGCTCCAATCAGTACATCTGACATTGCCTGAGGGGGAGGAAGAATGCATACTTGGCGCAGTCCTGGAGGCAGACCAGAGTGGTCCATTTTATAGGTGGTGAGGTTAAATGGCGAACCTGTATAATTTGAAGTTGATACTGGTGCTACCTGCTTTATTGTTAGCAGAGTGGACGTTCCAAAACTATCCGTCTTGGGAAAGAGAGTCCAATTTGTAGGAGTTGCAAATAAACAAATGACAAATCCCATAACCGAGGATGTACTTTTAAAAATAGGGAATCTTGAGGGGAATCATCAATTTGTGGTATGTAATTCGATTTCTGTGAGTCTGTTGGGAAGGGGGATGTTTTGCAAGCTGAATTGCACCATTTATTACACCCCAAAGGTTGTGGAGTTCCAAAATCATGATGAAGATGTTGTTTTGAAATTGGCTAATCGAACCCCAGTAGTTGAGCTGTTCCATATGATTAGAAGTGAATAGATACCCCTGAATCTCAGAGATACAGTGAGGTCAGAAGTTTGGGATTTTTTCAGGGAAGGACATTGAACTCACCGAAGGAGTTGAACCTGTCCGTATACAGATAGCACCTAATCTTTTGTATAGAAGAACCCTGCAATATATTCAGAGCACTGAAACGATTGCTGGAATTACTCCAGTAATCAAGACAATGATCCAACAAGGTATTTTTAAGGAGATTATGGGGAACCCATGTAATTCACCCATTATGGGTTTCCAGAAGCCTAGTGTACTGCCTAGTTCAAGATCTCCAAAATATAACAATATTGTAGTTCCTTGTTGTCCCATGGTACTGAATCCAGCTCTAATTTTGTTTCAGACTTCATGTAAGGCTGAGTGGTTGACTGTCATTGATTTTTGTTGGGACGTTTTTCTCTAATCCATTGCATAGGAACAGTCAGTTCCTCGTTGCATAGCAGTTCAGCAGTCACTTGTTGACATTGCGCCGAGTCCCACAAGGGTATAAGGAGAGTCTGACCATTTTCAACTAAAAAGAACCTGGAGCCCTTGGTTATGCCTTGTAACTCTGTCCTGGTTCAGAATATTGATGACCGTTATGAGGGTTGTGTCAAATACTCAAGAAGCTTGCAAGACTGCTACTATTGCTCTGTTGAACTAGTTGTCTGAGAATAGACATACGGTGTTCTTCAAAAATTTGCAATACTCTTTGCTGAAAGTCCTGTATCTCGGACATCACATTGAGAAAGGAGTCAGGAAGGTGTCACAGGAAACAATCTTGGCAATTCGCAGATGAGGCCTCCAAAAACAAAAAAGTCAGGATGTTCTTGGGAGTTGTGGGCTTCTGTCGCTAGTGGATACCCAATTTTTCCCTAGTGGACAAGCCTTTACAGATACTGACCCAAAAGGATGTTTCAGATCCAGTACCTTGGTATAACGATTGTTTGGTTGACTTGCAAGAGTTGAGAGAAAGTCTCTGCTGGGCCCCGGCACTGGCAATGCCTGATTACTATAAAGCGTTTTCACTTTTCTGCAGTGACAGTCAGGGCTGCACTCTCTCAGTGCTTATACAGATGCATCAAAGTGTTGCCTGTTTTTCTGTTCCCCTTGATCCCATAGCTGCAGCATTGCCTGGGCTTCTCAAATCTGTGGCTGCTGTTAGTGTAAGCATAATAGAGAGTTGTGAATTGTTGTGGGTCATCCTCTAGCTGTATATGTGTCCTATTCTGTGGAGAAATTGTTGATGCGTACTTACACAGCTGCTTGATCTGGTATGAGCAAACAATACTCGCAGATGAGAATGTCACATTAAAGCATTGTGCTGTTTTTAAACCCTGCCACCTTGTTACCTCTTCCTGAGAGTGACAGTAATGATAAAGAAGTGGAGCATGACTGCCTCGAAGTTACTGAACTGTGCACCAAGTCAAGACCAGATATACAAGATGTGCCACCGCCTCAATCTGATTTTGTCCTGCTTGTTCATGGCTCCTGTTTGCAAGACCATGGTGGAAATTTTAGAGCTACCTATAAAGTCTGTACAGTTTCAGGAGTAGACAACGCATCATGGCTCCAAGGAGCATTTTCTGCATAAGTGGCTTTATTAATTGCTCTTATGAGAGCATGCTGTGTCTCAGACCAGCAGGGAATGCCATTTTCACTGAAAGTCAGTATGGCTTTGATGTTGTTCACAATTTCAGACAGTTATGGTCTCAGAGGGAGTTTATGGCCTCTTCATGGTATTACATCTGGAATGGAGAACAAGTGAGAAAGCTTCTTAAGGCATTGTAAATGCTTGCTCAAGTTGCGGTCATAAAATGTGCTGCTCATTGTAAGGGGGATGATTATGTGACCATTGGCCACAGATATGCTGATGAGGTCACAAAGTATTGTGCTCATGAGCTTGCATCTTCAATGATCAGTACACTAATGAAGGATCAGATTAGACCAAGATCAACCTTTTGTTAACAACTGCTGATATGTGGAAGGAGATCAAGAGGCTACAGGAAGAAGTGTCAGAATAGCAACGTTGGATTAAGGCAGGCTGTGTCAAGAGGGATGAGAATCATATCGTGTTTCATGGAATTGAAGAACTGTATTTCCTAACAGTTTATTGCCACCAATGGCCAGGCATTATTATGGTCCTGCTTATGTAGGGAGAGATGTCATGGTCAGATTGTTTAGACAAGCTTGGTTTAATCCTAGGTTTACATTGATGGCTGATGCAATGTGTCACAGATGTGTTGTGTGTTAACAGAACAATGTAGGGAAAAGAATTGAAGTAACATTGAGCCACATAGGAAGATCAGGTGGTCACTTCAAAAGGATGCCGTTGGATTTCATTGAAATGCCCGTATGTAATGGTTTTGAGATATGTCCTTGTTGATGTGTGCATCTTTTCACGTTGGGTTGAGGTATACCAACCAGGAAGAACGACAGTCTCACAGTAGCAAAGTTGCTTTTGGGGGAGTTAATTCGTAGGAATGGCTTTCCGGCTTCTCTGAAATCAGACCTGGGAACACATTTCCACAAATAAATCTTGAGAATGTTGTGTGCAGCTTTACAAGCTGAACAAAGACTACATTGTAGCTATAGATCTTAGGCTTCAGATCTGGTGGAACAGATAAATGGAACATTGACATTGAGGCTTGTAGAAGTGTGGGCTTCTATGTCTTCAAAGTGGCCTGATGCTTTGCCTCTTGTGTTGCTTAGTGTTCACGGCATACCTAATCGGATGACAGGATTGTCCCTCCATGTGATCATCATGGACAGAGCTATGAGACTACCAGCTGCATCTGCAAATGCGCTTATGAACATTAAAGATGACATGATACTTGATTTCTGCAAATGAGTGTCTGACATGGTGCATTTTGTTTCTCATCAGGTTGAAGCTGCCACAGCCCCACTTCATCAGGAGCAGTGTCATGACTTTAGTCCTGGTGACTGGGTCTTGATGGTGAAACATGTACCAAAGGGTTGTCTGGAGCCTACCTGGTGTGGTAATGTCAACATGATTCTGGTCATAACAGCTGCTGTGAAGTAAAGAGGTCTCTCCAACTGGGTGCCTGCTGCCCACACTCCCTGAGTTCCATGTCCCCTAGATGATGTAGCAGCATCTCTCCCAGAACTGTTAGTGGTGGTCGAGAGATCACAGGAGCAGGTTAGTCAAGCCATGGGGGACCAGCAAGAGGCTAAAGCAGCACTTGTTCAGCCTGAGAGGAGTCTTGAGAAGTCAAAAGCTGGAGCAGAACTGGGAGAGTCTCGTCCTGTTGTGATGAATGAGTCAGACTCAGGCCCTTATGAAGGACTTAGCACTGTAGAACCATAAGTGGCAGCAGGAGAATGTTGGCTGAGAAGCAGGAAAGAGGGAGACTGAATGCGCGACAATAAGGTGGGCTCCAGACTATTTTGGAGGACCCTGAGGGTTCTGATTTGAGTGACAGAGGAGGTCAGAAGATCAAAACAAGGTAGAGTACCCTGTGGAAGTTACTGATCCCCTGAATGGACTTACTTTGCCACAAATGAGAGAAAGCGAGAATTCCAGGAATACTGAAATAACAGTGCAGATCCAGTTGAACCTCCTGGAACTGAATATTTTGTTTAAACTACTAGGTAAGTAATTTATTGTTTTTAGGCTAATAAAAACCATTCCAAAAAGAAGAATAAATTAATAAACAAGTCACATGAGCGAAATTAAAAGCAACCTTTAAAAATAAGGGTTTTGAATAAAAGGCAAGATAAAAGACAGTAAAAAGTGCAGGTAGGATATATTGTTCGTGGCAACCTGACCCTGGCCCAAGATTCCCTCTTAGCCAACTGCCTGGGTTGTTTGTTTCCATTCCGCTAGTTTCAAAAATTTCACCAGCTTCCCATTCAGTGGCAAGAGACTAGGGTCGAAGCAGGCGAGGACGGCTTGTCTGCGTGAGCGGACTCCTAGTTCGTTAAAGGCTGTTCTCAACAGAGCTGCCCTTTCCTTGTTCAGCCTCGAGCATGTGCATAGTAGATGTTCTAGGTCTTCAGTCCCCGTTCCGCAACTACTAGGTGAATTTACATTAGCGTAAAAAAGACTGAGGGTCTTTTTATGACATTTTGGCAGCATGGGAGCTGGGCTGCCATGCTCCTACACTGCCAAAACTATAACCATAACAGACCACCCGCCAAATTATGACCTTTTAAAATCGCTTTCGGGCAGTTCTTTGGCATTCTCACGGTGGTGCCCTTAAAATAGCCACCACATTAGGAACGGCAAAGCATGTTCCTGCATGGACAGAAATGCACAATGTTGTGCTTTTCGTTCTGTGCAAGAACATGTGGGTGCATGCAGACAGAGGGGCACACCATGTGCCCCCCGCATGCACCCCATTCCGCAAAGGCACAAAGGGATCCTGTAGGCACCCTTTGTTTCCTCTCCACCCCACTTTTCATGGTGATCTCACCACCATGAAAAGTGTGGTGATGAGGAAACTTCTAATATGGTTGGCAGTGCCACAGCTGCACCATCAGCATATGAGGACCCTCAGACCACTGTGCCAGGGATTGTGGATCCCTGGTACAGCAGTGACCCCATGGCAGTCCAACTGCCACAGTCCTAAAGTGGCGGGCAGACCACCAAACTCTTAATAAGACCCTGAGACATTTTATTCTGGATGTGAATATCAGGGACTTTGAACTGTGCATTTAGTAGAGATGTTTTTATTGATTGGTAGGAGAAGAAAGAAGAGTACCAAGACCTGAGGCAGCTGAACGAGTGTAAGGGTGTCCTATAGAAGAACACGAAAGAGTCCTAAGAAAGACTGATGAAGACCTTGTACATAATCTTATTGCATATTATTTGGACTTTGCATTTACCATTTGCACTGGTGAAAATCGACAGAGAAGACACTGCGGATAAGTTCCGCCAAAGGCCCTGTTATTAGGGAAGAAGTGGAAGCCAATCGTAATATTAGTAGATGTAGGTGCATAACAGGAGGCACAGTAATAGTTGTAGTTTTCGTACTACACATTTTGCTTATAGGATTATATCTGTCTACATCTTGTTTGGTAGGGATTAGGTCCACAGTCGCCTCTACAACATCCCATTCTGCTGAAGGTAATTTACATTTGTTAGGTGATAAAGAGTCATACATACATACATCAAGAGGAGATTTTTATTCAAATGCTTATATTAAACAGCTTTGTGAATACATCGATGCTATGGATGCAAGGAACTGCTATATTTGCATGAAGTTACCTGCATTCACTGCAGATGGTATTACATACCATCACTTACCTTTGACATATGGTGTCACTTGTAGCCTTTTAATGAGTCTTTTGTATGACAGGGTCATTTTCAGTATTATTTTTCAAAGTATGATTTAGGGCCTGATTTAGATCTTGGTGAACGGGTGACTCCATCATAACGGTGATGACTATCCCGTCCGTCGAAATATAAATCCCATTATATCTTATGGGATTTATATTTCGGCAGACGGGCTATCTGCCACCATTGTGACGGAGTGACCCATCCACCAAGATCTAAAGCAAGCTGTTAGTCCTTTTGGAAGTTCCCATGTTTAAACATCTAAATCCTCATTCAAGCGTCCCAGAGATGGAGATATCTGATTGTTTCTTTAAACTGACCCAGACATGAGATACTGCTAATGCTCCTGGAGTTTATTATGTTTGTGGAGGACATTCTTATTTCCAGTTACCTGAAAGTTGGAATGGAGTGTTTTACTTAGGTGTAGCTTTTACAAAGATTAATCATGTGGAACATTTCAAGGATCCTGTGTGGGAACAGATGTCCAGGCCTCAGGTATTAGTAAGGGCTGGAGAAGTGGCAGGAGATATTTTTGGTGCAATGATCCCACCTGTGAGTGTGATTTTGAATGACCTCAATATTAGAAAGCTGGCCACTATAGTGGATGTGTTGGCTACTAGTACAGCAGGAGCTTTATTAGTAGTGGACGTGGAAATGGTAGCAGTAGCTTCATGGTTTCACAGAATAGACTTCCGTTAGACGTCCTTCTCGAAAAGCAGGGCGTAATTTGTTGGGTGTTAAAGGTCCCTCAAAGCTGCACCTACATTCCTGACAAAATAAAGACTTACAGGATTGAATTGAACTCTTGGATGATGTTATCTCCTCTTCATTTCTCAGGCATCAAAAAAGGTCCCTCTCAGGGAAATTTGGATATTTGGCTCAGTGCTTTGGCATCTATGATGCTAGACTTTTTACTGGTTGGAAAATGCTGTTTTTGGATTAAATGCTCATAAGATTTGGGACCTGAGACAATCCTTGAACAATGGGCATTTTTTAATTTTTAGCTTTTTGCTCCAACTATTGGTGTGCAAAAACTGTAAAGTCATCTGTCCTTCCCTATCTTATTGCACCATGTCTACCTACCTTTTAGAAAACGACTGTTTTTATGCCACAATAAGAAATGAGACCAACAGTTGGCTATTTTCAACAACTATAGCCCCATTTCTCTCCTGCAGCCATTTCAAAACTGATTGTGAAACACAATGGGAAGTGCCTGTCTAATCACCTTGAGGTCCAGGGGAATTTGGATTCAGTTCAGGAAGGTTTTTGATCCAGGCAGAGTGCTCAGTCTGTGCCTTTAGCCATTTTCAATGAACTGCTTACAGCCAGGAATGAAGGTGTACATGGTTGACTTTTGTTATAAGATCTGTCTGGCTCATTTGATGCAATCAACCATAAGGTGTTTTACTTCCTCTTCTTGTGTTTGTCCCTCTCCTGTCAATGGACACTTTACTAGTGTCATCCACTGCTCACTTTTGAAGCACTTCTTTTTTCATTTTGGTTAAGCACTCCACGAGACTGCATGTAATTTCCAGTTTTCTCCATTGTGTACTTCCTTTCACCTCCACCACCCTCCATTTTGCTCTCGCTCGACTATTTGTTTTTCCCCCTAGGTATGAGCTGGCCCTCATATTGTAATGTAATGTGTCTTGTAAAGCGCACTGCTGCCCTGAGGCGTTGTGGCGCTGTAGACCGCTGGGGAACCCGTCCTGGCTATCCCTGTGAGATGGTCCCTACTGGGTATCTCCAAGGTGAAACCAGGCATCCCCGGCGAATGTGGGGGGCCGTTGTAGAGATGAGGCAAGCTAATGCCCAGAGTTGCCGAGTGTGATCCCTGGTTAGAGTAGGCACAGAGGCGAGAATTATCGAGTCCGCTGACCCTGGTCCACGACCCTCCCGCGTCAGGAATTGAACCCTGGTCCCGGGCCGTTCTCTGCTTCCGGGTCTGCCGCCTCTAACCAGTGAGCCACACCACTCCATATTTTTCTCCTCATTCATTGTTTTCTCGCTAGTGTGCTTACCTCCAACAGCTCCAAGTTCCTCTGTCTAGCTGGGGTGGTTTTCTTTCCCTCCAAGCTCCCTGTTACTCTCTCTCTTACCCAGATTGCTTCTCCCGCTCTCCGTGTTGCTTCTGCCCCGCTGTGTTGCTTTGGACCCCCAGTAAAGCCCCCCCCCCCCCCCCCCCCCCCCCCCCCATGGTGCTTCCCCACCTGTGTCCCAAAATAAGAAAAAAACTCGTTCACGATACTAGCATTTTTTAATTACCTATTCAACTCAGATAGGTTAAAAAAGAAATGGCATCCACGTTATTTTGTAGGTGTGCGTACCTGTGCTGTTCACGCCTACAAAATGATTGAGATGGATGGACGCATCATAGTCACTTTCTTTGTTTAGTCTTAGCCATGCTACATTGCATTTGGGATGCTGAGTGTATAGCATTGCTGAAACCATTGGCAAATCTATTGGATCCCAAAGGCAAGACATATTATTGGCTTTGCCATTGCGCAATTTTAATCTAGCATGTAAACATGTGGGATGTCTTCCTCATTGCCGCTGGTCCCTGCTATATCTGTGTAACTGGACTACTCAAATTTTAAGAAAATGCTATCCGTCTTACATGAAATTTCCACAAGATGGCGCTTGAATACCATAGATTGCATTTTATAGATTGCATGTTGGCTTCAGGTCAGATTTGGTCATAGCTTCTGGGATGCAGACAGTTTCATAGTTCCTTCTGAGAAAATGTAAAAAAACACAGAATAAGCTGAAAAGAATTGGTGGAAGTTTAAACACACAAGCCGCTTGCGCGGCCATGGGAAAAAGTGACCTACTGTCAGTGCAAGGGGCTTGTAAATAAGCCCCAAGGGGCCTAGATTTACTAACATTTTGCACAAAGGTGACACTAACCAGCACAATTTTTTTTCTTCACATTTACTTTCCATTGCAAAACTTGTTTTGCTCTGGAAAGTACCCTGAATGTAACATAAAGGAGCCTGAAGCACTGTTTTACATTACTGAGTGCCAAGGGGCATTACAAGGGTGGTACATGGACATTCCCATGCTACCACCCATTCCTTTTGACAAAAAGCCCTATCTACAAACAAAAGTAGATAGGGTTTAGCACCAAAAATGAATGCCATTTAAAACGAGGCATTGAAAGGAGACATTTTATTATTTCTCCTTTCTTTTCAAACTGTGCATTCTTGCTGCATTAAGCAGCACACATGCAAAGTAGGAAACGTTTTTAAGTGTGTCTACATTTTGGGGCAGATTTACAAGGAACTGACGCATCTGCATAGATGCGTCAGTTTCCTTGTGTCACCTTCAAATGTCCTTGCGCTGCCATGGTGCATTGTATGGTAAAGGAATTACAGATGCGACGCATCTGTTGGAGGAAAAGTGGCGCATTGTTGGAGTTTGTCACAAAAGTGAAGCAACTCCAGCAATGCACCAGAAAACATAGGTAGGTCCCATGTAAAATGTACTTTGTCAATCCTTACGCCTGGTCTGATCAGGCGTAGGGATTCTGACGCAGTGAAGGCGTGGAGTGAAGCAGTGAAATCTTGTACATTTCACTCCGCCAGTTCTACGTGGCTTTTTGCATGGGATTGCCTACCCGGCATACATTATAACTGGCGCAGGTATAATGTGACGCAGGGCTTTACAACGTGACGCATCTCTCTAGATGCGTAATGTAAATGGGCCGCAACTTTTACTCTGCCGCTGCGTCACAAAAGTGACGCAACGGTGGCGCAAAAGTGACGCAAGGGGCTTGTAAATCTGCCCCATAGTATTTTGTACAAAACATATGTTAGACTCCGGTATGCACCGTAACACTATGACGCTAAGGCACACTGCAGCAGAAATCAGCACCGGCGCTAGGGAGTGGGGAGGAGAGAGCCCGATCTCTGTCGGCATAGTGCTCTCTTTCTCCCTTCCTGTCACATAAGGCAGCGCATTATTTATGGCTGTAGTGCTGCGTTCCGTGACTTTTATGTAAATCTGAGCCAGGGTGTCCTAACAACATATGATACATGAAATCCTGCGGCAATGTTTCAGGAGCAACCGCGTTTTAGCTTCTCCAGCTCTGATGCTCTTGGCCTCTTTCCAAGTTCCTTCAATCTCCTACTAAACTCCAGTGGTTTATCTCATTATGTGGCTGAGTAAGAAGCCAACATTGCGTTATGCATAATTACCTGAGCAATTTAGATTGATCATAAAAGCATCCGTTTGGATATCTTTCAAACTGGGTTCACTCGCACTTTTATAAATATAGTAATATTGCAATACAGGTCTTTTCAAGTTAATCAAAATCTGACATATAATTAACAAATCAGCTTATATAGTGACTAATAGTCATACTTTTTCAAGGAAGATGCTAGCTTTGAGTTAAAATGCTACTGGCACAAGAAGTTATATTTCGGTAGAAAATTCTCCAGCCTGCCAAATTCCTAACCCCTTGCAATTCAGGCATGGTTTCCTGTTTGATGTCAATTTCCTTATAGGATTTCTCCTCTCTGTTTTTAAATTATTGTCTAGGTTGATTTTTTACCTTCTACTGGGAAGTTATTCTGAGTCCACTTCAGCTTCAATTGCAAAAACATCAAATGATACACCTAAACACCCACTTCCACCAGCAACCTCTCGCTGAAAGATGACTGTATTACTGAAAATGATTATCTTTTTTAATGTTTTTATTATCTTTAGGAATCTCCCATATTCCTATGTTCCACATTAAACCCGTGATTTTTCTTTTGCCAAACACGAGTGAAAAAAGTGTGAAAAACTGATTTGTGTGCCTTTTTTAAATTCACAAATTGTTGCCAGTCAACGGGGGTTCTAGGGGGCAGATTTATGATGCACTTGCGCCGCAATTGGGTCACTTTATTTGACGCAACGCCGGCGCAAACAATGCGCCCTATTTACAACGTGACGCATCTAGGAGATGCGTCACGTTGTAAAGCCCTGCGCCATGAGGAGGCGTTCCTGCGCAGGAACGCCTCCTGAAAGTGGCTGAGTGAAATCTATGAGATTTCACTCAGTCACTTTCAGGCCAATTCTGCGTCAAAACCCTGCGCCTGCTTGAAGCAGGCTTAGGTCTTGACGCAGCATTGTGAAGAAAGGCACCCCCGAGGCTTGCTGGAGCTGCGTCGCGCTTGCGACGCAACTCCAGAACTGGCACATCCCTGGGGATGCGCCAGTTAACATAAATCTGCCCCTAGGTGTTTCATCGGGTTCAGAGTAGGTGGCAGGGAGATGACTGCACAAACATTACAAATAATCCCATACTTAATGAAATTATGCCCAGTGAAATAATGTCACGAAAAGCAGCTTACACCATCTACCCCATAAATCTGTCACATCATTATTCCATCCCAATCAGTGCAATCATCCATGCACAGTACTATGTATAAATGCATGTATTTATGAGTATTGGGTCAGGAAAACACCCTGCATTTCAATGGACGTTCAGTCCTTCCCTTCGCGCCCCAGCAGCACAAACATCTGGATCCATGCTACTGACTTTTTTTTTTTTTTTTTTTGGGTGAACACGCATCAGGCGTGTGCACCATGACCCAGGCCTGTCTCACGGACTGTGGTTTTATCAGACGGGGAGGGATGCACAAAGCTTTACCCTGGTAATGATAAAGGGCTACTGACCTTGCCCAGAGTTAAGTAGCATGAGGTCGGTGGTGGCAGCATACCACTTTTTGTGACAGTGAGCAATAACATGGGCAGTTCTCTTTACTTGTGTCACTGGAGTGAGGCATGTTGGCCCACTCAGGTGAAGTTCAGCTGCTGTGTAACTAATTCACTCTTGGCCTCCATCATGTTAGTATGTAGCACTGTGCAGCAATGCATGCGATTGTGTGTGCGTACAGCGATGTACTTGTTCCTGTGTAAGGTACAGTACACGAAAGTGTGGGTTCCATATTGGAAGGTCAGGGCATTAAAGAGGCATGAGAAAGAATCATCCTACTCAGATTTGTTGTTTGCCTGCATTCGTGAGAGTTGACTGGGACATACACTGAAGAAAGGAAGAGCCAGGCTCTCTTGTGCCCTGCAGAAGGGCTTTTTGATTCTGTAAAAGTCAGTGGGGACTTGGAAAATCTCAGGATGGATATAGGGCTGATAAGGGAAGCAAAGAATAGGGCTGGGGGGGCCTTGGTAGCCTTTTGATATGCAGATATCTCTGAGGCTGACATCCACATGTGATCCCTAGTCACTCTCAAGGCCTGTGAGTGGTGATATTAAGGTTGGAGTTGTTCCTGCTGTGACAATCTGCTTCCTGTACAAAGGAAAGGACATAGGAATGGAAACTTCAAAGTGGTCAACCCTCAAATCACAAATTTCAAAGACTCAGACACTAAGGGCCTCATCTACAAGGAAATTATGCAGGGCGGCTCCGCAAGCCATTCAGCTGTGCCGTGCTGCATCATTTTCATAGCACAATGATGCGTCGTATTAACAACAATACAACACATCCCTGCTCTTTCCCCTGCATTGGCACACAGTTGGATGCCATGTGCCAGCTCGGACTCTCTTGCAAGAATCTTGCAAGGGTGTCTGTGCTGCTGGGATGATTGTTTTTGTGCAGGAAGGCACACCTTCCTGTACAAAACAATAATTAATGTCATAAAATGAGGAGATATAAGAGTATTTCTCCTCGTCGCGCCATTCCTAGGCCTCCCCAGGACAGGCGTAAGATTCTGACGTATTACCAGTTTTACAAAATGTTGTAAATCTGGGAGTGCATCAAATTCCATTGATATTGTGTGGGAACACCCACAGCAACACAAATGGAATGCCCCTTTTATGCAGAGTAATGTGTGAAAGGGCCCATATTTACAACGCCATGAAAATTCATGCAGGGTGACTTTACGTGGCCTTGTAAATATGGGCAAGCCCATTGCGCCTCAGGTGCGAAAAAAAAGTGACAGCAGCGGTGCAATGGGCTTTTAACCCCTTCCATGCTGATGACGGCCGGGAGCCGTCATGGCACAGAGTGCTCGTGTGCTGATGACAGCTCCTGGCCGTCATGACCGCACCCGCGATCGGAATGTCCCGCACAGGCGCAGAATCGCGGACGCGCACAAGGGGTTAAATAAACCCCCTTCTAATCTGTGTCCGGAAATGGATTATAAAAAAGAGAGCTTGAGACTCCTAAAATAGTCAAACTGGAGCTGGACATCCATGTGGAGAAGCTCAACATGACTTCTGGCTGTTGTGACCAGAACGTGGGACTCGGGTCTGCCAGCAACCCAGATTGCCCAGGAACATCAAAGCCATTAGCTTTGGAGATTGGAGCACCAGTATCTACCTACTTGTCAAGCCACTGTGAGGATTAGGGGAGTGTCTGCAGGAATCCTGTTGAATGGGTCCCTGAAGCAGGGTGGGATATTCTGGGTCTGCTATGAGGTCCCTTACACCAATCCGGCAATCTAGCTGGGTGCTGCTGTTCAAGCAATTCCAGGAAGGGGCCATGGTGGAGATATGGGCCATCACTCTGATACTTCACCGTGGAAAGAAGTGGGCCATCGCCATGCAGTGTTGTGAGCCAAAGGGGCCACCTATTTTGGTGTGCTCTTGCGACCACCATTGCAAGGAGGGGGCTAGGATAGAGATAAGGGCCAACACTCTAGTTCAGCACTGTGGGAAGAAGGTGACCATCTCCTGTGCTATGTTGTGAGCCAAATCGGCCATCACCCAGAGTGCGCTGTTCCTGATCCCGGTATGCCAGGCGAGGCTGCAGTGAAGATAAGGACTGTCATCGTGTATAGTGCTGTGACAAGAAAGAGGGGCGGCATTACAGTCCAGTGTTGTGACTCGAAGGGGCCGTTGCCAAGAGTGCACTTTCTCAACCCTGATTGCCAGGAGGGTTCCATAGAGAAGAAGAGGGGCATTGCCCTGGAGCAGGGTGTAGTAGAACAGCTTGGAAGGATGCCAGAGAAGAGCACCAATTCCTTCACCCGAACCAAGGCGCAGCCAACACTTACGGCACGATTGGAGGAGTGCCATGCATGCCAGGCACCTTGCCATTGCAGCCAGACTTCTGCTCACCACCGGGTCACTGACGAGCTCCTGGGCTCTTAAACCATATCTCCCACCAAGTGCGTATAAGGCTGATTGTCAAGCCATTGAGCCTCTGGAGGAATTTGATCTGACTAAAAGCAGTTTTACACTGGGACATTTTGACTTTTAAGAATCAAAGAGGCAATAGCTACTCCAACAATAGAGGGGAAGTATACACAAGCTGCACAGACACTGATTATACAGAAAAGGAGTTGTTCATCGTTCTTTAGTCAATATTGATTTTCATTGTGTTCAGCATTTTTAGCAGTCTTGCACCGAATTGATCCCAGAATTCTTCATTTATTCAAGTTAGGTATTTTACTACGTAGTGCCAGTGCCCTTTAGTTCTACTTCCTATATGTTGTTGGATTAGCTAGCCTCTTGAATTGTGCCAATGTAGCACAGCCTCATTAGATGATTTGGACGATCATATTTATTTAAAGAAGGGTGCATCACTTGGAAAGCTATCTTTGTCACTGTTAAGAATCCATCATGGAACTTATGAGACTTGTGCTTTCTAGCAGCACCTAATTTGAATGATAGCCTCACATGAATGGGGAAAAGGCACCGTACTCAGATAAGGGAGTGGGATGCAGAGATGTAACCAGAGAGTGCTAGAGTGCCAGCCTCATGAAGACTGTGTGTATTATTTAATGTGCACTGTGTTTCACTTTGTGTTTGCAAATAAACACTCCTTTTTTGATAAAAGTCATATATGGATTTCATTTATTAGGAATGCTACACATGTTTTAAAGTGAGAGTCTGTGCACACCTTTCATCTACCCCCCCCCCCCCGCCTAGAAGCTTTAGACTTCTGGATCGGCATTACCACTGGGAGTCAAGTGCTGAAGGTGTACTTGGCCTAGTTACTCAGGACCCATTGCTGGTTGGTCCCCCGGGAGACCAGAAGTAAAAGGCCACAACCCCCACAGTTGGGCCCAATAGCTCCTGCTTGACCCATGTCCCTCTGAAAGGGATTCTGACAATGAGCATGAAATATGACTAAGGCAGGACTAGAAACAAAATCAGCCAAGGCAAATATGTCCAAATCATCCTACTCTGATGAAAACTGAGACTAGAATGAAGCCATGGTGCCATGATTGGGTCATGACAGCCCATCCTGCAAAGAAAGCAGGGTCCAAGCCTGCAATCTACTGGGAAAATGCCAAAGTGGGAGAAGGGCCAGTCCAGCTTTGGTAGTAAATGGCTGTTGTGTTTGTTTGGTTACACTTCTAAGCTCAGCAATACTTTCTATCATTGGGCCCCAAACTATTGTCATCATTTCTACATTTTTCCTCATATTTAACACATGAAAAAATGGTAACCAGGTATAGGTTCAGGCACACAACTTAGATGTGAAGGCAAAGTAATATGAAATATAATTACAGAGTGCTCCTAGGGAGAGGAATAGGTTACCACTCTATCCCACAAAATCCAAAATAAATTCTGGGTACATCAATATTCACAACGAAATTCTCCCTGAGCTCTACAAAAGTATACATTTTTTTGTTGCGAATATTGATGTTTCCCCATGTTTACATGCGTTTCTCCTACACCTTTCCATATGGAATGCTTTTGGACAGAGTAGTCGTTAGAAATGAGGTTTCTGTTTGGCTAGGGTATGCACCTAAGCCAAGCAGAACCAACCACTCTAGTAGGGGTTAGAAATAGGGTTTCTGGTTGGCTAGGGTATGCACCTAAGCCAAGCAGACCCCACCACTCTAGTCAGGGCAAGCCAGTAACACACGAAAGATAACCTGTGCTCACCCTCTAGTAGCTTGGCATAGAGCAGGCAGGCTTATCATCAGAAGCAATTTGTAAAGTGTTTGTGCAACACATTCACACAGGAACACAATGAATACACAACAAAAGAGACTCCACACAGAATTAAATAAAAATATATTTGATATTTCATATTAAGTGCACGAATACCCGAAGGTCTCTTGGCGCTAAGGATCTTCAGCGCTAGCCAGAGGCCTATAAGACTCATAATGGAAGAGAAAACAGCAAAGACGTCAGCTATTTTTGGTAACTAAGCAAATTAGACAGGCTTTTAATATGTAATGGCAAGGTGCTCCTTAGCTGACAGGTGGAAAAGTCAAAGCTGCGGCCACCCCAGGAAGCCTTTTTTATCATAGGAACAGAAACCAGATATAATGAGGCAGATCCTAGTCTTCTATGAGGGTGGCACCACTTTAATTGTTTCCTAAGGTAGTCAGGTTCTACTCCATTCAAAGTAAAGATCAGTTTGATATATCTGTCACAAATAAATTTTTCCCTTTACGATGTATATGTGTTTAATGGGAACAAGAAACAAATGTCATAGGAAGTTCCGCTATGATCTTTGTGCAAGCTCTGTTCTAACATTGAAGGATGCATCTGGCAAAGGAGTATTCAGACACCTATAAATCAAGGGGTCACTTGAGAGGCAATACACCTGCAATTTATCAATTAGAAGGGAGGTGATTGTTGCTGGTCTGCCTGGTAGAAGGCAAGAAAAATGGAAATATGCTCAGTGGCTAGTGTAATTGCATCATTGCATGCACTAGCTTGTCTTTCCAGCCCATCATCCTTCCATTATCCTCTCTTTTATGCCTATGCAATGATTCATTCACATTTTATGCATTAACTCTTTCACTTCACAATTTCTCCCTTTCCATCTCAGCACATAACCGACTTCAATATGTAAAACAAAAAAGTCCTTCTATTCACTTTTTGTTAACTATTTTAAGCCATTCAAATTTTCATTTTGGAATGTTTAAGAACCCTTCGTCCCTCTAGGTTCAAAAAAGAAACAACGCAGAGCTCTAGACTAAAGAGAGAGTAGGGTGTTGCAACGGCACGTGAATGGGCAAACTAAGAGTATATTCTGTTGTTTATCTGCCATATACAATAATATGACTACATTTATAAAACGTAGGGCCATATTATCAAGAAAGGGTGCTACATTATTGCCGCTTTTATCGGCAGGAAACTGCAGCTAAAGCGGCGATAATGGGCTTGATAATATGCCCTTGTGAATTCCCATAGACGCCCAGGTTCTGGTGTTAACCTGGGCTTCTATGGGAATTCACAAGGGCATATTATCAAGCCCATTATCACCGATTTAGCGGCAGTTTCCTGCCGATAAAAGCGGCGATAATGTATCGCCCTTTCTTGATAATATGGCCCAAAATCACTATTTAAAAGAAAAGAAAGAGCTACAAGTGTATGGTTTCTATGTAGATTGATTTGTATATGTGTATGGAATTATATTCAGCTATATGTTTCATATTATGAGCCTAGCCACAAAACAATTGAGTTTTGTTAATGAAGGAGGGTTCACTGCGGGTATTTTAGAAAATATGGAATAGGGGCTCTAGCAGGGATACAGCAACTAAGGCAGTGGTATGAAGTGCACTGGGGAAGTGTGTTGGATTGGGGCTCAAATGCCATGTTGTCATAGTGAGAGGGTAAGTGAGATGCAGACTTGATTGAAGAAGGTTTTCAAAAGAAGAGGAGTGGGAGCTCTTTAGGGGTAGTCTGGCATCTTAGTGGTCACCCGGTGATAGGGTTTTTTTTTGTAGAGATGGCATGTGAGGTCTTTGCAAAAGTAGCGTAGATAGGAGTCAAACAAACAAACAGCAGGATTACATTCTCAATCCAAAATTCATATCAGGAGAACAACTGTCATCTTAGCTAGACTCTTGCTATATAAATACCACATAGATTCACATGCATCATATCATCTATTTCATGCATTTCATGGTTTCCAGGGCAGCAATGCTGCAACTCCCCTATTTGATGGTTGTAATCTTCTACAACTGAAGGATTACTGCCTTTCTGGAAAGCCAGCTGGCCTTGAATGAGATGCAAGCAGACAGTTGAAAACAGATGTGTTCTTTGAAGATTAAGGTGCTCATGTCATACTAGCAGCGCTCATCACTCACCCTCCAAGTTTAGTCAAAGCTGTTGAAGATGATGCCAAAATTCTTCTAGCGCTCTGTGTTCCCTGGCTGCAATGTCTGACCCCAAAACATCAGAAGAGATAGAAAAACAGATTAAATAAAGCCTGTCACAGGATTCTCTGCACTGCCAAATGGCAATTGTCACAGAGATTAGGCTTCAACTACAAGATCACACTATGAGAAGACTCCAACGGAAACCTTGATCTCCTAATTCCAATTATTCACTGTGCAAACTCTATGCCAGACACCCTATTCGATCACTTCAAGAAGAACTGAAAAACAATTAATAAACTCTTCAAAGATGGCATTGACAAGATCCAACAACACAGCAACAATACACCCACACCTGATGCTTCAATCCTGCAGCATTCCTGAGGGATCCACCTGAGAATCCCTATCTATTGACAATCTGCCAAGTCCCCCTCAATATCTGACATACTGCCTCCTACGAAGACAAAGATTTAAACCATAACAACAGTGCAAAAGTGGATTATTAGTTGGGGTGAATGGTAGTCCAGAACAAATAATAGGGGCACTATGCTTTTTAGGTCCAGTAAAGGTTTCAGTCATTTAAATCTGAGCTCAAACGCTGGTAGATATAGCACAGAGCAGACAGGCTTAATTGAGGGAAATGTGAAAATCATTTAAAAAGTCGAAAATGCAACGTAATAAAATCTGGCTTCAATTTATAAAGAAATAGAATTTTTAATGAACGAAATGACATCAAAATGCCAAAACTCCAATAAGGAGAAAAGGAGATAAAGCACAAAGCGATGAACATGGGCAACGAGTCATGCTAAACCAGGGTAAAGCTGAAAGTTAAATCCAACTGCTGTTAATCGCCAGTTAGATACAGGGACTGGTCCTGTCCCTGTCAAAGAATTACCTTCTTTTCTTAGAAACAGTTCTTTGACATTAACAGATTATCAATGTGTTCATTTGCATAGAAGGCAGCAGGCTGAAGCCACAGCAGGGCTTGACATAGAAATAGCAAGAGGATGAGGTCAGTCATCGACAAAGATGGGGAGGATCCAATTGGAAGAAATTCACGATTTTGGCCAACAATGGCCTGGACATCACTTCGTGGTTGATCAGCATTGGTTCCGGTGAAGTTGTTGGCGGTCAGTCCTCGATGTGTCTCTGGCACTCGGGATTTCTGTCTGTGGAGCAAGGCAGCATGCTGGCGCTGTCGAAGGGTTTGACATTATCAGTTGTGCTCGTGATATTGGTCCCGGTGAAGAAAGTAGCAGGAGCTGCAAGAAGGCTAATCCCAATGGTGATACATCCTCTGAAGATCAGCTGGCAGGTAGGTCCCAGTCGTATTTCAGTTCTCATTAAAAAAAAGGTGCCAAAAAGTTTGTAAATCCCGGATTTTAAGTTGGACAGGAGGAGTACACTCTGACACTAGCCTGGGGTTCTAGGAACTCAGGAACTGCACTTGGGGGACAGGACTCAGTCCAACAGAAGCCACCAGCAGCATACAGGCCAGTTGAAACAGGTCAGCTGGCACTTTCAGAAAAGTAGGCTTCTTGCAGCTTTTGTATCTCTGTAGCTTACAAGAAAGTCCATGAACTGACCCCATGGAGTCCACTTCTTTGTCCTGGATACAAGTGGGAGCAGATTCAGACCCTAGGGTTCCCCTAACTGGTCTCGATAGCAGGTGCAGTCTCTCTACTGTATTCCACGGGCACTGTAGTGTTCTGAAAAAGGTATCCATAGGTGCCACTTTTATTTCCAGTGCTAGCCTGCGGGTGAAGGGAAGTCTCTTGTCCACTCCCAAAACCTATTCTGCGTAGCTCTCCCCTCCCACTGAGTTGGGATCAAGCCTGACTAAAAGGACAAAAGGGAGGCAGGCTCAGTTGTGAACTACATCTGCCCATGACAGGGTAGGCATCATATGAAGCTCAGGAAGAAGCATGGCACAGTCATAAGGCCTCTGGAAGAAAGACTCCTCCTCACACCCAAAGCCCTATGTTCACTGTATAGCAGCAATCCACATCTCACTCCAGAGTATTAAAAAGGAGGGTTTAGGCCTGTCAAAAGGTTTATTTAGACAGGTTGAAATGGCAATTTTAAAACTGCACCACATGGCTGCAGTAGCAGGCCTCAGGACTTGTCACGTTATTGATAGGCAGTCCACTAGTAGCAGTGAACTTACAAGCCCCGAGAAAACACGGCACCATATATTCGGGACGTATAGGTAATTTCAGGGTGCCAATTAGGGAGTTAGCCAAGTCAACATGTTTTAGGGGTCGGAGCAAATTCACTGGGACCTGGTTAGCAACAACTCAGTGCACCAAGTAAAAAACCAGCAGCATCAGTCCAAGAAAAGGTGGTAATCATGTAAAAAGAGGAATTCTTACAACAACTGTACTCGATATTGCAGCATCACATAGGTTTCGTTCTCAACTGCCTTGAGGAGAGGACAGAACCTTCACCTCTTGAAGAAAACCAACTTGGATCCATGATCACCGTGCAGATCTCCATTCCATCACTAGTCTTCCATTCTTGTAGCATATCATTGAGAAGACTGTTGTTAACCAACGTGATAATAAGGTCAATCTCGGTGCCCTCCTTCAAAACTGAGATTCGCAGAATGGAGACATCACCATTCAAAGGTATGATGACCGTTTTACAACACCAGTAGCTGCCTGTCTATTCATTGTACATGACCTCTCTACAGGCGTTTAAACAATTAACCATAGAAACCTAACTTCACAAATGTTTGCATGACATCTGGTGAACTACCTGAATGGGCCAGGTGGGGTTTTCTAGATCTAAGGCCATTCCAACACCTACGTCACTCCCCACATATGCACTCTCTCATCAGTGATCTTCTCCATGTATTCTGGTCCACTGGAAGTCCTGCTGGTTTGCAACAATGTGAACAAGTACTGCTGTGTGATGCCACCTACTATATTTGAAAGTCTCACCTCTCTACAAGCGCTGTTTTGCTACGATCCAAGGGTGGAATAGTAAAAACTTCCTTCAAACTAAAGCCCATCAAATTGGAATTTATGTTCATCACTGTTGACTATAGATGGCAGTTCCAATGCCGTCAGAGCAAGATTATCATGATGCCTTCACTCTGAAACTCATCAACAGTACTAAGTCCCGGAATTCTACATTGTGACCAAGCCCCAGCTTCATGGCTCACACAGTGAACAGGACAAAAACTGTCTGGCCTCACATACTGGCAGATGCATCAAAGTTATGTTTTGCGAGTCCTTAATAGCGAATTTTAAGGAATCGCTATTAAAGGCTCGCAAAACGGGATGCATGTAGGAATCGCAATGTTATTAGCGATTCCTACAGATTCCTTATTAGCGATTCGGTAATAGCAAATCGCTAATAAGGACGAATCGCTAATGTTCCGCTATTTCAAGGGTGCCAGGGTGTCCAAAGGACACCCTGTTGCACTCCTGAAATGGACCTGTGCACAAATGTTACACACACACATGCCCTAAGGGCATGTGTGTGCGCAACATGTAACTTTGAAAAATGCACATAAGTGCATTTTTCAAAGTTTTAGCAAATTACCACGAAGTTCAACTTCATGGTAATTTGCTCCCCCTATTAGCGAAATCACTATTTTTTGGGGTGTCATGCATTGCATTTAAGGAATCTCATTTTGGGATTCCTTGAATGCAAGAGCTATTTAGAGATTCCTTAAATTGCGATTTCTGCATTTGGGATGATGCATCCCAAATGCAAAAATACCAGGAGCAAACGGCCAGATTCTGAGAATCTGCCCGTTTGCTCCCGGTATTTTCTTTGATGCATCTGCCTGTAAGTCCTTCTGCACAAACTGAAGCCCTTATTAACAAGTCTGCAGTAGCCCAGCACACCTTCTTTTCACATGGAAAGCCACACCGTTAGTCTTCTGCTGTAATTCAGGTGTAGAAATTCATAATTACCAGCAAAATTGGACCCAGAATTTCCAAATTCTCTGACATACTGGTACCTCTGGTAAATGTAAATCTGGGTGGGTGCAGGGTTCCTGGGTTACAAGGCCTCACAACTAATTGCAGAACAGTAGTGCACATTCCTGATGCATCCATAGTTTATCCTGGTTAACAAGATGTCATCGCAGAGCTGAGTAAATAGAAACCTCCAACTTCTTTTACCACAATGCCACATAGATAAACAAAGAAAATCTTGAAAAAAATTCTTAACAGCATATACATGCCAATAGATTGTTCTGGGATTAAAGTTATCCTCTTTTGGCATTTTAGGACACAACACATTGATCCTGACACATTAATGTGAATTATTTATCCTGGCACAGTGCTTTGCACACATTTATTCCATTACAACCCAATGAATGTATTTACATGTGATCAACAATATTTCAATGGTATATTTTTTAAAGCAATACTTTTTGGTCGGTTTGGCAGAGGATTGTCCTACTTCCCTAGTACTGAAGGGGTTATCTGTGTGGCATTTACTTTCACAACATATGGAAGTCCTTAAGTTGTGCAGATTGTTGCAGTTAGTTCATCATCATACTTTGACGTGGAGCAAGAAAGAAAAGGGTAGATAATTGAGAAAGAAGGAATAAGAGAAAGTTAGAAAGCAGTGACAAAAGCAGGAAGCAGGGATGAAAATAATGTGAAAGACTGAGATAAAGGCCAAAAAAGTGTAGGGTCATGGAATGAAAAGACATCAGGTGGATTGAAGACTTGGTTTTGGATCACTGCAGTTTGTTTTTAAATTTAGCACTGCCTGGGTAATTCTCCTGATTGAGTAGCTAATCCTCGGCTTCTCCCAACAAACCCACCTCACACTCCACCTCAGGTTACTCCACTGGCTCCCCATACAGAGAAGATGCCAATTCAAGCTTCTGACCCACACATACAAGGCTATACACAACCAAGGACCAGCCTACATTAACCAATGCCTGATCTTCCACCAACCATTGAGAAGACTACTCTCACTTGACCATACTCCTTGCATCTACCCAAGCAGAAGTGGAAGAAGCTCCTTCTCCCACATCGCATCAAAGACCAGAAACAGCCTCCCATGCAATTCTGGACTATCACCTCTCTTCTGGAATTTAGAATGGCTCTCAAGATTGGGCTGTTCGATTAAGCCTCCTGGACCTTGCAAGCGCATGGATACCCTATCAGTCGATTAGCCACGCTTTATAAATCCAGATTTATTGATTGAAAGTAGATTGATCCTTCGGAGACCAATTTTTAGGGAAATGGGTGGCTGGTATTGCCCCTGTCACTTTCTCCAAATGTCGCAGGTAAGGGCTTATGTACAAGTCCCTTGGGCTGCTGGTGCATCAGTTTTTATGATGCTCCGGTGGTGCAGAGTGCAGCCCATATCTATGATGTCACTCTAAGCCCCTTTGCATGGCTTTTAAAGGCCTTGCAGATATAGTGTAAGGCAACACAGTGCAAGTCACTGCATTGCCTTAAACTGCGTTAAGGAGGGGTTTCATAGGGGTTACGGTGGATTTTCCCATGCAATACCCATGGGTTTTGATGAATTCCCAGATTTACATGGATCTGTAACCTGGGAATGAATCAAAACTGTCTTCACAAGAACTAATATGTTTATTTTTGCAAATGTTTTCCTCTTTCTGCATTCTGCAGGACACATAGGGCCCGATTCACAGACCTAACTTAAGACAAAATCCTAAACTTACTACTTTTGATATTCACAGAAGTTAGGATTTTGTCTTAAGTTTGTCTTAAGACAGATTAAGACTGACTTAAGACAAAATCCTAACTTCTGTGAATACCAAAAGTAGTAAGTTTAGGATTTTGCCTTACGTTAGTTCTGTGAATCGGGCCCATAGAGAGGAGAACACCCCCATGGATTGTTTTTGTGTCCCGCCCTGCACAAAAACAATCTTGCCAACAAGAAAGACCCCCTTGCACCATGGTGCAAGGGTGCTTTCATTGGCGCTAGGCACCATATTGTGAAAGGTGCTGGCTAACAGGACAGGAATGCACCGTATCTCCTAAATACAGTGCATTCCTGCCCTTTCGATACACCAAATCATTGTTAATGGGGCCCGTAATTTACATCTGCCCCATGGGGGCTTCAGAAAAGACAGAGAGAGAGGAAAGAGAGTGATGAGAGAGAGCGATATAGAGATGAGAAAGGGAGCAAAACTGGTTTGATCATTCTACCTGTGCTGCTTTTGGTTCCTACTCAGGCCCTGGCTCCACATTGTGCTAAACAACAGATTATTACCTCTTTCAAGCTCAGTGCTACCACAGAAGGGGAAATAGCTGTGTGGATCTGGGGGTGTTTTAACCTGTGATTACGAGGTCAAACACAGAGTGCTGTAGATGGTACATTTGTCCAATATTCCACCAAACCACACCTCTCGAAATGGCTAGTTTGGCTGCCTTATTTAGTTGCATTGAGGACTGAAACTTAAATGCCAGAGCGGAACCAGCAAAAATATCACAAGGTGAATCCTGAAAAAAACGAATTATATGAAGAAATTACAAAATTTGTGCTAAATGAAAATGCAGATATGCCAAAATGTCTTAAACATGAACAATTACATCTAAGTTTGAACATTGTGTTTGAGTTTGAGTTTCATTGACAATGACTGTAGTTTACTTTAACCCCTCCCCTGCTGATGACGGAACCGCTCCGTCATCAGCTGCGGTGGCGCTGTGCTGATGATGGAGTGGTTCCGTCATGGCCCGCCCGACGCTCCTGCGTGGCCCGAATTCCGCGCCTGCGCTGAGCGTTCTATTGAGCGGGCGGGGCCATGACGGAACCGCTCCGTCATAAGCACAGCGCAAGCAACGCTGGTGACGGAGCGGTTCCGTCACCAGCATGCGCCAGCCGCATTACCGCCCCGCCCCATTAGCACTGCGGCGGAATAGCCGCCACAGTGAAGGGGTTAAATGCAAATTGCAAACAACTTGGTAATATATTACAGAAACATTTGGACTGGTGTATAGGGCAATCTGGCAGTACCAGACTAATTGGTGAAATTGGTCATTGGGTGGGATGGTTTTGGCAGCTTGTGGGACTCTTATATAGTCTGCTGTCCTGGTTTCCCTGATACTGTGAAAATATCTCTGATGTAACTCGGTACACTGTAGCTGCTGAGTTGCATCACAGTGTCATTTTTTAGGTCTCAGAACAGACTACTTTTAACGGTTTGTTGTCAAAAGACCTCTTGTGAACAATACCAAAACAGTACAGGGATCCTAGAGCCAGCCCACTGCTTACCATTTGTGGCTTTCTTGTCACTCTGATTTGCTTGCATCTCATTTGATGGCTTGCCTAACTATCTCGTGGTTGTTTATCCCCTGCAGGATAGCTTCTTTGCTATCCTCTGACTAGATGACTTGCATACTTCTGCTGCTCATGTTCAAGGAACAACTTTCTTTTTTAAGCACTTTGTTAAAGATGATTGGAATTATTGGGTGCCTGTGTGGTGAGGTGTGACAGTTGAAGATGGGCTGAGAAGCAGGCAGGCTGCTCCTAGTGGGGCTGCTTTACATGGATGCTAACATGTAACTAAGATCTAACAAAGAAACTACAAATATTCTCCTCAGCTAGGTATGGTACATCACAACAAACTTTGTTAGAGTACATGTGATTTATTGCTCTCAACCCTGTGTGCTGCTTACTTTCCCCAAAAAACCCACCCCAATGCCCCCTCCTCCATGCATCATGTTGCTCCCTCCTCACAAAATCCCAGCTCTTCCATCCTTTTATTACAGGTTTTTTTTCTTTTCCCAACCCCACTTCAAGCTTTTCCATTTCTTCCTGTCACACTTTCTTTCGCTAAGTTGAATTCTCCCTATTGTTCCTCCGCCCCATCACTCTTTAGGAACTTCCTTCCCTTTTCCCCCACACTGCAGTTTTGTTTGCTTTTTGTGAATTGTTTCAGAAGCCTGGAGCCTATTATTTGCTGGCTGGCTGATCCCTTTTCAAACAAGCATTTGCAATGCAATAGGTCTCACATTACTGAAAGTTTGAGCTATTGGCATTGCATTATTATTTGCAACACCAATAGCTCAAACTTTCAGTAAAGTGAGACCTATTGCATTGCAATGCTTTTTTATATGCTTTTTTTCAGATACAATTTCTTTCAGTGCTCATCCAAACAACAAGATACATTTTAAGTGTTTTTTCTCAAATGGATTCTTTTATGTATATATGAGCCAAGTAGATCATATGTTCTTGTAACGATTGGTTAATCTTGAGAAACCTATGCTTTTAGAGTTCTATGGAAAGTGCATGTACTAACAGTGCTTGAAAACACAGCACAAAGCACAGCCTTTTACCCACGAAACCCTTTCTTGTGTGACAGAGGACAAAGGGAGTGGATGGATGCTTTGTGGAGGAGGCTGCGGAGATGCACAAAAGAGACTCTACTCCTGCTCAACTTCTCCTACTAAAGTCTCATTCATATTCCATGCAACCGCTGTGAACAACATGGGGCAGACAAAGAGAGAGAGAGAGCGAGAGAAACCACATACTGCTTAAAGAAAGTGTTTTAAGCTTACAATTGTAGTTGAAATGGAGTGAAATTTGCATGCTGCTTATTTGTGTATCTCTTGGTGCCACTATCACCCCTCAGAGACCTGATGCATAGGACATTGAAAGAGGGGGCAGGGAAGGAACAAGTTTGTGGAAATGAGGAATGAGCCTTCTGTGAAGAGTGGGCCTTCCACAAGACATTGGTAAACACGGGTACCGATGGCAAGCCAGCCAGGAGGAGCTTCCTGTCCCTGGTAAGCCCCAATTGATTCCCATGTGTAATGTAGGGTTAACATGGATATCTCACTCATGTGTTGAGTATCTGTCCTTTGCGCATGTTATTACAACAAAGCTTGCCAAACATGGGTAGCTTGTGCCACCAAGAGATTGTCTCTGTCAATAATATGTGCGCCCAAGGACTGCTCCTCTAAAGGTCTGACTCTGTCAACCAGACGATGTGGTGCCATGAGAGGTTGATATGCACCCAGCAGTGCTGATTTTGAAAACAGCTTTTTCTGTCGAGAGATGCTGCCATCAGAAACCAGAAGCTTTTTGATAGATGAAGGATGCCATTAATGCTCATCACTTCTGCCAACCAAGTCAAAGCATTATTCCAAAGCCAAGAGCCAGGGACTTTGGTGCACCACGTGGAGAGTGGTACACCCAGGTCACATAGGTTGTGGCTGTTCAAGGAAATCCATAAGCCCAGTATCCATGCTCCTCCACACCATTGAAGGACAGTGAGCTGATCCCAAGGGTATATCAATGTGCCATTAGTAAATTCACCTCCTGCTGGAATTTTAGAATACTACCTAGTTCTGGCTGATAGTGACAAGTAAAGATGTAATGAAAATTGCGATTCTCCTATTAACATGACCAGAGAATCTGGATTTCATTAAAAACACGGAGGCTAACATTATGCTACATTATGCATTAATCCTTTAATGCCACTCACAACAGCCGCTTACATCAAAAAGGTAAAACAAAGAATTAGATGACATCACGTCAACAATATAAGGCATGAGTAGGAGTAGAGCTGCCTCTTTTTAATGCGAAGGAACGATGAGAAGTCAGGATAGCAACTGTGTACAAGGACGGTGAAGGGGTTGAAATCCAGGTTGAAATCCATGGAAGGAAGTGAAGGTAGGATGCTGGAGATCCATTAATTCAAATTATCTGAAAATAAAATGAAGAATGTCAAGTGTCTGATGAAAATCAGAGGAAAGTCAGTAACAATCGATGTAAGCATACATAAAATTGATAAATCAGTACACATCAAGAATATAACCCAAAATATATACTCCGTCCAAGGGAGGGACGGGAGGGATAATGTTAGCCTCCGTGTCTTTAATGAAATCCAGATTCTCTGGTCATATTAATAGGAGAATCGCAATTTCATTACAAGACAAGGAGGCTACATTATGCATGTTAGTAGCCATGAATAACAGTATCAGAGACATGTTCAATTGGTTTGCAGTAATGATGCGCAAAGGTAGAAGCATTAGACCAATCTACAAACTTAAGGATAACATCCAACTTACCACCAGACCAGAAAGATTTGCTGGCCATAGCACTTCTTAGAGAATGAGCTTGAAATTTAGAGAGATCAATACCAGCAAAGTTCATAGCCAACTTAACCCACCTAGCAATAGAGCAGGAAGAGATGGGTTTAAAGGGTTTGACATATGAAACCAGAAGTTGATTTGCATCAGGAGGACGAAGGTCTTTCATTCTTGAGTCATATTCCTTCATGCAATCAACTACACAAATCTTTTTGCAGAGATCAAAACGAGGGTAGAACATGAAATCAGACATAGTTTTAGTTCTTCTATAAATTTCAAATTTAACACCAAACATGTCATAACTCCTATAAGAGATATCTAGGGCCTTAACGTCGGATACCCTGCGACAAGAAACCAGACATAAGAGAGAGGCAAGTTTAATTGAAAGACATTTTCTGTTAAGAAGGGAGTTATCAGGCCAGGAGCAAAAAAGGTCAAGCAATAGTTTAACATCCCAAACAAGTTGATATTTAGGCCTAGGGGGCCTTTTAAGTCTGATACTTTTAAGGACTCTACAAATAATAACATTCTTACCTACCATCTTACCGTTGACAATAGAGTGTCCTGCGGAAATGGCAGACCTATAACAGTTAATAGATCTGTAGGAGAGACCACTGTCGAAAAGTTCCACTAGGAAATTGACTATATTAACGATAGGAGCGTCCACGGGATCCAAGTCCCATTCCAAGCACCAACTAGACAATTTTTTCCAGATGTTATTATATCTGTAGTGTGTTCCAGGTGCCCAAGATTCTCCGAGGAGTGTGAGAGCAGATGACGAAAGTCCAGACAATTGGTTAGATTGCCTGACACTTTCCAGGCAAGAAGGTTCAGGTTCCCTGAAAGAACCAGGTGGTGATCTTCTCCGTTTGCGTTTAGGAGGAGTCCTTGAGAAGCCAGAATCAGGAGGGGAACGTCACAAGAAAGTTCCAGAGCTGTGGGGAACCATGCTTTGGACGGCCAGAAAGAGGTTATCAGGACCAGAGAGCACTGTTCCTGTCTCACTTTCTGCAGAACCCTTTGTATCATAGCAAAGGGGGGAAAGGCGTAGGGGCGGAGAGGAGCCCAAGGTTGGAGGAAAGCGTTGACAGCGGGAGCACCCGGGTCTGGCATCCAGCTGAAATACTGTGGAAGTTGGAAAGTCAAACGGCTTGCAAAAAGGTCCACATGGAAAGGACCCCAATAGTGAGCTAGAGAATTGAAAACGGTCGGATTGAGTTTCCAAGCGCTGAAATCTAATAGGAATCTCGAGTTCCAATCCGCTGAGAGATTGGATTTCCTGGGGAGGTACTCTGCCCTCAGGGAGATCTTGTGTTCCAAACAGAACATCCAGAGTTTCTTGGCCAGATCTGATAGGTCGGCAGATCTCGTACCGCCGAGACGGTTGATATAAGAGACTGTGGAAACGTTGTCAATCTTCAGGAGAACGGATCTGCCCTGAAGAGATTGTCTGAAGCTCATCAATGCATAGAGCCCAGCCGTCATTTCTAAGAAATGTATATGGTGGGAAGACTCCCAAGGGGTCCATACACCACCAGTGTCCTGGTCGAGGAGACGAGCACCCCAACCGTGAAGGCGGGAGTCTGACTCTAGAACAAAGTCTGGAGTTGAACCAAAGATAGCTCTTCCATTCCAGGCGTCCAAATTGTCCAGCCACCATGAAAGTTCCAATCTGGCTTCTTCGTCCAGAGAAATCTGGTCTCTGTACCAAAGTCCGGATCTGAGAGCTTTGGCTCAGGGGACCAGGGAAGATAGCTTGGATCAAGGAAGAAAGAAGACCAAGAAGTCTGGCCAACTCCCTGAGGGAGCGAGACTGATGTTTGAGGACAAATCTGATCTCCTTCCGAATTTTGGCAATCTTCTTTTTGGGGAGTAAGAGGAGACAGGGATCTGTCCACAGTGAAGCCTAGGAACTCCAGAAATTTGGAGGGTAAAAGGATGGATTTTTCCCTGTTTATAATGAACCCAAGGTTCTCTATGAGGTTCATGGTGGTTTGCAGATCTTCTAGAATCTGTGAGTGAGATTGGGACATTATCAAGATATTGTCTAAATAGATAATGAGACAAATACCCCTGGCTCTTAGGACGGAGACTTCGTTCTCATGATCTTGTTGAAACACCAAGGGGCGGATGAAAGACTGAAAGGGAGGGCCTGAAATTGAAAAAGGCGATTGTCCCAAATAAATTGGAGAAAAGGTTGATGTTCTATTGCCATGGGTATGGTAAAATAGGCATCTTTTAAGTCCAATTTGACCAGCCAATCTCCTTCAAGTAGAAGGTCCCTGAGCAGATGGATGCCTTCCATCTTGAAATGACGATAGACGAGGTATTTGTTTACCTCCCGAAGGTTTATTACTGGACTCCAACCCTTGTCCTTCTTTTTGACTAGGAAAAGGGTGCTTACAAAATTCTTTTGAGACCAAGGAACCTCTATTATTGCGCCCTTCTTCAGCATAGAAGAAACCTCTTCTTTGATGATCTCTAGATGTTCTGTAGAAAGAACCAGTGGATTGGGAGTGGTAGATTGGAAAGGAATCTCTGTGAAATCTATTTTGAAACCCTGAACTGTTTCGAGAACCCATGGGTCTTTTGTTAAAGATTCCCAGACGTGAATGAAATGTTTGAGCCTGCCCCCGACCTTTGGAGGAGAAGAAGAAAGAGAAGCACTTACTTTGGGTGGTGTTGTTGGAAGCACCACGAGCGGGGAAGCCTCTTCCGCGTGAACCTCTTCCTCTCTGTGGGAAGTACTGCCTGGTGTTGGAGGGGTAGAAGCCTCTACCGGATGAACCTCTTCCTCTTTCGGAAGTGAAGGGCCGGAAATTCCCTCGGCCGGAATAACGGCCCCTTCTACCGGCCTTACCAAAAACATATGTCATATTGTTTTGGGCTTTGTCCAAAGCTGTAAATGTTGCGACGTATTTGCCAAGAGTTTTAATCATATCCTCTCCGAAGAGGAGGATATTTGGCTTACACGATGGCTCTTTTTCTGCAAGATCCCCGAGTTTCGGGTTGATTCTATTAAGCACAGATTTCCTCCTTTCAATATTGAGCGAGCAATTAGCATTCCCAAGGAGTACTATGGCTCTCTGGCTCCAACCCCTTATTAGGTTTATATCCAAGGGTGTGTTAGAAATATGCGATACCTCAGCAAGGTCGAGGATCCTAGTAAGGGGGCCTAGTAGGTCAATAAGACGATCTTGACAGGCTTTAAGAGCCCTTTCCAGGCCTTTTCTTGGATCCTTGCCTAACTTAAACAAGAACTTAATCAGGTCGGGTCTAAGTTAGGTGTCTGACAGACTTTATCCTCTATGAATGGACGAGGACACTCGGACCTCATGGTGTTACGCGATTCTCTTTCTAGAGAGTTCCTCAGCCACTTGGTCACAAATTTAGCTACGTGATCGTGTGGATACCATTTTTTACTGTTAGGGTGGGAGATGTTTTTTGGGGAGAACATTTCCCCACCAAGAGGGTCGAGGATCGCGTCCTTCGACGAGGGGGAGGAACCCGCCTCTGAGAAAGTGTTATGGTCCCAGTCATCAGTGTCTTGCTCATCAAGGTCCAGGACGAATTCGTCATCGGGATCGTCGAAGAACTCGTCATCCTCAGAGCTGGGTTCGACACGAGCACTGACAATAGTTGCGCCGCTGAGGGCACCCACCAAATTCGTGCCGCTAGGGACACCCAAACCATGCGTGCCGCTAGGGGCAACCTTACCTATTGGGGCGCTTTGGCCTCCCATGCCTTTTGAGGTGCTTGGACCTCCCATCTCATTTGAGGTAGCGTGATCTCCATCAGTGCTTAGGCAATGTTTAGTTTTTTTATTAGCCTTAGAGTGTTCAACTTCCGGATCGGAAGTGTTGTCATCAAGTAAAAGGGACCTTTTATTAGACCTGACCTCACGCAATGTATCTAACCTCATTTCCCATTGAAGGAAAGAGTTGAAAGCATCGCTGTTATGATTGGGCGAGCTTGCCACAGCGTCATCTGATTCTAAATCAGACATGGCAGGTAAGTAAAATTATATAAGCTGAGGTGTTAAGAGAGTTATAAATTAAATAATTATTACAATAAGGGTAAAGCTTAAAGGTGGGTTAAAGTAATAATTAATTTAATTATAAGTAAAGTAAAGTTATAAATCACCCCTTTTTTTTATAAGGTAAAGGGTTAAAATGAGGCTAGAGGTAAAGGAATCTATTCAAGCTCAGAAGAAATTTATAATGGGGTGATATATTTGTGAAATAGGATTGAAACGGATTTGAAAAGGAGGCAGGAATGCACGGACGCGAGAAACAGCCGATTGATAGCGCAGACGGTAAAATCATGAGATTTAACCGATGCGCTGGAGCAGGATTAAATGGCTAATGAGGAATGAACCATAGGAGGCATACGACGTGGCGTCGTCGTTGCCAAGGTTCATTCCTCTCCGTCAGTATTGTTCAAGGAATCGCGCTGGAGCTTGCGCAGAGGCTCGTGCTTAATGAAGAGCGCTGTAACGAGGTTATTGCCAAAAGGGGGAAAACGCTTGAAAATAATGGCAAAAAGACATGCGGACATGGAGAGAAGACGACATAGTGACATCCGTACATCGGAAATGCGAGGAGAAGCAACATGAGAAAGAGAGGGCGCGGCGCGGCGCAGTCCCAAAGTCCCTTGAAAGGTTATGGCAGACCTAACGGTAAGGAAAGGGGAACAGGGGGCCGACGACCATACATTGGAGGTCAGGGATTAGGGTAAGGAGCTAAGATGAGCTCATGAAAAACAGTTTAAGTTTATCAATGTAAGTTTAACAATGCCAATTCCTAAAGCATTTAAGCAAATACAATGAGTATAAAATCAGAGTAAGCATTAAGAAATAGGCATTAACTAGAGATAAGATGAGAAAGACTACTTATCTGTTGTGAGCCGCATTTAAAAGAGGCAGCTCTACTCCTGCTCATGCCTTATATTGTTGACGTGATGTCATCTAATTCTTTGTTTTACCTTTTTGATGTAAGCGGCTGTTGTGAGTGGCATTAAAGGTATAATGCATAATGTAGCATAATGTAGCCCCCTTGTCTTGTAATGAAATCTACACCTCCACTACCCTGTGAGAGAGTAAAATACAGCCAAAATGGGGTACCACGAGCTCTTCACACCTGTGTTCCCAAATGCCATTGCACCTACCTCAGCAACCCTCCTGAACAGACGTCAGGTATGTTTACAGGCAATGAAGTACACAAGCGCCTCTTTAACTGTACCTGGGTAAATCACCGGCGGTGACACTGAGATGGACATGTGATATACAATTCCAACCTCAGGAAAAGGATCAGATGTAATGTTGTGACAAGTGCCCGTGTAATGACAAGATCAAGAGAATGAAAACAGAACTCTGTGTCCTGCAACACCAATTGAGAACATCACAGAATGAAAAAGATCAGGTCACTCTACAAAGTTTCAACAGTCTAAAAAGCGGTAATCGCACGTACAAAGCAAGGGTTAGAGTTATTAGTGTTGGAGGGGCGTGGCTTTGACGCCAGGCCAAGATGGCGACTTTCCTGTGAGCTCTGTCATGGGTGCGGAGCCGTTTTTCTTCCTCTGGCCGCATTTGTACCGAGTCTCCAAATGTCAGTGCGGTGAAGATTGTAGGACTAGTGTCCGTAAGCTCCTGTTTCATTTTCGCAACATGAGGGTGTGTTTTAAGACCCTAGTGCCGCAACTGTGATTTTTTCCACACAAAAGCAAGCGGCCGCCATTTTAGGTCGCTCCGCTTGAGATACAGCTTTGTTTCTCCATCTCCTCGTTTTCATTTTTTATATATCTGGTCATTAATTACAAATGAGTTATTTGAATACTCAATACGACATTCTCCATCCATGTCTTTGAAAGATTACCTATGAAGGCACCTCAAGGTCGTTTAATGATCCGGTGAAGCTGAAAACTTTTCTGCAAAGCATAGCAAATCTTAACATGGAGACTACTCCTTAAAAGTTTCTTTTCTATAAAATGTTTACTTATCTCATGACTAATTTTCTCTTTCCTTCCCTTTGACCTGTCCTCTTATATCTTATTATTGCATTATCAAATATTTCTGTTTATTCTACAGTCATCTCTCATTTTATTTTTTTGTTCTCCGTATCTCAATTTTTTGTTTATGGCTATTTACTTTATAACTTTTATAGTTCCTTCTTTTCTCTGTTGCCGTTCTTGTCTTCAACATAAGTATGACCTTAGCTTACCCTCTAACATCTGCAAATAAGATCTGGATCTTTATCCTTGATCTGTACTTCTCTTTCTTTCATACCTTTTTTCTCTCACCCTTCAATCCTTTCTTTTTGATTTGTCTTTTCCTAGTCTCTTTTTATTACTATTTTTTATTTTGCTTGAGTGCATTTTTTTTTCTTTACTCTCTTTTCCTTGCAATTCCATCTTTCTTATGTTTTTTGATGGCCAATAAATGGTATTTCTTTGTCTTTTCTATTAGTTTTTCAGCTTGTTGTTCCTGTTCTCATACGTCTCCCCTTACCCTACAACATGTTTAATGTTGTCTTGTGGAATATACGTGGTCTAGGTCATCCCGTCAAACGTCAATAGGTACTTTCCTATTTTTCTAAATTTAATACACATGTTGCCTTTCTAAAGGAAACTTACTGTAATGATGTGGAATCACTTAAACCTAAACATCAATGAGTTAATCGGGTTATTCTTTTTCCTGCTGTTAATCGTCATGGTGATGTTGCTGTTTTATTTCACAAGTAATTGAATGCACACATTTTATCTACTGAATGTGATCCGAATGGGCGATGGGTTTTGGGTGATGCCATTATATATCAAAAACAAATTGCTTTTATCAATATTTACGGCTCAGTTAAGTGTGATCCTGAATTTAGGCACAACATTAAATTTAAACTATCTTCCATTTCTAATCCCGATATAATCGTTGGCTGTAACTTTAATGATTGGTTGGACCCTTTTTCTGATAGAAAACCTAAATGCAAATTTAAAACTGATAAATCTCACAAAGCCTTTCAATCCGCCATCTCCTCTCGCCCATTCTATGACTTATGGAAAACATGTAATCATGACGTATATGAATTCACAGTTTTCTCTAATGTTCATCATACTATGTCTCGTATTGATTATATTTTGGTTTCTACATCACTACTCCCTTCCATCCAATTCTCTGAAATTGGATCTATTTTTATTTCTGACCATGCCCCTGTATTATCTACTTTTGATGTATCTCTCAATAATTGCAAGCATGGCCGCTGGCGTTTTAACAACTCTCTTCTTTTGACCAAACCTTTATCTCAGAAGCAACCTCATTAATTATTTTATTTTTTTCATTTTAATCTCTCAATAGATACTTCTGTTCATAATAACAGGGATACCTTTAATGCCTTTAGAGCCTTTACCATTTCCTATTCAGCTAGAAAGAAAAAGGCTTTAAATGCTGAATATCTAACAGCTCTTTAAAAAATAAAGATTTTAGAATATAATTATTTCTCATCCAAATCCGCCTCAAGTTTACAAGAATTGATTAAAGCTACGTCTACCCTGAATAAGATTGCTACGGTTGATGCTTGCAGTATCCTCCTTAAAATGAAATCTAAATATCATGGGGGCCAAAATAAAGCGGGTAAAATGTTAGCCAATTTTTTGAAAACGAAATCAGAATGAAAAATTCTTGGCCCCAATTGTCCAGCACAGAGTAACAAATTATTATTTTCTGACCCTGAAATTGTAAATATCTTTCAATCTTATTATGAACTAATATATACGGAAAATACATACCCTTCACAAAAGGATCTTGAAACCTTCTTTCGGGGAGTGCCCAAACCTCCTTCAATACCTGACATTTTCTTACCTTTTGAGAGGGATAGATCTCTTCAGGAGATTACTGATGCTCTTAAATCTTTAAGAAAAAGGCAAAAGTCCCTGGCTTGGATGGTTTCCCCATTGTACTCCTCTCATCCATTTCCTCCATGTTTGCCCCTAAATAACTAGAACTTTCTTTTTCATTTTTGTCTAGCTCTAAAGCAAGTGTCTCCTTTTTGGAAGCCTTCATTGTCATTATTCCCAAACCAGACAAAGACACTACCCTTTGTTAAAATTTTAGACCATTTCACTATTCAATTACAATCGTAAAGTTTTTGCAAAAATCTTAGCATCTCGTTTGGAGAATGTCATTCCACTCCTTATTAAACCTGACCAGGCAGGTTTTATTATGGGTAGACTTGCATCCGACAACGCCGGCATGTATTCCAACATCCTTGCCCTTGGGAAGAAGTACCCTTGTAGCTGCCCTCTCGCTTGATGCTGAAAAAGCTTTTGATCATATAAATTGGCAATTTATGTTCTTTACCCTTCATTGGTTTTGTTTTGGTCATAAGTTTATTTCATATATCAAAATTGTTATATACTGAACCACATGCTTATGTTTTTGTTAATGGTAATTTCTCTCTCTCTTTTAAACTACACAGGGATACTAGACAGGGAAGTCCCATTTCTCTATTACTTATTCTCCTCTGTTCAAACCCTTCTTGAACGTATCAGGCATAATCCTGACATAACTGGTTTTAAACTCAACTCTCAGGAAATTAAGCTCTCTGCTTATGCAGACGATATCCTAATTTATATGTCCAACCGTTCCAATTCCCTAGACCCTTTTATAAAAGAGATTGCTCTACATTCTAATGTCTCTGGGTATAAGTTACATTTCGCTAAAACTGAAATTTTACCGCTAAACTCATCCTGTTATCACTACATGTTTGATAAAAACTAACTTTACCTGGTGTTCCCAAAAGATTAAATATCTTGGAGTATGGTTTTCCTCCAATATACCTGACACATTAATTCACAATTTGTTGCCTTAAAACTTAAACTTCATAGGTTATTATCATCCTGTCTCCGTTATGTTTATCCTGGTGGAGTAGATTAGACACCATTAAAATGATGATTGTTTCTCATGTTCTGTTTATGCTCTTGATGCTACCCTTTAAAATCCCTAATTATTATTTCTCCCAGATTAACTCTATTTGTACAAAATTCCTCTGGAACAATAAACGTGGATGTATTGCTTTAACTAAATTAATTCGACCTAAACCAAAGGGTGGTGTGCATTTTCATGATTTTAAGTTATATCATACTGCCTTTTTATTTCAACAATTTTATGCAATGTCTAAGGGTTATCATGATTCTCCTATTCCAACATGGGTTGTTTTTGAGCATTCATTATTGTATGACTTTTGTTTTCAAGATGTTGTTTATATGACTAATTGTATTTTCATCTCCAAATATCGAATTTTAAAATATTCCCATCATTTACTACATGCTCTTTACACCCAAGGATTTGACTTTTGTCAATCTTTTCTGACCTCTTCTATCTGGTATAACAAATTTATAAAATTTCGTCATAAGTCTTTTTTCTTTAAACACTGGAAAGAAAAGGGTATTTTTTATGTGTATCACTTGATAACAAATAATTATATCATTCACGCCATTACTACAAAAATTTGATCTCCCAGACTCTTGCATTTAACAATATAATTCATTATGTCCTGTCCTTCAAGACTTTCTAAAATACAATAATTTCAATTCAGATGTTAATTCTGTTATACCCATGACACCTTTATTTAATATTAATATGGATCCCACTCCAAGAGCTTCCTTTATATATAAAGCTATTCCCTCTCCCGTTATTACAACGAATACATCTTCTACTGAACTGTTGTGGGGAAATGATTTCCCTCAATCATTAACTATTTATCAATGGGATCAGATGTGGAGAAAAAAATGTAAGACCTCTAAAGCTCCTAATACTACTCAATCCTTATATTTTATATATAATACAGTGGTTGTTACTCCCCAATTTCTTCATAAAATTGATTCTTCTATTTATCCCCTATGCTGGTCATGTCTCTTCATCCGAAAGTACTTTGACACACTTACTTTATTATTGTCCTAAAGTTCATGAATTTTGGAGAGCTAAATGGTCTAAATGTTTATTGATTTTTTCATGTATTGTTCCCCTCTCTATTCCCAATATTTTTTGGGGAACTTTATCTGTTAATTTTGACCATCTTCCTTCAAAAACTATTTTATTTGACCTTTTTATAACCTTGAAATTTACATTAACGTGTTGGAAAGATAACTCTAAATTATCCTTTTGGTCTAGGGGAATTTAATTTGTGATGAACATAGAATTGCCTAAGTTTCTTCTCCTTCGATATCTCATTAGATTACATCTGATTTATTATGGTTACCGTTTACTACTTTTTGATCCTCACTCTCATCCTTCTTCTAATACTTTTGTCTCTCGTCATCTATCATTTCTTTTTTCTTGTTTCTTTTCTTTCTTTCCTCATCCTTTCCCACCTCCCTCTTCTCTTTTACATTTCATATAAACTAAAACAAACAGTACACTTCTAACACTTACGTAATATATATATATATATTTACTATTTTGATGTATTTTATTCTTATTGTTTCTTTTTTCTCAAAAGTTTTTCAATGTTATGGTACTTTTCCGATATCACTAAGAGATCTCTTTGTTAATTCTGTAGTTTTATTCTATTTTTTTCAATATTCCCTAACTAGTTTGTTGTTTATCACTGTATTCATATTCTCAATAAAAAAAATTTTTTTTTACAAAGAGCTATAGGCGTTGTGAAATTTGTATTAAAAATGCAGCATAGTGAACAGTTTATCCGAAAAAACTTTCATTTGCAATCTGACTACAGACTAATACTTTCGTCTCTCTTCATCTATCATTTCTTTTTTCTTGTTTCTTTTCTTTCTTTCCTCATCCTTTCCCCCCTCCCTCTTCTCTTTTACATTTCGTATAAACTAAAACAAACAGTACAGTTATAACACTTACGTAATATATATATATTCACTATTTTGATGTATTTTATTCTTATTGTTTCTTTTTTCTCAAAAGTTTTTCAATGTTATGGTACTTTTCCGATATTACTAAGAGATCTCTTTGTTAATTCTGTAGTTTTATTCTATTTTTTTCAATATTCCCTAACTAGTTTGTTGTTTATCACTGTATTCATATTCTCAATAAAAAATATTTTTTTTACAAAGAGCTATAGGCGTTGTGAAATTTGTATTAAAAATGCAGCATAGTGAACAGTTTATCTGAAAAAAACTTTCATTTGCAATCTGACTACAGACTAACTTGTGATGCTGGTTTAAAACAGAATAAATTCCATTCCAAGATGCCTATTGTGTTTGATTGGAAGAGGTGGCAGTGGTAGGACTAATTTGATAGAAAGCTGAGAGCTTAAGTTATGCAGATGGCCTAGACAAATGTTGCTGAGGAACTGGCACCTAGAGCCAAGTGCTAGCACTGAGGGCCGTTAAAAATATGGGAAACAATCTGTGAAAGCCTTTAATTATGTATTTGTACCTTTATAAAACACCAAACTGCTAACAGAGCTCTGAAGATGAAGTGAGAGGTGAGTGGGCAGTGATACATAAGCAGAGACACAGCCCCGTCCTTGTGCCCCTGACAGGAGGAAGAGGTTTACACAAGCAATATTTTAAGACCAGTTACAGGTGCCAAGGAGCTTGGACGTCCAGAGCACAATTACGCGCTGGTGGAATGCCTCAGAAAATTAACGTGTACAAATGTCTCTGATGTAATATTTGTTACAAATACTTCATGAGGGCTCAAAGAAATATTGCAGTTGCAGCCACGGATTTGTACGCAGTTACGAGGATGAGCGCTCCACGGGTGGTGCTCAGGGCACAGGCGTCTAAAGGAGCCCGGCTCTCTCCTTGTGTTTATTTGCCCCCCCTCCCCCCACTCAGTTAAGGGCATTGAGGATCTGGTTACCACAACGAGAAAGGGCAGAAGGGTGAGGCACCCAAATTATTATTGTGCATTTAAAGTCAGCATAATAATCCTCATCGCCCCTCCATGGTAAGAGAAACAGCAATAATATGCTTTAAAAGGGAGACTGTTTGGTCCCCTATAGAATTACATATATAATACACCTACAATTAAATCTGCTTTGATAAATTTAAAGCATCTGCCAACTAACCTTCAAAAAAAGCATACTTCAAAATACAAGCCGAATACCCCTTAAAAAGAAGCTCAAAATCAAACCAGTATCCTACCAAAAAAAGCACAACTGGCGATTGACATAAAGAGTTGCAAAAAACATTAATAATGGTTAAAGCAGGTGACTTTGAAGCTGGGGAAGGTGTTTTGTGCTCCAATACCTCCAGACTGCAGGACAAAAGCAACAAAAAAAACATGCAGTTGCCAAATATGCAAATGGGAGGGACAAATGCTGCATTAACATGCAAGCACAGGCACACAGTAACAGAGCATGAAACCAAGAAAGAAAAAGTCTCCCAAAGTCTATTACTGTACATTTGCTGATTGCTGAATTGAAGTACCAAACTGGTACTAATGAGGTTAATATTTTCCACAGCTAGAACATATTGTTACAGATATTGTTTTTAGTAAAGAGCTCTCACCCATTGCCTGGGCCTTTTAAATGCAAGGAAAAGGTGTTCAAATTGAGTCCCAATGAAAACAGAACAAAAGCAATCATTCCCGGAACATAGACTCAGTTGAAAGTAACTGGAATTTGCATGTTCTGGTGGTGTGTGGATGTTGTGAGGGCTGGAAGGAGGGGGACCTGGAGGAGATTCACAGGATCTGAGGCCCTGTTGGTTTTGGGGTGAAAGGGCCTGTTCTGCAATTTTTTGTAATGAAGGGAGTGCAATTCCCATGGGCTCACGGGAGTGCTCAAGACAACAAAAGGGAAAAAGGAGTTGCAGTTGGGGATGGGTGCATGGTGGCAGGGTATCATTTGCACAGGAGTTATTGGTGGTTTGGTGTCTGGGGAGGTGGCCTGGGGGCAGCAGCCTTTGAGACGTGCACACACCATAATCAACAACTGAAGTTTGTGGTGAGAGAAAAAAAACAGTGCACGCAGATGCCTCAGAGAATTTAGAGCTTATACCAGATCACACAAAACAGTGTAAAATAATGGGGCTATACAGCACCTGAAAGGCAACACAACATGATATTTTGTTTAGGCTTCCTATAATCCACTTAAATAAATCATCTCTGTTTCCTAGTGAAGCAACGTAATGCTCAGTCACATTGTTGAGAAGGCAAACACAAACACTGAGCTGAACATTGAAAAACATAAATCTGGTCCACTTTCTGTTTTCAAGCAGTAGCTTCTTCTGTGCAGGTGCAGTGATGCTAACCACGGTCAAATGTTTGTATCCACACATTCCCTGAATCACGTAACCCCTCACTGTCTTTACCCACAGTTTAGCACAAGAGTTGCAAGTGATTTTGAAGTATATTTACAAGAACTGCCACTAACTTGCATTACCGTAAGTTAGCTGCAGTTTTCTTAACGCGGGCCATCGCTGAAAAGTATCACCCTGTTAGTAATGCATTTACACGACATCGATACTTGGCGATAGTTCAGGGAGCTGCTGTGAAAACTGCCCCTAACACTAGCATGAAGGCAATACAAATTTGGATGTTAGCGGGCAAAGACTGACGAAAGTCTAATTTGCAGGCAAAAAGCTCACGTTAGTCAACAGAACTTCACCTTTTTAGGCAATAAGTCCACCTCCAATGAAAAAAATAAAACAAAAACAATTGGATGCAGAATGGAGCACGAGAGACAAGTGCAGCACAGATCAACAACCTCCCCAAACCCCCCAACATTCAGGATGACCAGCCAGAGTCTCAAGGGAAGAGGAAATGCAGAATCAGGGCTCCATATATGAAAAGAGGCGCACCACTGGGGAACACCTGAGATGCATCACTTTTCATAGCGCCCTCCTTGCAACACCATGGCAGACAAAACCTTGAAAGCGCTGACAGTCCCCGGGGCCCCGAGGCCTCACTGTGCCTGCATCTGGGACCCGGAGTGGGATGCAGAGGGCTGTGGAGTTGCTGGGCCATGGCGGTAGATATCGAGGTGTAGGCGATCACCCTTACCTGGTGGTGAAGTCTGCCAGGTAGCATGGAGACATGTTGCTGACCTGTGTGAGAAGACAGCCTGGGGTCCCTTGGAGCTGTGAACGGGAGAGCGCTCCTGCGTACCAACGTAGGAAAGTTTGCATCGCATAACACGCGCCACCACTACACTGGGGTGCACAGAGGGGATTAAAAATGGTGGGACGTGCCTCCCTGCATCAGAAGCCAGAGGATGTTGTGCTGGCTGGATGCTGTGGAGGGTGGGGCCCCTGAGCTGCACTGAACTCATGTGGTGGGAGCCATGCAACATACGCATAAGGGGGCTCTGTTACATCACATTCATCTGGAGGTTTCCCAAGGAACTTGCCGGTGACTGCTGTACCCAGGCCAGTAGATTTCCACTTGGCTGAGGCTCCTGCTGGCTGAATCACAGATTTGGAGAGAGTGCATCAAATTGCGCCACCGTGTCAATGTCCAGGTGAGGAGAAGGTGGGACGCATAGTGGAGGAAGCCCGGGGGTGGAGTCAGGCCCAGGCATAGCACCTTTGGGTGATACCCCCAGTGGTGGCTCCTCCGCTATGGGGGAAGTGCATTGCTCCACTGCTCTCAAGCAGTGCAAGAAGAGGAAACATAACACAATGATAACTTTTTGATATTCTTATGCTATGTTTCCTTTGCAGGAGAGGATAGGTGGGGCTGCTCTGCTAACGGAGCAGGGCATGGACAGAGTGGTATGCCCACGGAAGTGTGCAGTGTCTGTTTGGTTGGCCCTCTCAGGCCACCCAAAGCAGTCATGTGCACTTCCCTGTTCGCAATGCAGGCTGCTTTACGGCCTGCATGGAGAACATGTCCACTCCTCCAGCCCCTGGCTGAATGCCTTGTCACAGTGCTCTCGAAAAATAACAACGCCGCATTGAAGCATTGTGATTGCCTTTGGGGTGGGAGCCTGGCTGCCTGCTTCCAGTTCCTGGAAGCAGACTTGGGCGAGCAGGAGCACAGAAGATGCGGGACCCGGCCTCGAGGTAAGATTAAAAAAAATATATATTTACAACTCCCGCCCTCCGCGCCCCCTCCAATTTCCTTTCCCACCTCCCAACTGTCCAGTCTCCCTGCAGCACTTCCTAAAAACGGCCACTGTGCAGCCATGCGGAGCGTGTGTCCTACTGGTGCGCCAAAGGCAAGCCTGTCTGTGCCCGTCCGTCCCTGATTGAGCCCAGAACAAAGGGCCCTTCCTCTCAGACACTCCACCGCTACAATGCCAGCACCCTCCTTGCCATCTGCCCTGGACGCCACACTGCCTGCCATCTATCATCACTGTAAAATCGCCTTGCGCCTAACGAAACTTGAAATGCATCTTCTGCCACTTCAGCACACCAGCGCTTCCTGCCACATAGCCAACCAACAGCACAGCCGATCGGCTCTACTGCATCCACCTCAACGTGCGGTCTCTCTACAAACATGCAACAGAAATCTGGGACCTCCTCGATGCCACCTCGTCAGACATCGCCTTATTCATGAAAACCTGGACCAACCTCTGCTCCGAATTGGATATCGCCATCACCATCCACAATAGCTACAAATTCACCTGCACGGACCACCCCCAGCGCCCAGGAGGAGGCTTTGCCATTGTCTAAAAACCCACTCCGACTGTCTGTGCACTCTAATGACCCAACAACTACCATGGAACACCTCCACTGCGAGATCCGGACCAACCCCACCCTCGGCAGCACCCTTGTCTGCATGACCCCCGGCCCATGAACCTCCATTCACTGATGCAATTGTAGACCTCATCACACCCCAGGCTTTCCCATCCACCTACTACATCCTACTCGGACACCTCAACTTCCACCTGTACAACCCCAGTGACCAGAACATCACCTTCCTCCTGGCAAACCTCGCCAACATCGGGATCATGCAACTAGTCTTCGCACCAACCCACATAGCCAGACACACGCTCGACCCCATCTTCTCCACCAGCGAGTACTTCAACTATAGCCATGCCACTGAACTCTTCTGGACCGACCATCATAAAATACATCACACCTTCACCATGCCCACCATACACCACTGCTGTCATCGCCCCCCCCAACCTACAGCTGGATTAAGGCCATTAAAGAAGTTGTTGGCAACTCCTCCAGTACCACCACCTTGCCAACGCTTACAGACGCCAACACCACAGCTCGCAAACTCCACCGATGGAGCTTTAACTGCACCAACACCCTGGCAGCTCCTCCATGTCAGTGGACCGAGCATCTGGGGGTCGCTGGCCGCCGGGGTGGGTGACAGCCGACACCCAGGAGGCCAAACTAGACTCTATACAAAGGGAGGCATCCAGGCATATGCGTGACCTTGTGAACCCCTACACCTACATCAGGTAGGATGTATACAGGGTGGGCAATATTCTTTGCTGCGGTGTCCAGCACCAAAAACTCTGAATTGAAACCCCCAAGTGTTTGCATCAATTTTAAGACCAGCTATTTTCTGGTCTTAAAAAAACTGCCTCTAACTGAACTTAGAGGCAGTTTTTTGGGTTTTGCACCATACAAGGAATTCCTTGTAAATATTGTGAAGTGGGGTTAGCGTCGGTTTTTTCAGAGGAACGCCCACCTTGCATCTCATTTTCATTACCTCTCACTAACAGAAGTGGCGATCTTTCAAATTAACATTTTTGCCAGAAAAGTGCTGCTAACTCCAGTAAGCTACAAGTTGTAAATAAGGCAGTAAAAAAATAGCCACCGTAAATTCAAAAAATGTATGCTACGGCGGCGATATGTCCTTGTAAATATACCCATTAATGTTCGACGAGGAATGGGTTGCCTATGGGCAGCAGCTTTTAAGAGGTGCGCACAGAGTTTTTGTTAAAACATTACAAAAGCGAACATTCCAAAAACACGACTTGGGCAGTTGCCAGATTTTAGAGCCATGGTCTAACCCAAAGCCAAAATAAAAGTATCCCAAAAGTGCACCTCTAGGGAAAACATACTGGGCAAAACATTGAGGAGCGAGATGCAATGAATTGTGGTGGTGCACAGTTGAATAAGTTTATGTTTATGTTTATGTTTATGTTTATCATTTATAAAGCGCGGCTTATACCCGAGGGCGTCTTGGCGCTGAGATTTGCAGAATTATTGATCAGTGCGGCCTGTAGTGTCCAAATTGATTCAGAGATAACCATTATTGATTAAACAACCATGTCTTTAGTTTCTTGCGAAACTGCAGGAGTGATGGGCTTAATCTAATATCTTGGGGCAAGGTGTTCCATGGTTTAGGTGACGCTGTAAAGAAACGACGATCACCCCATGAGTTGTCACACATACGCCGAAATGAATGATTGAAAGGCCCTGATTCAGAATTATTAGGCCTGTATTCAGAATTATTAGGCATGTGAGTGGTGTGGTAATGCCATTAGGGGAATACCAGTATAGCTCAATGTATTTTTTAATAGGAGTATTATTACATCCTTAGTAGGAGATCGACAAATTAGAGTGGATGGTAATGCATGAAAACTGCCTGATTTCTGTAACAGGTTTTGCGGGATATTAACTGTTGATATTTGTGTGGAGAAAAAGCAGGTCAGTGAGAAATCTTTGAATGACTCTAGTGTCGATACAAATTCTGGCAATAGCTAACTTGTAATGAGCGCCATGATAAACATGGCTGCCCCTTTTGTCTTGGAATCTACTGGGAGCAAGTTAATACTCTCTGCTGGCCGGTTGTGGGGGGGGGGGGGTTACAGAAATTAAGAGGTCAGTTGTTATACATGTGGTTAAGTACCACACTGTTTTCACCAATAACAGCCAAAACCTGTTCGAGATATGTCATTCTTGGATGTGAATTGGAGCTGCATATGCTGCTGGGAAATTAATAGGGTGTTCTTGGCGATGGGGCAGAGAAGCAGCATTAGTGCCCGTCTATAGTGTAGAGACCGAACTAACAAGATGGCAACCTCATTGGCACTTCACATTTTAGGAAACAGGCCATTTTTCTGCACTTGTTTCGATGAACCTCTTCTTATATAACAATAATGCATTCATGTAGTGCTTCATACTAAATTTCCGCTGCTTCTGAACACTGCAAATAACACTGTAAAGCCGAATGTAGTCCAAATTTTGTTTACTTTACTCGCTCAACTTGCTTTTTCCTTGCAGAAATGGGCAACATAGCACCCAATTGTGGGAGAACCAGCCCGATTTGGCAACCCTGGTTCTGAGCCGAAATAATAAAAAAAAGTGTACACATGCAGTCCGAGTTCAAATTGAACAAAAGCAATTATTCCTAAAACATGGGCTGGGCTGAAAGTAAGTGAAATGTACCTTATCTAAGGCGTGTGTGGATTGTGAGGGCTGGCAGAGAGGGGGCCCGTGAGTGAAACTCAGGATCTAGGGCTCTTTTTTTTTTATCCAAGGAAATTTTATTGATTCTACTTACAACACAAAATACATAAAAGAACGGGCGAAGTATTGTGCGTACATCAGTCATTCATGTAGCCAATACTAGAAGACAATAAGTGGTGGAACGGACAGAATATTACAATCGGTTAAATGCAAAGGGACACAAGAAATTGATTCAGCGACCAGGCAAGTGTAAGCGCTTGTTCTACACTTCTGAGTAATCAACAGAACACACTGTCGCGTCGTAGTGGCAATAGCGACCGACACTTCTATGTATTTCAAGAGAGCTTTATTTCCATGTCCTCTCCTGATCCTGTCCCTACTCTAACTGTCCCCTGGTTCCTATCCCCGGCTCCTCCTGTTCCTGCTCCTCCCTCTGACTCCACCCCGCAACCACTAGACTGCGTCTCACCATACTACACACACCTTCTACGTGTTAATGAGCTGCTCAGGTAAACGAAAGGGAGGAAGGGGTTTAGGATGGGTGCATGGTGAGAGGGTAACTTTAGCACAAGAGTTGCAAGTTATTTACTGTCTGGAAAACGAAAGAGAGGAAGGGGATAAGGATTGGTGCGTGGTGGAGGGTGACTTTAGCACAAGAGTTGCAAATTATTTATTGTCTGGGGAGGAGTGAGTGGCCGGGGGCAGTGGCCTTTTTCATAGGCAGACAGAGACACAGTTTCAGTTGGGGCTGAGCAGGAGCGAACAATCTGGTGACACATGTGGGCTGAAGACAGCGGGAGAAGTTGTGCACATGGTATCCTGGTTGAAACGTTGAGGGTTGAGGGGCGCCTATACTGTTTTGGTAGTCAGGGCATGCAGAGGAGTGCATTTGGAGATCAGAGCCATAGAGGTGAACCGGTGGACGCACCGGCTAAACAGTTGTGTGTCAGCCCACCTCGGTGGTGTGGCTGAAGGCGAACGAACATGCAGGTGGTGACAGTTTTGTATTTCGTATTTGGTATTTGTTAGGTGCATGTATCACCCATAGGTCTCGCAGCACCAGCAGATACTTAGATACCCATGGTAGGTCTCTCATCAGAGCTGAAAAAGCCAGGTTTTAAGAGATTTGCGAAACTTCTTATGATCTTGTTCCATTCAGAGATAAAGAGTTTGTTCGCTATGTGTTGACGGCTGTTGATGAGCCCTGTAAAATGTTGTTGTTGAGGTGCCTGGTATGAAGAATCCGAGGCCAACCGAGCTGAAAAAATGCATGGCAGAGATGGAGTTACCTGGTTAAGCACTGCTCATGGATTGCCGGTGGCTTTGACAGGGAGGGGCCCATGGTTGCGTGAATGGGTGGCCCAAACTTACCAGGGAGTGGAGGGGTCCAGCGACAGGAACATAAACATAAAACGTATGTGCTTGGCTGCGAGTGAAGGGGGCGCAATGTTAATAAATAAGTAGTTGGTGCCCATGTACATAAATCATATTGCGTGGCTGCAAGGGGAGAGTGCGCCATGTGAATAAATAGGCAGTCCCCATTAAATTCATCAAGATATATAGTGTAAGGAAACTGCAGTTGGCCAGTGCTCCTGGACTACAAACTGAAGTTATGTATCAGGAGCACCAACCAATAAGGAGCCAGGAAAGAACTCGATCCAGTAACTATCTCTGACACTGGATCGATTGGAAAATGTCTTAAAGGAACATTCCAGAGAGACTTTCTCTGCTTGAACCTGACCTTACTAAACGAGGTACGTCTTCACGTTAAAATTTCAGCTATCTACCCGGAAAGTCCATTTTGCATAACATACATAATTTTATGTATTTTTTGTAATGGTTTCCATAGTTTGTGATGCTTTTTCAAAATTTCTACCAACCCCTATCATTACGGTGTTCCTTACCGAAAATGAAGACCCTGAAAAGTATACTTCATATTGGAACATATCATTAATTATTATTGTTTTAAAAATGTTTCAAGCATTTTGGATGTCCTCGTCTGCAAAGCTCTGTTCATTAACAGGATTTTTTTTACTGCGAGGAGGACTTTCTTCTTGCAAAAAACATATTTTTCAGACTAGACCAGAGCTGTGAAATGTTGGAATGAGGTGTTAATCCATAATAGCTAACGCCTCACTCTGCCACTTCTTTGTACATATGCCCCCTGTTTCTTTGGGTATGAGTTCATAGTTTATGGGCAGTAGACAGCAAGCTTCGTTACTGGCTATGTAAAATGTTTGTTTAGTGCCGAGTAGAGCGTATTCCGCTCTGTCCCAATCTTGGGATTTAAGCTGCTTTCCAGCTGTGGTCTGCTGCCTATGCACCATGTGTGTGTGTGCCTGTCTGTTGATGAGCCTTCTCCAGTGTCTTTACACTGCTCTCTAGGGCCGCCCTCTTATCACATTTCTCCTTATTAAGTCCTGCAGAGATGGCTATTAAAGTCCCCTTTATTGCGCCTTCAAAGTTTCCCAAAGGAGTGCGATGCGAGTGGTTGATGTGTTGTTGGACTGGAGGAATTGTTGGATAGAATCCCTAATTCTATGTGATTGATTCATATGTAAGTAGTTTGTTCTTAAGGCGCCACTGTCAGGCAAGGGTGATGTGGGTTGGGGCAAGGAATGTGATTGTGATGGGGGTGTGGTTGCACAGTGTAGCTACCTCTATTTCTGTCTGACCTGCGGTCACAAGGATGCAGGGGGGACAGAAAATAGTCAATCCCACTGTAGCTCTGGTGGGAGGCTGGGAGAAAAGTGTAACCCTTTGTTGAGGGGTGTGCATAGCGCCAAGCATCTGTAAGGCCTATGTCCCTAACCACTGCTGCCCCACTTCTGATAGAACCCCCTTATTGATCTTGTTTGTTCGCTGAGCTAACCTGGACGTTGTTGTAGACTACGTTAAAGTCGTCCCTTATCACCATACCCTGGTCCAGGGCTCTAGGCCTGATACTTTAAGTAGGAAGGACTCCTGATGATCTTTTGGCACATACAACGTAGCTAGGGCAAAGGTGTAGGAGTAGATTGAGAATTGTAAAGAAAGAAGCCTACCAGGGGGTTCTGCTTGGTTGTGTGTGACGTGGCCCTGGAAGGCTCTGGCCAGTACAATTACTACACTTGTCATTTTCTGGGCTCTCAGAAGTACTGCCTGTAAAACCAGCAAGACCGCAATTTCTTTCAGACTTTCTTAAGTAAATGTCTCCCTTGGATGAGGTTGATATCACAGTTACAGACAGTGTCATAAGAAAGAGAGAAGGGCCAGGCATTTCTCAGGGGCATTGAGTCCTCTAGCATTAAGGTTCAGGACTTTTAACATTTGCGAATGGTGGGGTGTTCTATGTGTAGGGTGATTGTGTGGGCCTCAGAGCATCATGTGCGGCAATGGGGTGCTTCTGCATGAATATGTGATGGCTGGCTAGGAATTGGACACTGTGGTAAATGGGTTTACAAATTGGAAATATCCAATATGGTGAGTAATTACATCCTCCATTGTTTCACTGAGTAAGTTAATATGATGGGACGTGGCGTCAGTGGCAAGACAGTGAGGATAAACAATGAGATGTGTAGGTGATAGAGCGCGCAGTCCACCCGGGTCACCAATTTTCTCACACGCACTGGGCCCTGGCGTGCATTCCAATTTCAATCAGTGATTCCCGTGAACCGGGTGAGATCCTAGCACGCTTCTATGAGTAATCAATGGTTCAGGATTACCTCTGCTTACCATGTACCTGACTTACCACAGGCACAAACTAACGATGGACCTGGAGCTAAAAGGGAAAATAGTAGACAGGACCTTAAAACATTTCTTTTACGTCCATATATTTTACCCACTTTTCTGTAAAATGACCACAGACACCTGATGAAGTTTAACACTTTATATGAAAATTCAAAAAGAAGATGCCAAGACAATAAGCGATATGCAGAACACTATGTCAAACATTAATATCAACACCAATAGGTAACTTTGCACGAAGAAAATCACGACCATTAAGATATATGGGAAGACTAGAGGTAGGGTTTGGAACAGAACTAATCACTGCAATTTATACTAAGACAAGAGTTGTGGAGGGACCTAAAACATGTACTTATCCTTATCACTTGAGACTATTCTTACTAAGTTCACTGCAATCCACTAAAGGAAAGGGAAAAATGGGAACAAGCTATTATTTATGACAAAATCAATGAGCTCCTAAAGGAGGTGAGGAGAGAAGGAACCAAACTAAATCAGACACATATACTGGATGTTTCAACGGCAATAGAGCAATATCACAGGTAGAATGCTTTAATAGATTATACGAAAGAGAGAGAGAGAGAGAAAACAAAATACAGAGAATACGCAAACCCACAAATAATATTTACCTAATTCAGATTGGTGACCAACCCTGGCCACAGGTCAGTTGGGAAGACGGGGACAAGGACCCTCAGAAAAGGCACACCAGAATGCGAACAGATACAACCCACGGACAGATCAGGACAGGATACCCCTCAGGTTCGGGTCAAAGGACTGGGCCTCCCAGGGAACGACCAACACCCACAGCTTCGGACAGCAACGCCTGCGTTACCCCTTTCTGCAAGTAATCCGCCGGAAACCCGATTGGTTTTTCGAATCTCCCAGCAAAGTGCTTCGCCAGCACTTAGAAATTTCCACCCCTTAGGAGCTTGTGGAAAGTATGGACAAAGTGCTTCGCAGCACTTTCAGATTGAGCACCTATTGAGATCGTAGGGTCAGTGACAGGTCTGCTACTCGGACAAGTCGGACAATTTCCATAAGCTAAACTAGGGCAATTATACAGTTCTGGGGACCCTCAGACCACCCACTAATGTTGCAAGTGACAGTTTCCCATATTTTGATTGGTCAGGAGAGGTGGTGCGATCATTACCACCTCCTAAAATTCAGCTTTCCCATATTTAATATTCAGGTTTGCATACCCGCCCCCCGGGTTCACGTTCCCATCCATAGAATACAACAGAAAGTATGAGCGCATAAGACAGTTGCAACAAAGTCTGTTAATTTCAAGGTGATTGTCCACATTTTGTGCTGGGTTCTCAGGTGCATTTTGCTTCAGGAGCCAGCTGGCTTGGTTCAGCTTCTGCGCAGTCGAGTTTCTCCCAGGTCACATGGCAAAACTCAGAGGAGCTTCAAATATGGCGTAGCTTAAGCACTCCCAGCCCCCAAAGACGCGGTACATGAAAAGTAAGCGAAAACAAATTAATATCACATCCAGAATGATCACACTGTATACCATGAAAAATCTTATCCAACCCTTACTTTATAATGACTATAGCATTAAAGTTTAGTGCGAAAAGATAGATAGGCTAAAGCAGCAGCAATAAGCGGAGAGCGTGGTGAGAGTCAAGCGGCCATTTTAGCAACAGTGCGCATGTGCACAGAACTCCCTCCAGAATGCGAGTGCGTCACATCACATGGGTATGACCGACGCATGCGCAAACTGAATTTCAGCGAAGCAGCCGTTTTTCTTAGTGCAAGCTTCGTTAATATGAAAAAAGACATACAGGCAAGCATCCGGGGACACCCGCGTGTTTGGGAAAACGTGTAATAAACGACAACAATGATTTTAGTAATATTATACATTTGGCGAGGTTCTTGCACGGGGCAAGGCGCTTCACGTGCAAATCCTTGCTCCATCAATCCCCTCTTTGATGATATTTACTATCATCACTACATAATGGAAACAGATGCCAACTTTTCTCATTCATCCACATCACTCATTTCAATTTCAACGAATTTATTGTTCAGTTTTCTTTCAGCTTCTCTATGAGAGTGGTGATTTTTCGCCTTTTTGTAGATTGTATTCTTTAATTCTTCTAATTCCAGTTCATCAATATTTCTTTTCACCCCTCTCTGATTTACTGTGTATTTCTTTTTACACTTCTGACATTTGCAGCAGATAAAAATAATCAATATAATTATACCTATCACAACTATTGGCATCAGTATTTTCCACAACAGGTTTCTACCTAGGTTAGCAAACCAACTACCTATAGAGGAGAGACCTCCAGTCAGTCTTGTCCAGGCACTGTCAACCTCCAATGGTTTGAGTTCCTTTTCCAAATTAGTTATGTTCTTCACATATTGTTTTAATTCGATACTTTTATCTGGAATGTAAGTGCAACAATGTTGCGCCTTCAGCATTCTACAGACTCCGCCCTCTTTTGCTAATAGGGTGTCAAGGGCAAGACGGTTTTGTAAAACCATTGATCTGATCGCAACCATTTCAGTATTGACCAGCAGGAATCCAGCAGCAGTGTCCGTTGATAACCGGTCCACTACTGTAGACAATTTGCAGATTCTATGGGTGTTCAGAACTACCCCCATTCCAGGTATCAGTGCACTGAAAATATCACCTATAACTTCACCTACACTTTCGCGCTTACTACGCACTAAGCCATTAGTTTCTTCATCGCTTCCAGCGGCATTATTCACATGGTATATTTTCGGGAAAACAATGCCAAAGTAGCAGCTTCCATACCAGTGATCCGGCAATTTGAAATAAGCCTTGTTCCCACATATATAATATATTCCGGGAAACACAGGTTCTGACCCATTTTTGAAACCCCAACCTCCAATTACCTTGTAATTATGTTCACACTCGCTGGAACCGATGAATTCATTGTTATAGTACTCTGTCCTTTCCCTATGGATACAAAGTTTCCCCTTTCGTTCAAAATCCAGCAACAAGGCAGGATTAGCTTCACCCTGCGAGGTGTTATCCATGTGTTCAGCCCATCTAGGGACTCTATCCTTTTCGTCATTTGCTTTCTTTTGAAACTTTTCTCTCCTTCTGTCTGCCATCTTTATGAACATATTTTCCTGCTCTTGCAGAGAACAGGTCAGATTAGATTCTCTTGCTTCATTTAAATCTATATTACCTATAGTCAGAAAATATTCTCCCATATAACGGGTCACGTCACTTGTAGTATGTACACGGTTCAAGTGTTTTCTAACAGGAAGTTCAGAAAAAACTACGTCATCATTTGAATAATAGTATTGCAAGGTGCTTCTATAGAACAAGCTAGCTAAAATACTACAGGAAATTCCATAGGTTAACGGTAGGTGGTGGTATGTCACACCTTCAGCTACTGAGGTAGGTAGCTTCATGCAGACATAACAGTCTTCTATTTCCATAGCTTCTACATAATGCACTAACAAGTTAGCAAAAACATTTAGATGTGTCCTGTTTCTCATTTTGTGAAAATGTAGTCCATCCTCATCTGATGCTTCTAAGTTAGGTCGTGTGTGTGTCAAGCCTACTAGTTTGTCGCGTCTTTCTAAGCTTCGTGGTGTTTCTGCAGTCGGGTCAGCCCCTACGTCTACTGCTTCAGGTTCAGTAGGGGAAAGGTTAGGATTCTTACTTATCATAAACGGTAAGAAGATTGTTAGTCCTATCCATATTACTATTAGCACAGCTACGCTACATAAGCATACTTTACAGCAAGTTTTTAGACACCCACATCTGGATCTCCCAGAGACACTCGGATCAGACATTTTAGCTTACAGGTGGCTTTCGCTGCCCCTCTTCGTTTCTTTGCACCAAAGGCTCACTTCTGGGCTTTTTCAAGGAGGGTCTTCGTCAGAGCTCCGATCAGCAATGGACTCGTCTTCACTGTTGCCACTGTGGTGTGGTTCGTCTATTTCTTCCAACACAAAGTAAGGCCACTCAGGGCTTCGATACCGTTTGCTCTGTTTCTTTATTCTGTCGCTCTTTCTCAGCGATTTTCCTTGGGCTGTCCTTCTTTCACTTTGAGCCCTTTTTCGGTCTTTGTCGTTTTCTCCGGCTGTCTTTAGTCTGAGCCTCAGTCTTTTTACGTATCGAGGTGCACTTCTGCCTCCTTTCCTCCCAGTAGTTGAGGAAACTTGCCCTTCTTCGTGCACTCTTTTTACTTTTTGTTGTGGCACTTCTGTTTCCCTACCTGACTGGCTAGTTCCAGGTCTTTCATCTATCTCTTCTGCCTGGTCCCTATTCTGACCCTGCTCAGATTCAAATCGCACTTTCTTTTTATTTTTGGTTGCTGTTGTTTCCGTTGTCTGAGCACTTTGATCTAGTTCTATCTGTTCCTGTTCATGCTCTTCGATCCCTTCGCTTTCTTCTGCATGAACGTCAGCTCTAATTACTATCTGTCCCTTTCCAGACTCCGGAGTTCCAGGAGGAGTTTCGATGCCTTGATCTGACCCTACTTGGCCTGCTTCCTGATCAGGTGTGATGTGATTCTCGTGGACCTGATCTGCTTCGTCTATTTCTAGCTCACCTGGACTATCCCACTCACTGTCTAAGTAGGAATATTTCCGGGTTCGTATTGGATCATGAACCGGGTCGTCGGCGGGATACCATTCAACGCCTTGACTTGTGCTCGGCAGCTCGATGTCAGCTAGTTCCGGACTCTCCTCTTCGGAAGCCTCATCAGCTGAGCTGCCTTCAGCTACAGTCGCGTCTTCTCCAGCTACCCGCTTCGTGTGGCTGGCGTGGATCCACTTCGGTACACCAGCACACTTTACAGCAGTGGTAGTGACGAGGATCACTTGTCGTGGCTTTCCCCACCTGGGTTTCAGGCAACTGCTCCGGGTGTGTTTCTTTAACACCACCCAATCTCCTGGTTGCAAGTTGTGTGCTGGAGTCTTTGGCCACTCGTCTTCTGTCTCTCCAATCTGCTGAGAGAGAGAACGCACTTGGTCACCCAGCTGCTTGCAGTATTCTAGCACCATATCATCAGAAATGCTTAGCAGTTTGTGTCCGGGTACCCATGCCTGCCGCATCACTCTTCCCATCAACACTTCATGGGGACTCAGGCCAGTCTTTCGGTTCGGGATACTTCTCAAACTCATCAGCACAAGGGGTAAAGCCTCTATCCAGTTCATTTTTGTGGAATCACACATTTTTCCCAACCTGGACTTCAGGGTGCCGTTTATTTGTTCCACTACTCCAGAAGCCTCTGGATGGTAGGCACAATGTAGTCTTTTCTTCATTTTGAATGCTTTACAGAGTTCTTCTAGCACATCGTTGGCAAAATGCCCACCTTGGTCCGTTTCGATAGTCTCTGGGATTCAATACCTAGGTATCAACTCCCTGAGCAATAGCTTAGCTGTAGTTAGGGCATCAATTTTCTTTGCTGGGTAAGCCTCCACCCACCTGGAGAACAGACAAACTATGACTAGGATATATCTATATCCTTTGCAATTTGGCATGGTTACAAAGTCTGCCTGCATTCTTACAAAGGGACCTACTGCCTTCCCAATTGTACTCTGTTTTACTACAGTCTTTTTTCCTGCATTAAATTGCTGACACACTAGGCACCTCTGGCAAAACCTTTCCGCCTGGTTCCTGAACTTTGAGTTACAGAACACCTGTTCAAACACCCGACACATAGCGTCTCTTCCCATATGTGTTGGTTCATGTATCATTCTGACCATGGGGTCTACCAAGCTATCAGGCAGTACAGGCACCCCAGCCGGATTTACCACCACACCATCCTCTCTCAACTTGCATTCATTTGCAGCCCACCTGCCTTTTTCTTGCCTGTCTGTTGCCTGTTGCAACTCCTTTAGTTCTTCCCACGTTGACACATTCTCAAACAACATAAGTTGGCAGCTGTTTCCACTCCACAATGCAATTTGGAGAGACATTTGATGTCGGGCACAAAACTGTGCAATTTGGTCAGCGTATCTATTACCGGCGGTCACATCATCATTTCCTGATCTGTGAGCCGCACACTTGACCACAGCCAATTCTTTGGGCAATTGGATAGCTTCCAGTAAGTTATGCACCACTTTTCCATTTCTGATAGGGGTGCCGGAGGAAGTCATGAATTCTCTTTGCAACCACAACTGGCCGAAGTCATGAACAACCCCGTAACAATACTGGCTGTCGGTGTATACAGTTATTCTTTTGTTCTTACCCCTCTTACAGGCTCTGGTTAACGCGATGAGCTCTGCCACTTGTGCAGATTTCACCTCGCTTAGGTATGATGCCTCTATGGTCTTCGTCAATGTAACCACAGCATAGGCAGCACTCAGGCCCCCATTCTCATGTCTTAAACACGAGCCATCCACGAACATTGTCTCATCCCCATCAAGTATCGCTATTTCACGAATGTCTGGACGGGGCTTTGTACTGAACTCAGTCAGATCAATGCAATTATGCTCCCCCCCCTCTTCTGGTTCTGCATCCAGGGGGACAGGTAACAGTGTCGCTGGGTTTAGGACATTGCACCGGGAGATGGTGACGTTTTCAGCACCAATCAGGATTCTTTCATACTTAGTCAGCCGACTAGGTGTGAGGTACTGGGTCTTAGTTCTAGTTAGCAGGATTACAACAGAATGAGGAACATATACAGTGACGTGATGTCCCATGACAATGTTCTCACTCTGTTCCAGACTGACACAAGTAGCAGCAACTGCCTTCAGACACCCCGGCAATCCAGCAGCCACCGGATCTAGGGTGGCCGAAAAATAGGCCACTGGGCGTCTAACTAATCCGTGCTCCTGAGTCAGAACTGAAAGAGCACAATTTTCTCTGGTGTCACAGAATAGCTCAAAAGATTTAGAGTAGTCCGGCATACCTAATGCAGGAGCGGTACATAGGCAATTTCTCAATGTTACCCAAGCATTCATGCTTTCACTGTCCCAGCTGACGGGGTCTTCTACTCCTTTCTTGGTCATGTTTATCAGGGGCCGGGCCAGTGCAGCAAATCCTACAATCCATTGTCTACAGTAACCCACAACTCCTAGAAACATTCTCACTTCTTTCTGAGTTTTGGGCAGTTCCATTGCTCTAATTATTTTGATTCTTTCAGTAGTTACTTTCCTGATTCCTTTTTCTATCTGGTGCCCCAGATACTTCACTGAGTTCTTACAAAACTGCAATTTGTCAGGCGACACTTTATGTCCTCCCTTTCCTAGGTGATTCAGCAAGGCAATGGTGTCAGTGACACAGTCAGATTGGGTTTTAGATGCCACTAACAGGTCATCTATGTACTGCACCAGAACAGACTCTCTTGGCAGCACTAGGGATTCAAGGCACTTTTTCAGTATCTGGTTGAAAATCGATGGACTTTCAGTGTACCCCTGGGGGACACGATTCCAAACATAGATATGACTGTCGAATTCAAAACTGAAAAGAAATTTGCTTTCTGGATGTAATGGGATGGAAAAGAATGCGTGGCACAGATCAATGACAGTGAACCATTCTGCATTCCAGGGAATCTGATAGAGAATTACTGCAGGGTTGGGTACAATAGGACAGCAAGGTACAACAATTTGGTTTACCTTGCGCAAGTCTTGCACTACCCGGTACTTCCCACTAGGCTTTTTGATCCCAATGATAGGCGAATTACAGGGACTGCTCATCACTTCTTCTATTATTTCTGCTTCGAGCAGCCGGGTAATTTCAGTCGCCACTCCAGCTTTCACTTCTGCACTCATTTTATACTGTCTGGTTTTGGGGTATACAGCATTCGTTTTTATTGCTATTTTAACTGGGTCCACATTTGCCATCAGGCCTACATCTTTTCCTGTGAAATCCCACACTTCTGGTACTACTCTTAACTGGAGCTCTTCAGGTAAATCTTCAATTGTCAATGTCTTTATATCAGCATCTTGTCTAACTAACATCAGTTTGTATAGGCCATCTTCATCGGGGGTCTGAATTTCGACACCATTTGGTGTGCAGTAGATGGTACAACGCATCTTGCACAACAAATCACGTCCTAGCAGGTTTACGGGACTGGAATCACAGACCACAAATCTGTGCATTTCCTTGAAATTTCCTATAGAAATTTCCATTGGTTCGGTTACTGGAGTACTTATTATTTGATTTGAGACTCCCACTACTTGGATTGCTTCTCCCGAGAGGGGTAGGTTAGGAACATCCACTGTTCTTACAGTAGATCTGGTAGCACCAGTGTCCAACAGAAAGGTGACATATTTTCCTTCAACCTTTCCTTCAATGTATGGTCCAGTCTGGTCTACCGGTAAGGAGGCGCCAAGTACACACTCCTCATCCTCCCCTCTCAGGCCCCGTCAATCTTGATCTTCACAAAGGAAGGTATCATTTAACAAATACTGTGGAATGACTGCGTTTCTTTCACTCTCGACTTCCCATACTTCCGCCCTTTCATTCTGCTGACCCTGATTCTTAAAATTCTGTCTAGGAGCGCGAGGTACTGGGGGTAATTTTACCTGTTGCTGGTTCTTTCTCGTCCCCTCTTTCGGCACCTGTGGATTTAAACCATTTACAGGGGCATTACCGGCCTGCAGGTGTGGACACTCGTCTCTCCAATGCCCTATCTGGCCGCACCCATGGCACGGGAATTTCTTCATGGCTTCTTCTCTACTCATTTTAGTGCGGGGCTTCCCTCCTCCCCCAGCAGTGGCATTCTGAGCATTATTATCAGAAGTCAATCTACTTAACTGCTTTTCTTGCTGTTCGGCTAATTTCACCTGTGCCCACATTACCTTCTCCTTGAGGGCCTTCCTTTTGTTTTCGATTTCATCTTCGCAATATTTTGCATATTTCAGGACAGCATCTATTGGTTCTCCCTGCCAACTGATTTTATTGTCTCTAATCCATTGGGAAATTTCAGGCCTTAATCCTAGCACAAATCTGTAACTGAAATGTGTCATGTCTTTCAGGTCCACATTGTCGATATCGCTGTATGTTTTAAACACTTGCAGTAGCCTTTCATAATAGGAGTGAACAGTTTCATCACGTTCTTGGGTGGTTCTATCTATTCGGGTCCAGTCTGTTTCTTTTGCGGGAACCTTTTTCTTGAGATATTGTATGACTTGATCATACTTCCTCATCACTTCAGGTGCAGGTGCACCTGTTTTCTCATCTCTGGGAAATTCCTCACTGGGCCAATCAATTTCAATTTTACAGTTGGTCCACAGGTCTACAGGGACCACAATGTCGAAAAACCCATCCAGGTCTTTCAGCAGACATTTCTGAACTTTTATGAAGCGTTCTACCTGCCTGTACCAATCAACAGGCTTCTCCCGTAATTTCGGGAAGTCATTGGTAAATGACACAATATCCTGTCGGGACCAAGGGACATGGACATATTTCCCTCCCGGGACCTCCCTCATGGGGCATAATTTTTCTGTTGGTGTTACTTCTTTTAATACGAATTCTGAAGTTACTGACCCAGCCCTGCTGCTTTCCTTTTTCTTTGCCCACCGGGTCCTCCACTTCCCCACCTCGCCCCATTTCTGCAGGAGTTTCAACAATTCTTTTACTTGGATCTGTTTTCCCATCACATTCAGGCTTTCTAAATCTTTGTCTGAGAAATCCACTCTGTAGGGTTTCTGAAGAATTTTAGAGCGACTAACATCAATTCCCATTTCTTCTGCTGTATCCATTATCTTTTCATGGAGCAACCTAGCGCTCCGGGTAAGATTTTTACTGATAAACAGTAACTCTTCTTCATTATACGAGCTTAGGCGCTCTACTCCTACGTTCCCAGCCATCATTTCTTCTATTTCTATTCTCAATTTATATATTTCCAATGCCCTGGGTTGGGGAGCGACCTCCTTTTCTAGCTCCTTAGTCCATTTGTCCAATTCTTCTGGGGAAACCATGGTGGCACTCTTAATCCCAGTTGCACTTTCAATCAACACTTCCTTTTGTCTGGGCTGACTTTTTGCCCCTATTATACTAGCCCTCGATTCTCTAATGGGCAGATCCATCAGAACCACAGATTCACACTCACTCTCTTGATCCTCATCTATGAATATCTCCTTCCTCGGGGTCGGGATGCTAGAAGTAGGCAGCATCGAGGGGACTACAGGAGGATGGGGACTAGTCATGTCATTTCTATACAGTGGAATAGCTGGACCAATAGTTACTGGAATAGTCAAGGAATCAGGATGGGGATGCATCTGGGCAATGGTTCGAACTAACTCATCTCGCTGTTTAGACAGGGCCTCTCTCTCCTTTTCTCCTAATACCTTTCCGGCAGATTTGTCATGCAATACTTGAGGTACCAAGGACGGATATATATTCGGAGCTGACGGTGTGACCAATCGAGGCGGATCCTCTCCGAATGGCTGATAATTCGGGACTGTGGATTTAGGTCTGCAAAACCCGTCCCTTTCACTGGTTTTACTGTCTGTCCCTGTTCCATCTGTATTACTGTCCCTCCTACATCTGGGATAATTTGTAAAGGGATTTCGAGAGGACACAGGTTCTGAGTCTGCATCATAGGGAGGTGGATTTTTCATTAGCAAATCTTCCAAGTGGTCATCATCTAAGTCCCCCATAGGAGCTAGGTGATGGGTCTTTTCTTTGCATTTTCCTTTCTTTTCTTCTAATACTCCCATCATAGGAAACAACCCTTCAGTTAACATAGATTGCCTCCACTGTTTCATTTTCTGCTCTTTGGTTGGCGTTGGAAGCTTAGGATACCATTTACTCACTCCCTTATCCATCCTGGGTTTATCTCGCTCTGCAGCCTCAATCTCCCATTCCTCCAGAGCTTCGTACTGGGTCAACCTAGGTCTAGGGTGTAATTCATTCATACGGGTCCTTAAGTTAAACAGGATCCGACCATTAAAGGTACCTTCAACAGGGAATGCTAGAATTCCGTCATCTGCAGTATATTTGGCCCAATTTTCTAACCAGACACAAGTGTGATACCCTTTATCAAACATCATGAAAGAAGCAGGAGTATTCGGTGGGGGAATGAGCACACCTTCCCTCGTCCTAATGGGTTTGTCGGGTTTGAAGAAATTCTTTACCTTGTCAGTAAATGACATTTTCCTCTTCATTCCATACATCATGTGTGGTCTACCTCGTCTAAGCTGATCCTTATAAAATCCTAGGTATTTGGGATGAGGTATAAAATCTGGATACCACATATAATCTTCGGGACCCTCTTTGAACTCGGCTTGATCAATTTTGTTTACCTTTTTACTTCCAATGGCAGCGCGATTTTTATTTCGCAATACCCAATCAAGCCAGAGAATACAAAAAATCTTAGCCAATGGGTGCGCGGCCTTTCGCGAGAGCAAGTCTCAAGCTCCGGCACTCACCCCTCCTTCACAAATTCAGCTCCGCTACACACCCGCTGCCTTGACCAATACCAGCGCGGCACGGAGTGACGTCAGAGCAGCCCTCCGACTGACTCCCTCCTTCACAAGGTAACGGAAACTTTTAACTTTTCCTAAAGTGCAAATGTAAAACTTAGTTACTAACACACAACGTCTGCCACTATGTCTGAGCGTTCTAAAGAGATAGAAAAACTTTCTTTCACTGCAAGTAAACCACTTCTGTCTACTTCTCATTCACTCGGGGTAGACTTCCTTGCCTAACCTCACACTCGAGTAATATAGAACCCGTTATTCTTCCGACTCATCCACTTTCGTCAGGGATATGTACTGAGCCGGGATTTCACCAATGAACTATTTTACTTACCAGTCAAGCCTCGGAGACCCTACTACTCCTTTCCGTATGCGACCCTTACTAGGTGATATCGCAATGAAAGTTTTATACCTGACTCGTAGCTATCAATTATTCAGATATGACAAAGATCCTAATTAGTGCTTCCAGTTATTCTTTTAACCCTACACTAATGATTCAGACCCTAGTGACTTCAACAGCTAACCGGATTCTGCTCACCGTTAGCTAAAATACTTCCCCGGGGATTCAGACTACACTGAACATTCACAAACAATTTTTGGGTTAGTTCAACATGCAATATAGCAGCAATTCAAAAATCATATACCTTTTTACACATATCCTTAAAACATTTCAAAAATATTTCAAACAATATAGTAGAAAATCAGCAGCACATTTTATTTTCACGGTTTGTTTCTTACTTTCCCTGTCTACCTAATCTAACTAGTCCAAACCATCCTCTGGCTGCCAGAAAATTACTGATAGAGCGCGCAGTCCACCCGGGTCACCAATTTTCTCACACGCACTGGGCCCTGGCGTGCATTCCAATTTCAATCAGTGATTCCCGTGAACCGGGTGAGATCCTAGCACGCTTCTATGAGTAATCAATGGTTCAGGATTACCTCTGCTTACCATGTACCTGACTTACCACAGGCACAAACTAACGATGGACCTGGAGCTAAAAGGGAAAATAGTAGACAGGACCTTAAAACATTTCTTTTACGTCCATATATTTTACCCACTTTTCTGTAAAATGACCACAGACACCTGATGAAGTTTAACACTTTATATGAAAATTCAAAAAGAAGATGCCAAGACAATAAGCGATATGCAGAACACTATGTCAAACATTAATATCAACACCAATAGGTAACTTTGCACGAAGAAAATCACGACCATTAAGATATATGGGAAGACTAGAGGTAGGGTTTGGAACAGAACTAATCACTGCAATTTATACTAAGACAAGAGTTGTGGAGGGACCTAAAACATGTACTTATCCTTATCACTTGAGACTATTCTTACTAAGTTCACTGCAATCCACTAAAGGAAAGGGAAAAATGGGAACAAGCTATTATTTATGACAAAATCAATGAGCTCCTAAAGGAGGTGAGGAGAGAAGGAACCAAACTAAATCAGACACATATACTGGATGTTTCAACGGCAATAGAGCAATATCACAGGTAGAATGCTTTAATAGATTATACGAAAGAGAGAGAGAGAGAGAAAACAAAATACAGAGAATACGCAAACCCACAAATAATATTTACCTAATTCAGATTGGTGACCAACCCTGGCCACAGGTCAGTTGGGAAGACGGGGACAAGGACCCTCAGAAAAGGCACACCAGAATGCGAACAGATACAACCCACGGACAGATCAGGACAGGATACCCCTCAGGTTCGGGTCAAAGGACTGGGCCTCCCAGGGAACGACCAACACCCACAGCTTCGGACAGCAACGCCTGCGTTACCCCTTTCTGCAAGTAATCCGCCGGAAACCCGATTGGTTTTTCGAATCTCCCAGCAAAGTGCTTCGCCAGCACTTAGAAATTTCCACCCCTTAGGAGCTTGTGGAAAGTATGGACAAAGTGCTTCGCAGCACTTTCAGATTGAGCACCTATTGAGATCGTAGGGTCAGTGACAGGTCTGCTACTCGGACAAGTCGGACAATTTCCATAAGCTAAACTAGGGCAATTATACAGTTCTGGGGACCCTCAGACCACCCACTAATGTTGCAAGTGACAGTTTCCCATATTTTGATTGGTCAGGAGAGGTGGTGCGATCATTACCACCTCCTAAAATTCAGCTTTCCCATATTTAATATTCAGGTTTGCATACCCGCCCCCCGGGTTCACGTTCCCATCCATAGAATACAACAGAAAGTATGAGCGCATAAGACAGTTGCAACAAAGTCTGTTAATTTCAAGGTGATTGTCCACATTTTGTGCTGGGTTCTCAGGCGCATTTTGCTTCAGGAGCCAGCTGGCTTGGTTCAGCTTCTGCGCAGTCGAGTTTCTCCCAGGTCACATGGCAAAACCCAGAGGAGCTTCAAATATGGCGTAGCTTAAGCACTCCCAGCCCCCAAAGATGCGGTACATGAAAAGTAAGCGAAAACAAATTAATATCACATCCAGAATGATCACACTGTATACCATGAAAAATCTTATCCAACCCTTACTTTATAATGACTATAGCATTAAAGTTTAGTGCGAAAAGATAGATAGGCTAAAGCAGCAGCAATAAGCGGAGAGCGTGGTGAGAGTCAAGCGGCCATTTTAGCAACAGTGCGCATGTGCACAGAACTCCCTCCAGAATGCGAGTGCGTCACATCACTTGGGTATGACCGACGCATGCGCAAACTGAATTTCAGCGAAGCAGCCGTTTTTCTTAGTGCAAGCTTCGTTAATATGAAAAAAGACATACAGGCAAGCATCCGGGGACACCCGCGTGTTTGGGAAAACGTGTAATAAACGACAACAATGATTTTAGTAATATTATACATTTGGCGAGGTTCTTGCACGGGGCAAGGCGCTTCACGTGCAAATCCTTGCTCCATCATAGGTGCTCCATCTGCCCGATGTTAAAGGATAATGTTTGTGTTGTCAGTCTTGCCTGCTGGGCTGTTCAGCAAGTGGGTCCGGAGGCCTGAGCTTATCTTCCTATGGACTCCCACTGGGGACAATCTATCATGGGTTGCAGTTTGGAGTTATTCTGTGTTCTGGTGTTTGATGGCATCAGCTCTCTGGAGATGCTGCATCAGTACTTTGAGTCCTTGCCAGCTCTTATCTTGGGGTGGCTTGGTAGTGCATGTGTAGTACTCCATGTGTCGTGTCAGTTTTTTCTGCATGGCAGTTTGTATGTGGATTGGTCCTGTGTAAGGGTATCATGGCAAGAATCCCCCTATGAGCGTGCAGGACCAGGATCCCATTGGCCTCCTCCATGATGTGGATGGCTCATGTTTCTCTGTCCCATGCAAAGATTAAGTGAAAGGGGTGTTCCCATTTATACATGATTCCTCATTTGTGTAGGAAGGCAGTTGCATTTTTTGAGGGCACGGTACTGCTGAAGTGTGATTGTGGACAAATCTTGGTAGAGCCAGATTTAAAGAACGTCAAAGGTGATTGCTCAATGATCTTTAACTACCTCCATTATGGCCTCCATCATGCAGTAGTTGTGGACACCGGTGTAGGATATCTTTGGGTCACCCCAGTGTATTGGATGGGTGGCTGGTGTGTGTGTGGCTGCGGTCCAGAATTATCTCTTTTTTGGCAAGGGCTGGGAGGATGTGACGGAAGAGATGAATTACATAGGTCTCAAGATCCCCTGATGCGGCCTGGAGGGGGACCCTTTTAATCCACGTGTTGGAGTGGTGAGATCTGTTCTCTAGATCTTCAAAGCGTATCTGCAATACCTTATATCATTCCCGCAGTTCCAGGAGTTCCCACCTTTGGGCCTCAAGTTCTTCTTTTCCATCAACCCTGCTGGTTTCTAGTGTGGCCATCCATTAGCCGAGTTACACAATGTCTTGCTTGACATCTTTAATTCACAAGACTACCTCTTCGAGGAGTGGCGCTATGTCCTCTCTGAGTTTGTCAAAAAAGGTAGCCATGAATGTTTGGGTGAAGGGGGCATTACATCTTCATCCTCTGGGGGAATATTAGCAAAGCTCAGTGCTTCGGGGTCCGAGTCGACCATCTCTAATGGAGGTCAGGCTTTTTTGGGGTCGCTTTAGTGAGCAGGTATTTCAATGTAGTGTCTCATTTGGTTTTATGGACTGTCATCCTTTTCCTTGCCACAAGGCTGGGGTATGCTTGGGAAGAGGTCAGGTATTATGCAGTGTGGCTGAGAAGGGATGCTCTCATAGAGTAATTTCCTGTCAAATTTGCTTACCATTCTGTTGATCAACTTTTATAACTCTCCTGAATTTGTTAGCAATAACCAAGTTTTGATGCTACTTGAGGAATTTTTGGAAAATTATAAATTAAGTAAATGTGGTTATGAGATTATCTTGTTGGGAGATTTCAATATCCACCCTTGTAGTATGATTTGTATGGTTAATGATAAGGATGGCCTACCCGACGCACTCCCAACGCATTTTGAACACACAAAAGCCGGGGAGGGTTTGGAGAATTTTTTGGCCACCCATAATTTATATGAATCTAGCTGTTGCCCGCTAGGACCAAGACCATCAACATACAAAGGGAAAGACACAGGTTCAATCATAGATTTTATTTTCATTTCGTCATTTATTTTGATTTTTATTTTAAGCTATAGAGTTGTGGACTCTATTTTTAGCGACCACAATCCCGTGGTACTAGAGGTTTCACAAAATGGATTGACTGATTTTAAAGACCCTAAAGAATCAGGTGAACAAACAGTGACAAACTTAACATCTAAAGATAAGGGGAGAAGGTTAAAATGGTCTAATGTAACACCATTTAGCTTCTTACAAGAAGTTTTAACAAAAGTAGAAAAGGAAGTTGGTATTTGCCTGGACCCTCTCTCGGCCAATACCACCATTGTACAGGCCTTTAATAGACTATGCCAACAAGTCAATAATGATTTAACCCTGAAAACAAAAAGTGGGGGACAGAATGCTAGACGGTGGTTTGATTCAAACTGCTCAAGGGCTCATTCTGCCCTGTTAAAAGCACTAAAAGAATCACCAAGAAATAAATCCGCTATAACACAACTAAGGAAGGAGTACAAACAGGCCATTTGTAAAAGAAAGAAGGATATTAAGGAACAGGCATGGATGGACCTTCAATCACCAAAGGTCCTCCGGGATAGCTCCAAATTCTGGGAAGTTATTAATCATTCATACTTCTCGGGAGCAGATAGTCACTCAGTAGAGTGTGTCATACCCGATGACCTGTGGTTATCCCACTTTGGTAACATCTATAGACATAACCCCAACTAATCAAACACAGGATAAGTCGGCTCACCTTAATGTTGATCTAATTGAGGTCTTTCAATCAGATGAAATTGAAGATGCAATAAATGAGACATCCAAAAATAAGGCCCCGGGTCCTGATGGGGTCCCGGCGGATCTGTACAAGGCAGCACCTAAATTTTGGGCAAAGATCCTGACGAACGTGTTTAACGCCGCCAGAACAGGTACGATCCCACAGTCTTGGGCTACATCTATCATCGTACCAATTTTTAAAAAAGGCCTAAAGAGTGACCCTGCCTGCTACAGACCTATCTCCCTAATTGACTCTGCTGTTAAAATCTTGAGCAGAGTCATTTTGGGGAGATTAACATCTTGGCTGGAGGGCAGGGGAATTCTATCTAATGCCCAATACGGTTTCAGGGCCAAAAGAAGTACACTGAATCAATGCCTCAATTTATACTTGATAATTAGTAAATACACTGTAGTTAAAAAAGGGGCCTTATATATGGCATTTATGGATCTCTCCTCAGCCTTTGACCTGGTTAACAGGTCAAGGCTGTGGGGGGTCCTTTTGGACATAGGCATTGAAAAATCATTAGTAGGCTTCTTGGCTGATTTGCATCCGGGACTGGAGGCTTCGGTTAGAGTTACCTGGGACGGCAGATGCACCAAACCTTTTAGCTCAGAGAGAGGAGTGAGGCAAGGATGCATCCTTGCCCCTCTCCTCTTTACACTGTACATAAACACACTTGAGCTGGTGCTTTCCGACCTGGGGGCCGACGTTCCGCGTGCAGGAGAGACTAATATCCCGGTCCTCCTGTACGCGGACGATGCGGTCCTCTTGGCGAGAACAGGTGTCGCCCTTAACAAATTATTGGCCTCTTTTGGGGATTTCATGACCTCCCTAGATTTAAAAATAAATACGCAAAAATCTCTCGTCATGATCATGGGACTCAATGGTAAAAGGAGGAAACCCATAACCATGGTTTGCACGGGAAAGGAGGTACAGAGGGTTCCTTCTTTCACCTATTTGGGTGTCCTATTTGATGATAAAGGCACTTGGGGTGTCCAACATAAGGCCAAATCAAACGCAGTGAGTAGATCGGCAGGAGCCATTTTGAACTTCGCAAGGAAATTGGGGTTAAGACCGACGAACCCGATCCTCAAAGTGTATAACGCCAAGAGTATTGCGATCGCCACATACGGGGCTTCAATCTGGGGATACACAAGTCCTGTCCTTATTCAAAGGGCAGAGAACAGGTTTTTAAGATCATTACTTACTGTTCCCCAGTCTACCCCCACTTTTACCATTCATTCAGAATTGGGGGTTGGGTATGTTTCAGACGTCATACAATCTGCCCCTGTCATTTCTTGGTTAAAAACCTGGCTAAATGACGAGATTTCTTTAAATCACAAATTTTTTGAAGATTGTCTAAGTATGGATGGAGTATTTAAGATCCCATGGATGATGTATGTGAAAAATATGCTAGCCCAGGTGGGACGTATCGACCTTTTTAATTCCCCCGAGAGCATACAAAAGGAGGATGTTAAAACAATTAAGGAATCACTGAAAAACCTTTTTATAACAGAGCGAGAGGAAACGGAACTAAAGAAATTGACAGTGAGAAGAAACTTTACACTTAAAACTGTCCCAGGTCCAGAACCTTACCTGGTATTTGTCAATAAACCATTACACCGCTTTCTTTTAATTAGATTTCGTTTGAATTTAATACATTTTTTGTTGGGCACATATTACAGATGGGATACCCCTGATAATAACAAACCATGTGATTGCGACAACTTTTCATCCCAGGACACTTTACATTTTATTATGTTCTGTGATCACTATGACAAAATCAGAAGAAAATATCTTGTTCCCATCCTTAGAGAGGCTCGCTTCCTACAAGTTAGACCTGCACTCTTATTCCTGCAACTTTTGCACAATGCACACGTCACTTTTCATGTTGCTAACTTTTTAGTAGCAGGAGTACGCATTAATAAGAAGCGGAGCAAAGGTAATAATGGATTAATTATAAACGAAATTACCTAAGTGTAACCATAATAGACAATAGATATATTGATGTTTCAAAATGTTTTAACTGCCTCTTTTTAACCTTTTTGATTGTATACATTGATTGTTTATGCACATGTCACTTTACAAATCATCGCCTTGATGATATGATTTATGACTTATTATGTATATATATTATGTAAATATTTCCTGTGATTGTTTTCCTTTTTGTGTGTAATCTTTGAAATGTATCCTGTGTCTTTTTATGATTTTCAAAAATCGAATAAAAGTGATTGACTGACTGGCCTCCTGCAGGACAGCCGTCTGCCACTGGAGCCTCCTCCTCCATTTAGTGATCTGGCCCACAGCTGGCTCCAAGCCCAGTGGAAGATCTGTTGCGCCCCAGCCAGAGGCTGCGGTTTCTCCTGCTCTGCTTTCCTCTCTTGGGTCTCTCAGCTCATCATTCAAGGGACTATATAGAGACCCAGAGAGCTCTTTTGGGTGTGGCGGTACCGATATCAGGCAATATTTCAGGCAGAGGAGTTACACTGAAATGCTCCTACCTAGCCACCATCTTGGCCACGTTCCACTGCAGTTCGTTTTATGCCACAATTACAGATGGAAAAAGCAATATCCCTGTGTGGGCAAACACCCAGCCCTCTGTAAGACCCCTTTCTGAGAAATGGGGGGAGAATTAAACCTTCCAAACCTTCACCTGCCAGCCCAAGTCTTTCCTACAACTCACCCCAACACCCCACCCGACAAAGGCCAGCCCTGCTCTTAAGTACTATGGGCCCGATTCACAGAATGAACTTAAGACTCAATCCTAAACTCACTACTATTTTGGTATTCACAGAATGCACTTACTACTTTTGGCATTCACAGAATGCACTTACTACTTTTGGTATTCACAGAATGAACTTACTACTTTTGGTATTCACAGAAGTTAGGATTTTGTCTTAAGTTTGTCTTAAGACAAACTTAAGACAGACTTAAGACAAACTTAAGACAGACTTAAGACAGACTTAAGACAAAATCCTAACTTCTGTGAATACCAAAAGTTGTAAGTTCATTCTGTGAATGCCAAAAGTAGTAAGTGCATTCTGTAAATGCCAAAAGCAGTAAGTGCATTCTGTGAATATCAAAATAGTAGTAAGTTTAGGATTGAGTCTTAAGTTCATTCTGTGAATCGGGCCCTGTATGCTCAGACAAGGGGGGTAAATCCAATCATATTTTACCCTGAATTGGGACTCTGCAGGCAAATTTGGACCCAATTATTCCGGGGCCGTGTATTATTATCACCATTCGAGGGACAACAATTCACATTCAATTTTGCTGTGGGTTCCAACTATCTCATAATCAGGGCTAAAATAGGCTGTCTTGCTTTGCAAATGAGTGAAGCCTATGTGAAACGTAATTGTGGTTAAAATAAGGAATGCTTACTTGAAATCATTCCTTCTGCTTCTTTGATGTAGCTGCTGGAAAATGAAACACTTTTTTGTGTGACTTCCCCCTGGGGAAACTACTATAGTATATGCTACTTAGAAAGTACAAACATTTTTGCAGGGATTCTGCCCAGAAACAGATCTATGCGCAGGATTACAGGACCTTGGTGTATAGGGGCTGAGTCATCCTACCACCTTAGTACCTATAAGCCCAGGACTGATGAGCTATAGTGTCTCACTTGCTCTCCTACTCACTTACAGAGAAACAAGTGATTAGACACCCCAGAACACAACACTCCCAGATCTCACAGGAATTACAATAACAAGACACACCCTTTCACTCTCACTCTTGTACTTGTCCACAATAAGAGCTGAGAGAGACACGAAAAAATGTAAATATTTATTTTAACTAAGGTGCCCTAACATGCAGTATACGTGCCACAACAAGCAGGTAAATGCATAGTAAAAATACAGCCAGCATAGCAGCTAGTCCATAAAGGGAGATGTCATCATGGAAAGACAATAGAGCCTAACCTCCATTCCCTTGCTAACAAGCAGTCTTACTATATATTAGAAGATCTCTGGACTTTGTCAGCAGATCCCATACCATAGCCTATAGATGGTAAATCTACATCATAGGAGCTATTTCACTCTTCTCCCTCGAAAGGTCCCTCTCCAAGTGTGTGCTACCTATTTGCCTATTCCAATAAACCCAAAGTACATTTGTCCTAACAACAGCTGCAATGGTATGTTTCATCGAAAGAGTGAGGCCTGGCCAGAACAAAATAGCAAGGGGCATTGTTGTTTGACCTTGCACATAATGTTCAGTCAAAATCCCAGGAACATGCAGAGATTCAACACAGTGATGAGTTCTCATGCGAAAACAGCCATAAAAATTATTGAAAAAATAAACACAGGTAGTAACGTGCAAAACAGCTGGCAGGCTGCAACGTGCTCATGCTAACTTACTGAAGGGGACAATGTCCCTATGGGCCACATGACAATGGGTGTACACTCTACATAGGGCTGATGTGACATCTCAAATTTATGGCGGATATTCACACCTGCCAAACTCTAAATGACATCTAAAGCACTGTATCCTGAGGAAAGTTTGGTGGAAGAGGTTAGAGATCCACATAGTCTTTTCCATGTGGAAAACAGGTTGACTTATCTCAAACTCCATTTGGGGGATCACAGTACAGGCAGGGAGTACTGGGACCAAAATATAATGACTTTGGTCATTTTCCATTGGTGTTCTGGGACACCTCGTAATGCATCTCTGCAAACTGGGCCAAGTAAAATTATTTCCACACTAAGGGGCATATTCTCAAGGAGTTATCGCAGAATTATCGCAGCAGTTTATCGCAGCCAATGTCTTGATAAAATGATCACCCCATTCACAAGCTGGTGCTAACAGCTCATAGCACCATTTTACCTGCGAAAGCAGCCGCAAAAATCATCGCCACAGATGACCCCCGCAACTATCACTAATGAGATGCAGAGTAGGTGTTCCCATGCAAAAAGTCGCAACAACACCACTCCGCAACATTCTCAATGACCAGCCAGATCAGCGATACAACCATAAAACATGCGATAAGGCGCGTTAGCAGCAGGAAATAAACAACTACTCTGACCTGGTGTAAAGTCGGACCACAGCCTGCACATAAAAGGGAGCCTAGCCCACAGCCACACCAAAAGTACAACAGATGCCATGGAGCCACTGATCATGCAGCTGGGATCCCCAACAGGGCCACAACACTCACCGCCACCACCCCCGGGAACCCCCTCCCCGTGCACCCACCCCACCCCGGTCAAAAACATGCCACATCAACTACACGGAATCATGTACCAAGTAATCCGCCTGATGTCGCACAAACACATTTGGTGACATGCATGCGTCATCACAAAAATGAGCATCACACATTCACCTTCAAATTAACAAATGTAAATGTATTCAAATAAACACATAACAGAAATGAAGACACATGGCGGCTCCACTCTAGACATTCTGTAGGTCACAGTCTGCAAGACAAAAATCATGATGAGAAGGTGTGGGTTGCGAGTGCGAAGGAGAGAGAGATAGACACAGAGAGAGAGAAAGAAAGGGAGAGAGAGAAAGACGGACAGAGAGGGGGAGCGAGAGTTATACGGACAGAGTGGGGGAGAGAGAGAAAGATAGACAGAGAGGGGGAGCGAGAGATAGATGGACAGAGAGAGAAAGATGAACAGAGAAGGTGAGCGAGAGATAGATGGACAGAGAAGGGTGGAGAGAAAAAGACAGACAGAGTGGGGGAGCGAGAGAAAGACTGACAGAAAGGGGGAGCGAGAGATAGACAGAGAGAGAGTGAGAGAGATAGATGGACAGAGAGTGGGAGAGAGACACAGAGAACAGAAGAGATGGACAGGGAGCAAGATTGCCAACACTCACCTGCTGGCACCAGTGTGTCTCCCACCACATGCCGTTTTGCAGTTCAGTTCACCAGGTCCCACATCTGAAACAGAGTCCAGATATATGAATGACAACGTACATACAATTGCACACAACATCATCACCTGTCCTCTCCTGCGCACACAGGAAGCTGCCTCCCAGCCCCTTCCCCCACCCAGCAGTGCATGCCTGCCCCTGCGCACTCAGGCAGCTGCATCCCAGCACCTCCCACTGCCCAGGGGTGCATGCCCGCCCTTGAGCACCCTGGAAGCTGCACCCCAGCACCTCCTACTGCCCAGAGATGCATGCCTGCCCCTGTGCACCCAGGCAGCTGCACCCCAGCCCCTCCCGCCACCCAGCAGTGCATGCCCGCCCCTGCCCATCCAGGCCTCACTGCTCACCTTCCACCACAAGCGTGTTGCAATGATGGCCCACCACATGCCGGTGCAAGCCCCAAGCCCGGGGCCCACGAACATGGCACCCTCAATATCATGCAGCCCCGCTGCGCAGGCTACCAGGTCTCACATTTGATTCTGGGTCTTGATTTTGCCATGGCAGAGGATAGACCAGTGCACCCGGCATCATCGCAGGCTGCACACCCGCTCAGCCCTTGAGGTGCCACTAACTCTGTGATCCAGGAGACGACGCCACGTGGCGGTATGCCCATGCTGCCCGCTGGCTCTGGCCTACACTGTGGTCCAGCAGGGCACAGAAATCCTGAGCAGTCTGGGCCGACTAGACGGGGCATCATCACAGGCTGCACACCCGCTCAGCACTTAAGGTGCCCCTACCTCAGTGCCGTGGCGGTGTGCCTGTGCCGGCCGCAGTGTATCTGGTGCCACCAAGTCTGTACGCCGCAAGTCATGGACCCTGTATGATTGTGTATTATGGTGTTGATACCATCATGTCACCTCCGACCTGGTGAAATGTGATGTTGCAGTGCCCTGGGCCCTCATGCCTACATGAACACCACACGGATACACCCAGAGAGAGGTTGGAAATGGTGTTGAGCACGTGCGTCCGGCCATTTTTATTGGCAGGTTAACATATCCTGTGACATGTGTGCGGGATGGGTGTGGTTTGGGTGTAAACCAGCTGTGAGGGAGTGGCTGTGACATGCTGCCAACTAGACCTGTGATCAGTAGATCACTACAGGGTAGACCTGGACATGTAGCTTTGTTGTCCCCCCCTGTGAGCGTACGTGGAGTGGGCTGGCCTGGCCTATGCCAGTCCAGCGTTAGGGTTTGAACAATGACCCCTGGGCTCTGTGCGTGGTTCCATACAGGGCTGGACAAGGAATTAACTATTGCGTGTGTCCCTGTTGTTGTGTCTGCGCCACTCGGTCCGCATTCGGCAATGCGTCACGTTGTGACCCAGGTTCAAGGACATGAGCCACATGGACGTAAGAGGAATTTACTGAGTCTACATTCATCCATACTTCCACACTTGAAAGACCATAGACATGACACATCTGTGTGATTAGAAATGTTTAATGCAAATTCAGTGGAGTGTTGCATCTGGGGCTGTGCAGGGTTGTGCAAACCACACATGACGATGTTGGATTGTGGAGGACCAGCCAGAGTCCTTCAGGGAATGACAAGTCCAAAGCATGGGAAAGAGTTCAGTCTGCAGTCTGATTGCTGTGTCATTGGCGATCAAACAGAATATGGCTGTCCATGTCGAGGTCCAAGGTGAGTGCCCAGAGTGCATTGGGGGACAGTAGAAGGGGATGATGCAGAGGGCAGAATCAAGCAGAAACAGGCCATATAGCGGAGAAGAATGTGACTGCGTCCTTCGTACCACGAAGGCATATTTCTCTGCATCTTCGTCCTCTGCTGTTTCATGTGCCTCCTTTTCCCCTTTTTTCTCCTTTTTTTCCCTTTTTTTTTGTGTCCTCATTTTCGCCCTTGGTGATCAACTAGTAGCATGTGGAAATGACCTCACTGTCTCAGATAGACTGGGAGGAGCTCCGAAGAAAGCAGCCCTGATTGCCCCACAGTAAGTAGTGTCGTAGTCCAACAAAGCCACCTTGAAGTAACCATATGGGACACATGCTGCGTTCATATACCCATCGTGTTTAAATATATTAGGTATAGTCAATCGGAAAAAAGAGGATGCCAAGCAGCATAATCATTGGACCTTGGGGGAAAAAAAACAAAACAAAGATTTAACCAAAAGCTCTTTACCAGTTTAGCAGTCTCCAGAAGTCTCTCTTGCTTTGACTTCCTGATCTTAGGAGGTCCATCTTTGATGTTTGTAGAAATGACCTTTGCCAATCCAGCAAGATTGGAGGTGAAGAGTATTTCCATTTCTTACATTTTTCCCTCCTTGCCAACAAAATACAAAATAAAAGTACATTTTTTGCTGGACCATGGAACTCTGGAGAAATACCAAAGATAACAAGAGCAGGAGATAAAGTTAGTGGGGATCCCAAGGAGGTGGATATTGAAATAGAAACAGAGTTCCAAAATGGTGTTAGAAATGGGCACTCCAAGAACATGTGTAAGTCCGAGGCCTCTGCCAACCCGCATTTAGGGCATAGAACCTGCGAATTGTCTGTAAACTTCGACAGACATTGAGGCGAATAGTGGGCCCTGTGTAGTGTGAAGAAGTGGTTTCGGCGTAACCAAGATGGTTTTACAATGTTCCACATGATTTTAAATGATTCGTACCACATATTCTCCACACTAACATCAGTCATGTGTATAGACCATAGCTGATCTGGTAGTAGGAACTCACCCTCTACTTCATCTAGTAATAAGTTATACCAGAATGAGACTTCTTTCTTAAATGGGAATCTATCTGTTAGTAGTGACACCAGTGTACTATCCCCTCCTAACTGAAATCTGCCTTTAACAAGGGACCTTGCATTTGCCAAAAATTGCATTTGAAGATATTTGAACCTAGAAAGATTAGACCCCACTTTTGAACTTAATACCTCCCACGGTAGTAGATTTCCCTCAACAAAGATATCCCCCCAGACTACCATACCTGCCTCACGTAGTGGTGTTGCAAGACTATCCAAAAGCCAGCTCGGGGAGCCAGGAGAGTTCCATAGTGGGGCCTTACCAGAATAGTAGTCAATTTTAATGGTACACCTAATTTTAGCCCTGTTCTACATGCATCTCTAAGCACCTTTAGTTTTATTTTCTTAAAAAACGTAGGATCCCCAAACTTAAACAAAAATTCATGATCTGCCACTTTTTCTCCTCTAAGTAATGCAGCAAACATGTGTCCGCGAGCCAGGTTTATCGGGGATTTTAACAACATCCTGACATGGGACATTTGAAAGGCCCACCCATAGAGTTGTAGGTCAGGAGCTGCCAAACCCCCCTTCTCTCTACATCGTCTAATCTTCTTCCAGGAGATTCTTGGGTTACGGTTATTCCAAATAAAAGAACGTATATCACTTTGGAGCTTGGCTATCATTTTGGGATCGAAAAAAAAAAAGGAATGGTATTAAATAAAAATGTAATTTTAGGTAAGATCGTCATTTTGACTAGGTTAGATCTACCCAATAGAGATAGCGGCAGTGTAGACCATGATTTCATTTGCCTACGACATTCTTTAGAAATAAGCGAGAAATTTGCTGGAACTATCTCGTCTATGTTTTTATATATATTCAAACCTAGATATCGAAGGACTGAACTTATCTGGGCTCCCACTACGGGCTCAGGGTCATTCCATACCATGATGTCTGACTTGGCTGCATTAACCTCATAGCCTGATACTGCACCAAACTCTTTAGCCAACGTAATTACTGTTGGAAATGCGGATCGTAACTCTGATGTAAAAATGAGAAGATCATCCGCATATAAAGCGACCTTCCTTTCCCAACCCTCAAACACAAAAGGCTTGATATTACTATTGTCCTGGATCTTTTGAGCAAAAGGCTCTATATAAAGATCAAATAGGAGGGGGGATAGGGGGCATCCTTGTCGGGTTCCCCGAGTGATATTAAATGGGTTCGATAGTTCACCGTTAACAAGTATGGATGCTGATGGATTCTTATACAAGGGTTTAATTGCGCGTATAAATTTATTGCCTAAGTTGAATTTTTCGAGGACCTCTGATAGGTAAACCCAATTAACTCTATCAAAGGCCTTGGTGGCATCCAAGGTCATAACGGCTAAAGAAAGTGATGTCACTGTCGCCATATCGAAAGCGCCTATAAGATCGTAGGTCAATTCATACAACTGACGCCCCCTTACAAATCCCTTTTCGTCTGTGTGCAAGATGTTTGTTGCAACCACACCCAACCTATTTGCAAGTACAGAAGTAAAGAGTTTATAATCCGCATTTAGAATGGAAATTGATCTATAAGACCCACAGTTTAGCGCTGATTTACCTGGTTTTAAGATCAATGTAATCGATGCCTTATCCCATGATTTGGGAGGGGGCATCCCTTCAAGGAGAATCTTATTGAACAGCTCAGTCAGAAAGGGAATAATGGTTGGAGTTAAAGCTTTATAGATTTCAGATGGCAATCCATCTGGGCCTGATGCTCTACCCTTTTTACTATTAGCTACAACTATCTTGACTTCCTCTTGTGAAATCGGATCTTCCAGTTTATTGCTTTGTTCTAATGTCAGAGCAGGGAGAGAAACTCCCGCCAGCCAATCTTCAACCTGACTTGGCTCTACCTGATTATCTTCACAATAGAGGTTACTAAAGAAGTCACGGAGCGTTCTCCTAATATCCACATCCGTAGAAACTGTAATGCCGTCAGTCATAATAGAGTTAATGTTATTACGCACTAACTCAGTGTTTGATTTCCATGCGAGCAATTTACTGGCACCTTCGCCATACTCAAAATGTGCCAGCTTGCTGGCTTCCCATCTCTCTTGGACCCTAGTATTTAATATCAAGCTTAATTCTCCTTTCAAGATGGTCACTTTATTCTGCTTCTCCTGAACCATAGGAGAGCTGGCATCGGAGTGGCTAGCTATATCTGCTTGAAGATTAGCTAACTCTAATTCCAATGAGGTCACTGCTTCTCTATAGATTTTATTCTTATAAGATACTTTGTTCTTTATCTGGCTCCTTAAGAACGCCTTAAGTGTATCCCATATGACGCCTGGAGAAGCAGATCCTATATTATCGTCCAGAAAAAACTGGACCTCTACCTTAAGGGCGTCAATGATATTAGATGATGACAATAGTGAACGGTCAAATGACCAATTGCTTGGTCGCATTTTTGGAAACCCTTCCAGGTCTAAGAGAATTGCTGCATGATCTGAAAGATGAAATGGTAAATGGGATACCGATTTAACCTGGTGTACTAAAGACTGACTGATCAGGATGAAATCAATTCGAGATTGATGATGAAACCTATAATTCCGAAAAGTAACTCCTTTTTGTAGGCCATGCATTGTTCTCCAGATATCATTATATCCTAGCTGCTTCATATTGTCCTGCAAGTATGCCCTAGTTTTGGACAAAACTTTGGCTCTGTTAGATGGAGATTTATCCACTACAGGATCTAGAACTATATTAAAATCGCCCGCTAGGATAACTGGATCAGGGAACAAATATTGATGTGAAAAAAGAACTTTCAATGCCGATGGGTCATCCTGATTAGGACCATAGTATCCCACTATAGTTATTGGGGCGCCATGTATTATGGCTGACACTATTGCCCATCGTCCTCCTGGATCTACAAGGTTCGAGAGCAGTCTCGCTTTAATAGATTTTCTAAATAGAATTGCTACACCTCTAGTGTGTGTTGTTTGTGACGTTGTTATACAAGCGTCAATCCATCTATTCCTCTTAACCAATATCTGTATTTCTGGATCGGTCAAATGTGTCTCCTGAAGTACCATAATCTGTGCGGTTGAATCTCGAAGATATTGCATGATATTATTTTTCCTGGGGCTAGTTCGCAAACCATTGGTATTCCAGGAGAGAATAGATAGTTTACTCATTAGTGTAATGTTTCCAGTTCTTCATTCTTACCGCTCCCACAAAAAAAAGGCTCTATAATCCATATGCCCATACAAGAAAAACTTATAACTGAGACAAATCTTAACAATGACCACTTCACAAAAAAAGCCAAACTACCACGAAAAAAAGGACTCTTTTTTAGTTTTTTCCCCTGCAATCCCCCCCCCCCCCCAGTGCCCCTGTCTAGCCCACCTCCCCCCCTGGGAAACCCTTGTTTTATCTATCTGGAAAAACCAGAAGATAGCACTCTGTTGTGAACTCCCTTCCAAATTACGGTCGGAAAAATGAATAGAATGGGTTAAAATGGGTAAAATGAGTAGAATGATCCGCCTCAAAGAATATGATCGGGAAAAGTTGAAACTAACCTATGTGCTCCTTACCTAGGCCCGTTCATTGTGTTCAAGGGTGTGTGTGGTGCACTACTTTTATTATGTGTTTTAGTATCTAACCTCAACCCTTTTCCTTATTTCTCACATTCTCATTATATTAATTTATCCCAGTTATCCCAGAAAAGCTACTTCTATTTACCTGCTCCCTTTTCTCCTTTTTCTCAACCTATAGTGAGCAGTAGCTCATTCGCTGCTTGCACTGATCTTACATTGTGTATGGTATTGTTATACATAACTCTCAGTGCAGCGGGGAAAACCAATTAGGCAGTTGCACCATAGCTTCTAAAAGCCTCCAGCCTTTTTCCAAACTCCCATTGTTTGTCTAGTGCAGAGGTCTTCAAACTTTTGGATGCTGAGACCCCCCCTGTCAAAATTTTCAGGCGTAAGGACCCCCTCTTGACAAAAATTTCAGACTTGGTACTCTTCATCATCAACAATCATAAACACCCCCAGTTCCCATGGCAAATCATTTTTACTGTGGGGAAATATTATTAAACCGGGTTTAGCAAATCAAAGGTTTGTGGGTGACTGTGGTTCAGAGTCGGAGGCTTACTACACAGTTAAAAAAAAAATGTCTCCAAAAAGAATTACCCCAAAATGCACAACGGTACATTTTGTTTCCCAAACACAACATATTTTGGCACAGCTTATTTAGATAATAACACATTTCTGAATTAATGTGTGGGTGTGCCTGTTTTTCTCCAGGGAGATGGTCAATTTGTGGATGTATTCTGTGCTCCACCTCAAGTCTTGAACTGTACTTCGTCTTTAATACGGCCAATGCTGAGGACTCAATCTCACATAAATCTGATGGCTAAAAGGCAGAAGAGCCAAGACTGCAATTTTTGACTAACATGAATGTTCTTCACACGTTGAGGCTTATCTATAGCTGTGTGGAACATGGTTCGCCAAATCTATAGCTATGCAGAATACACAGCAGCAGCAAAACTGCATAATTCTAGTGTCCCTCCCTGCCTATAACCAGGGCAGTCTGAGCCTACCCACTGCTCAACCTGGCCCATTCACTGTTCCCTACCAAGCCTGCATGGCACTCTGCCCTCTGGACACTGCGCTGCTCTCCATCCTTTGGACCCTGCAGTCCTCTCAACACCTTTAAATGAGGCCCCAATTACTCAATGCTGCTAATAACTCTTCAAAATATATAAACATCAAAACAACTATAATTGAACGTGCTGGTTTTCGTAGTGGTGGTATTTGTTTTTTCTGCCTGCAGCAACATCAACATACCGAGTAAAATTCTGTTTTGGTGTCAGGACAAATCTTTTTAACAATGCTGTGTTTTTTAAATGAATGTAATGCGAAACTGGTTCCTGGTCCAGACTTTCTAAAGAAAAGGAAAAGGACAAGTATTCGGGCAAAATATTTAAAAAGAGAGCGTGTGAGATTAAGATTGACCACAGTCACGAGAGAGTGATGTGAAAGAGTCCACTGATTAAGAGAGAGAGGCATGCTCAACTAAGACAGAGCACAAATGCACACTCTACCATGGGAAGGGGCGAGACGCACCAAGCATCTCTCTTGTTTCCGCTGGCATCAATGTCCACGCCAAAAAAGAAATCCTGAGACGGGTCACCCAGTGACCCAGAGGTGCTGCAGATTTACACTTTTGAGAATAAATAAAAGAAACTCACCTGGCCCTGGTTTGTGAGCAGCAGGGGTCCCCCTTAAAACCCTGGTGGTCCTGTGATGAGTTAGGCAGTTCACCCATGCCTCTTTCCTCCCACCCCCATCCTCCCATCCCTCTCACCTCTCCGAACCCCGGATCCCTTTGCAGGCCATTTTCTTTCACCCATTATTTACATCTTCTGAACTCTCCCCATTCCTCTCACTTCTCCTTTAATCACCTCTTGCTGTTCTGTCTTTTCACTCCTCTCATCTCGAACATTCTCTCACATTTATCTCCTGGCCTCTCTGGCCCCGTCACTTCTTTCACCACTCAGCACTTCTCATTCACCTTAAATCTCTCCTTCAAATTTCTATCTATTCGTATCTTACACCTCTCCAGTCAACCAATTAATCTTTCATATCTCCCCTTTGATCTCCCACACCTTCTTGAACCAGCACCCACCACAGTATTTCTTCTCTTCCCCTATCGCTGCTCTCCCTCACCCATGTTGCATTGAATTTTCGTTTTAGCTCATAGTTCACCTCTCATCTATCTTCTCTCACCCTTCAACAGTAGCCCTCCTCTCTGCCCTCCCCTCTCGTCTTGCAATTCCGCTCTTCCTTTGCCACTTCACAGTTCTCCTCACCCCTGACCTCTTAAATCGAATTCTGTCCCTCCCTTGGCGCCCTCGTCATTTCTCTCAGCTGTCTCCTCTCACTCTTTCACGCCTCTCACCCTGTGTCTGCTCACTTCACTCACATCATCCACCCCTTCTCTCCAGTACCCTCTCATACCTGCATCCTGCCTTTACCTCCGCACCTCTCCTTGCCTTCCAGTTGGCCTCGCATAGACACATCTCCCATCCGCATTCATAACATATTATGGTACGTGTTGTGCACCAATATTTCTTCTGTATGTATGGGCACAGTATATATTTTTTTCTTTTTTAGCTGTCTGTTTATTCCTAATTCATCGCTATACATCATCTTCCAAGTATTTGCCCTTATTTTTCACAACCTCTTTATGCAAAGTTTGAGGGGCACTTCGCAAGTTTGGGGTAAAGTAACCCTTTAATCCAGATTGTCCCCGAGCTTTTTTGTTGTTATGGTTCATATGATACAATATAAGCAAAAGCAGAATTGAAATTACAAAGTTTGGCTCCTCGTGCAGCGCCTTGACACTCTTCGGAGCCTTAACTGCACTCCAAAAAAATATACAAAATAATACGAGAGGCCTTGAAATTTAGCAACAATCCACCAGTTTGGGTTGTTGCCAAGAACTAGGTCGCAATGCAGGCTAGCGTTAACTTTCCACCGAAATACACAGAAAATTAAACAAAAATTATATGAAATAGCCAGGTCACCTAAATCGAGGGCTGCATTTACTTCATACACATTTAGACTAACTGCATCCATGTTCCATGTTCCATGTGTTTATAGCAATTAAATGTAGATAAGATTCTGTGGAAATGTGTGTGACCAGATAGAAGGGGTTTAAGGCACTAGACTAGGGCAACTTTTTATAAAGACAATGTTATAGTATTCCCACAAACAGAAAGCCCATATTTCCAAGTAGCACGAAAAGGACACGAGCTAAAAAAAACACAGCAGCAGTGGCAACGAGGAAGACCAGGAAAGGAAACAGGACGGAGTGCAAGGAAGCGGCGACAGAATAATATCGAAGCACTCCAGAGCATTCCACAGTTGCATATTTCTGGCCTCAGTTCCCGCCCGGCCCGGCATTTCCTGATGTTTATCCTGCAGTCTCTCTGATTGGAGGACAGTCGTGGATGACGTTGTATTCTTTTACGATGTCCTCCAATCAGAGAGCCCATTGAGATGCACTATTCTGAATCCAAAACGAAGAGCAAACGTTTTGGATTCCGGATCCAGGCAGTTCCATGCTGGAGTGCGACCGGGAATGCGCGACCCCCTTTGTATGTCTTCACGCCCCCCCTGGGGGTCGCGCCCCACAGATTGAAGACCCCTGGTCTAGTGTAACCCTAGACAGATCAGATCTCACTTGAAAATTGAACCCCTTTGCAGTAACAGTTTTCTGTTTTAAAGCCGGGTTAAGGATAGTTTCTTTGAGGGAGTATGTGAGAAAGTTGACCAAAACCTTTCTGGGCTAGGTTCTTTGAGGGTTTTTCTTAAAAGGCTCTCTATGTATGCGCTGAATGTCTAGTGCTAACTCTTCTTCAGATTGATCTAGTCTTAATGCCTCCTTCAATAGCGAGATAACGTACTGCTTGATGTCTGAGCCTTCCTTATCCTCTGGAATATTCATTAGACAAAGGTTATTCCTACGGGCATTATTCTCGAGCGTCTCCATCCGTTCTGAAAGAATTTGATCTTCTTTCCTAGGAGTGACGATATTGGACTTAGCTTCGTCTAGGTGTAGGGACAAGCCTGTCACTCTAGTGTCTCTGTTCTCATTGATAGGTCGCTTAATTTTTTGTCTAAACTTTCACAAAAGCACCTAATGTCTGCTTGGTTAGCCACTGAGGTTTCGAATCCCTTTTTAATATCCACTGATAGAGAGGAAAACATCTCCTGAAAAGACGACTGCAAAGTAGTGATCAACTCTGTATTAGTAGCTGTAACCCCTTGTGTGACCCCTTGTGTGGCATCCCGTGCGGGACCCTGTGGATCTAAGCCAGTTAAAGAGGCTAGCGCAAGAGGAGGAGCCAGTGGGGGTGCCAGAACCAAAGCCAGAGGTGGCAATTGTCTTGATGAACCGGCAATTGGATCACCTATCCCTCTCTGTATATCGCTGCCATCTTCCACTCCTGCTCCAAGGTTCGTGGACATATCAGAGCCCCCCATCGCCATCTCTAGTGGAGAGTCAATTTTGTCAAGCAAATCTTCGGAGTTTATCAGTCCCTTAAATTCGATATTACCTTCTGGTATCTTTTCTGACCTGTCCGATAGTAGTACTACTTGTGGTACTACCTTAAAATAGGACCTCAGTGATGGAGTTATTCTAGATACTGAGGTGGTGTTCTGACTCTTAGACCCGTTGGACCCTTTAGCAGATTTACACGTGTTTCATGTGCCTCACGTGTGGGTGGTGCTGGCCTGTCTCCAGCACTGTGTGACAGTAACATCCCAGGGGCCGAAGGTGGAATGTCTGCTGCAATGTTTGGCACTGACACTTCAGGGAGCGGAGATGTGGATATAGTGGTAGCAGCAGCATGCATCAGCGCCAGGCCTTGTGGCAGCAATGCCATTAGGATGGTTTTGAGGTCATTGAGGAAATCAGCCACCACTCGCTGGTGTGCAAATGTGTCAGACACTCTTTCTGCATTTGCCCGCTCCATGGTCTCCATTAACCCATGCATGTTTCCCTAGTCCTGTGTGACATTGCTAGAGTTACTCTGACAGGACAGTTGTTCTATTATCTGAGTCAGGGCTCCCGCGATGTCAGCCATGGTCCATTGGAGAGCATGAAGCGGACTGTGGGTTTCTGTTAGGGACTGTGAGTGGTCCCTGATGGGACTTAGACACCCACGTATGGCATCTAGTTTGACTGCCATGTGGTCGAAGCCCGCCCGCACCTGTTCAGCCAGCTGCTCCTGGCACCCCAACACATGGCTTTGGAAGGCCATTTGTTCTTTGTGGGGGTCCTAGGAGGCAGCCGTGGAGGTGGGTGCTGCCTGCTGTGTGGTCTGTGCAAGGGGTGGGGTCTCCTCGTGGCAGCTGTGCTGCCCTGCTCCTGGAGGTGGGGTGCGGAGGCTCTCCACGAGCTGTTGGGTTGGAGGGGGTCGGAGTCGAACCTATGGTGGTCCTCTCCATCATCAGAGAAGAGAGGGTCGGGCTGCTCTGCAGGAGGTGTTGATTCTCCCTCTGCAATGTGAAGGGGAGATGCAGTTTAACAGTGTGTCCACATGTATGTTGTCGCATTGTACATGTTTTCATACAGACTGCATAACTGTGTGCACTGTGGCTGTTTGGGATGAACTTCCTGTTTGATGGGGGACAGTGGACATTTTGACAACTGATGTGTGTGTTTGTACTTGACAAAAAGAAGGCAAAATAAAGACACGCTTAAATGAACATAAGTCCAACATACGGTTGAAACTTGAGAAATCTAATGTTGCCATGCACTTTGTTGAATCACGCCATACCATCGCACAACTCAAATTCATTGTATTGGAAATTCTCACGAAAAGAGAAGGAATCGACAACCATAAACTACTATTAAAGAGAGAACTGGAATGGATCTATCGATTGCAGACCCTGAAACCTTATGGTCTCAATGACCGCATTGAATATAGTTGTTATCTTTAATGTACCTGTATTATTATTGTCTAACTGTTCACTTTGCTTCTTACTCCCTACCCTCTACCCCCTACCTTCTACACTTGCTGTATTCTAGACTTGCACCTCTCACAGTTTCACCCCGTTCCAATATGGCCGCGCCACTTTTTGATTCCTAGTCCCTAGCCTAGTTCGGTAGTCCTTCGTTGCTTTCTAACGCACGGCATTTACTGCCTCCACCCACAAACACACTGGACAGCGATCTCACAGCCGTATGGATAGCGGAACCCGCTACGCGTTATTATGAAGTAAGTTTCTTGTAGCTTCAGTACCCGACTTAGTTTAAAGCTCACGCCGTTTATTTATTTTTGACTCCACGCGGTAAAATTGCCCTCACTACCCATTTCCTCACATCTAATAGCCGAGCACCATCCTAATCACTCGGGTTATTTAACATCTGCACTCCCCCACTGATAGCACGAGTAAGCCCTGGCCCCCAACCCACGGCCCGAACCTCCTTCTTACCTATTCCCTTGTGCCTTCCTCCACAGCGCTCCGTGATCAAGGGCATTTCTGCCCGAAATGCATCGGGGAAAGTTCATATACCAACTTCATGGATTTATGCTGTTTCTGATATGCTGTTAATATCAGTCTAAGATATTGGATAAACAAACAAAGAATAAATGAACTAAACCTTCTTTCACGTTGTGAATCATATCATTGATCACCTCCTGGAGTGCCTCACTAGGGGATGTACTGGCAGTTTCTGCATACCCGACCCATTCTGTGTTTGTACTTGTACATTATCAACTCACATTTCCCTGCAATGCCAAATTTAATTGGCCAGTGTCTACACCCAAGAGCAACAGTTGTTTTCTGTGTTCTGTTGTAGGTGTTTTGCGGTTTGTACCACATTGTTATCAGTGTTGGTGTGCTCTGCATGTTATGTGTGTGTGTGCTGCATTTTGGAAGAGTTTCCCCTGCAGCTCTGAAGTTGCTGCCCCTTATCCCTTTCATGCGGTGTGCCTTTAACTTCTGTGCCTGTACAGTGCTACTGCAAGTGAAAATTAATGTGCTAAATTAATTCAATAAAGTGTTTACAAAAAAGGATATTATTTTCCATCATCTCCCCCAGACTCAGGACCAGTCTTAGGCAACGACGGACAGAGTGGGGTCTCACTATTCCTGATCCAGGTCCAGGAGAGGTGAGGTCTGTTCCCCTGACACACTGGATGCCTGTTGACACCAGGTGACATGGATGTCATGAAGTTGAACAGATGATGGAAAATAGTATCCTTTTTTGTAAACACTTTATTGAATTAATTTAGCACATTAATTTTCACTTGCAGTAGCATTTATAAGTCAGAACGGAGGCCCTGAAGAAAGCCTAGGGCATCTTTCCCATTAGGCTGAAACATGTTGGCCCCCTTGCAGCTATTTGATTAAACTACAAAAAAACATTTATTACTGCACTGTTCTTGGTTTTTAACAGGAAGAGGCCTCTTCTTTCTTAAATAAATAAATAGTCTTTTTTGCGGTTCCCTATCATTTTTTAATCTCACCACTTTCATAATTTTTCTGCACTGCACTTGATTCCCTCAAGATCAGAGTCACATGGTCCTAAAATGATTGTGGGTTGGAATCCCATTTTCCGAAAAAGGGTATGATCCCAGTCTCAATGATCTAGAGACTTGCGACCCTAATAGGATTACCAAGTGATAATATTGATCATACAATTGTTTGATGGGGATCCTAAATAAATGTGTTTCCTTTACAATCATTGGTGGCCCACCTGCCTGATATTCCTTATCCTGAGCCAGAACTAATTAGTCTTGGCTGTATCTGGTTGTACTAATCTATACTTCCAGGTAAATACATAAAGGTTGCTAATAATACTCCCTTTACTAGACCCCTAGGTTTCTTAGTTGTATACATATGAGTTAGGAGGAATCTAACCTAGGCTGGTCTTTAAACATTCCTCGGACCGCCTCTTAATGGTTTTTGTTTATATAATGAATGGGAGTAGTCACATGCTTCTCAGAGCAGTAGGTTAGGTGGCATGCGCTTGCAACTCAAAACAGCCAAACAAAAGACAAAAATAATGTCCAGCCCAGCACTCATTTTTTATAAAAAAAGAAAGTACTTTAATCTCACAGCAGAACTAGGTACTACACAATCCAATGGGTAAGGTGTACAGGGTTAACATGGATTGTGTTCTAAAATACAGATGCTACAACTTCCACCTCCCCCGTAACCATTGTTATGGTCAAGACCCTACAATTACCATCCAAAATACACCATGTGCTTAGGCAAGGATTAGGCTCAGGTACAGATAGCTCAAATGTTTCAGAGATACTCTGTTCAATTTCCTTTTAAATATGTTTAGCAAATAGTCTCCAGTGAACAGATCAGACTCCTACATTAACCTCCGTCTCTGGTCTCCAAGTGCAGGCAGCTAAGCCCTGTAGTTTAAATGCTGGCTTTTTATGACAGTCGAGCTGTGCTGTAAATGTGGGTTGAACACCTGACTTCATAGCAATTGCTTTCCTTTCAGCAGCAGCCTCACTCAGGACAAAGTTTGCGGGATAGACCTGAGAAGTTGAACTACGCGCAAGTTCTGATCTATGGCAGCTGGGGCTGCAGACTGGCTGCCAGGTCAAATATCATGCCTGATCCCTCGTGGTGGTGTCTTTCATGCAGTTGTCAGTAGCCTGCAGATCAGGGCTCTGCGCTTTAGTGGCCATGGAACTTTCCTCTCTACATTGACAGGGGCAGCACTAGTCTCTGGAACCCATGGCGGCCTGCCGGGCAACAGGGAAATGCATGCTAAAGGACAATTTTAATGTAGCTCACTCATGAACTGTACAGAAAGGCATAAGTGGACCCACTCACAGTACAGGTGACCACAGGCTCACTTTCTTGAGTCATCAGCTTTCTATTGGTCATCCTCACATCAGGAACACATCGGGCATCTTGTCAAGGACACTCTCTCCTCCTGCAGGGCCTGGCATACTCATTCTCTCTCTCAGCTGGGACACATGCTTCTAGACTCTTTAGACAAATGATCAGCTCCCCCAGCTGAGCATGTTGATTGACTTTATGTAGTGTCCCCTCAACTCTGGGAGACTTGTTCTCAGGAAGACCCCAACCGTGGTATGCACATCAGTTCCTGGAAAACTCTCTGGGGCACTACATTTCTTTGTCAATGAGAACTAGAGGCTGGAATAAAGATTGATAGTTTGGATCCAACTTTTATAGACATTTTTCAGACACTGGATGAGGATCCACTGTCTAAAGCTTCAGACTAGGGTGTTCTCTTTCAAATATAATTTCCAGGCTGCTCTCCAGACCTAACCTTTGTGAAAAGTGATGGCTAACACAGAACATAGCAGTGTTGCCAGCTCCCAGCAGCAGTACAAAGAATATGGGCATCATGAAGTATGTGTTCTTTTCACCCTGTTGTCATCAGCCTTCTGAACAGTAATTAGAGTAAGACAACAGGGCAGTTACTGCTTGGAAATCTGCTCACTTTGAACAAATGAAACTGCAGTCCCATTCCTCACTCCTGCCAACTACCAAATGCAAATGTTCAGGAAGAACTAATGAAAAATGAACAGTCCTTTGCCAATGTGGGCCTTGTGGGATTGTGTAGTAATCCTATTCCCCTCTCCACATAGCTTCTATGATGTCATTTCTAAGACTCACTGGAGGAAGTGGGGCGAGGATGTACCCCACACCGGACGCACAGCTTTAGGTGCAACATACTGATGCCAAAAGTAGTTCAAGTTCATCAATTTTTATTTTCGTTAAAGTTATTCCATCTGTTACGCTGTTCATGGTTTATCGGTCACATGTTGGACAAACTATGTTCACATTTAAACTCCTTAATGCTGAAGACATGCCATAACGAGCCTTGTTCTGTAGCATGGAATGTTACATAGATATTCTTCAATTAGATCATTTCCGTCACCCAATGCATTTCGTGCCTTTCTTTGCACTTCGTCAGGGGTTCTCTACAATTATTAAAAAACGTGACTGTTAAGCTATATCCCAAAATGACAATGATTTATCAAATTATACAACGAATAGACCTCGTGTCAGATGAACAGGGTTGTAACTTAAAGCTCATAATCAACGTTTTCAAACTTTACCGATCCTTAAAACATTTTAAACCTAGTAACTGAAAATGTTTTAAGGATCGGTAAAGTTTGAAAGTAGTTTGGGGACTAACTGGAAAGGAGCGCAAAGTGAACGATGAAGCATTTAGCAAATGTTATTTAATAACATGAATTTCAGCGGGCAAAACGTTGATTATGAGCTTTAAGTTACAACCCTGTTCATCTGACACGAGGTCTATTCGTTGTATAATTTGATAAATCATTGTCATTTTGGGATATAGCTTAACAGTCACGTTTTTTAATAATTGTAGTGAACCCCTGACGAAGTGCAAAGAAAGGCACGAAATGCATTGGGTGACGGAAATTATCTAATCGAAGAATATCTATGTAACATTCCATGCTACAGGACAAGGCTCGTTATGGCATTTCTTCAGCATTAAGGAGTTTAAATGTGAACATAGTTTGTCCAACATGTGACCGATAAACCATGAACAGCGTAACAGATGGAATAACTTTAACGAAAATAAAAATTGATGAACTTGAACTACTTTTGGCATCAGTATGTTGCACCTAAAGCTGTGCGTCCGGTGTGGGGTACATCCTCGCCCCACTTCCTCCAGTGATTCTTCAATTCACGTGGTTGGGCAGTCCACGGTTCCGGGCCAGCACGCTAAACAATGAAAAAAATGACCGTTTACTTAACATGAAAGAATTGGTGTGCACTCTGTCACTATTTTTTGTCATTTCTAAGACAACAGAATGTTGATGTTTGAATGTTCACTACCTGTTTTTACTTGCCAGTATCCTGGGAGCTGTGGAGGCTAACGGTCAACAACACCTTAGCCGCGGCCGTTATTTCGCAGCAGTGCGGCGGTTCCGCGGAGTGGGCGGGCCGCGTCAGCAGTTGGACGTCCGCAGCACCAGTGAGGTAGTGCTCGCGATGGCCAACAGCTGGCGATAGCAGGGAAGGGGTTATATTACATGTCTCCTTACCTGTATGTCTCAGTGTGATTGCTACAATTTGGCGACGAGGACTGACCGTTAGTTCCTCCACCCACGTGTGCAGTTTCTTCCTTCGTGGTGCTATACAATTTTCTATGAGTTGTTCCTTCAGCGTTGAGTGAAAGTTTTTGGTTCAGAGTTTGAAGTGGACCTTATCCAGTTGGGTTCTTTAAACAGACACACACCAATGGGATCCTAGATCTGGGTGATGTGGTGAAGAAATTGTGAAAATTGGGAGCATATACAGAGGAAGTGAGTGTTGAGGTTACCGCGAGCACAAAGCTGTAGTAAATAATAGGCCATAATGGTCTTTGCTCCTGGTATGAATTATCTGAATTCCCCAATGCACGCTACTTTGCAAGAACAAATTCTTCCAGGTATTACCTGGAGGTAAATGCCTGAATCTAAACACAGGGGCTAATACAATTTGGTGAACCTTGTGATCTAAAATCACAAGTAAAGACAGTGGGCACGAAGATTTGGCTTAACAGCCAGAGCTGATGGCCTTGGAACTAGGAAGCCAGCTGGGCTAGCTGTAAGTGGGCCTGGTCCTTGTCCCCATAACCTGGTAGTATTTTAGTACGGACATTGAAACGGTTCCATATCGGGTCCTGTATACATGTCTTTAACTTTACTGGAAAAAACACGGCTGATTTCTGAACAATTACCATGTTCAGGTAATTCATGTCAGTGATTTAGTTCCCGTTTATGTTTCACATGTTTTACTGTGTCTTGAACTCAGGCCCGGTTCTGGCAGGGTGGCCGGATAGGCAGGGTCACCCAAATATGACCTTTGGCCAACCCAGTCATGGCAGAAGAGGCCATGGAGAATGCACCTGTTAAGTGCTTCCTCTATGTCAACGTCGGAACTTTATAATGTTTTTTCACAGTTTTTACCCTAATTATCAGTCAGGGGTCATTAAGGAAATTATAGAGCGCATTTTAAAGTGCGTTCTTTGCATAATTAGTATTTCAAGTATGTACTCATAAGAAAAGAAAATACTGGCTTAGTTTATTTTCACAATTTTTGTAATGGCTGTGACATTAAAATAATGGTCATGGTGGTAAAAAAAATTCAGGCCGGAACCCTAGCTGGTCTCGCTGGGCAAACTGCAATATAGTGATGTATGTTGGGGTAGAGGGGGGCAAGCCAACAAATTAACAGGGAAAGGCGAACCACTGCAGAGCTTAAGGTCTGCCTTGGGTCTTAGACCAAGTGCCTGGATTGGCTCTTAGAGCCCGTGTATAAGCTGAGCCCTGAAAATGTTTGCTATGTAAATCATACAACAAAAATCACGAAAGATGTGTATCTTCAAAATTCAAAAAAGTGTATTTCTTAAAATCGTGAAAGCTTTGGCATTATGTCACAACATAGCGCTGCACTAAGATGTACTAAAAGTATTAGGGCCTCATTTATGAAAAGTGACACATCGATGCGTGAAAACAGCGATGCGTCACTGTTCACTACGCTTTCCCTGCGACACTAACGATGCGTCATATTTACAGTATGACGCATCATGTCGCAAGGAGTTACAGATACGTCAGTATTTCTGACATATCTGTAGGCGCAAAAGTGACGCATTGCTGGAGTTTGTCACAAAAGTAACGCAACTCCAGCAATGTGTACTTTCACATGGGCAAGTCCCATGTTGTTAGCGCCTGCGTCAGTCTCACGCCTGCCATGCGTTAGGAGTAAGATTTTGACGCATTAAGGGCCAAGAAATGGCGCAGTGAAATCTTATAGATTTTACTGAGTCACTTCTATGACTCTTTCTTGCGTCAAAACGCCCCCCTTGCATACATTATACCTGGTGCTGGTATAATGTGGTGCAGGGGTTTACAAAGTGACGTCACTTTGTAAATATGACGCAACAAGGCGCATTTTTTTACGTCACTGGTGCGTCACAAAAAGTGATGCACCGGTGGTGTAAAAGTGACGCACAGCCTCATAAATGAGGCCCACCGTTTTTAAACATGAACTTAGTCATTCCTGTCCAGTCCTCATTCTGGTGACAGTGGCAAAAGTGAACTAAGAGGCGAGATTTTTTACATGAGCCCTGTATGTGGCCAAGAATATTATATTGCAATATAAGTCCATTCTAAATCAAATACAATTTGTTTTTGTGTAGTTGAGTTTCTGATTCACATATTTGAATGTGCTTTCATGAGCAAATAGGAAGAATGAGCTGTGGTGAAATAAAATATTTGCAGAAGGCACACACAATTTAAGCAGGGAATCTTTAATTTTTACAGGTTTTATGGTTTCACTTTTACTTTTAGAAAGTAAGTAGGAAGCGTGCGAATAAAGATGAGATATTACACCATCCCATGTGCTATAGAAACATAATAGGATTTGGGTAATGGCCCCACAGATAGGAATTTACAAAATACTAGCGGTGTTTTCTGTCTATCCTCTTAAGTTCCATAGAAAATACAGCATTGAAAAAAGTAGAAGGTTTGCTGAGACTCGCAAACTACACAAAGCCCTGCAGTTATTTACCCTATTGATGCCCACTATATATTTGTTGTAAGTATAATAACCTCACAAATACCTATATATGGCAATGAGCTAGATAGGACTAATTAGATACTAATTCCAACAGTAAATTTCAGTGACAACATCTGTTGTGAGCTAGCATGTCCCTAGAAAATCTAAGAAGGATGGATCCCCTTTAAAGAACGTTCCTTTTTCCACCTTTCATCTTGCTCCATCTGTCATCCTTACTAATTTGCCTAATTTTAGGCCTTCCTGTGTAAATAGTGATGGACACGTTTTAGGTATAGGATGTGAACACATAGATGAAATACTATGTGGAATATAGCATTGGGACTTTTTATAGGCCATATGTATTGCTCTCAACGTTTATGCAATAGATATCTATCAAGTTTTTGATCAAAGCAGAATTAACTAAAATATGTGTTATATGACAATTGTCAAAAAGAGTACATAATATTGTGGCTACAATTGATAAAATGTGCTTTCAAATTGAATATGACAGATGAGCTGCGTATGTAAATAATTGTATGTGTTATGTATATTTATGTAAATATTGACCTAGTCTCTCCTAGAGTTACTGTAAATATATTCTGCACCTCATAACTGTATATATAATGTAATGCGACAAATGTATATATTATATGTATATATATATTATATATATTTTTTTATGTATTTTCTCCTTTAGTGTATATTTTGTCACTTTTATGTGCGAATAACGGTCACCTGATGAAGGCAGATTGCCTAAACGCGCGTAGTCAAAAACCACCGCTTTGCCTACTCTAAAAGAAAATTGACCTGTGTAGTGTGATCTGTTTATGTGTTGTATACATATGTGTTTCTCTATACATAATTTTGAACAAAACAAATTTTGGAGAATGAGTTAAAAACAAAAAAATGAAAATATGTCTATGAAAGTAATTTAAAACAAAATATCAATATGAAATAAAAATGTTTTTTATATGCAAAAAAACTCTGATTCCAATTATGTAATTTATAGTCACATTTTTCGTTCATCTTTAAAGGAGAGAATGGGCAGTTATTAATTGAGTGTTTGCTATAGTTCTTATTTTTCCAAAGATATCTATGAAAGTGCACCACAAAAGAATGACATGAAAGTAAAACAGTTACAAAGTTCACAGTGTACAAAGAAACAGGTGTTGGAGAAATTGCAAGCCAGTCTTCCTTGTGCGAAATGTAAAAGCTTAGGAGTTGTAACAAGGGCCTTCTTAAACTTGAATTACTATTACAATCTATTCGGAATCCTGGTGCTTGTGTCGAGGTCAGGCCTGATGGACAGTATAAGGTTTGGGGCTGATGAGTATAGACATCAGCTCTTACTCTCAAATAACTTTCTACATGCACTGTATGTCTGTTTGGAAGAATATATGATGGAAATCTAGGGATTGTAGGCTACCTTCAGAATTGGCAAAACTGGGCCCACATTTGCAAAGGTTCACTGGTCACCATCAGTTGCTTATTGCAGTACATGCAGGTGAAACTTGTACTAATAAGTTGCAACTTAGGGCCAGACAGTGTTAATACGTTTAAAAGAAATTGACAAAATGATGAAGTAATATTATCAAAAATGTTGATGTATTACAAAATATAATTTGCTTCTTCTTGCTGCATAATTTAGTCAAATCTGCCACATAATTCGGTCCTCCCCCACCACATAAACTCAGTGGACCTGGTTATAGTGATACTTTTTGTCTAACCACATCTACTTGCAATGGGACTGATCATAATTAATTTCAATAAAAGGCTACCACAGGGTATACCATTTGGAATGATATACACACTGTGGCATTAATGCTAATTATCCAGCCTTACTTCAGAACTAAATAACCCACACCAAGAACCTTTGGATCATCATGGACTGCAAACTCAACATCACAGCCCAAGTCAAAACAATCAGTGCCTTATGCTTCCAAATACTGAAAATACTGAGACAGATTTTCAAATGGTTCTCAGTCAACACCTGGAAAATCATCACCCACACTCTTTCCACCAGCTAAACAGAGCACAAGAATACCCTCTACGACAGGATGAAAAAGCATCTCATCAGGAGGCTGCAGAACATCCAGAACTTGGCAGCTAGAATCACTCTCAACCTCCCACAACACTCACACATCTCGTCTCACTTCACCCCAAGGAGCTATACTAGCTACCCATACAAAAATGAACACATTTCAAACTCCTCACCCAAACTTTACAGGCACTCTGGCCCAGCATACCTCAACAATATCATCTGCTTTCACATACCTTCCTGACACCTCTGCTCAGCAGGACTCCTATTTGTACACATCCCATACATATGGAAAACTATTTCTGGTGGTTGAGCATTCTCCTACATTGTTCGTAAAGCATGAAATGAGGTACTGATACACATCCGTGCCTCCTCCTCACTTCTTGAATTCCACAAGAAGGTGAAGATTTGCCTTTCTGAGTAGTCACCTTAGCCACTGGGTTTGGCTAATCTCACACCTGCTCAGCGACAGGATACCTCCTTCGTGAGAGTGCACTTTACAAATCATAATAACATGACATGCCATAACCCAAGAGAAGCAAATGCACTTTATTGAGCATTCAATTCAGACTGGTACAAAACCTAACCATGGCTGGGGTATTCTGTTAGTCTCGATGATTGTTATTGTTTCCCATGCTGGGTGCCTGTTTGCCTCTGCGCCTGCATCCCAAATATAGGACAGATTCAGAGGCATAGTGATTCCCTCAGTTGGGTGGGGTTACGGTCTATGCAAAAGAGGGAATATAGCTCTGGCTGTACATGCATGCCTGCGCTACCAGTATTACAGAAGAGGCTATAACCGTGGACTCTGTGTAATGAAGCCCTAGAAGGTTACCTGTTTGACTGCAATTACCAGTTTTACACTTGTCAGACATGAAAACTGCTCTCAGTTGTCAACAATACTGCTTTCTTTTTTCTAAATATAGTGCTGTTGTTTAAATGTGTTTATCAATGAAAGTGCCCAGCAGAAGAATGACATAAAAATACATAGTTACAAAGTTCACAGTGTGCAAAAAAATAGGGGGCATATTACCAAGCAATAGCGATAATTATCGCTATTGCTTGGTTAGAGACAAAAATTTACCGCTGAGCTGCGGCGATTTTTATCGCAGATAAACATTGGTATTACCAAGGTTTATCGCAAATGCGATAAAAATCGGCCGCAATGCATGAATATCGCTGAAAAGTCCGCGATATTCATGCATTACTGAGCTAATGCTCTTTGCCATGTTATCCACCTCCCATTGGATAACATGGCTAAGAACTGCTCAGGGCAGGTGTTAGCTTTTGGAGATATTCGCACTTTGCGCGAATATCTCCATAAGTTGGTAATAGGAGATAGCGATGTTAGCAACTGTTTCCAGTCGCTAACATCTTGGCACGCCCGCTTTGCATGTCATTAGTGATAAATATCACTGACATGCAAAGTGGGGCCCAAGATGGTCGCTATCTTTTACTAGCTGTCGCTAACTGGTGTTAGCGACAGCTAGGTAATAGGGAGATAATTTTATCTCCGCTTTCTTGGCTTTTAAAGCCAAAAAAGCGGAGATAAACCCCCTTGATAATATGCCCCGAGGTGTTGGGCAAATGGCAAGGAGTAATTAGCCAGCCTTCCTTGTGCAGAATGTGAAGGTTTAAGTGTTGTAACAGGGACCTTCTTAAACTTGAACTACTATTAAAATATTTTCGGAATCCTGTTGCTTGTGTTAAAGTCTGGCCTGCTGGACATTATAAGGGTTGGGGCTGATGAGAATAGACATCAGCTCTTACTCTCAAATAATTTTCTACATGCACTGTATGCCTGTTTGGAAGAATATATGGTGCAGCTACCTCCAGAATTTCCAACATTGGGCCCATATTTGCAAGGGTGGAATGGTTACCATTCAGTTGCTTATTGCCCACCCAAACATAACCTTGGTTCATCCAAATGAAAATTTCTTGATCCGAGCCTGCTTTTACTCTATTAGAATGTTAGTTATTCCTAGGAGGATTTGTTTTTAAGTTTTATTTGTTCATCATATTACTCTTCTATAGTGCATACTTTCAGCTGAGTCACTTCTGGGTGTTTATATGTTAGAAAGCACTGGTGTTCAAGCTCAAGGCAGTGAAAGTTTCTTGCAGTGGCTGTCAGTGGGTCAAGAAAGTGTTCAGAATACATGGCCATCTAAGCTTTGACCTCTCTGCAGAGCTCATGACAAAGCCAACAGCCCAGGCTGGTCTTCGGTGGTATGTCAATTCTTGTGTTATATATGCATGCCATAACAGAAAGCTCAGGGGAATCAAAATACAGCTTGGGTGCTACACTATGGTAATCCCAGAAATGTACATTACGTTTCAAAACCAGGCCTTTAACTACTTAGAGCACACCCCTTTAGAGACACCACTCTTTTTTCATCCCACCTGAAGCCCTGGCAGTCAGGTGCTGGCCTCAGCGCAACATCCTGTGGTTCTGAGTAAATCCCCTAATCTCCCTGCCTAAAAGAAAAGTGTAGTGTAAAGTGTGCCTCGTGTAATGCACTTGTACCAACTTTGCGTCATATAAAACTTGTGGTCTGAGGCCTGCTCTCTCCCCAGTGCTCTGATCTGCCGTCAACCTCTGACCTCCTCCTCCCGGTAGGGTTCAAGGTTGCTCTGCTCTGCCTGCCTGCTTGCCCGGTTACTGTGCCTGTGCCCTTCAGTTTGTATTTCCTTTTTTTCCTGTGCCCATTCAGTTTTGTTTTTTCGCCCTCTGTGCCTTGTGCCCTTCAGTTCTGTTTTTTTTTTCCTCATGCTCATTTTGTTTGCATTTAGTTTTCTTGTGCCCTGTGTTTTCACGCTCAAACTTTTCATTGGGTTATCATTTCCCACTGCCGTCTCTGCCCCACTGCCGCTCCCCCCGACTGTCTCCACCATCCAGCTGCACGTCCCCCCCTTCCCTACTTAATGGTGACCGCTGCGGGGGAGAGCGAGCAAGATCTCTGACCTTTGGTCTGAGGCCTGCTCTGTTCCCAGCAGCTCCACTGTGCTCTGCTCCGCAGTCGATCCTCTGACCACCTCCTCCTGGTAAGTTTCGAGGCCATTCCTTTCCGTGCCTGCCTGTTAGCCCGGTTACTGTTCCTATGCCCTTCAGTTTGTATTTCATTTTTTTTTCCTGTGCCCACTCAGTTTTGTTTTTCGCGCTCTGTGCCTTGTGCCCTTCAGTTCTGTTTTTCATCTTTCCTCGTGCCCATTTTGTTTGCATTTAGTTTTCTTGAGCCCTGTGTTTTTGTGCTTAAACTCTTCATTGGGTCATCTTTTCCCACCACCGTCTCTGCCCCCGCCGCCCCGCCCAGTCTGACCGTCCCCACCTCTCAGTTGCACGTTCCTCCCACTTCCCTACTTAATGGCGACCGCTGCGCCCGTCCGCAACCCGACTGCAACCAGTGCCAGGGACCCTGGATCTCCTACCATCCACCTCTACAGAACAGCTGCCCTGCATGCACTCCATACACTCAACCCCGGAAGACTCAGAGACTGCCAACAGGCCACGCCAAACATGACCCACAGCCAGTTCTCCTGTCTCCCCTGTCATCAGAGCATTCACCTCCTCCCCGGCCACCAACAAGGCCAACGCTAACACCTGCCACACCATAAGATGCATCCTCCTCAACGTGCGCTCCATGCACAAACACGCTGTTGTGATCTGGAACCTACTTGACTCTCTCTCGCCCGACATCGCCTTCTTCACAGAAACCCGGACCGGCGCCTCCTCCGCCCGACATTAACACTGCCATCCCGGATGGATATGAGATCCAGAGGAAGGACAGCCCCAACCACTCCGGAGGGGGCCTCACTGTAGCCCACAAGAACACTCTCCCCCTCCCCACCTCCAGCGAAACCTTCCCCTCCACTGAACACCTGCACTTCCAGATCCAGACTAGCCCCAACTCCACACTCTGCGGCACCCTGGCCTATAGACCCCCTGGCCCCTCTTTCCCACCACCATCACTGACCTCATCACACCTCACGCCATCGCCTCTATGAACTACATACTCATCGGAGACCTGAACTTCCACCTGGACAACCCCAGTGACCCCAACTCCACCACCCTTCATGACAACTTCGCCAACATCGGACTCAAACAACTTGCCACCACACCGACCCACGGGGCAGGACACACCCTTTACCCCATCTTCGAAGCAGGAAACAGCAGCCTCTTCAGCCACACAACAAAACTCCCATGGACCGACTACCACTGCTTGTGCTTCCTCCTCAACAAACCCAAGCCACCCAAACCAGCGCCACGCCTACCACGAAGGAACTGGAGCAAAGTCACTGATGAACAACTCAACTCCACTCTCATCAGAGACAACCACACCGCGACATTCGAGGCCACCTAGCAGCCAGGGAATTCCACACGTGGATCTCCAACACCGCAGACAAGCTCACCCCTCAATGCAACCCTGACAAACTGTGCCCCAGGAAAGCCGCCTGGTTCACCACCAGTCTCCAAGATGCCAGAAGCACCTGCAGATGCCTGGAGAAAAACTGGAGAAACAAGACACCCAGAAACTACACCACTTACAAGGAAGCCATGGCGGACTACCAAAACCGAGTCAGAATCACCAAAAGGACTTTGATCCATAACAAAATCCTTGCCAACTCCAGCAATTCCAAGAAACTCTTCAGTGTCATCCAACATTTTACCAACCCCCGCAGCGAAGCCACAAACATCACCTCATCCCACGACCTCTGCGATAAGCTTGGAACCTACTTCCACCTCAAGATAAAAAACATCTACAACAACTTTGTCAACCATCCACCGGACGACTCAGCCGGCCCGCCCACCAGACACACCAGCCAGCCCACCATCTCCACCTGGATGCTGATCACAGCCAAAGACACTGCTTCAACCATTAAAGGCATCCACTCTGGGGCCCCCACCGATCTCTGCCCTCCACACATCTACCACAGAGCCGCCATCGCACCCGAACTACAACGTACCATCAACACCACCTTCAAAACAGGCACCTTCCCAGATGACTGGAAATGCACAGAGGTCAGACCCTTGCTCAAAAAGCTCTCAGCTGACCCCACAAAACTCAAGAACTACTGGCCCATCTCTCTTCTCCCCTATGTGGCCAAAGTGGTAGAGAAAACAGTCAACGGTGAACTGACAAGATTAATCGAAGACAACGCCATCCTCGACCCATCCCAATCTGGATTCTTAAGCAACCACAGGACAGAGACCACCCTACTCGCCACCACAGACGACATCCGCACCCTCTTGGACCTAGGCCACTGCTCAGCCCTGATTCTACTCGACCTGTCAGCAGCCTTCAACAACGTCTCCCACCACACACTCGTCGCCAGACTACACAACGCCAGCATACAAGGAACCGCCTTAAACTGGATCCAATCATTTCTGACCAGAAGAAGCCAAAGAATTCGACTTCCACCCTTCCTCTTCGATCCCACGGAAACCACCTGCGGAGTCCCGCAGGGGTCATCACTGAGCCCGACCCTCTTCAACAACTACATGGCCCCCCTCACCACCATCGTCCGACAACACGGCCTCAACATTCTATCCTACGCTGACAACACCCAGCTCATCCTCTCCCTCACCAAAGACTCCACCACCGCCAGACTCAGCTTCCTGAAAGGAATGCAGGACATTGCATTGTGGATGACCAATAGTTGCCTAAAGCTCAATGCCAAAAAGACAGAAGTTCTCATCCTCAGAACCACCCCTTCAGCATGGGACAACATCTGGTGGCCCACCGCCCTCTGCAGCCCACCGACCCCCTCGGACCATGCCAGAAACCTTGGCATCGTACTCGTCTCATCCCTCACCATGAACCAACCGGTCAACGCCATCGCCTCCAGCTGTTTCAACACCCTCGTCATCCTCCGAAAGATGTTTAAATGGATCCCCCGAGTCAAGGAAGACAGTCACTTCCACACTCATCACTAGCAGACTACACTATGGAAACACACTCTACTCTGGCATAAACAAGTCCCTACTCAGCAAACTCCAGACAATACAGAACACCCCCGCCAGACTCGTCCACGGCATCCCTCGGCACGAGCATATCAGCCAACACCTAAGAAACCTCCAATGGTTCCCCGTGTAGAAAAGAGTCACTTTCAAAATCCTCGCCCACGCCTACAAATGCCTACACAGCACCGGACCCAAATACTTTAATGACAGAATCAACTTCCACATACCCAAAAGAAACTACTGATCAGCCAACCTCGCACTGGCCGAAGCTTTGTGCATCCACAGAGCCAGAGCAGGCAGAAGATTTGTCTCTTACATCGCAGCCAAAACCTGGAACTAGCTCCCGGCAGACATCAGATGCGCCCCCCTCCCTGAACACCTTCAGGAAGACCCTCAAGATCTGGCTCTTCGGCTAAACAGATCTGCTGACCCCACCCCTCTCCCAGCGCCTTGAGACCCTCACGGGTGAGTAGCACGCTTACAATTCACCTGATTGATTAATTGAGAAAACTTAAATAAAAACAGTCAAAGTTACTGCAGGCTCAAAATGAGACCTTTGGGACGCGAGTAATGCACAGAAGGTAAGAGTTGGCCTGCCTGGTAACAGGCCCGGCTACGGTGCTTCTTGGATCTTTTGTTTCCTTTCTTACTTTAAAGCTATCACAGTTATTTTCAAATTGCAGCAACTCATCCGCATGGCTTGCTCTCAGGCAGCCACTTGTGAACGGCCTGGCCCTTTCAAGCTTCCAGAGTTTCATTACCACATGAAAGAAGTGAAGGTGCATTAAAATGGCGAAGGCGGAAGAACGGCTTTCTCTTTTTTTTTTAATTTTTCAATTCTTAGAGCGAAAGAAAGAACCCAAGAGGGGCTTGTGAAGCGAGACGGGTCTCACAGAGCTGTCAAACATAATGGTGTTCATCAGAACACATATGCAGGAAGATCAGAATCTCCAGTCCTTTGATCTCGCGCTCTCCCGCCTCTCCCGTCTGTTCAGCCTGACAGCTTCCAGATAATGGCTGCTCCATCGCCGTGGCAATTGCCGTGTTGATCCTCCCGCAATACTGAGAGCTTTCAGCGGCCTGCACGTGCAGGCCCGATTCATCTTTTAGGATTCTGTGGGCCACCAGGCTTTAAGGCCTTGTCCCCATATGTCAAGCTGTCTGATCTTGAAAGAATCTCATCGCATACGACTCAAGATTCCACCATAAATGGTTGGTACATTGTTCGAATCATTCATTCATGCTTCACTTGCAGATGCTTAATTTCATCTCTCTGTTGAAAAAGTGGATGTATTTAGAATATGGTCGAATCCACGGGGCGTCTCTATAGGACCCACAGTATCAATATGGGTATGAATATTTTTCACATCAGAGGCACCTGTAACTCCAATGGAGAGTATTACGAGATCTTGAGAGACCTGTACAAAATGAGCAATTGCCTGTGGAGTTCAGAGTGTGAGAATGCAGCATCCAATTCCTCCTTGTCCAAAAAGCTTCAACTGTACATTTCAGTTGCCTTTAGAAACTGAAAGGTCTGGGTGAAATGCGCCAGACCCATGGTGTTCCCGAAGGTCTCTTTTTTTTCCTATGAGGGCGGAAGCTCTTGTTACAGGCCCATGGGAATAACAGGAGTGCTTGTAATCAGGCGCTTAAAAGCCAAATGTAGCGATAATGTTACAGCTCGGTGATGGACTGGAGTTTAACAGTTTTTGGAGCTGTGAGCAAAAAAATAAATGTCATTTTTTGTATATCTGCAAGAATGTATTTTAAACAAAAATGTGCTGAACCCCCATTTCATCAGCATAACAACTGCTTTAAACCGCTAATCCACCTCTAACCCACTGGATTCTGCATGCTCGATTGTGACCATCATAGTTTGACATCAGAAGAGGTAGATTTCACAAGTTTTGCAGTTAAATCCCTTCACCTCAGCACTTTAGAGGGGACCCAATGAATCATGTTCCACAGGTGGACACTTTGAACTTAAAGAAAGTGTACCTGTGCTTTAAAAATAGGAATTTTCTTTTAAGGTTCTCTTATAACGAGTGCAGCACAGTTTGCAATATTTATTGTATAGATACAATGTGATTCCTGGGATATGTAATTTATTGGATGTGATAAATTGCACCTAATACGAGGTTTGCCCTAAAAATGGGACATAACGTGCAGATTTTGACGTCTTAGCATTTTCCCCAAGCTAAATTTCAAATAGTTTTCAATCCTGAAAAAACATCTTTTAAATGTAAACAGAAAAACAGCAGTGTATTTTCTTGGTGGGCAAGGAGAAGAATTCACCTAAAATGTTAAAGTCGGTATCCAGCGAGGGAATTTTTAGAGGGAGAAATTGTTATGTTGACCTTCAGTTAAAAACTAGTCCATGTAAAAGGTCAAAGTCTTTATTGGAATCAGGAAATAGAGCAGCAGACCATCATCTCAAGCGCTCAGCAGCACATATGCCTTCTCAGCCACTCCCATAGATACTAGAAGCCTGTGACAAAGTCTAAAGTTCTCAGATGCAAGTGACAGCACGACTCCCCTAGATATGACATAGGGCCTAATTACGATGGTGGTCAGACCGCAATTGACGGCTCCTCGGTTGCGGTCCGACCAACATCTTTTGCTACTGTCTGACCGATGCATTATGATGCGTGCTGTCTGAGGCAGCAGTCGGAGGGACCAACCAACGCTTTCTGCCAGGCTCAAGGGGCCTGGCGGTCAGTCGGAAAATAACCATAATCCCTTAGGGATGGCGTTACTGCCGTCAGGATTATGATGTAGGTTTCTGACAGCCATTCCATGTCAGCTTTTCTGACATGAAAAAGCTGGTGGAAAGCGACATTGGGGGCCCCTAACAGGGCCCCGTCCCGCTGAAGCCTCTGCATTGAGCCTGGCGGTGCAGGAATGTTCACAATCTTCCATTTTTCAATGGGAACATTTGCTGCAGGCCTTTTCAGCCCACCGCACAAGCTCTCATTGACAAATGGAAGTTTCCGACCGCACTATGGGGCATATTCTCAAGGACTTATTGCAGATTTATCAGCACTTTAGCGCTGCAAAAGTGATGATAGATTTATTGCCTCATTTTCAAGCTGTTGCAAACTGCCAATATTGGCAGTTTTCTAGCGATAGCTGCTGCAAAAAACATTGCCAAATAATGCTAATGATATGCAGAGTAAGCATTCCCGTGCAAAAACACGAAAAACCCCACTTTGCGATAATCTCAATGACCAGCCAGATCTGTGATGTGATCCAGAAACAGGCGATAAGGCGCGTTAGCAGCAGGGATTTAACACCTGCCTTTTACTGGTGTTAGGCAGGGTGACAACCTGCAGTATGAAAGGGATCCCAGCCCAGAGCCACATCTGTAGACCAACACATGTCATGGAGCTACTGATCATGCAGCTCGGAGACCCAAGAGGGCCGCAACACCCATCGTCACCATCCCCAGGACCCCCTCCCCCGGACCACCCCCCTGGACTACCACAAAGGCAGCGCAGAGCAAGAAAGCAGACGTTCCTAAAACGCACCAGCCTCAGAGACTCAACGCCAGAGGATGCCATTGCCCACTACTGGCTCAAAAGGACAACCATCCTCCGCATCCTGACCCACATTGCCCACAGGCTGATGGAACCAACATCTCTCTGCGGACAATGCTGCTGGCTGTGCTGCACCTGTTGGCCTCTGGTACCTCCCAACCAACAACTGCCAGAGTCGGAGGAGTCTCACAGCCAGCCCTATCAAACTTCCTCACACATGTCTTGGATGCACGTCCACAAAAGCAACGGCGGGCCCCTGTATCAGTACCACGCGCTAGTTCTAAATCATAATGTTCCTGCGCAACCAACCGCAATGCCAGCAGTTGCTTGATATCTCTGTGCTCCAGATCCAAGATTGTAGTGCACTGAAATGGGGTTGCGCCTGTTGCAGCGCTCCTCTGTAAATAATTTCTAAAACCTCATCACCTTTTCCCTGAAGTATTAAATCATTCATTTACTCATCAGTGGGGCCCATAACACTGCAAGTCACTCATACACACTTTCTCTCTACTTCATGAATTGGTGTGAATCAAAGGAGAGCTGCTGGATCTTAGCGGAGTGTCTAAAATTTTAACTAACTATTTATAATATATATATCTGAAGTTTGAATTGTTTACCATGGTTTACCAATACGACAAATGATTCAGACACACCACCATTGATTGTTGATAGATCTGCTAGTAAAAATTAGGCTAAGGATGAACAAGACCAGCTTAATTCTTCATTTATGTAATTTTTATTTAAAGAGAAATCCTCTAGCATGATCTGTATTTATTCATTTGTTTATTCATTCAATGCAAATAGATTTAAGGAAAAGAAAGAAATTCAACTCATACATTTATATTTCATTAATTCTAAGTTCAGAAATAAACACATTATTATTGGGATTATTGGACATGAATATTAGCAAAAGACATAATAGTTCCCAATGCTCGCCTCCCTATTTTCTCTCGCTATTAACCTCATCTAAGGACTCCCTAATCAATCAAGAAAATTTAAAGTTCAGAAAATATCAAAGTTCTTACGCCTCAGGAAAGTTCAGCATTCGGGCAGCATGTCGGAATACACAGATTGAAATCGAAGAAGAGAGGTTTTTCTTAACTCCGGACATACTCTTTTATACCCTTTCTTTCTGGCTAATCTATCTAAACTCTGAAACATTTAAGATCTTCTACAGTTTTGATTGGTCAATCTAAGGGGTGCATGAGCATAACCTCATCATTTCATTGTTTTAGTGCCACATGATCATTTCAATGAAAATGTTCTTTGTTTAAAACACATCCACTCCATTCCAGTCCTTTAAATCGTAATATTGACCCACGTTCTCACGCTTTCTCATCACGGACATCCATTTTGTTGGAACTATTCTGCTCGGCACAAGCAGCTCATACTCGACTTGCAGCTGTGCACATGTGTACTGCATCTCTATTTCAGAGTTATTGAAACGTCCATCTTGTTCTAGGCCTCACAGGCCAGAACGGGAACTATTATAGAAACAAACACAATTAAATGTTAACTATTGAATTATAACCCTTCTGTTTACCTCCCCCCTTACTAAGGTATCCCTGTTAGTTATTACCTAGCAAATAAAGCAACATATATGCACTTTTATACTCACCTGTCTTCATGTTTTTGCCACAAATACATAAACAGAAAGCACATTCATGCCGCTTTTGATTAATTTATTGCAAATGCATTAGTGCTAGACGTAACAAGATCACTCAGTTAGTCGATTATGGTTGCAACATAAGCATATTAGTTTTCCCAAGTGTACTTGTGTGTGTGCATTCTATTCTACGTTGATTAATTTTCAAAACTACACGATTCATTCATGTTATTGTTATGAGAAAGTGACTTCACGAGGGGTATACAAAATTTTGTTTTTCCACCTCGCTCCATCACGCCAGTTCATGAAGTCAAGCAGTCAACAGTAGAGTAAAAACAGTTCTTTATTACAAATACATAAATCAACAGTACGAAAAGCTCAGCTAACGCGTTCCTTTCCCAATGGTGAACTTCATCATGGCAAGGTGAGGGTTCAATTAACTGCATATGCTGAGGGAACTCCCCAATACAATTCCATATTCCGAAAGTCAGTATTCAGAAACCTGTTGGATAAATGGTGACAATGGTCAAGCATCCGTATAGTCACAAATGAAATCTGGTACAGTGTATTGCACTTGGACAAACTGGAATACTTACAGGTATGATTAATCCTGCATAAAAAGACTGTAACAGAAGTTTGTGTGGTCAAAACCTTCGTAGGAAAAGAAAAGGAAGGTTACAACCACACAAACTTCTGTTACAGTCCTATTATGCAGGATTTATCATACCTGTAAGCATCACAGATTGTATCAGCTTGATACCCCTGCACCTTCACTTCCCCCACACTGCGCAGGACCAGCTGAAGACCAAGCAAGGGAACTACACCGTAGCTGGCATCCCGCACGTGTTGGTGGCAATCGACTGCACACATGTACTACTTGTACCCCCTGCCGACACTGCACACAATCACTGCAACAGAAACCACACGCATTCCATCAATGTGCAGGCAAAACTGGACCACCGGGGCCTTTTCACCAATGTCGTCACAAACTTCCCAGGCAGTGTGCATGATTCCTACATCTTCTGCAAGTCCATCACCAACTAGCGCTTTGAGGGTGGCACTTATGAAAATGCACTGCTCATCAGTAAGTACCAACTGAACACACCACACACCTCAACTCCACAATCATACAACTCACAACTGTGGGAATGCACACATTACAAAATCACATACAACATGCCACTCAACATGCCCAAATACCAGACACAACAACACAAGTAACTGTGGTAACCATTGCCAGCCATGTAGACAAACCATCCACGGCATGGCACCTCTGCCACACAATTGCAGAATGTGGGGAGAAGTGGGAACCAAGTATGTGCGAAGGAGGCAAGTGACCCATCAATGAAAATGTACACAATGCCAAGTGTGGCGATGATGTCCTGGACAGACTTCAGGATGCAGAGCACAGACATGTGCATATATACTGCTGGTGTTTGTAGTGTTGTGGACCGTGGATGCAAACAGGTCACTTCAGGCAGTGTGGAAGACCTTGGATATGTAGCTTTGTCATCACCCCCCGTAAGCGTGAGCAGAGTGGCCTTGGCCAACGTATGTCGTGAATAAATAGCTTAGGGCTCTGGGTGTCGTTCAGTTCCGGGATGGCCGCCGAAGTAACTACAGTATGTGCCGCTGTGTCCGCCATATCCTGTCCATAGGCCTATACATGTGGACGACCACCTTCAAATTCCAGATTTACACTGGAGATGAGGTGGCTACATCTCCAGCTAACCCGCATACATCTCGTCATCGCATGCAGAGTTGTGTCTGCCAGGGCGGTGCCCCCCACCCAGCCATGAGGCCACCGCCATGACCGGTGATGCTTGCGTAATCCTGTGCACCAGCTGCACCCCAGCCCTGGTCCCCAGACCTGCCCGCCGCGCACTGATGACTGGCCACCCCTGCCGCCACCAGCGTGTCTTCAAGAGGGCCCACCAAGTGCCAGTGCAACATCCTCAGCCGATCACTGGATTCTGCGTCACAGGCCCCCAGCGCACCCTGTGGCACCGCACCTCAGAGTCATGTGTGTGCTGACTGCTGTCTTCGGCGTACACTGTGGTCCAGCCGGGCTCTCAATGCAAATTGAATCTTGATTGGCAGGAGGGCGTATCGATGTCTACACATCATCGAAGGCTGCACACCCACTCAGCTCTTCAGGTGCCCCTACCTCAGTGCAAAAAAATCATCGTCCCGTGGCGATAGGCCTGTGACGACCGCAGTGCATCGGGTGCCACCAACTTTGTACATCGCAAGTCATCGTCCCATGGAGGTAGGCCAGTGCCGGCCGCAGTGCATCTGGTGCCACCAACTCTGTGCAACGCATGTCATTGTCACGTGGCGGTAGGCCTGTGCCAGCCGCAGTGCATCGGGTGCCACCAACCCAGTCCGACACAGGTCATGGAGCCTTTATGATTGAGTCTCGTGGTGTGGATGCCATCATATCACCTACGGCGGTGGGGAGTGTGATGTGGTAGGCCCATTTTATTGGCAGGGTCACATGTCCTGTGATGCCTTTGCTAGATTGGTGTAGTGTGGGTGTAAACCAGCCCTCAGGGATTGGCTGTGGCATGCTGACAACTAGACCAGTGATCAGCAGATAACTACCGGAAAGACCTGGCACATGTAGCTTTGTCTTCCCCTGTAAACGTAAGGGGAGTGGGCTGGGCTGGCGTATGCCAGTCTAGTGTAGGGGTGTGAACAATGAGCCCAGGGCTTTGGGCGTGGTTCAAGTTCTGGGCTGGACAAGTAAGTAACTAATGCATGTGTCTCTGTTGTAGTGTCGGCGCCACCCAGACCGCAGTCGGCAATGTTGCACCCTGTGACTCAAGTCCCACAGACACATCTGTTTGAATTTGAAAGTTTTATTCACATTCAGTTGAGTTTTGAAGCTGGAGCAGTATCAGCCATGCAAACCCAACTTCACATTGTTGCACTGTGGAGGGCCAATCAGAGTCCTTTAGGGAATGACAAGATCATCGGAAGAGGAAGAGTTCAGTCTGGAGTCTAATTGCTGTGCCATTGGTAACCAAACAGAATATGGCAGCCCATGTCGAGGTCCAAGGTTAGTGTCGCAAAGTGTATCGGGGGACATTGGAAGGTGATGATGCAGAGGGCAGAACTGAGCAGAAACAGGCCATATGGAAGAGATGAATGCTACTGCGCCCTTCTTACCACTAAGCCAGAATCATCTGCATCTTCATCCTCTGATGTATCATTTGCCTCACATGTGGGTGGTGTTTTTTGTCTGCATCACTAAGTGGCAGTGACAAATCAGTGGCAGGAGGTGGATTGTTTGCAGCACTGTGTGTCACTGACACTTCAGAGGGCAGAGATGTGGATGGAGTAGTAGCAGCAGCATTCCTCTGCGCCAGGCCTTGTGGCAGCAATGCCATGATGGAGGTCTGCAGGAAATGGAAGAACCCAGCTCCCTCTCGCTGGTGTGCAGCCGTGGCAGCCATTCGTTCCACCTGCATCCATTCCATATTCCCCATGATCTTCCGCATGTGTAGCAAACTCCCAGATGACATCGCTGGAGCCACTCTGACTAGACAGTTGTTCATGTCTCAGAGTCAGAACTCCAGTGATGTCAGCCATGGACTGTGGGTGTTTGTTATGGACTGTGAGTGGTCTCTGATGTAACTTAAACACCCACGTATGGCATCTGGTTTGGCTGCCATGAGGTAGAACCCCACCGCACCTGATCAGCTATCTTCTCCTGACACTCCAACACACAGCATTGGAAGGCTATGTGTTCTTCATGGGGGTCCTGGGGGTCAGCCATGGTGGTGGGTGATACCTGCTGTGTGGTCTGTGCAGGGGGTAAGGTCTCCTCGATGCAGCTGGGCTGCCCTGCTCCTGGAGGTGGGGTGCCGAAGCTGTCCATGAGCTCTTGGATGGTGTCATTGTCGAAGGTGTGGAAGTCCTCTTCATCATCAGTGAAGAGATCTTCGGTCTTACCCTGCAGGAGGTGTTGATTTTCCCTCTGCAATGTGAAGGGGAGATGCAGTTTAACATTGTGTTCACACGTATGTTGCGCATTGTACAAGTTTACATACAGACTGCATGACAATGTACATTGTGACTGTTTGGGAGGAGTGGCTTCTTTGATGCGGGACAGTGGACATTTCAACAACATGACGGATGTGTGTTTGTACTTGTACGTTATCATTTCACATATCCCTGCTATGCCAAATGTGATTGGCCAGTTTCCACAGACAAACAGCACCAGTAGTGTCCTCAGTTCTGTTGTGAACGTGGGTACACAGTCAAAATATCGAGTAGGAAATATCGACCTACCATAATATCGAGTCTGAAATATCGAAGGAGCATAATATCGAAGGCAACAATATCGTAGGACAGAATATCGACCCAAGGTAAGTAATATCGAAATACTTAATATCGATGTAAGTAATATCGAAGTTAGTAATATCGATAGCATATATATCGATGTTACTAATTTCGATGACACTAATATCGATATTTGTATTATTTTATAGTTTTTTATTATGTATGTGTTATATGTTTAATTTAAGTATTTAAAATAATTAGTATTATATGTGTATAAATGTTATATAATAATAAATTAATTTATAAGAAAATTGTATGTTTTAGTACCGGAGCGGGTTGTGGGTTTATAGGGGAATAGGGTGGGAAGTAATTTAATTATGGTAAATTGATTATTAATCAGTAGGATTTTTTAACAAATTATAATTAATTGGTAATTATTTGAAAATATTAGGAAAATAATTTTAATTAATTTATTAATTAATATATATGTTCTGTAGCGGGTTGTGGGTTTATAGGGGAATAGGGTGGGAAGTAATTTAATTATGGTAAGTTGATTAATAATTAGTAGGATTAATTAATTAATTATAATTAATTGCTAATTAATATTAATTAATTTGAAGAAAAAAATAATTCATTAATTGATATATATTTTCTGTAGCGGGATGTGGGTTTATAGGGGAATAGGGTGGGGAGTAATTTAATAATAATTAATTAATAATATATGTTTTTAAATATTTTTATTTAATAATTAATTGGTAATTAATTAATATTAATTAGTTAATTAATTAATATAATTTTGTACATATTTTTAATTAGTAATTAATTGGTAATTAAATAATATTAATTAGTTAATTACATTAATTAGAGTAATTTATTTATATATATAATTTTTAGTTATTGTTAATTAATTCATTGGGAAAAAATGATATTAATTATTAAATTAAATTTTTTACAGCTAATGTGCTAATATATTTACTTTATTGTTATTGTTAATTAATAATTAATTGCTAATTAAATAATATTAATTAATTTTGGGTAAAGGAGTATTTTTTGGGTTCAGGGTCAGTTTGGGGTTTTTGGGTAAAGGGGTATTTTTAGTGTTCAGGGTCAGTTTTGGGTTTTTGGGTAAAGGGGTATTTTTAGGGTTCAGGGTCAGTTTTCAGTTCTTGGGTAAAGGGGTATTTTTAGGGTTCAGGGTTAGTTTTCAGTTTTTGGGTAAAGGGGTATTTTTAGGGTTCAGGGTCAGTTTTCAGTTCTTGGTTAAAGGAGTATTTTTAGGGTTCAGGGTCAGTTTTCAGTTTTTTGGGTAAAGGGGTATTTTTAAGGTTTAGGGTCAGTTTTCAGTTTTTGGGTAAAGGGGTATTTTTAGAGTTCAGGGTCAGTTTTCAGTTTTTGGGTAAAGGGGTATTTTTAGGGTTCAGGGTTAGTTTTCAGTTTTTGGGTAAAGGGGTATTTTTAGGGTTCAGGGTCAGTTTTGGTTTTTGGGTAAAGGGGTATTTTTAGGGTTCAGGGTCAGTTTTCAGTTCTTGGGTAAAGGGGTATTTTTTGGGTTCAGGGTCAGTTTTCCCTACTGTTGCACCCACTGGAGTGGGAATAGTAATTTGTACCCCTACGCAATCCAACCCTTTCCCTACTGTTGCACTCTCTGGAGTGGGAATAGTAATTTTACCCCTACGCTATCAAACGCTTTCCCTACTGTTGCACTCTCTGGAGTAGGAATAGTAATTTTTACCCTTACGCTATCCAACTTTTTATATAATTAATTGTAAAAAAATCCAATGTTTATTTTATTTTTTATATTACTTACATTTTATTTATGTTGTTGTTTTATGTTTGTTAATGTATTAGTAAATTAGAATATATTTCATTAATTTATAAATTAGTAAAATAATTATTAATACTTATTGTTCAGTACATATATATTATATATTTACTGTATATATTTAATTAATGTCTTATTAATATATATGTATTATTTATTAATTTTAAACATTATTAGATACTTTTAAATATGCATATTTTATTTATTAGTGTTATATACTTAATTTTACATTTATATATTAAAAGAATAAAAATCGATATTTTTAACATCGATATTTTTACATCTATATTATTTTTTCGATATTTTTGTACTTACCATGTTGTAGATAGGATGTCGATATTTTTGCCCTCAATATTATTGACTCGATATTTTGTAGGTCGATATTTTTGAGGTCGAAATTCTGTCATTGATTCGTGAACGTGTTGCAGTTTGTACCACATTGTTGTCAATGTTGATGTGCTCTGAATGTTATGTGTGTGTGCTGCATTTTGGGAGAGTTGCCCCTGCCGCTCTGATTTTGCCTTCTGTGCTTATACAGTGCTGAGATGTTGCATACTTGGGTACATTGGGCTCTAGGTGGGAGTAGGGAGTCTGGGGCATGGTTTGCATACAGATGTGTTGTTGACATCAAGAGTTGTTTGTGCACGTGGATGTGTCAGAGTGTGACCTGCTCATTTACGAATGTGGCCCACACTCAGCCACCTCAGTGTCGTGGAGTGCAACATGTCACGATATAGTGACTGCAGCCATGCTATTCATGCAGTGTCACTTGCATTGTCAGTGTGGTTAGTGTGGCTCGCAGACACGCCGCTTTGCTGGGTTTGGCACATGTGTATGGGTTGGTTGTGAGGTTGGTGATGTGTCAGAAGGACCCCCTCTGGGGACATAGTCGACAGGGCCTACCTGCTGTTTCTAGCTGTGCTGCAGTGTGCCAAGGGGATCAGGGACATGATCCAGAGTCATTGTGGGTGTGCACTATGCTATACTTAATTGTGCATGTGTGCCATTGTGCCCATCTCCCCCCATCCCCCCAGTCCCTGGTCATTACTCACCCTGTTGCTGTTGTGCACATTGAGGTGATGAACAGTAATTGATGATGTTCTTTCTTCTCCGTTATAAGGATCCTGTTTTCCTGCGGACTGAACTGCGTCTTCCTCTTCTTCGTCTACATGCGTTCCCTTACCCCTAGGTCCCAGGCTGGTCCCCCGTGGGGCTTGTGGGGTTCTGGTTGTCCTCTGTACTTGCTCCTGCTACCTTCATTGCGCTCCGCAGTTGTTTTGGTTTTGTATGGGATTTGTTTTCTGCTTTTATAGTGATTTTTCCTGCCGGATGTGTGTGAATTACAGGCCTGGTGCAGCTTATTGCTGATTTTTTTATCGCGGTTGGGCCCATCGCAACCTTTTAACTTTCGGCTTTGGATTTATATCGCCATCACTGTAATTTTATCGTGGACATTTGATGCGTTATTGGGAAACTATCGCATGTTACCGTCGTGTTGTAAATACGGCGTTAACACAGTTATTTTCCCCCGATAGACGGCAATATGAAAATTTTAGTTAACCTATTTTGGCGATGATTATCGTATGTTCATGAGAATATCCCCCTATGTGCGGTTGCAACCCAACTGGGGAGTCGGAACTGCTGACCTATGTTCAGGCGGTTGCTTTCCCGCAACGGTGTGCGTCCAACTGACATCGTAATTAGGCCCATAGGCTAAACCACATCTCCTTCTGATGAAGCATTACATGACAAAAAAAAATAAAGAATTTGATGGATTTTAGTAGGTTTGAACATAACCATATCACGAGATCCTAAGATACAATAATAGAAAACTTTCATCCATCACAATTTTTTTTGCCAGTCCGGCTTCAGACAACTTCACAAGCGTGGAGATAGTCCAAACATCAGAAAACTATTTTGTGGGTGGGCAACATATTATCACATAATTCATACAAATGTCAATGGTATTTAAGCTATAATTACTTGTGATCAGGAGGTCTGAATCTGGTGATAAACTGAAGACAGATCCATCACACTAAATAGTTTTGCCCCATTGATCACAGCAAGAGATTCAGAGATATTTGGCAATGGCTGACAATGCATCCGAATGTACTTGTTTAACCCAAGGAAGTAAATGTAAATGTAAATGTATTTGAGCTTATATAGCGCACAGCTACCCACAAAGGGTTTCCCGGCGCTTGCTTAGGGAACCCGTCCTGGTATTCCCCTGTGAGATAACCCCGGCAGGGTATCCACAAGGTGAAAGCCAGGCATCCCGCCGCGAGGGGCCGTTGTGGAGATTAAGCAAGCTATTGCCCAGAGTCGCAGAGTGTGAACCCGTGAGTTGAGAAGGCACCGGAGCGAGAATTATCGAGTCCGTGGAATTTTTGAGCCCAAGACCCGCCGAGGCGGGGAATTGAACCCTGGTCCAGGGCCGATCTCAGCTTCCGGGTCTGCCGCCTCTAACCCCTGAGCCACACTTCTCCAACAACACACATTCTTATTTCTTCCACCCTCCTTACATGCCAAGACTACAAGGCCCAACCATTCAGATAATTCTATCTTCCTCATCACCCCAAGACTCAAGAAATTGTGTGCCTCCTCCATGAGGGGATCTAACATCATATTAGGAGCTCTCCTTACCTTACGAACACAAGGCATTGCATTTTTCCGCCAAACTATTCTATGCTCAAAACCTTTGAGCAACAGCAACTCATTCTAAAGCAGCTTGGGAAATTCTAACCAAATACCACTCTTGAACTCCAGCTCAGTCAGCAAAAGTACATGTTCAAGTGAACTGGAAATCAGGGTAATTCTCATATCCCTTTGGTGCTGACACGCCAATGAGTTGTCACCACATTTGGCTATATATAACTTCTTTACACCTCAATATCCTACAGGGTTTATGTAAGGAGGGGTCAATCGAATGCCATCTCTGAATATATTACCCCAACTCCTTTCTCCAAACATTGCATAAAAATAAACCTGAGTCAGGTAACACCATCAAGATTCTTCTCCAATCTTGGGTTCACATTTTGGCATATTTATAGGTTCACAATCAACCTCACATTCAACAACAGAGCCCGGTCTACAAGGCAAGGAGTCTTGTGTGTAAATCGCTTTGGTATTCTACTCTTCGCGGTGTATACATCACCAAATTTTCAATTTTCTGCAAAAAACCTAGGGGCAGATTTATGAGGCCCTTGCGCCACGTTTACGCCGCTGTTGCGTCACGCAAGGCGGCGTAAACGTGGCGCATCCCTACGAACGATTTACAACGTGACGCATCTAGGCAGATGCGTCACGTTGTAAAGCCATGCGCCGCTTGAGGGCGTTCCGGCGCAGGGTGGCCGTTCTGGGGCAGGTGCGCCTTGCAAAAGTGGCTGAGTGAAATCTATAAGATTTCACTCAGTCACTTTCAGGCCAATGCTGCGTCAAAAGCCTGCGCCAGCTTGAAGCAGGCGTAGGTCTTGACGCAGCATTGTTAAGATGAGGCACCCCCGAGCCTTGCTGGAGCTGCGTCGCGCTTGCGACGCAACTCCAGCAATGCGTCACTTTTACGGCACAGATGCGTCACGCATCTGTGCCGGTTTTGCCCCATGGTGCGCCGCATTATAAATGCGGCGCACCATGGGTGGCGGAGCTGTGGCGCACTGTGGCGCACGTTAACTGGCGCATCCCTGGGGATGCGCCAGTTAACATAAATCTGCCCCCTATTCTATACTTACGGTTGATTGCCACACTACCATGCCTATTACATTTTTATAAAAAAGCTCATTACCACTGACAGTCTCTCAGAAGAAAAACACAACCAATTGGTGACTGATTTCTATACATATTTCATCAGTCTAACAAACTGTTTCTAATAAAACAGTGACACCTAATCGTTCTAAACAAGTGTGAAAAAATGTTAGAAAGGCAAAGTGACACCTCACGGGCGAACCACCGAAGGGGTAACAGGCAGGTACTCACCAGATAAACTCACTGCTCTCATCACTGGTAGTCACTTTGTCTAGAAAACAAAAGGTGTCCAAAAAATCAACAAAATGTGTGAGTGCAAAAGAGTGACAAATAAGTACTCTCTGTCAAGGTGACGAAATAACTTTAAAAATTGACAGGCATGCCTTTCACACAATTACTTTATTATTCACTCAGAGTGGACTGTCAAATATAAAATGTGTGCAGGTAGCTATTCATGCATACCTAATCCACATGCCAACATGTTTCAATGCCTACAATTTTCGGCAAATTCTTCAGGGCTAGTCGACTCGTAACAGCACCAGAGTTGGACACATCATTCTAGAGAGACTGTCAAGTGGAAGAAGCAAAACAACACGACATCATGTCACAAGGAGGTACCGCCTATCTACTCCCAATATATTCACAGATTAAAAACACATTTGTGATGGACCATATTTATAATTATAGTTACCCTCATTAAGCTTTAATCTCTCATACCAGCCTATGAGGTAAATGTTTTGGTCATCAAAGCTCCTTGCATGAGCCCTTCTTTTCGTCTGACCCTAAGATCGTTGTATCAATCTTCATATCATAGGGAGAGGAAAGAATACATATGTTGTAATATAGAGGCTTTTTCCCACACTCTGTTTATATCATGGTGAAAAATACCTCTATATCTATATAGAGACTGCTTATAGTAGATGCTCTACATTCCTTAGCCTCTAACATACCACATTGTTGTTATTCAATCATAATTCCTTTCCGATGTACTTTTTAGTCAGATAGCAAAAACAAAAGTTTGTGCAACACGAGTGGTACCGATCCACTATGACATTGCCAACTCTAATCCCACTCTTTTGCCGTGCTCGCTTATTTTATACCGCAGTGCCAACATCTCATGCCGCATGTGTCTAAAAAACAGGTTGTGTTCCTAAAATATCAATAAAAATGGCCCTCACATGGTCCCTGCCCCCCTACTCCTCACCACAATGGGTCTCGGTGAGCGCAGCATCTCATCCCGTGTGGAGCTGCTCTGCTGCCCTGTTTTTGTTGATGAAATCACTGTTAGGCATGGTCACGTGGGTCTAAAGGGGCTGCCATTTTAGATTGGGCGAGAAAGGTTTTCTGAACGGGTTTAAACTGTCCATTCTTTGCCGAATTGCAATTACTTCATTTTATTTCATTTCGGGGAACAGTCTGTTTAATATAAAATAACGTCATAAAAAGATATTTAAAGTTATTTAAACACTAACAGACAATATTTTGATGAAATTTGATTTCTTAAGCTCTCCGTGTCACGATAATTTTCATTTCAAGGATCAACACTACAAAACTGGCCTATTGTTGTTCAAAGTCTATTTATGCCAAACGAGGAAGAGGTTCCTTTTCTATTTTCTATTTTTCAAAAGGAGGTTTTTTCTTTCTTTTAAATTCAAAGATGATGCAACTTTATTCAAACTCAAAGTAGTTCCTGCATCCTCTGTTATCAAAAAGGAGCAGAACATAGTTTTCCACAGTCTCTCCAGCACCACAGATAATCCTATAAATTCGGTATGATCTGCCATTTAATGTCACTCATCGGCAGAAGTTTATTATTAAATTATTTTGCAAAAAATCATGTGTCCCGGAGCACACCTTGTTATTGTGGGCCACATATCAGAATTATAGTAGCTTATACCATGGAACACCTAGAGACAATTCAGAGTTATGGGGAACACTGCACAGCATATATAATCTCCCCGAGTCAAAGTTCAAGATTAGAAAACAGAATGTACAGTGACTCAACTTATCTTATTCCATTCGATAATTTTGTTCATGCCCTGCTGGTCACTCTTTTCCTGATATATCCATCTTGCTTCTTTTGAGAGGAGAATCTTCTCTGCTTTTGCGGATTGCCCACTATTTTTTCTAAAACTGTCCACGTGAACAATGTTTTGTGGTGTAGCAGTGTTGGACGAATTTAGTTGTTAATTTCCCAGGTCTGATAGTACTTAGATGTTCTTGTATTCTTGTTTTTACTTTTCTTGACTTCAGGCCTATATATTGCAAACCACACTCACAAAGCAATCTACAAAACAACATTAGTGGTATTACAATTACTGAAGTGATTCAAAAAACACTTCCTCCCTGATTTCAGGGTTACACTCATAGTCTTCATGGTCAAAGGACACACAGAGCACATGCCGCATGGGAAATGTCCCTTAGGAATAGTTGTCTCATTCATGTTTTTTACAAAGGGGCCACGATTGTGAACTAACTTGTCCTTGAGGTTGCTCGATCTCTAAAAAGCAAACCTCGGAGGAGGCATAACAAAATATTTACCTGAAAGCAAAGGCCAATGTTTTCTAATGGACTGTCTAATTTTTGTGGACAGAGGATCGTAAGTCATAACTACTGGGACACATTCATCCTTCTATTTAACATTCATCTCCAAGAGAGCACTTCGAGGAGTATTGAGGGCCCCTTTTTTTGCCTGTTTGATTACTCTCGAGGGATAATTGCTTTGTTCCAACTTCTTCGCCAACCCCTGTGATTGTTCCATATACGTTTCACAAGAGGAACAATTTCTCCTATACCGTAGAAACTGGCCTACGGGAAGATTGTCCCGTAGGGCTCTTGGATGGTATGAATCGTAAAGAAGGAGGTTTCTATCTGTCGGCTTCTGGTGCACAGACGTAATAATCACTCCATCCTTAACTTCAATCACCAAATCTAAGTAGATCGCCTTGTTCTTACTGCAGGACCAAGTAAATTTTGGGATGATATCCTGCCGGTTCAGCCAGGAAAGAAATTGGAGCAGATCCTCCTCATTGCCAGTCCAACTACAGAGCACATCGTCTATATACCTCTTCCAGAACGTAAATTCCTCTGGAAGGGGTTGGTGGTTTGATAGACGGCGTGCTCCTCAAACTGTACAACATAGATACATGTCAGACTGGGTGCCATAGTGACACCCATTAATGTCCAAGTAGTTTTGAGATATAGTTGATCTTTGTAACTAAAATAGTTCCTAGTGAGGATTAGCTCAACACATTGCATCACGAAGGATTGGGGTACATCATCTTGTTCCCCCAGGGCACGCGCGGCTGCCACCAGCGTGGCATCCTGGGGGATACAAGTGTAGAGTGACTCTATATCGATCGTGATAAGAAATTCCTGTTCCTGATCAGAAGTCATACCATCCAAAAGGTTCAAAACCTCAGGGGTGTCTTTCACAAAAGACTCCTGTTTGATTACTGACTCCCTCAAAAAATAGTCAGCATATTGGGATAAGGGTTCAAGGACCGATTGTATCCCCGATACAATCGGTCAGACGGAAAGAAGGGCTCACGCAAGGAGCTTTGATGACCAAAACATTTACCTCATAGGCTGGTATGAGATAAAAGCTTAATGAGGGTAACTATAATTATAAATATGGTCCATCACAAATGTGTTTTCAATCTGTGAATATATTGGGAGTAGATAGGCGGTACCTCCTTGTGACATGATGTTGTGTTGTTTTACTTCTTCCACTTGACTGTCTCTCTAGAATGGTGTTTCCAACTCTGGTGCTGTGATGAGTCGTCTAGCCCTGAAGAATTTGCCGAAAATTGTAGGCATTGAAACATGTTAGCATGTGGATTTGGTATGCATGAATAGCTACCTGAACACATTTTTAATTTGACAGTCCTCTCCAAGGTAATAATAAAGTAATTGTGTGAAAGGCTTGCCTGTCAATTTTTAAAGTTATTTCGTCACCTTTACATAGAGTACTTATTTGTTACTCTTTTGCACTTACACATTTTGTTGTTTTTTTGGACAACATTTGTTTTCTAGACAAAGTGACTACCAGTGATGCGAGCAGTGGGTTTATCTGGTGAGTACCTGCCAGTTACCCCTTCGGTGGTTCGCCCTTGAGGCGTCACTTTGCCTTTCTCACATTTTTTCACACTTGTTTAGAATGATTAGGTATCACTGTTTTATTAGAAAAAGTTTGGTAGACTGATGAAATATGTATAGAAATCAGTCACCAATTGGTTGTGTTTTACTTCTGGGAGACTGTCAGTGGTAATTAGCTTTTTTATAAAAATGTTATAGGCATGGTAGTGTGGCAATCAACCATAAGAATAGAATAGGTTTTTTGCAGAAAATTATACATTTTGTGATGTATACACCGCAAGGAGTAGAATACCAAAGAGATTTACACACAAGACTCCTTGCCTTGGAGACCGGGTTCTGTTGTTTAATGTGATTTATGAGTGGTGGGCAACCCGGTTCTCTTCCCTGTACCCCCTGGGCTCCTTGTTGTATATATCACAATCAACCTCACAATTTTCTCTTATAATCAGAATTACTTCCTTCTCATTATTTAAATAATTCAAAGAATGTGCTGTAGCACTACAACAAACCTTGGCAAAACAACCTTTCTTTACACACTTTTTACAAGTTGCTGACTTAGCAAAAGACCCTGGAATATTTAAAAGATTACCTTTACCACACCTGTAGCATTTACAATGTTGATTTTTGTTACTCATATAAGGTGTTTAGCTATCATCATTAATGTGTTTAATACAATAGTCCCAGATATCAAGATGTGCAATTTCATTTACAGGTTCAATCGTTTCACCTAATTCTTTAGTTTTGCAGTCTCTCATTTCCTGTAACAACGCTAGACAACTACCAACTCTTTCAGTTTTCCCTTGTACTCTCGTAAAGAACTGATATTGTGCTAGGACTATGTTAATTTGAGATCAACATCTTCTCTCAAGAATTAGTACTGATATTTCATACACATGAACAGGTTCTCCCTCAGCATTACCCACAGGAATTTCATCTAAACTCTCATAACCATTTCGCCCCTCCATTGATACATTGTGGTACAGAACCACTTGCTTCCTGGCTGCAGAACATTTTTCACCACCAACTGCTCTCAAATAGTTCAAGTTCTGGAATTTGTATAGCGCACTACTCACCCAGAGGGTCTCAAGGCGCTTGGGGAAGGGTGTGAGGTATTTATCGAATATCAAACAACAAAAGAAGAGAGGTCTGGTCAAGCACAAAGCTACCAGAAATATGGAGCAAAGAGATAAGAGGGTAATTTTGATCACAGTCACTCTATTTGAGTAGGAAAGCCCTCACACACCGACCTGGTCAGTGTCATGCTTCATCATCGGGCCCCACCGAAGAGACCGAGTGTCTCTTCGGTGTGCTGCGACGCCAGAAAGACTGCGGAGCTGGTCGTGTGGGGAGGACGTGTTGTGGAAATTGTAAAATTAAAAGTGACTAACAGGGTATCAAAAAAACTTTTAATGAGTGATCCCTAAGACACGTGTAAGTGGTATATGTGTCTGAATTTAAGGGCCAAGGTTATTAGGATTTTGATTAAATTCAGCTAAATACCACGAGTTTAAAATTAATCAGTCAACATGTTTCTGCCTTACTTGTGGTATATATTCACCATGGCATTCTTCAGGACTATACCCCGGCGGTATGGACACTCTAATAGTCCACCCTGACCTGGGGGCGTGAAAGTGAAAAAGGAAAAGTGAAAAAGTGCTTAAAAATTAGAAGAGCAATTGCTCATTCCAAAAAAGCCCCAATTTCAGGGGTGTCTCAGCACTTTTAAAACAGGGCGCTACTAGCACCATGGGTCTCGGGAGGAGGATGGAGCGCGCTTGGCACATCGCCCTCAGCGCTCACAATCCGCTTGTCAACCTGCAAGATTCCTCTGAACCGGACCCCGACGAGGCAGAAACATGTTGACTGATTAATTTTAAACTCGTGGTATTTAGCTGAATTTAATCAAAATCCTAATAACCTTGGCCCTTAAATTCAGACACATATACCACTTACATGTGTCTTAGGGATCACTCATTAAAAGTTTTTTTGATACCCTGTTAGTCACTTTTAATTTTACAATTTCCACAACACGTCCTCCCCACACGACCAGCTCCGCAGTCTTTCTGGCGTCGCAGCACACCGAAGAGACACTCGGTCTCTTCGGTGGGGCCCGATGATGAAGCATGACACTGACCAGGTCGGTGTGTGAGGGCTTTCCTACTCAAATAGAGTGACTGTGATCAAAATTACCCTCTTATCTCTTTGCTCCATATTTCTGGTAGCTTTGTGCTTGACCAGACCTCTCTTCTTTTGTTGTTTGATACTTAACTGGGGTTCAAGAGAGTGTCTCTGATTCTCCCTACCTCTCTCCTTGTTGTTACGTATTTATCGAATAGCCAGGTTTTAAGTTCCTTCCTGAAGTAAATGTGGTTCTGGGTGAGGTGGAGGTGTGTGGGGAGAGAATTACAGGTTTTGGCCGCTAAATAGGAGAAAGATCTTCCACCCATGGTGGATCTTTGAAAGCGTGAGACTGCAGCGAGGGCTTGATTGGAGGATCTTAGTTGGCGGGTCGGTGAGTAGAAGGGCAGTCGTGTGTTGAGGCATTCGGGTCCTAGATTGTAGAGGGCCTTGTGAGCGTGGGTGAGGAGACGGAACGTTATTCTCTTGTTGACGGGAAGCCAGTGGAGGTCTTTCAGGTGACCGGTAATGTGAGCTTGGCGTGGGATGTCCAATATGAGTCTGGCTGATGCGTTTTGGATGCGTTGGAGTTTTTTCTGTAATTTGGAAGTGGTTCCGGCGTAGAGGGTGTTTCCGTAGTCCAGTCGGCTAGTGACCAGAGCGTGGGTGACAGTCTTTCTTGTTTCGGTGGGGATCCAAAGAAAGATTTTTTTGAGCATACGAAGTACGTTAAAGCAAGAGGATGAGACGGCGTTGACCTGTCTGGACATCGAGAGGGAGGAGTCTAGGATGAAGCCCAGGTTACGTGCGTGATCTGTGGGTATGGGTGCCATGCCCAGGGCCGATGGCCACCATGAGTCATCCCAGGCAGAGGGGGATGATCCTAGAATGAGGACTTCCGTTTTGTTTTAGCCAGCTGTTTTTCATCCATTCGGCTACTTCTTTCATGCCTTCATGGAGGTTGGTTTTGGCGGTGTTAGGGTCTTTGGTGAGGGAAAGGATCAGTTGGGTGTTGTCAGCGTAGGAGATGATGTTGAGGTTGTGTTGTCGCGCGATGGAAGCGAGGGGACTCATGTAAACGTTGAAGAGGGTGGGACAAAGTGATGATCCTTGTGGTACTCTGCAGATGACATCGGTAGCCTCTGATTTGAATGGGGGGAGTCGGACTCTCTGGGTCCTTCCGGCGAGGAACGAGATGATCCAATCTAAGGCTTTTCTTTGTAATGTAATGTAAATTGATACTTGTATAGCGCACTACTCAGCCGCAAGGGTCTCAAGGCGCTTGTACGAATACCGCTGTAGAACCCGTCCTGGCTTTCCCTGTGAGGCGTCCACTCCTGGGCACCCCCAGGGTGAAGGCCAGGCATCCTTAGCGTTGTGGGGGCTGTTGTGGAGATTAAGCAAGCTATTGCCCAGAGTTGCAGAGTGGGACTCCATGATTGGAATAGGCACCGAGGCGAGAATTATCAGGTCCATGGAATTTTGAGCCCAAGACCCGCCGAGGCGGGGAATTGAACCCTGGTCCAGGGCTAGACCTCTGCATCAGGGTCTGCCGCTCTAACCATTGAGTCACACTTCTCTCTTTGTATGCCGATGTTGCTGAGGCGTTGTATGAGGGTGCTGTGACAGACGTGTCGAAGGCGTCGGAGAGGTCAAGTAGGATGAGGGCAACTGTTTCTCCGTTGTCCAGTAGTGTTCGGATGTCGTCTGTCGCTGCAATAAGGGCGGGTTTGGTGCTGTGTTTGGCTCGAAAGCCGGACTGTGAGGAGTCGAGGGAGTTGTTGGATTCAAGGAAGGCGGCGAGCTGTCTATTGATGGCTTTCTCGATGACTTTGACAGGGAAAGGGAGGAGGGAAATGGGGCGGTAGTTCTTGAGTTCGGAGGGGTCCGCTGTGGGTTTCTTCAGGAGTGCGCTGAGTTCGGCGTGTTTCCAACTTTCTGGGAAGGTGGCGGAGTTGAAGGAGCAGTTGATGATATCACGGAGATGGGGTGCGTGATGGAGTCTGCTTTGTTGAAGATGTGGTGGGGACAGGGGTCGGTTGGAGAGCCTGAGTGGATGGAGTTCATTAGGCGGATGATGTCTTCAGTGGTGATTGGGTTCCAGGCTTTAAGGATGTTAGGGGGCGGTTTAGGTTCGGAGGTGGGTGGAGTGGACTGTTCTTTGGAAGTGTTCTCAAAGCTGTTATGTATGTCGGCGATTTTGTTATACAAGAAAGCTGATAAGGAGTCGCAGAGTTCTTGGGAGGGAGTGATGTCGTTTGAGGCTGTGGTGGGGTTGGTAAATTATTTGACGATGTTAAATAGTTCCTTGCTGTTTTGGGCGTTGTTGTCGAGTCGATCCTTGAATGCTGACTTCTTGGTGGAACGGATCAGTTGGTGGTGTTTGCGGGTGGCTGTCTTGAGGGTGGTCAGGTTGACAGTGGTTGGGTTTTTTCTCCATGTTTTCTTGAGAGTACGGCATAGTTTCTTGGATTTCTTAAGGTCTTCGTTGAACCAGGGGGCTTTTTTACTGCCCTGTTTGGTTTGGTGGTTTTTCAAGGGTGCTAGTTCGTCAGCGCTGTGAGTGATCCATTGTTTGAGTTCGGTGGCCGCTTGGTTTGGGTCCGATGAGAGGACGGGAGGGTTTTGATTGAGCGATGTGAGGAGTTGGTCGGTGGTGATTTTGTTCCAGTTTCTTCGTGGAATAGGTTGTGGGGGGTTGTGGGTCGAGGTAGTTCTGTAGTTGAAGTGAACACATCTGTGGTCCGTGCAATGGAGAGCTGTGGTGCGATCGAAGGAGATGTGCTTGCTGGAGGTGAAGATTGGGTCGAGCGTATGTCCGGCTAAATGGGTGGGGGTGTCAACGAGTTGCTTGAGACCAAGATTGGTCAGGTTGTCCAGAAGGGTGGTGGTGTTGCTGTCGTTTTTCTTTTCCAGGTGGAAGTTGAGGTCTCCCAGTAGAATGTAGTTCTCGGAGGCGAGGGCATGTGGGCTGATGAAGTCAGTGATGTCTTCGCTGAATTGTTTACGGGTTCCCGGTGGCCTGTAGATGAGGGTGCCTCTAAGTGTGGTCCTGGGGTCGGTGTGGATCTGAAAGTGGAGGTGTTCGGTGGAAGTGAGGTTGTCGTCGGAACTGGTCGTGATTCTGATGGTGTTCTTATGGACGATGGCGATTCCTCCTCCTGTTTGGTTGTTGCGGTCTTTCCGGATGATCTTGTAGCCGTCTGGGATGGCTATGGCGATGTCGGGCGCTGAAGAGGCGTTCATCCAGGTTTCTGTAAGGAAGGCGATGTCCGGTGAAGCAGTGTCAAGTAGGTTCCAGAGTTCAGTGGCGTGTCTGTGGATCGAGCGGGTGTTGAGCAGGATGCACTTCAGGTGGTTAGGGTCGGGTCTGTGTGTGGGGTTAGTGGGTTTGGTGGGGGTCTTGTTGCAGGCGGACTTGCAGGAGTGGCAGGCAAAAGGGCCGTGGGTATGTCCTGGGGCAGCCTGGTAACATTGTGATGTGCGTCCGGGGTTAAGGGCTAGAAGGGTAGCGACGTTGTATGTTATGCGGGATGAGTGCGGTTTGCGAGGGCCAGGGAGACTGGCGCTGGGCGCGGTCCAGGCGCGGACGGGCGTAGACGGGCTTACCTTTGGCACACCTTCGGCGCGACCGCTGCGTGTGGAGGCTGCGCGTAGGTCCATCTGTCCTAAATGGAGAGTGGAGGGGGCGGAGCGTGAGAGGAGCAGCTGGGAGGCGGGTGCGGGGTGGAGAGGACGGGCTCTGAGGCAGGACAACAACCAACAAAATGGAAGGCAAGAATAACAACACCGAATCAGGTTGGGGCACAAAGCGCTATGGAGCAATGGGGAGAGAAAGCGCTAGCAAAGTCCAATGCACACAATGAGAAATCGAGCAGGCAACGATAATGCAGCAGAGATAAAATAACAGTAAAGCGCTGTTTAAATTAAATTAAACACGCTGTTATGATTGAGCAGGCAGCGGTTTAGGCAGGTAGCAATTTGAACTGTAAGCAGGCAATGAAAGTAAGTTCCAACGATACCCAGGCAGGACAGGGAGCGTGGGGAGCGACCGCTTCCAATGGTATCAAATAAGAGCCAAACCGTTACTTCCAATGTTTCCTTGGTAGCAAGGGTCCCAATTCTCAGATAAAAATTGTGGAGGTTGGGACAGCAGTCATTAATTAGTAGTTCTTATACTATTCTTAAGGGAAAATAAATTATTAATGGTAATTATGTAATAACAGCTAAATGTAACAGTAACAATAACTGATGAAGACGTAAAGGTTGACCTAAATGAATTGCTCAAGAATAATGGAACCTTCCTTTCTGAGACACAAATGTCACTAATTGACCAAGCAACTTCTGTCCAAGTAGATGAAGTTCAAAGTCTTCCTTGCAAGCAGGATACAGAGGAACAGACTCAACTCAAGCGCTCAATAGCACAGCATCAACTGTCTCCTCAACCACCCCCATAGAATCTAGAAGCCTATGATATGTCTAAAGCTCTTAGCTGCAAGTGACAGCATGACTCCACTAGACATACCATGAGCTATAACAGAACTGTTTGCCTAACTATTATCCCGGTGCATTGTTACATGGAAGATAAATCGCCCATGTGCACTGGTCGTGGACAAAACAAACTCCTGAAATCTACAATCTACTTTTTCATTACACTTCCATAATGCCCTCAAAATGTAGCTTTCACAGTCAACCATCTACTGTCTCCTCCAACCTTCAGGCATCAGCCAATCCCAGTCAGCTAATGAATTAGTCAAATATTTAGCCTTGAAAATCACCAACATAAGTAACAGACTGTCCAGTCTGTTGACTATTTACTGCTTCACAATCCTTCCCTACTACCCCACCCTACCTAGTGTATGAGTAAATGTACACCTGTCTAAATCTATATGTGCAAATTAACCTTTGTTAATAAGCCCCCATGTGATTTAGATGAAAAAATATATAAATTGGTACTGCAAATACCATAAGTGATGTCATGTTTAATCATCAAAGTTCATGTGCAATAATTATTGTTAATCAGCACTTGTATAGCCCATACACTGTCAATAGTTAGCTGTCTAGTATGATTTATGGTGCTTCATGTCCGTCTATATGAATTTTAAAAAAGCTAAGTTCCAAAATGCTATATTTTGGTTGCCACAATTAGGTTGACCGGCAGAGGGGAAGAAAGACCAGATATACCTAAATGTAAACTTGATTTCATTTGATTTACATTTTTATAGAGCAAGTGAATACCCAAAGGCGTCTTGGTGCTAATGAAATCACCCATCTAAGTCAAATTTGAACTAGAAATGCAACAGAAATTAATTAAGAAAGTGAAAACAACCAGGTTTTTATGTGTTTGTGAAAGCACATAAAATGTGACTGGCGTTTGAGATGCTTCGCATTTTGTGCGAAAATTGACTATCATTGTTGATGAAGCTGCCACCACCACATGATGCTTTCCTGATTCTGTTGCCAGTCCCTGATATTGACGTCGCAGATTGTAAAGGTCTTTTTGGAGAGTACCACCCAAATTTGTTTTTAGGTACTTAGGACCGTTTAGATGTAGGGCTTCATGTGGCAAGCACAAAGCTTTGAAAACAATCATCTTTCTGACAGGAAGCCAATGGAGTTCAGCTAATGTGCCTGTTACAGACTTATATTTGGGATTTTCTTTAATAGGTGACGGGTGTTTTGCAGCATCTGGAGCTTGTTCATAGGTCTCTTTTTAATACCCATATGTAGGGCATTACAATAATCAATCCTAGATGTAATTAGGTAAATGATAACAGAGTTTTGCGGGTTTTTAGGAATGAAAGGTAACACCTTCCTAAGCAATTTTATTATAAAAAACCAGGAGGACGAACGTTGTTGATTTGGTCCACTTCAAGTTCAAAAGCTGTTGAAAGAGCCTGACCACACAGGATCTACAATCATCAATTGCACTGCTCTCTGACCAAAAATCATTGTTACAATCCTGCCAAATATAACACAGGGAAGAGAATCATGATTGTCAATTATTATATAAAAACTGAACACATAGGTTATCAACAAACCACAGCAGAGGGCTAGAGAAGTGGCAGCATGGGTCCAGTTACAGCAGGTGGTGTTCCGAAGTGATGAGGTGTACATCCCAAACCTGAATTGCACTGAGTGAACAAGCAAAGTGTGTGCACATGAGTCACAAATGAGGGCTTGGAAGTGTGTCAATTAATTCCACCACACCTAAGAACAAATTGTTTTCCAAATAGGACAAATCAATGTGCACCATTACAACACAATCAATGACTCCACTATTTTCAAATAAACTTAGAAAAAACATAGGGCCTGATTTACAAAGGAAAACTTACACTTTGTGTAAATTTACCATTGTTTGCTATTCACAAAGGGATTTGCGAGTAGTATGTTTATGATTACGGAATCTCTGCACATAAACCAATCGGACTGTCATATTATTTTATATGCAAAGACTTCACACTCGTAAAAATACTGCTAGAAACTCCCTTTGTGAACAGCAAGCAAATGTGAGCTTGCACAAAAGTGTAAGCTTACCTTTTTGAATCAGGTCCATTGTGTAGGAAAGTGCCTCTTTTTGCATTGTTATTCCCCCTTTTTCCTGATGCCTGGTGTGATTTTGAACTATAAAAGCACTGGGTCCCTGCTAATAAGGTTCCCAGTGCCAAATCTTTCTCCCAAAACACTGTACCATGATTGGCACAACTTCAGTTACCCTTGTTCCTAGTAAGTGGTACCCATGTTATCTATGGTCTGGGTACTGAAGAGGGTCCTCTGGGGCTTCAGCATTTGTTACGCCACACCAGGGCCCACTTACCAAGGACATGCACGCTATTGCAAGCTGCGTTTCTTGGTTCAGAAAAATCTGAAGAGTCGACATGGCACACAGCCCTGTTTTCGGTCAAGATTGGTGTAATGAAAGTTTTGATTAATACAATGTTTTTTTTTAAAATTCACATAGTGGCCCCTGAAAAGGGACGAAATGTCCTGAAATTCATTGGACAATGTAAGAACAGAGAGGAATATTTAAAACAAGAATTTTTGTTTCTGCACTTTTATTTGCAATGATGTTTTTACAATCAGTGTTGCAAATAATTTGTAAATGTGATGTAAAATATACATCAAATATTGAAGTACTCGCAAAATGTTTATGTGTACGTTGTAAAAAGCGAAAGTTAAATACTTCTTGCTGTGCGTGTAGGCAGGCAAGTTTAGTTATGCTTGATTCACACACTGTGGACACAGCCCTGTGTGCCATGTCCACCATGCTCTGCATAAGATATAGGTAAGTCACTCCTACTGCAGGCCCTTAGCCCTAAGGCAGGGCGCACTATAACCTATGTGTGGGCATATCTGCATTAGCAGATATGTCCCATCCACATGAGCATATATGCTCCTATAATGTTCAGTCCATTCTGTGATGTGGTAAGTGAACAGGGAAGCCATTAAGAGTACATGTGCTGGATACTTGTCAACACAAGTTTCCTAGCACCATGATGGCTTCATTGATTTCTTAGATGTGTGGTACCAAACATTGTGTCTTAATAAATCCTCACTGATGCCAGTGTTGGATTTATTAGTTAATTCACATAGGAGATCCTTTTAGAAGGTCCCCTGAAACATAACCAAACACTAATGGGATCTCTGGCAGGTTTTCACCAGCCTGCCACTACCAGACGTTTCTGACCTCATGGGGTGAGAGCCAGCACTCTCAGAGGACAGAAACAATACCAGCTCTGGGCGGGGTGTTTCACAACTCCTCCAGTTCCAATGGCCATTCAGAGTGGGTGGCTTCAAAGGCAATGCCGCCTTCGAAATCCAACCTAGGAACCCTCAGATAGTGGGGGAGGTCAAGCCCATTTTCCTGCTCCACTTTTCCTGGGAGGAAAGGCAGGGAAATTAGTTAGATGAGAAGGGTCCCCCCTTAGCCCGCACCACCCCTAGGGCGGAGCAGGCAAGGTGTACTCCTCTCCTGAAATTCCACCATCATGAGATGGAAAGAAAACTTCTAATCAGAGCAAGGGTATTGCCCCTTCTCACAGGAAATGTTCATTGAAGGGTATAGGCACCCTAAAGGTAGATAGCCATTGGCTATTTCCTGTCTCCCGTTGTAGCGCCCCTACATTCAGTATTTAGGTGGCTCCCTTAGACTTGAGCCTCAGATTCGTCAGACCAATGAAGACCATGACAAAGAAGACCAGCTGCACGAGAACTGAAGCCCTGCTGTCAAAGAAAAAGGTGCCAAACCCTGCCAGCTGCTCCAAGGACTTGACAGTTGCGTCCTGCTGTGTTGTCCTGAACCTGTAAGGACTACAAGAACCCTGGACCACCTACAGCCTTCAAGAAATTACAGAGGAGCTCCCTAGGAATGAAGGTATCACTCCCATGTACACCTCAGGCACCTATCACTTGAAGTTCAGTTTGTTAACTTGCTGCTCCCCAATGACAATGAGGCAGTACCAAAGCAAGAAGAAGTACAACAGCTCTGGAGGGTCAAATCTGTCTCTCCAACAAGTTTGGAGGCACCAAGGCCTACTGGAGCCATGGCGTACCAATACCTGGGATACCGGACCCCAATGGTAAAGAACAAGAAGAAGAGTCCACTCTGGGCTCCCAAAGCAAAAGAAGCAAGCACCTATTGGGGGACATCAAGACACCCGAGACCCACTTTCTGAGTGGCACAGCTGTGCCGAGATCACCTATCTTGTTTGATCCTGACCGCAAGGACCCTAAAGACGCATGATGCATGGCTGTCCTGTTCGCTCTGCACTCGGCCCCCATCTGGCCCAGCACCAACTAAACTTCTCTGCTCCTGTGGTCCCCAGGCTATTGTAACCTTATCCCTCTAAGGAGACCCACCGAACTTACATGTATGTCCACCTGTTCAGTGCGTTTTCAAGTGGTCGCATTGATCTTTGCACACCAGTTTCCTACCACTTTTGCTAAAGAGCGGGGGTTGTTAGGGCTTTTGTTATGCCACTGCACTGTCCGGCATCACAGCAGTATTCCAAAGATGCCTACAAGACACTTCATGCCTGAGCTTCCATTTGTGTGGGAGGATGGCATTACAGGGCCATGATAGTGGACTGATTACATCGAATAGGTGCGCATAGCGCAAGGAACTTCTCTGGAGTCTGGCTACCTTGCAGACAGCCACTCTGGTGCCCCGACCTTGAAATCTTAAATCCTTTTAGTTACAACGAATATTACTTCATGAGGGTGTAATATTATAAATAAGTAAATCCCACTTAAGTGGTGTGCAATAGATGTTCAATGCTGGTGTTTCTCGTTTAAGTTTAGAGTGCCACACATGGATAAGAATGTATAGGTATTCTGAACTCCTCATTGACCCCCTACCACATAGGAATGGGACAGGGATTTTCTCCTGCAGACGACTGGAGTAAATACCTTTCCAGAGATTGGAAGAGGTATGGAACGATTGTATTACTGAATATTGACTCCCAGAATATCGTCATGTAAGAATATCAATGACAGAATATCAAAGGACAAAATATCGAAACATAAGTGCAAAAAGGAAAGTATACATTTACTATTCCTAACTCCACATCTAGGTACCTTGAAGAAATATATCCACCGCACAGGTATTTATATGTGTAGTTAGGTATAGAAAATCTAGACGTATTTACAAAAATATCAAAGGAGTATGAGAGCACACAGTCTCGCATCCCAGCAATCAGCTCACCCCAATTCATCATGGTGAATGCAGTGCATGGTAATGCTTATTTCAATGACAGTCTTTTGTTTTACCCCTTCTTGGTGCAGCCAGTGCTGTGTATCTCTAGATACATGCTTCTGGATAGTTTCCTTTTTCAGTAAAGAGCAACACATAATTTTGGGTTGCTGGAAATGCTACCCTAATTCTTCTCAGGTCTCTGTACCGCTCACTGGGCTCAGGTGCATCATCCAGAGCTCATTAGCTCAAGGGAGCCTTTTCAAACAAAAAGAAGGTGGGAGCACACTGCCTCACATACCAGCACTAAGTTTGCCCTAATGCATTATGGTAAATGAGTGTATGATACCACTTACTACAATTACAGTCTTTAGGGGCATATTACCAAGCAATAGCGATAATTATCATTATTGTTTGGCTAGAGACAAAAATTTACCGCTGAGCTGCGGGGATTTTTACCGCAAATAAACCTTGGTATTACCAAGGTTTATCGCAAATGCGATAAAAATCGCAGCAAATGAATGAATATCGCTGAAAAGTCTGCGATATTCATGCATTAGCGAGCTAATGCTCTTAGCCATGTTAACCACCTCCCATTGGATAACATGGCTAAGAACTGCTCAGGGCAGGTGTTAGCTTTTGGAGATATTCGCGCTTAGCGCGAGTATCTCCAAATGTTGGTAATAGGAGATAGCGATGTTAGCGACTGTTTTCAGTCGCTAACATCTTGGCACGCCCACTTTGCATGTCATTAGTGATAAATATCACTGACATGCAAAGTGGGGCCCAAGATGGTCGCTATCTCCTACTAGCTGTCGCTAACTGGTGTTAGCAGCAGCTAGGTAATAGGGAGATCATTTTATCTCCGCTTTCTTGGCTTTTAAAGCCAAAAAAGCGGAGATAAACCCTCTGGATAATATGCCCCTTAGTTTTTTACCCTTGTTGGTGAAGCCAGTGCTGTGTATCTCTGGACTTGTTTCACAATAGCTGTGCCTCTTCAATAGAGAGCGGCACATCATTTTTGGAGTGCTGGAAATGCTACCTTAATTTTTCTCTGGTCTCTGTACCACTCAAGAGCATCAACCAGAGCTTGTCAGTATATTAACTCAAGCAAGCCTTTTCAAGCAAAAAGATGGTTGGGGCACACTGCCTCAATCTCCAGCTCTCAGTTCACCCCAATCAGGGACATTTTGAGAGCTCAGGCCCAAACATTTGGGGAGCGCTGTATGGAACAACCTTGAATATTTGATCCAAATTCAGCTCTTTTATTCCCTGTTTGGTCAGATCACTGGCAGTACACAGGCATGTTTGTCCGAATTCCAAATGTGTTTACATTTAGGGATAATGACCTGTGTTTTCAAAATTGTTACACAGTTGCAACCCATCAATATTACTGCAAATAATCTCTCTGTCTGACACCCTCCCATTTCTCATCTGTGAAGTCTTCTTTTGATCTAAAATAAAATAAAATTATGAATGTTGTCTGAAACATAAACACAACGTTCCCTGCAAAATATCTGTAATAGACTCTCACATATTGCCCATATTAAAATACATTAAATAAAAATGGTATTAATAACAATTTGTTTAAGTACTCTTCAAGGGCATCAGGGTGATAATCTCTGGGGGACAGAGCAGGCTCTGTCGGGGGGGGGGGGGCCTTGAAAGGCTGGGGCCATGGCCAGAGCGCAATTTGCCTATTCCCTAAAATGTCTCTGGCCCCAATGCATTAAGGTAAATGCACTCATGATAACACTTACTTCAGTGACAGTCTTTAGTGCTGCATTCTTCTTGGTGCAGCCAGTGCTGTGTATCTCTAGACACGTGTTTCAGGATAGTTATCCTTCTTCAGTAGAGAGTTACACTTTGTTTTGGGGTGGTGGAAATGCAGCCAAAAATCCTTCTATGGTCTTTGTAACACTCACTGAGCAAAGGTGCATCAACGAGAGCTTGGGAGCTCATTAGCTCAAAGAAGGTTTTTCAAATAAAAAAGACGGTAGGAGCAACTTTCCTCTCATCCGAGCACTTAGTTTGCCCCAGTTTATCATGGTAAATGCAGTGCAGGATAACACTTACTTCAATGACCGTCTTCAGTATTTCTTGAAGGCCGGTGCAGCTATAAAAGAGTTGATATCTCAGGCTGACAGTCTTTAATCTTTAGAGGGAGCTGAATGAATATTATTGCAGTAGAAGATAATAAACTGAGGAGAGATGGACTGCACTTCTGAAAGACTCACAGGGCTGGGTTAAGCCAGTTACATGTTGGATGTGGCTGAATCAGTATTTTAACCTTCTCCCAGTGATGAGTATGCGTAGTAGTGAACTTTATATTGAATGGGGAGATTTTCGGATAAATTAGTACTCCTGCTAGTCCAGTAGGGCCAGTGCAGGGAAAGTCACAAGAGGAAAACTCATTTCAGTCTACTGACAGCAACAAAAAGAGACCAATTCGAGAAGATAATATTGAATGGAAAGATTCTATAAAGCTTGGTGCCTCAATAAGGTCAATAGATCTCCGGTATAGTCAATAAATTCCGAACATTCATAGCCAGAATGACCTGTGTGCACTGCAGGATGTATTTAACAACATCTGTAAATGACTACAATTTAACATTCATTGTTTGAAACCAAATTCATCAATAACAAAATAAATCTACAACATCTTCTTTGTTTTCACACATCGAGAAATTACATATTTAATGCATTTGTGCATATGTGTTTCTCTCAACATTGTTAGGAAATTCGATGCCCTATGCATTTGGGGACCCTTAGTCCTTTCCTCAGGGTCCAATATGTAAAAATTCTATTAATTACAATTAATGTAAGCTTCAACATAATCTGGTACTATCACTACCAAAATGTTCTAGGAGGTACAACAACTCACTCAATAAATGAAAACACACCTGTGCTTATGACGACAACGTCATGCTTCAATTTAAAAAACAGCTATTATGCCCACTACACCATGGTGAAGAACACCTTTTCAAACCAGTTCGCTCTGTTGAAAATAATGGAGTTTGATTAGCGATGCCCATGTTATAAAGGAGTACTCAGAAATGGAAGGTGGACTGCAGTTCCTAAAACAATAACAACAGGCAATTTTAAAGCTGCCCACAAAATGAGAATATTTTCGTGCAAATAAACTGAAGCCTCGAAATAAACCAAATTAGCTTACTTGAAGGTAATTAGTAAGAAACAACAGCAACCGCTTCAGATTGGATGGTAATACTGCCAGTATATGAAAGCCTGCAGACATATAAATAAACGCGTGTTTCAACACCCTAGGGTGTGCATCCCTGATTTTCTACATGATAACTACGCGGTTGTCGCATACCTGTATCAACATCCAACTGGGTCTTCCGACTTAAACGTACTATACTCTGCTGCATCAAGCTTACCTAATCACCGCATACTACGAGCTAAATACAATGTGTTCTTCGGCGTCTAAATAACATTGGCATGGAAATAGGACTATGTGATACATCTGACTGCTGGCAACCATCTTAGACAAGGTAGTACTCCTATTTGAACTAAAGAGACTACAATGTATACAGATACCAACATAAGAAAAACGAAACAAACTTCTTTAATGCCACGGCAATCCCGGTGCAGACTATGGGATAGTACAAAATAGTCATGCTCGACGATCTAACCATTATCCGTAGTATGTTGCCCAGCGGTGTGTTACATAAACAATGATCCATATGTTGGGTGACCAAGATACAACCTCATGCAACCACAACCCCTCTGAGATCAATAATCTGTGTAATCTGGACCTTCATGAATATGGCATCGCAATATTATTCAATAAGACATTCTACATATTTTTGCATGTCCAAAGTACAATATATTTGTATTACATTACATCAACATCAATGATTGACCAATCCTAATGCAAACAATAGTTACAACATGTATTATTGCAAAACGTAGCGTTGCTAGTTCTCTACATGTTTAAAATGTATAATGTGATGTAATATATGCTGCACATGATGACTGGTGGGACTAAAATCATAGTATTGACATTTTTTATCCAAAAAGTTTCCCTTTGAAGTAAATTTTTACCAGGATCTTATGCTGGTTTTGGTGTCACAGTTTTAAAAACCAAGAATAGTATTTTACAGGCATTTACAGATGTTGTTAAATACATCCTGCAGTGCACACTGGTCATTCCGGCTATGAATGTTCGGAATGTATTGATTTTGTCGAATGTTGCAGGAACACAGAAGTTCCCTTCACCTGTTCTGCACGCACTCAGTTATTACATTGAGGTAAGCAAATAGCAACATTAAAAAAAAAATTCGGAGTGCTCCTCTCACCACTGTTTTATTATTTGAATTTTGCATCTGCCTACCTTGGTGTGAGTACCCTCCAACTTAAACCATCTTCTTTGACAGCATAGCTAATCTAATGGATAACCAAAGGATACAAAAAGGAGGAGGCTACACAAATATACACATTGATTCAGGAAACTAAAACCTTCAACACCCAGGAGGGATCACCAACTCAACAACTCGGACATCTAGAATTAATTTTGAAAAGAGAACTCAATCAACGTTTACGTGCTTCAACTTTGATCCAATATCATAAAACTAAAAGAATTCCACGAGGACTCAGATTAGCTATTATACTCATGTTGTTTCACTTTACACATAATAGGAATTTTATGGAAAAGTGGTACGTGGTACTGAATAAATGTTCCTTGGATCTAATTTTACTCATCATTGAAGAACTCTCTAAGACCTTTAAAGAATTAGAAGAAGAGATCCATAACATTAAAAGAGACTTGTCTATCAGACTAGAATCAGAACCATAGACTTGAGCAAATTATTATTCGGCTGGATAAGTATGGCAAAGATCTTGAAGAGAGAAAACTTTGTAAGTTTATAAGGAATACTATTGACTACAAGCTAATGAGTTATACACCTGGGCAGAGGTGTATGCCTAAAGTCCCTGGCAGAAACCCAATACTTCTTCTGAAGAGAGTGTTGTGTCAGATCGCGATCTTGAGTCAAATAGATTACCAATGACGGAGGAAACATTTGCAACCAGGAGTACAAACTTAGATGAGGATTGACCTTTTCCATGTTCTTCATCTTCTTTTTTGGACATAGGCACAGAATCAGGCAGACCACCAGATCCAATGACCTCAAATGAAACTGTACCGAAAACCATAGAGGAAAAAGAAAAGCAAAAAGGACGCAAAAATCTGAGGAGTCAGAAACAATAGTCATCAACATTTCCTCACAGAGTCTTACTGAAAATCAAATGAAGATTTTGAATGAAGGCACTTCAGAAATTGCTGTATTCAAATTCATTGAGGACATTGAGATTGCGACATTTGTTTGAGAACATATTGCCGAAAAGGGAAGCTGTTGAAGAACCAAGATACACTGAATCCAAAGGTAAAAGTTCCTTTGCGCCTCCCTCATCACATAAAATTTTGGACACTTATGAACTTTTAGTTAAAAAGGACCTACATAACATCAATTTCAAAGCTCCTAAAAACACGAATATGTCCAGCTTTGATCAACACATATTAAAAAATTTGGTGAACAAGTCTAGTCTGATGTTCCAAAAAGCTGATGAAGGTGATGCGCTAGTGAACAAGTCATTCTACAACAAAAAGGTTTGTGATCATGTGTCTGATGAATCAGTATACATTAAACTCACCCAGGATCCGACCGGATACTTTGCATAAGGTCTTGGACAAAGCAATTGATATGAATTGGATAAGCCAAAAAAACAGGGCTTTTCAATTACACCATTTCCTCGATGTCGCAATCTATATATGTTACCAAAAATACACAAAAATTTGAAGGATCCCCCATTTAGGCCGATAGTATTGGGTTGTAGATCTCTTTTTGAGCCTTTGGGAAAATATTAGGGGTGGGCGGAATTTGCATAATAGCGTTATGCAAATCTCTGCGAAACTGTAAAAATCTCCGCGAACAGGCAGAAATTCCGCGAACACGAGGAATTGCTTGTTCGTGACGCTGTTTTCCTGTTCGCAATTGCTGTTTGCGTGCTCGGGGGGAATTATCTTGCGAACATGCATTTTGAGAACGCGAACAAGCAAAACATTTTGCAAAGCCATGGAACACAGAATTTTGGGCAATTTCGCGTTCTGCGCAGGACGCAAAATTACCCAAATTACGCAAATTCCGCAAGCGAAATGGAATTTACCGCCCAGGCCTAGAAAATATGTTGATCATTTTTTACAACCTATAGTACTGGGCTCGCAATTTGACATACAAGACACTACGGACTTCCTCAGAAGATTGATGAATTTACCTAAGGAAAACATGGATGACTGGATTCTATGCACGATTGATGTGACATCGTTATGCACCTCTATCCACCTGTCTGAAGGCATGGAAGCAGTGAAATGGGCTTCATTAAATCAAACTTCATTAAAAGTGAATAAAGTTTTCTTACTGGAAAAGTTAAAATTTTGCCTGCAGCACAGTTACTTTGAATGAGTTCTTTCTTCAAATAAGTGGAACATCCATGGGGTTTGGGGAAGCCCCAGTCTATGTTAACACCTTCATGGCTAAGTTTGAATCAGAACAAATTCTTCTTGATGAAGATTGGAATAAATATTTGGTTTGTTACTATCGATATATTGATGATTTTTTTTTAAAGTGGAATCACAGTGAACAAGACCTTGAAGAGAATATAGCCAGACTGAACAACAAAAATTAGAGAATCAAATTTACTCATATCATCAATGAGACTAGCATTTCATTCCAGGATGTTAGTATTGAAAAATGCGAGACTGAAATTTTGACCAGCATGTTTACAAAACCCACAGATAGAAATAATGCCCTGCATTTTCAAAGTTTTCATCCTCCATCATTATTGAAGAGCTTACCTTACTCGCAAATGATGAGAGCTAAAAGAATTTCATCTAACAATGAAGCATGTGACAATGCCATCGCGAAAATCAGGGCGAGATATTTACATTGAGGATCCCAGGGATCAGTTGTGATGAAAGCAGAAGAACGGATTGCAGATAAAGACTGTCAGGAGCTGTTGAAAAAACAAATAAAACTGGAAAAACAACAAGTGCTCTTTGTGTCAAAATTTTCCACACAGTCTAGACAAATTACAAAAATGATGTTAAAATGTTGGAAATTACTACTAACGGAGCCAGGGTTTAGGAAATTATCAGGCCCAGTGGTGAACTTTGCTCCGTTCACGGAGTTTGCAGAGTTTTTTCCCTGCTCGCAATTGCGAACGGAAAGTTCGGGAGTGCGAGTTGCCACTCGGGTAGAGTTTGCAGCAGGAATACCAGCACTCCGCCACTCGTGGAACTTCGCAGAGTTTAAATGGAACTTCACTGAGTTCCGTGTAGCATAACCAGGGCTGGAAATTATTTAATGAACGAACGATATTCACATATACCTGGACTAGAAATATTACTGCATTACTGGCAGGCAAAGAAGACATTACACAGATAAATTGGAAAGGCATGAGGCAGTGCAAAAATTGTGGGCACTCTAATAATGTTATAAGTGTTAAAAACATCACACACCCAAGGTCTGGTGAAATTGTGACTCTTAAGCATTCAGCAGATTGTAATTCTTCGAAAATCATTTATTGTATGAAATACAATAAATAGTATGTTACAATAAATACAATATAATAAATAAATAAATAAATACAATAAAAAGTATGGCCTATTATATATAGGGAAGACAGAGAAAATTGTAGACACGGATTTCCGAGAACAATAGTACCATAAGCAACAAGAACCTGAATTCAAGGTTAGCAGCTCACTGGATAACCAAACACCATAATATTGCACAAATACGATTCTTGGTTTTAGAAACAGTGACACCAAAACCAGCATCAGATCCTAATAAAAATTTACTTCAAAGGGAAACTTTTTGGATAACAAAATACAATACTATGATTTCAATCGGTCTGAATGACAAACTGGAGATGAGCTTCTTTTTATAACCAGATTTAGTCCTGCCAGCCAGCATGTGCAGCACATATTACATCACATGATACATTTTAAACATGTAGAGAACTAGCAATGCTAAGTTTTGAAATAATGCATGTTGTAACTTTTGTTTTCATTGTTTTCATTAGGATTGGTCAATCATTGATGTTGATGTAATGTAACAAAATGTGTTGTACTTTGGACATGCAACAATATGTATAATCTCACATTGAATATTTTTGTGATGCCATAATCCTGAAGGTCAGGATTACACAGATTATTGATCTCAGTGGGGTTGTGCCTGCATGAGGTTGTGTCTTGATCGCGTAACGTATGGATCATGGTTTATGTAACACACCACTACTCAACATATTACTGATAATGGTTAGATCGTCACAGATGATTATTGAGTACTATGCCATAGGCTGCACCCGGTTTGCGGTGGCATTAAAGAAGAAGGTTTTTTTCCTTATGTCGATATCTGTATACATTGTAGTCTCTTTAGTTCAAATAGGAGTACTTCCTTGTATAAAAAGGCCGCAGGCAGTTGGATGAATCACATAGTCCTATTTCCATGCCTTTGTTATTCAGACACCGTAATACACATGGAATTTAGCTCGTGGTACGCAGTGATCAGGTAAGCTTGATGCAGCAGAGTGCATTTAAGGCAGGAGACCCAGTTGGATGTGGATACAGGTATGCAACAATCGCTCAATTATCATGTAGAAAATCAGGGAGGCACACCTAAGGGTGTAGAATTTAAACATACGTTTATTTATATGTCCGCAGGCTTTCATATACTGGCAGTATTACCATCCAACCTGAAGCAGTTGCTGTTGTTTCATACTAAACAACATCAAGTAAGCTCGTTTGGTTTATTTTGAAGTTTCAGTTTCTTTACCCGAAAATATTCTCGTTGTGTGGGAAGCTTTAACAATTGGCTGTCGCTATTATTGTAGGGACGTCGGTCAACCCTCCATCTGTGAGTACTCCTTTATAACATGGCCATTGCTAATCACACTGCATTTTGAACTGAGCGAACTGGTTTGAAAAAGTGTTCTTCACCATGGTGAAGTGGGCATAGGAGCGGTTTTTTATATTGAAGCATGTCGATCACATCATAAGCACAGGGGTGTTTTCATTTATTTAGTGAGTTGTTGTACCTCCTACAACATTTTGGTAATGATAGTACCAGATTATGGTGAAATGTATATTGATTGTAATTAATTGAATTTTTTTCTTGTGTTTGTACATAGTGGCCCTTGAGGAAGAGATTAAGGTTCCTGAAATGCATAGAACATCAATGTTTTTCCATTGTGGATTGTATGATAGAACACATCAATGATGTTATTTATGAAACAATATGTTGTGTAAAAGTTTTTTACTTTGTATAGAACATGACTTAATTACATAAATTTGATTTTAGAACAATGGTGTGAGAAACACATATGCACAAATGCATTAAATACATACGTTCTCAATGTGTAAAACAAGGAAGAGGTTGAAGATTTATTTTGTTATTGACAAATTTGGTTTCAAACAATGAATGTTACATTTTAATCATTTACAGATGTTGTTAAATACATCAAATCAACTTTATTCGGTTTCACATAAGTAAACCATAAAAGTTACAGAAGAATCCAAAATACATTAAAACGTGATTTCATTAAATAGTATACCATAAATATTAAAAAAACAAGGCTTTCCATCCTAGTTTAAACAAAAGCAATAAAATGCCTAGAAACCGGACAGAGCACATACCCCTTAGATTGATGTTGCCCTTTAAGGGTGAGCTGGTCCTCCTCGGCAGGGCCGGACTGGCTACCGGGCAGTTTGGAATGCTGCTGAGCTGAGGGGTGATTTCGTTCATGGAGACCTGCGTGTGCTAAACGAAATTCGTTTTGCATTAATTATTTCGAAGCACACAAACTAAATGAGCCCTCACCGCAGTAAAAGCAGCCCCCGGCTCGGCCTTGCGCCTCAGCCTAAAATTCCTTACAGGATCCTCAGCTATACTTAAGAATCTAGACAAGCCCAGCTTCTTACAGTGGATTTTAAGTAGCCAACAATAAAAATTATACAGTCCCCCTTCAACAATTGTCGATACAGGAGAGCAGGACGAGACTGGGTAAAATCCAACCTCTTTAGAATAGGGACAAAAAAATACCTACGAGGTATCGCAAAAAAGGTACAAAAGAGCATAAAGTGTAGCAAATCCTGTGGAGACAGTCAGTCGCAGCCACAGGGTGCCAACGATTGCCCTCTACTGCACCCTCTTGGCCTGGCAAGCAAGAGGTGTAAAAGAATAATTCAAAACCTAGTCAATAAAAACTGCTAGCATATGGATAAAGACCCCAAAAGATATGTTTCAGTAGATTGAGTCGTTTTGAGCGTTAAATAAAAATGAACACTAGGTTTCTGGAGTTCCTGCTCGTCTCTTTCAAGTTTTCTTAAGGTGAGGAAGGATTCCCTAATTATCTCCACATCTGTCTTTACAATAGTTTTAGGATTAAAGTATAAATCAACACGTCCTAACCCTTCAAGGCTACTTTTGATATATTTCAGTCAATGCCTCATTCAACCAGCATTTCAGCCAAAACATAAGCGGGGGTAAAGCCAGGATGTCACTTAAATAGGGGACCCCCCTGTTCCTCATGGGCCACCAGGTTAGACAAACCATGGGGAACACACAACAGACGCTTCAGAAAAGTATTCTTAGCTACCTGAAGAGAATCTGCAGAGATATGTCCTCAAATTTTGCTACCATAGCTAGCTGTATCCACACTTTTTGCTTGATACATTTTCGGCATAGCTGCAATTGGTCTCTTCCCTAGTTTGGAAGCAAAATTAAATATGACTGCATTCACCCGGGCCAGATCCCCCTTTTTCCTGCATAGTTGTGACCCCCAATTTTATCTGGTCATCCATAAGAACCCCGAGGTAAGAAAAAACGTTAGTGCGGGGGACTTTAGCGGGGCCAACTCTAAACTGAAATTTTTTTGGGATGGGACCCCTTGTGCATTACATAGGATTTCGAATTATTGACTGATAGGTCCCTGTCCAACATAAAGTTGGAAAAAGCATCTAACAAGGATTGCAGACCTCTAGCAGTCCTCGATAAAAGGGCTGCTTCATCTGCATATAGGAGGATGGGAAGACCACGTTGCCCTACATACAGATAATCTAGCCCCGTAGCTCTTAACACTCTATCAAGGTAATTTATGTAAAGATTAAGCAAGAATGGGGCCAGAATACATTCTTGCTGTACTCCCCTACTAATATCAAGGTCCCTTGAGACACAGAGGTCCTGGGAAAATCTGACATTGGCCTTAGTCGTCCTATGCAGGTCCTCTTAAAAGTTGACAATATTATTCTCTACCCCCATAGTCCTCATGGACTGCCACAATTTAACCCTGTTCATGCAATCAAATGTGGAGGACAGGTCCATGAAGGCTAGGTAGAAAGTACCTGGACGTGCCACAATGTATATACTTAAAACCATGGTTAAATTAAGGCATTGGGCCCCGGTAGACCGCCCAGGGTGAAATCCAAACTGGACATCTGACAAGATCTTGTGCTCTTCCGCCCAAATGGAAAGTCTTTCTAAAAGTACATGACCCACCACCTTCACCACTGAATCAAGACGTTAGACTGGCCTATAGCAAAAAGTGCTATTCTGATCACCCTTCCTGAAAACAGGGACTATAATAGAAGTGGCCAGGGACTCAGGGCAACCACTACGAGCTGCTGCATTGAACACAGCCACAAGGACCGGAGCCCAAAAGAGTGGGTCAGACTTAAAAAGATCAGGAGAAATACCATCTGGTCCTGGAGCTTTGTTGGCGGTTAACCCTACAATGCCAGCCTCGACCTCTCCCTGTTTGAAAACCAATACAGAGGCATCCATATCATGGCCTGCCAGACAGGTTTGCTCTGTTGGGCTTTCAAACAATTTTTTTTTAAATGGAGCACGCATTCCTCCTCTGTAATTTGTGAGTCTAAAGCCCCCCCCACATCATGCTCGAAGAGTGGTCTATTAACAATGCTCCAAAACCTGGAGCTATTCCTAAGCGTACTTGACTCAACCAACTTCCTCCAAGCCTCCTCCTTCAAATCTCCCTTCCGTTTGGCTAATATTGTTTTATACTCTTTGAGGCACACACGAACCAGAGGTTGGTTTCTCTGGTTAGCTATCAAGGGTTCCTTCAGCTTTCTCGCCGCCTGGGAGCATGAAGAATTGAACCATCTGGGGGTGGAAGTCGTAACTCTACAAGCCGGTACACTTAAAAGTTATCCAATTTTAATGGAGGTAAGATTATTGGCATTGATAACCTTCCCCGGGGAATACCCTCAGAGGTAAACAGCGCAAGCTCAGAAGCACAGGGTTCTCTAACTGCATAATAACACTCATTTGGAGAGATCTGGGACCATTTAAGCTGTCGTTGTCTGTCTGTTGGTCTTAGCGTACCCTTAGATGCCACGCTACTATTTCGTGATAGCAGCCGACCACACAGTTGGGCACAGAGCAGGTTATGTTCACTAAAAACACTTTCTAGAATAGTGAAACTGCAAAATAAAGTTTGCAAAAGGATGAAATTAAATTGTGATCTATAAAAGAACCACCACCTCTCCCTTTAAAGGTGGGAACAAGAGCTATGCTATGCAAGTCGGATAGTGATATCAGGGACAGCAAGTCAAATTCATTAAATAAATAATTTTATAATTCCCCCTGGGCAATATGTTCAAAGTGAATCCCCCTCATCCGGGGGCAACCTAACTCAGAAATACATGTTATCCTTGGGTCTACACAAGGATGGATGTTAAAATCACCCAAGACCACCAGACTATATAGGTTAGAACCAAAGGACTGCCTTATAAAAGAACCCGGGGTGTGATATAACAGACACCTGATGGGCATGCCATGAAGTTATAAAAATTAATGAGACCCAATCCCGTAGCACCTCTTTTTAATATCAGTGCCTGTATCCCTGGACTTGGAGACAGCACGACCTGCATCTGGCAGTCAACTGCCATAGATATATAAGTAACAACACCTCCCTTAGATCTTCCACCCAGCGAGGGGGAGGGTGGCCCAAAAAAACCTTATATCCTTCCAAGAATAAATCACAGTCCACCAACCACGCTTCTTGTAAACAAATCACAGAAAATTGATTCACAAATTGCAACCATAATGGGTCTTGAATCTTGTTGGCTAAACCTGCTATATTCCATGATTAGATGTTATTAGCAGATAAGCACAGGGCTCCCACAACTACCACTGGAGAATGCTGTTTATTAGGATCGAGCTCACAAGCAGATACGCATGGGGCTCCTCAGCTACCACTGGGGAATGCTGTGTAATTAGGATCAAACTCAGTACCAGAAGGTTTAAGGCTCCTGAGTCAATCACACTCCTCCAACCCTGCCAATGAGGAGAATCTATTAAGTCCAGATTGGGTGGGGCGATATATTGACAGCCAGACAGCATTTTTGCATGAGCTAGTGGTGTAGGCAATTGCGCAAATACAGGTGGAAATCTTTGTGACCACCCATCTTGGTGAGCTTCCATGGAAAAATATCTAGGGATATCCCCGGGTGATTCGGGTTTATAAAAGAAACCCAGTGGTAGGGCCCTAATAACTAATCCAGCCTTTGGAAAGGGGGGGTATCTGTCCCTAGACAAAATTCTACCAGCAAGATGTGGGCCATCAAAATTGATAATAACACAGTCGCCAGTTCCCAGTTTACCGGAGCTGCCGATCCAACTGACTCTGCGCACCATGATGATATTATTGGCCACCTGTGCACCCAAAACGGTATTAATAGATAGCCAGTGCACCACTTTATTGTTTAGCTGGCCATAATCCTCATTGATCCTACGTGGGAGAGATGGAACATTCCCCAGAACAACTACATAAGGGATGGATTCGGGTGATAAGTCAATAACTGTAAATGGAGAAGTGTGGCTCAATGGTTTGAGCGGCAGACCCTGATGCAGAGGTCTAGCCCGAGACCAGGGTTCAATTCCCCGCCTCGGCGGGTCTTGGGCTCAAAAATTCCACGGACCTGATAATTCTCGCCTCGGTGCCTATACCAACTCTGGGAAATAGTTTGCTTAATCTCCACAATGGCCCCCACAATGCTAAGGATGCCTGGCCTCCACCTTGGGGGTGCCCAGGAGTGGACGCCTCACAGGGACAGCCAGGATGGGTTCCACAGCGGTATTCGTACAAGTGCCTTGAGACCCTTGCGGGTGAGTAGTGCGCTATACAAGTATCAATTTACATTTGCATTTTAAATCTCGATGACTGAGCCTCACTGCTGCCCATCATCTGGGACCATGATCAATGACTTTCACCCATTACCGATGGAGTGGAGATAGTCTTTCCCGTCACCAAGGCAGTAGCTGATACAACTTTGCGCCTGACCATGACAGAATAATAAAGAGTCGAAAACTAAACAATTTGAAAACAGGATAAGCTATGCCAACGAATAATGGTGACAGAGAAGAGGGCAAAGCAAACAGGCCCTACTATCCCTCCGGATAAGAGATCACTTCAAGTAATGCAGTCAAGGTATTAATCAGGGCCAAACATCAACAAGGAACAGTCCTACCTCCTTATCGCGGCTTGTAATATAGAGGATGGCAGGTACTAGGGCAATGCTCCACTTACTTTGGCAGTTTAAATCTCCAAGGTTGCCATAGTCAGATCCCGGTGGGAGCCCAGATTACAAACCTGAAAACGGGGGCCCCAGCCCAGCCTCGTCCGGCCACGCGCGTGGCCCGGGCACTCCAGAGTGCTTTGCTGCGGGAGCCCGCGGCCGCTTCTGAAGCGCCTCCTGGCGCTTCCTGGTGATGCTGGTGGCCGAGCGCCACATAGGGAATGCTGGATGTTACCGTCCCCCTCAGACGGTTATGGCGGTGAAAGGAGGCATGAGGCGGAAGGAACAGAAGACCATGTGTTGCGGTCCCCTTGGACCAGGAAATGGCAACCGGTGAGCGGAGCACTGTGCGGCAAAAAGGAAGAGCGGGTTCATCATGCAGTGCAAACACATCATTCCTGCTATGAATATTCAGAATTAATTGATTTTGAAGAATGTTGCAGGGACACAAACAGTTTCCATCACCTGTTCTGCACGCACTCAGTGAATACATTGAGGTCCACAGAAAGCAAAAAGTTAAAAAATTCTGAGTGCTTCGCTCACCACTGTTTTACTACTCAGATAAAGTCAGTCACATGCCACAAGTTAGGTGTTTGTGATTCAACCTTTCATCTTGCTAAAGGTCATGCATTAAGTACCACTGATGTCACTAATACTAATTAGGGGTAGTTCATGACAGAGCAGTGATGGACTCATCTGTAAGAAGTAGCTTGAAAAATGTAGGGTCCGATCAAAACAGTCTAATGAGGCATCAAAGAATTGGGTGGATGCCTCTTTTAGACCTGGCACCATTGGCGTGGGTCTCCCTTCCATTTTTCGCTGTTGTCTCCTCTGTTTTTGCTGGTATTAGATGCTCTGGGCTTTGTGCCACTGCCATTCAGTGCCACAGCGCAAATGCTCCCTGTGTAAATATGACTATTAATTGGTATATCCCAGATTGGCTTATTTGGTTTACCTGTTAGTCCCTAGTAGTGTGGCCTGTGTGTGCCCAGGGCTGGTAACCTAAATGCTGCTGGTGGGCCTGCAGCGCTGGTTTGCGCCACCCACAGACACAGCTTGTAAAGTGATCCTCAGACTTGCGACTGCAGTGTCTGCAAGCAGTCCAGAACTGCCAGCTTTGCTGTGAAGTGCCCACACTTCCCAGCCCCTGAATAAACCTTCCCTTAGCATCATGTCAGTTACCCCTATGGTAGGTGCATTGTGTGTGTAAGGTAGGACATGGCTTGATATGTGTAGCAGGTCCTGGTAGTGAATCACCCTCCATTTTGTTTTTCACTGCTGCAAGGCTACCTGTTCTCCATAGGCTAGAATGGGCAGACTTGCTATTGCATCTTATAGTCCTATCTGACTCAGGGAACATGGGATAAATTTGAGTTTAGTATGCCTGAGCTCAGAATAATAAAATACATCTGTTAGCAAAGTTGGTTTTAATATTCTGTGTTTGAAAATACCCCATTTAGAAAGTAGGTATTTTCTTGCCTAAGCCTTCCAGTGTGCTCTGCTGTTATGTGTATTGACTGTCTGAGTTTAGAGGGGCAAGGCAGGCTGTGTCAGACCTGGGTTGAATGGAGAGATCTGCATTGAGTACTGGGGAGGGGTAGCTCCTGGACCTGAATAGGGCTGTGCCTGGCAAGGTGAATGCTGGCACCACCTCCTACTGTGCGTCTGATGGCAGACCCCCTATTTCTGAAAGGAAGGATGCAGCCTCGTAAACAAAGTGCTCCAGGCCTGAGTAGAACTGGTTCTGGATGGGTTCAGTGACTAGAGACTTTTGAGAACAAAGACTTTTGGGGTATAAATATCTGTGCCCAAACCCCTGATTTTTGTATTGCTCCTGGATGTCAAGAGGAACCTCTGTCCGTGTTACTGAAGGAATTTGCAGGAGAGGACTGACCTTGTGCTTGTGTGCTGTTTCTTGGATTGGCCTGCAGTAGTTCCCCTTGGACTTGGAAGAAGAGGGAAAAGGACTTTTGAGAGACTTATTTTTGTTTAAGCAATCACCCATGGGCTAGAAGAGAGCTAGCCTCCTACTGGAGTCACAGGCACATTTGACTCCCCCACCAGCCTCCTGATTCCTCCCAGCGAGGATTTCTATCTGCAGGTGAGGCCCCTGAGAGTTCCAGGGCCTCTAGTTCTACTACAGAGAAGAGAGTGCTGAAATCGTCGCTAACGCCCGTTTCCGAGCCGCTGCAGCTGAAGAGCCTAAGAAAAATCCACGTGCTGCTGCCGCTGAGCGCTTTCAAACCCAAGATCATGGCAACGCATACTTGCGGGCCACAAAGTGCACGCTAACTTCCAAAGATCATCGCATCGCAAGTTAGTGGGCTGTCGCATGCTCTCTAACCCTGGATCATCGCATCGAGATCATTGCATCGCAGTGCGGGCACCATGCGTCCGCCATTTTCATCACATCGCACCCGGATCGTCGCTCCCTCATGGGGTGACATTTCTTTCATCGCATCAAGGCAGCACACGCAACATGACCAGCGTATCATCCTCCCTTGCAGCAAGGATTCACCGCATCATCGGCCTCGCATGAGGAAAATCATCGCTAGAGCTCCTTTGCGACCTTTTGTTTGTTTTGCTACGAAATCCAGGTACTTTGTAAGTAAAAGGGTCACAGAGACCACTGCTTTGAACTGATCTCCTATTTGCACACTTTGAACTATTTTTACAGCATTTCAAGAGCAACCCCATTTTACAGTATTGTGGCTTTTTACCGATATTGGTCTTGTGTCAAGTCCCTTTGTAGTGTCCTTCCCTGTGTTAGTGTGTATGCTCATAAATGCTTTACATACTGCCTCTGAAATAAGCCTAGCTGCTCTTGCTACGTTACCACAGGGTTGAGCAAGGGTTATCAAAGGGTGTAGCCCCCATACTCTGACTTAGGTAGAAGGGTCCCTAGTTGGACTGTGGCCTGCCACTGTCTACTAGAGGCCCCCATTTCTAACAGCCTCTTTAAAAGCACTTGAGGTCTTTGTGTAAAGCAACAATACATTTCAGTCTTTTGATTTGTATAATGTGATTATGAAGAGGCACATCTTGAGTAACTGTGGGCCGGATTCACAGAATGAACTTAAGACTCAATCCTAAACTTACTACTATTTTGGTATTCACAGAATGCACTTACTACTTTTGGCATTCACAGAATACACTTACTACTTTTGGTATTCACAGAAGTTAGGATTTTGTCTTAAGTTTGTCTTAAGACAAACTTAAAATAGACTTAAGACAGACTTAAGTTATGATTTTGTCTTAAGTCTGTCTTAAGTCTGTCTTAAGTTTGTCTTAAGTCTGTCTTAAGTCTGTCTTAAGTCTGTCTTAAGTTTGTCTTAAGTTTGTCTTAAAACAAGACAAAATCCTAACTTCTGTGTATACCAAAAGTAGTAAATTCATTCTGTGAATGCCAAAAGTAGTAAGTGCATTCTGTGAATGCCAAAATAGTAGTAAGTTTAGGATTGAGTCTTAAATTCATTCTGTGAATCGGGCCCTGTGTTCCAAAGTAGCATAAAGCAACTGGTGCACTCCAAGTTGTTCAACATCAAACGGTTTGGGTGAAAGGCTAACCTTTGAGGCACATCTAGATTATCCAGAAAATACCATGCCCTGATAACTGGAAGTGTGGATTAGGTTTGGCATTGACGAATTAAGAAAGTGGTGAGATTAAGGGAAATGTAAGAGTTCCCAAAAAGGCTGTAATGTATGATTACAGGAGGAGAGTTCAATGCTAATTCAGTCTTGATGTTAAGTGGAAATAATAGGGAGAAAGAGCCTTTGAAATCTCCCCGCTCAGTGCGATGTGCTCTGTCTGTTAACAGCCAGACCACAACAGGGAGATTATTATTATTATTTTTGGGTTTTATAGAGCGCACGGCTACCCCTAGAGAATTGCCAAAGGAGCATAGTTTGATAGATAGATTGATGGCACTAGAACAGAGAGAGCCGGGGTGACTCTGAAGGTCGACTGATGCTGCAAAAGGACTCTCTGAGGTTTCATCAGAGGGTGCCAGCATATGAAGTCTCTGTAACTGCTCTGTGAGACACCTGTGACAGTTGGCCCATTGTGTTATAAAGACTGGTACCCCCAGGGCAATGCCTAATGTGTCAGACATGCAGGGACATTAGTTTACACAGTACTGTGTATGAATGTCCAAAGTTTTTTGTTACCCTGAAATAGTGGGGTGTGGTTGCCTATAGTGTGTCCAAGCATGGTTATCATTTACATCCTGTGGAAAGATTCACCACAGTTAAGAATTGGGAAGAGTCAGTGTGAGCAGCAAGGGTGCAGCTCACACATACTATAAAGGTACTCAAACGGAGGTTATGGTTCTGTAGCCCAAAAGGGTAGCAAGGAAGTGGTGCAGGTGCCACCTTTAGCAGTAAGAACAGAATACCAAATGTTGCCTGCTCTTAAAGAAGAGGGCCCTGCCATGAAGAGGTGTTATCAGGTACAGTGTTGCAACTTGTGCTATCAACAACACAACAGGAAACAGGCCCAGATCAAACAGGCCTCTGCATGGCATGGACTGAGTGTAATCTAGTTGAGCTGGGCTGTGTGCAAACACAGAAGGTTTTTGTCTGCCGAGTGGGAGTTCAATCTCAGCATACAGACCTTTAATTGAAGTGCCCACCAAAGAGTGGGATTCTAAGATGATGAAAGGTGAGGTAGAAGATTGGTGCCTAAAATATGATGCTGTAATCCTCCAGCATGAGAGCACCTAGAGGCTAAAGGCCGCTCGAGTTGTACCTAGGTGACAGCTTGGGGACAGGACAATTTTCACACATTGAGGAGTGATGGAAGTTACTTCCATGGCCTTCAATTAACAATTTGGGGCCTCGTGTGGGTTGTCTTGCTGAGGGTGTGTGCACTGTTCACTGGACTTTCAAACCAGACAAAGAACAGAGTGCTGTTGAGTATCAATACACAGAAAGAGTAGACCAGGTCTAAGGTGGTGTGCTGCCCTGAGTGGTGAACAAGGATCGCAGGTGCATGTGTGGAAGGGTGTGTTGAGTCACACTGGGCTAAAAAATTCCCATCAGACCACCCTTGTGGCGGCATATCATCATATGGGGAGAGGCGGTCGCTCCATGCACCGCCCATATCTTAACGTGACGGTGCGATAGTGGAGAGCGGCACGCTGAGCCACAACCATGCTCAAGGAAAAGGAAATTATAAGATGAGTGCAGTGCTCTAGGAAAAGTGCTTACTAAAATTGACTACCTAAACTAAGGGGAGTACCTATAAAGGTTAGCGTAGGTGTCAAGATTAAAAACACGCCTAGTAGTATATGAGTGAGACTACATTATGGCGCTGTGCAGAGTGGTCAACTAGTTTCAGCTTGACGGAGTATTACTCCAGCTTTCATCAGGACCTTATAGGTAATAAGCTACTGCAACAGAGTGTGTTAGGTGTACAAATGCAAAAGAAATCGTAGAAAAAATAATAAGATACATGCAATGTACTGAAGGAAGTCATATATCTCCCCACAACTTTGAACCTCAATGTCCACAGGAGACAGAAAGGAAATCTTCTTCCCAGCTTTGTGTGGGTGACGGCCCGACCTCGCCCGGCGACCGCTCGGGAGAATGAGGCCCCGCTCTATCCGTCGGTACCCGTTGCTCTGTGTCGAGCGGAAGGGGAGGTTGTTGAGTATCTTCTTATATATAATACGGTGTACTTCCTGAAACCGTTCTTGTTTTCTTAAGCATTTCTTAAGCAATCAGGAATTTGTAAAATAGAACCTAAACAACTACTTAACATAAAATAGCTCTAAAAACAACATAATTGGGTTCATATAATAATTAGCCATTTTTATTCAGCAAATGCACTTTTTGCCCTGTTCATCGATAACCCTGAATCATGTGCATGCTAAATGCAAGTCCAATTTAATCTCTTTAAAAAAACTTCACCTTTTGCTTTTCAGGCTTCTTGTACAGGGTGCGCTGAAGAGTGGCAGGTTTCTCAGGTAAGTCTGTTGTTTTCACTATGTCAATGCGCTTTCACGCCACCAGCGAGTTACCGCCTTCAGTATGCTGAAAAATCTTCTTCTTTCCTTTTCATATGGTGTTAACCAAGAATTCCTGGATGTGCATCCGGGACCATGGGGGTGAGGATCCAGACAGGTGAGTTCTCAGAATGACCAGTGGCTTCTAGAAGCAAGGGCGTGGCTTAAATAGAAGCCATGCCCAAGATGGCAGCCAATTCTCCTGAGATGTGGAAATCTCATGAGAACGCCATGTATTTCCTTTCGGGAGGATCAGGGAATCGGACGGCACCTAAAGTGTTCCTCATGGGGGTCACAGCAAGGCCCTCAGGGTACATGACACTGGTCAAATAAGGTTGTACCTTCTTTCTTGGTGTGCCAGAAGATGTTGGGGGTCCTTTACCTTTACAGCCTGAGTCGAGATGCTAGCCATGTTGTCTGGCACTAAGCGTGTCTTGAAGGCCGAACAGTAAGGAGAATGTTGTATCTTAGATAAAGTAACTTGAATAATCTAACTGGAAGTATCCATCTTCCTTCCGATTACATCAAAGAACTTTTGAGAGGGTAGGCCACAATTGGGCTCTTGGCACTGGCTGTGTGTTACCCACCACAGCCACTTGGTGGCTGGGCTGCCGAACTTTGAGTAAGGTCTTTAGTCTTCAATCTGAGTTACACATGTCCCTTCTTGGCATAGAAAACCTGTACAGCTCAGCCACCTTTCTCTGCCTTGAGTGTGTACCCTCATTTCTGTAGTAAGGCCAGACCAGTTGTGGGAAGTTGGCCTGGTATATGACGTCCATATTCTAGTGGGCACCTTGCATCAGTCCAAACGACCCTTATTGATGGTAGGTTGTAAAGTCAACCTTATAGAAAGCTATCCTAGTGGTAGCTGCGGAGAACAGCCTTCAGGCTAAGACTTAGAGGCGAGTTAAGCAAGTTGTTTTACCAATTATAATCTCTTGAATGACCATATTAAAGCACACCACGCAAGGTATATATCAAATATATATGTATTTAATCTAAACACAACCCCTCTGGTCTCTTTATGAGGTCAGAGGTAAAAGTATAATACAAGGAACTTAATTAACATACGATAAGTTGCACAGTATAGGTTATGCCCTAGGGGCCTCACAAACCATATATTAAAATAGTGGTATAAGAACCACGTGAGAGTTAGAAAGCAGGCCTAGGGCCTCTAGAACCGCTGGGGCTACCTGGAACCACTAATGGTTAGGATGCAGGAGGCCCACGAGGGACGCGTGCAGTGTCTAAACACAGCCGCGGATCACCATTGACTTTCTAGGGAGAACGAACAAGTTACAATTTTAAAGATTAAGGGCACCTAGAGGTGAACTACGATGGAACCCTTTTAGACATAGACACTTCGAGAGTCAATACCCAAGGGAGCACCGGAATACTCGAGTTACCTCACACACGGAAGTCGGGTGCATAGGTGTCTTTTGGTGTCGGGTTTCGTCGTCGATTCCAATGGAGAGCTGTGAAGAAATGCTGCAGGCGACCAGGGGAAAAGTGTCCGGGTGGATCCAAGGGTGGGTCTGAGATGTTAAGAACCTGAAAGCATAAGGGACAGAGTCTGGGTCACTAGCCAGTGACCAGGATGGCGAGGTGAAGATACCAGCTAATGTCGGGTGATTTCAGGTAAAAAAGGTGAAGCTTGACTCTTCAGCCATGAGGACCAGGAGGCGTTAATGACAACCAGGAGCTGGATTCGAGCTGTCCCATAAAGGATGTCGAGTGCTACAGCATATGAATCCGGATTGAATCCAACAAGCTTTGGCAACAGCAACCCATGCAAGATGTCGAGATTGGCTTCGGTTCAAACCAGCAAGGACTGAGGGACACCTCCTTTGGAGAGGAGTGAGAATTCGTCTGGAGCACCCAGGAAAGCTCAATAAATCAAAGATGGCCCTTCGCTGGGGCTTGCTAGCCAATGGAATAGGAACCACAAAGGGGCCTAGAGCGGAAATGCACAAAGCGGGCCCACAGGACACTCGTGGAACGTAGGCTTCTGAGCTTTGTTGCAAAAGGTGCTCCAATGCACAACTTCAGGACACCTCGAGTAGTAGGTGCAGTTGCAAAAATGCAGGATGTCCAGGAGTTCCGGTCCCACGTCTCTTGTGTCCGCTATAGATCTCAGCTTTGCTGAGAGCACAGGTCAGTGTCAGAGATGTCTTGAAGTCTGTGTCCTGTGTCGCAGATTCTTCGAGATCCGGTGGGAGCCTCGAAAATGCAGACTGGCGAAGATGCTTTTGTTGCCTGTTTGAACAGAATGGTCACTCTTTGACCACAAGAGAGATTTCTTCCATCTTCCAGTCGATGTGGAATGTCGAAGGTCCAAGATATATGTTGCAGAGTTTCGTCCAGGGTAATCTAAAGTCTCAGGGACTGGGATCCTATTCTTATAGCAAGTTTAGGCGTTGGACTAACTCTAGGGTCCCATCTATGGAAGGACCTGGGGAGGGGGTGGTTACACCCCTTCCCCTTTATCCAGTTTTGCGTCAGAGCAGGGGCTGAGTGCCCCAGCAACCGGTTTGAACTGGGAAATGCATGGAGCACCTTGTGTGCCCCAGGCAGTGTCTGAAAAGCATTCACTGAATGCAACCCACCCTGCCCCAATACACTAAAGCCTGTCTGGGGAGGTGCTAGCACCTCCCTGGACAGGAAACCTATTGTCCAGGCCTCCCCTGCCGGAGTTTCATTGAGCAGCAGAAGGGCAGACTTGTGTCTGTGGCAGCAGCATTGATTTTGTGATGCTGGGGCTCTGTTTAACTTTAACCGGGTATACCAGTGTGTACATGTCTTTTCCCTCTAGAAGGGTGGAATGCTACCCCTGCCGCCAGAGCTGGTGGAGGGGTAGTATTCTAAAGTGATTGACACCAAACACAACATGTTTTGATGAAGACAAACCAAAGTTAGCATTAAACGCGAGGATTATAATGCACTTAAGGGTATATGGTATGGCTATGTCAAAGAACAGCTATAAGGAGATGATTCCAAAAGCTGCAGTGGGGCTCAGCTCATGCTAGGGCACCCTCTCACACAAAACCAAGCACTCTGCCTTCCGGATTGTCAAGGCCTGCCATAGGAGTGAATTCTAGGTTAATATGTGCATATATATATATATATATATATATATATATATATATATATATATATATATATTACCTACTGGCAGTCGCCAGTAGGTAGTTATAGTTAGGATAATTTTCAATGTTAAATCTCAACATTCTATTTTGAATAACTTTGGCGCCGGTTGACGAATCTGCCTGAAATTTTCAGGAAAATGGTCTCATGGCGGTCCGGTCCTTCCCTGAAAGTTTGGGGGGGATTCGTCAAGCGGGGGCCGAGATAAAAGGGGGGTCCCAAAACGCGTTTTCCCCATGTTAATTTCCATAGGGCGGTCGATTTCACTTTTAGCCCGAACGGCTGAATGGATTTCCACCAAACTTGGCAAAATTGTAGGGACTGGTAGCCCGATGTGCCTTTGCTATGTCTCAAGATATGTGCTCCAGTGGATTTTGAGTAATTAAGGTTCAAAAAAATATATATATCTATAGCAGCGCACCGGTACGCGCACGGGTGCGCGTACCGTGCGCGCCACGCGACTTGCGCGAGGAAAGCTGATTGGCTCTCGGGTGTCTGTAAACATTCTAAACAGTCCGGAGCGGCCGCCATCTTGTGTCTCGGTAAAATCGAGACACAAGAGGTGGCCAAAACAAAGAGGGAAATGAACATAAGGGGGCAGAGTAGACCCCCCCTGACCCCCTAGGTTTGATGTGGGGGCCATAAAAGGGCCCCGCAAGGCAAAAAAAAAAATTTTTTTTTTTTTGATTTTCGCGGGGGGAGCGCCCGGTACGCGCACGGGTGCGCGTACCGGGGAGCGTACCATGGGAAAAAAGAATGACAGTTTTAAAAGTAGCTGTTTAGAAAAAAAAATGTTTAGTTGTTTTTTTTATACATACACATACATATATATAAATGCATATGCACATATATATATGCATATATGTCTATATGTGTGCGTGTAGAGAGAGGTAGAGAGGTAGAGGTGTAGAGGTAGAGAGGTAGAGAGGTAGCGGTAGAGAGGTAGAGATTAGTAGAGAGAGAAGAAGAGAGAGGTAGAGAGGTAGAGAGTAGAGAGTGAGTAATAGAGAGTAGAGAGTGAGTAGTAGAGAGTAGTAGAGAGCAGTAGAGAGAGTAGCAGAGTGAGTAGTAGAGAGTAGTAGAGTGAATAGTAGAGTGAGTAGTAGAGAGTAGTAGAGAGTGAGTAGTAGAGAGTAGTAGAGAGTAAGTAGTAGAGTGAGTAGTAGAGAGCAGTAGAGAGTGAGTAGTAGAGAGTAGGAGAGAGTAAGTAGTAGAGAGTAGTGGAGAATATTCCAAAGTTTGGCACAGCACCACTTTCACAATGAGTCCAATCAAATCATATCACTTAGAGTACTTATTGAAGCGCTGAATCTTGGTGTATATTCAAATGCTTTTATTTTCCTTAAGTTTATGTACCACAGCCAGCCGAAACGTTTCGTTCTGTACAACAGAACTTCTTCAGGGCGTTCTTATTTCCTTCAAGTTATGTCGGTATCCCGTTGTCATATAACTAGATATTTCTTCCAAATGTTAGACGAGACATAAGTATATTCTTATTAAAAGTGACTAGGTATCAATTTTACCCACACAATTCGGGCAGACTTGAGTAATTTATAGCATCCTCAAAGTCAGTCTTTCAAAAATTCCAAAGTATAGGACATGATAATCCAAATCCAAATGTTTCTCAAGAAAAGTCATTTACAATCGTTCGGAATATCGGTGTTTGGGCAGATATGATCCAGGGACCCCCAGTATGCAAGGGGAATTAGTCCCCCCTCTACAAACATGCACGGGGGCTGCGTTGCAGAGAGGTGTAAAAAGGGTTGTGGCTTCATTACACCTCTCTGCAATGCAGTCCCCTGGCGCATACTGGAGATTCCTGGTGGGCTTTCAGGTCTTATATAGTTAGGAATTAGCATTAAAAAAACCTTTGAAATTCACTGAAAAAACCAAAGGTTTCACACCAGTTATAGTTAGGAATTAGCATTTAAAAAACCTTTGAAATTCACTGAAAAAACCATAGGTTTCACACCAGTTATAGTTAGGAATTAGCATTTAAAAAACCTATTAAATTCACTGACAAAACCAGTTATAGTTAGCTGGAAATTTTACTGACATAAAACCATTGAAATTCCCACGTTATAGTTAGTTGGACTCACTATAACTTGCGCGCCTGCAATGCACTGCTGATGACGTCACATATTACATCACTCATGACATGGTCAGTGACATCACTCATGACATCACTGATGACACCATCCAGTGAATGTGTGTCTTTCTGAAAAATAAATTTGTTTTATATATGTATTTGTAAAGGTCGATGGAAGAATAAATGTTTAAATAAGTGTGTAAATGGATGTTTTTTTTAAAAAAAATTGGTTGGTTAACTGGCTTATTAAGTGTATCTTAGTGAATACATATATTAGCGAGTATTGTTTAAATATTTAAATGTTTGTATCAGTGTTTCTCTTTGTGTATAAGTGGCTGCAGGGGTTGGTGACTGACTCACTGTTTGTATGTGTTTTGAAGACAGAATATGTGCAGGACTGTATGGGTGGACGAGTGTGTATATGTGTGTGTTAGTGAGTGAATGACTGTCTCACTAGTGTCTTCATTACTAACGACATATGTTTTAATCTAGTATATGTGAGTATTGATGTATATAAGTGAGTATAGTATATATAGTGAGAGATTGTAGGAGTTCCTGTTTAAATAAGTATGTGTTTCTATAAGTGATTGTTTAAGAGAGTAAGTATGTGTAAGTTTCCTTAGAAGTAAGGTGGTAGTGTGTGTATAAATGTATATGCAAATAAATGGATGTTCAATAGTTTATGTGCATGTGTGAGTATGTGTGTGAGTAACTTTTGGATGACTGCTGATGTGTAACAGGATGTATAGGTGTATCACTACATATGATGAGTGAGTATATATATGAGTGACTATATAGAACTGTTGGTGAATGAGTGGATGAGTATATAGATGGTGGAATTACTGAATTGGTTGTTGTTACTGGTTTGGGTATCTCCATTTTTTTGAAAATGTTTGTTTCTATTTTTGAATATTTGTTTCAAGCGTTACATTACACTGAAATTAGGTCTGTCACTCTGTCACAAGGATGGTGTCATCAGTGATGTCATGAGTGATGTCACTGACCATGTCATGAGTGATGTAATATGTGACGTCATCAGCAGTGCATTGCAGGCGCGCAAGTTATAGTGAGTCCAACTAACTATAACGTGGGAATTTCAATGGTTTTATGTCAGTAAAATTTCCAGCTAACTATAACTGGTTTTGTCAGTGAATATATATATATATATATATATATATATATATATATATATATATATATATATATATATATATATATGGCAAACATGCAGTCGCTTCCTGAAGTCTGTGAAACGCCATGGCAGACGCGTTTCTGGCCCCATTGGCCGTCATCAGTGCCAGTCCCACAAGAAAACAAAATTTCAAGCGCTCCAGAGACCACTTCAATATCAGCAGTCCCTTGGCTCCTCCTCCTCCAGGTGAGTGTAATAACAGCGTTGCACCTCCCAGGAGCACTGCCTGATGGAAACTGCAGTCCACGAGGTCCCGTATACCAGTGTATGGGACAACAGACTCACTTTCGTGCCCCCAATTGCTTGGCGCTTCCTGCATTCCATCACAGGGGTCCTGGGCATATTATTCCGGCCATTACCTTCGAATGAGCCCTTGTCAGGCAGCGCAATGCCGCCTCCTCTCTCCCCTTTGCGCAGACACACACCAGCTGGTTAGTACCTCTGCTAGGGGGGCGCCGTGTTGTGCTTCTCACACTCCACCACAGTTTTTGCTGATCACACGGAGCTCCAGAACGAGAGGGAGTGCCCCTTGCCGGTATCAGCAGAGACCCGGCTACACATAGAGAACCAATGTGTCTCGCTGATTTCTAAAGAGGTCAGCATTGGTTCTTGTGGGACTGGCACTGATGACGGCCAATGGGGCCAGAAACGCGTCTGCCATGGCGTTTCACAGACTTCAGGAAGCGACTGCATGTTTGCCAAATAAATCCTTCATTTGAGCCCGGAGCATGTGTCTCGCTGATTTCTAAAGAGGTCAGCATTGGTTCTCTATGTGTAGCCGGGTCTCTGCTGATACCGGCAAGGGGCACGCCCTCTCGTTCTGGAGCTCCGTGTGATCAGCAAAAACTGTGGTGGAGTGTGAGAAGCACAACACGGCGCCCCCCCTAGCAGAGGTACTAACCAGCTGGTGTGTGTCTGCGCGAAGGGGAGAGAGGAGGCGGCATTGCGCTGCCTGACAAGGGCTCATTCGAAGGTAATGGCCGGAATAATATGCCCAGGACCCCTGTGATGGAATGCAGGAAGCGCCAAGCAATTGGGGGCACGAAAGTGAGTCTGTTGTCCCATACACTGGTATACGGGACCTCGTGGACTGCAGTTTCCATCAGGCAGTGCTCCTGGGAGGTGCAACGCTGTTATTACACTCACCTGGAGGAGGAGGAGCCAAGGGACTGCTGATATTGAAGTGGTCTCTGGAGCGCTTGAAATTTTGTTTTCTTGTGGGACTGGCACTGATGACGGCCAATGGGGCCAGAAACGCGTCTGCCATGGCGTTTCACAGACTTCAGGAAGCGACTGCATGTTTGCCAAATAAATCCTTCATTTGAGCCTGGAGCATGTGTCTCGCTGATTTCTAAAGAGGTCAGCATTGGTTCTCTATGTGTAGCCGGGTCTCTGCTGATACCGGCAAGGGGCACGCCCTCTCGTTCTGGAGCTCCGTGTGATCAGCAAAAACTGTGGTGGAGAGTGAGAAGCACAACACGGCGCCCCCCCTAGCAGAGGTACTAACCAGCTGGTGTGTGTCTGCGCGAAGGGGAGAGAGGAGGCGGCATTGCGCTGCCTGACAAGGGCTCATTCGAAGGTAATGGCCGGAATAATATGCCCAGGACCCCTGTGATGGAATGCAGGAAGCGCCAAGCAATTGGGGGCACGAAAGTGAGTCTGTTGTCCCATACACTGGTATACGGGACCTCGTGGACTGCAGTTTCCATCAGGCAGTGCTCCTGGGAGGTGCAACACTGTTATTACACTCACCTGGAGGAGGAGGAGCCAAGGGACTGCTGATATTGAAGTGGTCTCTGGAGCGCTTGAAATTTTGTTTTCTTGTGGGACTGGCACTGATGACGGCCAATGGGGCCAGAAACGCGTCTGCCATGGCGTTTCACAGACTTCAGGAAGCGACTGCATGTTTGCCAAATAAATCCTTCATTTGAGCCCGGAGCATGTGTCTCGCTGATTTCTAAAGAGGTCAGCATTGGTTCTCTATGTGTAGCCGGGTCTCTGCTGATACCGGCAAGGGGCACGCCCTCTCGTTCTGGAGCTCCGTGTGATCAGCAAAAACTGTGGTGGAGTGTGAGAAGCACAACACGGCGCCCCCCCTAGCAGAGGTACTAACCAGCTGGTGTGTGTCTGCGCGAAGGGGAGAGAGGAGGCGGCATTGCGCTGCCTGACAAGGGCTCATTCGAAGGTAATGGCCGGAATAATATGCCCAGGACCCCTGTGTTGGAATGTAGGAAGCGCCAAGCAATTGGGGGCACGAAAGTGAGTCTGTTGTCCCATACACTGGTATATGGGACCTCGTGGACTGCAGTTTCCATCAGGCAGTGCTCCTGGGAGGTGCAACGCTGTTATTACACTCACCTGGAGGAGGAGGAGCCAAGGGACTGCTGATATTGAAGTGGTCTCTGGAGCGCTTGAAATTTTGTTTTCTTGTGGGACTGGCACTGATGACGGCCAATGGGGCCAGAAACGCGTCTGCCATGGCGTTTCACAGACTTCAGGAAGCGACTGCATGTTTGCCAAATAAATCCTTCATTTGAGCCCGGAGCATGTGTCTCGCTGATTTCTAAAGAGGTCAGCATTGGTTCTCTCTATATATATATATATTCACTGAAAAAACCATAGGTTATAGACCATATATAGTTAGGGATTAGCATTTAAAAAACCTTATTTTATTTGCACAAAACCATTGAAATTCCATATATAGTTAGTTGCACTAACTATATATCGCGGACCCGCAATCCACTGCTAATGATGTCACATATTACATCATTCATGACATGGTCAGTGACATCACTGATGACATCACTGATGACATCACTGATGACATCACTGATGACATCTCAAATGACATCACTGATGACATCACTGACATCTCATTTGACATTACTGATTACATCACTGATGATATCATTTATGTGATAATACATCTTCAGACTCTAATATAACCTTAGATACACTCAGTGTAAACAGGCATTCACAGACTGTCACACATCCATGGAGTTACTCACACACCTAGTCAGTCATGCAAAGAATCAATCACATCTCCATTTCCTTAACTATACAGTTATACACACCTTACTTATTCAAACATATACTAACACATATTTACTCTCTTATACAATCCTTGATACAAGTTCACAATGATTCATACAGCCACTCTCACATTCACTGGCTCTTATGTTCAGTTATTTATATATGTCAACTCTCACATGGAGTGTGTTTTACATATGTACTTACTTTGACATGTAGAACTGAGATATCCATTCACTCACCAATATACTCATGCACACAGTCAACTGTCCATACAGCTGTTTCTACATGCACTTTTGAACCCATACACCTAGGGAATCAACTGCTCACACATCTATGCACAGAGTTATACACCTCCCAGCCACCCACACACATACTCAGTCTCCCATACAAATACTTGGGCAACCATTCAATAACCCATATAGTTACTGATATAGCTACTGATTTAAACATGCAGCAGTTTACAGAAGAACATAAATAATGATTGACAAATTAAGACACTTTAATCACTAACCCATGCACTCAGTGAGACACATTTAATCATTCTCTCATACAGTCAGTCATGCACCTACTAAATCCTTCATCCAGACACTTATACATCCACTCATTCTTCAATATGTAAGACATATTTTAACTTTACAGAAACATACAGTCACTGGGTGTTGTCATCAGTGATGTCATCAGTGATGTCATTTGAGATGTCATCAGTGATGTCATCAGTGATGTCACTGACCATGTCATGAATGATGTAATATGTGACATCATTAGCAGTGGATTGCGGGTCCGCGATATATAGTTAGTGCAACTAACTATATATGGAATTTCAATGGTTTTGTGCAAATAAAATAAGGTTTTTTAAATGCTAATCCCTAACTATATATGGTCTATAACCTATGGTTTTTTCAGTGAATTTTCAAGGTTTTGTAAATGCAAATTCCTAACTATATATGGTCTATAACCTATGGTTTTTTCTGTGAATTTCATTGGTTTTTTAAAAGCTAATATCTATAGCTGTAAAATATATTCTTTATTAAGTGACGTATCACGTAGCCCGTGAGACGCCTCATGATGCATCGCATAACCGTGACGTATCGTCTCTGCAGCGCAAACCAAACCCAAAACGTAAGCGCGCCAGAACACGCTTAAAGATATATATATATATTTTTAACCTTAATTAGACAAAATCCACACGTGCACATATCACAAACGTTCAAAAAACACAATATGTCGGACTCCCGTTACGCTGCCGGTTAGCTGCCCGGTTAACGTACCAGGAAGCACCTTTACCGCGAAAAATCGCAATTTTTTTTTTTTCACCCCCCAGGGAACTTTAATAGCCCCCTCATCAATCCTAGGGGTTCAGGAGGGGTCTGCCTTACCCCTTTCATTCATTTACACCTTTTTTTTTTCCACCTCTTGTCTCTCGATCCCACAGAGAGACAAGATGGCGGCCGCTCCAGACTGTTTACAATGATAACAGCCAATCAGCTTCTCCTCAGACTCCCGTTACACTGCCGGTTAGCTTCCCGGTTAGCTGCCCGGTTAGCTGCCCAGTTCGCGTACCAAGACGCGTCTCTACGGCGAAAAAATCGGATTTTTTTTTTTGTTTTTTTTTTGGCCCCGCGTGGCTTTATAATATCCCCCTCATCAATCCTAGGGGGTCAGAAGGAGTCTACCTTGCCCTCTTTCCTTCATTTCCCCCTTTGTTTTGGCCTCCTCTTGTCTCTCGATCCTACCGAGAGACAAGATGGCGGCCGCTCCGGACTGTTTACAATATTGACAGCCAATCAGCTACTCCTCAGACTCCCGTTACACTGCCGGTTAGCTTCCCGGTTAGCTGCCCGGTTAGCTGCCCGGTTCGCGTACAAAGACGCGTCTCTACGGCGAAAAAATCGGATTTTTTTTTTTTTGGGTTACACTGCCGGTTAGCTTCCCGGTTAGCTGCCCGGTTAGCTGCCTGGTTCGCGTACCAAGACGCGTCTCTACGGCGAAAAAATCGGAATTTTTTTTTTTTTTTTTGGGCCCGGCGTGGCTCTATAATATCCCCCTCATCAATCCTAGGGGGTCAGAAGGGGTCTACCTTGCCCTCTTTCCTTCATTTCCCCCTTTGTTTTGGCCTCCTCTTGTCTCTCGATCCTACCGAGAGACAAGATGGCGGCCGCTCCGGACTGTTTACAATATTGACAGCCAATCAGCTACTCCTCAGACTCCCGTTACACCGCCGGTTAGCTTCCCGGTTAGCTGCCCGGTTAGCTGCCCGGTTCGCGTACCAAGACGCGTCTCTACGGCGAAAAAATCGGATTTTTTTTTTTTTTTTGGGTTACACTGCCGGTTAGCTTCCCGGTTAGCTGCCCGGTTAGCTGCCCGGTTCGCGTACCAAGACGCGTCTCTACGGCGAAAAAATCGGAATTTTTTTTTTTTTTGGGGTTACACTGCCGGTTAGCTTCCCGGTTAGCTGCCCGGTTAGCTGCCCGGTTCGCGTACCAAGACGCGTCTCTACGGCGAAAAAAATCGGAATTTTTTTTTTTTTTTTTTTTTGGGTTACACTGCCGGTTAGCTTCCTGGTTAGCTGCCCGGTTAGCTGCCCGGTTCGCGAACCAAGACGCGTCTCTACGGCGAAAAAAATCGGAATTTTATTATTTTTTTTTTTTTTGGGTTACACTGCCGGTTAGCTTCCTGGTTAGCTGCCCGGTTAGCTGCCCGGTTCGCGAACCAAGACGCGTCTCTACGGCGATAAAAAACGGAATTTTTTTTTTTTTTTTTGGGGCCCGGCGTGGCTCTATAATATCCCCCTCATCAATCCTAGGGGGTCAGAAGGGGTCTACCTTGCCCCCTTTCCTTCATTTCCCCCTTTGTTTTGGCCTCCTCTTGTCTCTCGATCCTACCGAGAGACAAGATGGCGGCCGCTCCGGACTGTTTAGAATGTTGACAGACACCGGAGAGCCAATCAGCTTCGCTTCGCAAAGTTCCGATACGCGAAAAGTTCGCGAACCGGAGCGCTGCCCGGAGCGCTGTTACAGATATATATCTTGTTTTAAACGTTAATTTCTCAAAATCCACTGAAGCACATATATTGAGACCTAGCAAAGGCACATCGGGCTAACAGTCCCTACAATTTTGCCAAGTTTCGTGGAAATCCATTCAGCCGTTCGGGCTAAAAGTGAGGCCAACCGCCCTATGGAAATTAACATGGGAAAAACGTGTTTTGGGACCCCCCTTTTTTCTCAGCCCCCCCTTGACGAACCCCCCCCAAATTTCCAGGAGCTGCTCAGAAACAAAATGTGCCATTTTCCTGAAAATTTCAGCCAATTCCGTCCACAAACGCCAAAGTTATTAGGCATAGAATTTTCAAAAGTTCCATAGAGAAAAAATCCTAACTATATATACCTACTGGCTATCGCCAGTAGGTAATATATATATATTACCTACTGGCAGTCGCCAGTAGGTATATATAGTTAGGATTTTTTTCACATGGGATTTCTGAAAATTCTATGTTGAATAACTTTAGCGTTTGTGGACGGAATTGGCTGAAATTTTTGGGAAAAAGGCACATTTTGTTTCTGTATTATATTACAACAAAGGGAGAGGTAGGGAGATTCAAGGACACTCTCAGTCCCCGGTTAAATGTACTTCAACAAAAAAAGAGAGGTCAGGTCAGTCTTAGAACTGCCACAGAACTGGAGCAAAGTTAAGAAGAGTAACACACTCACTCAAGTTGAGTAGGAAGGCCCTCACACACCGACCTAGTCAGTGTCATGCTTCATCACTGGGCCCCACCAAAGAGGCCGAGTGCCTCTTTGGTGTGCTGCGACGCCAGAAAGACTGCGGAGCTGGTTGTGTGAGAAGGGCGTGATGTGAGGGTAACTACAATTAAAAGTGCCTAAGAGGGTTTCGAAAATTTTTTTTTAATGAGTGATCCCTAAGACACAGGTGAGTAGTATTTATGTGTCTGAATTTACATGCCAAGGTTTTAGGATTGGTTAAATTCAGTTAAATACAATAAAGTCAGTCAACATGTTTCTGCCATACGGGTGGTTTCAGTTTACCAAGGCTATTCATCAGGACTATACCCCGGCGGTATGGACTCTCTAATCGTCCACCCTAACCTGGGGGCGTGAAAGTGAAAATGAAAAGGTGAAAAAAGTGCTTAAAAAATTAGAAGAGCGGGTAGCTCATTCTAAAGAAAAAGAACTCCAAATTCAGGAGTGTCTCAGCACCTGTGGAGTGAAAATACACAGACAAACATACACAGACATACATATAATTAATACATGCCAATGCGATTGGTCATAGTGCTCCATAGATGGTGGCAAACACTGGTGTGCCCACAGTAAACGCTATTTTTAGCACCATCCAAGTAGCCCTGTGGGGATATTAACGATAAACTCTGGGAAGTGAAGTGCTAGGGGTGTTTAATTAAAACTGCAACTGTAGATGTGGGATTAAAAACACGAAATAGGGTCTCCTTAAGGAGGGATCAATGGACCAAGAGGTCTGTGAACCCCCTAAGATGGTAACTTTGGTGATATCTCACTTTAAAATAGGGCGCTACTTGCACCATGGGTCTCGGGAGGGGGGTTGGAGTGCACCTGGCACATCCTGAAAAGAAAGAGGATTAAATGTCATTGCTTCCAAAGCATTTTGGTACTTAGCTCGTTATATCGGGATACCAGCCCTGTGTTCAAAGTACACTCACGCCCTCAGCGCTCACAGCCCGCTCTGAACCTTCGGATTGCCTCGAAACCGGACCCCGACGATGGTGAGCGGGGCCGGCGAGTGGGTATAAATGCGTTGTTGCTCTCGGGCACGTAGTTCCGGGTGGGCGTGTCTCACCCACAAAAACGAGGCCTGAAGCGCACACGCCCACGTTGGTGGGACGCGGCCCGTTTCCAAAGCGAGGCTTGGAAGCGGGAGCCTATCGGTACGCGGCTAAGGGGTTTGCCGGTGGGCTTCAGTAATTGTAGGCTATCATCGTAGCTCATCTGGACAGGCAACAACAGTGACCTTGAGAATTTTCTAGCATGGATCAATACCTTAGACCACAATCTGAGGTTTACCAACACCATAAGTAAAACAGACATTGTCTTCCTGGATGTGGTCATTTCCGTGAATGAAACCAGACTCACTACCAAAACCCATAACAAACCGACTGCAAAAAATAACCTCCTTGAATTCAGCAGTTTTCATCCTCGCCCGCTGAAGGAAAACCTTCCTTACGGGCAATACCTGAGACTAAGGAGGAATTGCAGTACCACCTCAGACTTCAAAGATCAGTCCGTCAACCTCACAGACAAACTAAAAAGCAGAGGCTACCCAGCATCTATCCTGAACAAGGGATTCAAAAGAGCAAGGAATCAGCCAAGGGAGGCACTCTTGGAAGAGAAGACAAACAATTCTGACCTAATACCGCTTACATGTGTCACCACATATAGCAGCCTCTCTAATCCAATGAAAAAAAGTATTAACAAACATTGGAACATTTTGACATCTTGTAAAGAGAATTGGGAAAAACCCCTATTTTCGTCCAAAAAAGGACGTAGTTTACGAGACGCATTGGTCCACACTCGCCCAAAAGAAAAACCATCTACTACGATGCCCACAGTGACTGCAGCATGGGGTTTGCCAAAATTCACCGGGCATTATCCCTGCTCTGACTGCAGCGTCTGTCATTTAACAGAAGCAACTAAAACACTGTCACTGGAAGCAGGCAGAGTGTGGACTCAACGCGAACATACTAACTGCAACTCAATAAATGTGGTCTATCTGATCACCTGTCCCTGCCAGCTCCGTTACGTGGGCATGACCACACGCAAGGTTAAACAGCGCATCTGCGAACATCGGAGCAATGTGAGGTGTAAAAAGGCAACAACCAAACTGAGCCGCCATTTCTTGGACAATAACCACACCACTAATGACATGAGGTGGACCATTATTGAAGCTATTGATGGCACAAGAAATGTACAAAACAGACTGTTCGAAAAAGAACAGCGTTGGGTGTATCGGTTAGGCACTAACATCAATGGCCTCAACGACGACATCCCGTGGAACACTGTCCTGTCATGAACCTATGTGCTGGGGTTCTCAAATCTTTGTTATGAATTCCAATAACATGTGCTGAATATCGAAATACATGTGCGTTTTCTGTCTTTCTTTGTTTTCCCTTACCCTAGAACACTCTACCCTTGAATAACGAACTCTTGTTTTCCCACTGAGCGTAAATAAGCATAAGCAGGAGTAATCCTACTAAGGCTATGCATTAGTTACTCAGCGCATACAGTGTTGCAAACTTGCACTGAGTACTCATTGCCTTAATATACCCTTTGTCCCACATCGCGCTAAAATGCAGGAGGAATCCCTGCTGAGGTAGCATACCAACACTTTAAAGCACACCTCCCTTCCATCTATGCACTTTATTTAATCCTCGCTACGATGATAGCCTACAATTACTGAAGCCCACCGGCAAACCCCTTAGCCGCGTACCGATAGGCTCCCGCTTCCAAGCCTCGCTTTGGAAACGGGCCGCGTCCCACCAACGTGGGCGTGTGCGCTTCAGGCCTCGTTTTTGGGCGAGACACGCCCACCCGGAACTACGCGCCCGAGAGCAACAATGCATTTATACCCACTCGCCGGCCCCGCTCACCATCTTCGGGGTCCGGTTTCGAGGCAATCCGAAGGTTCAGAGCGGGCTGTGAGCGCTGAGGGCGTGAGTGTACTTTGAACACAGGGCTGGTATCCCGATATAACGAGCTAAGTACCAAAATGCTTTGGAAGCAATGACATTTAATCCTCTTTCTTTTCAGGATGTGCCAGGTGCGCTCCAACCCCCCTCCGGAGACCCATGGTGCAAGTAGCGCCCTATTTTAAAGTGAGATATCACCAAAGTTACCATCTTAGGGGGTTCACAGACCTCTTGGTCCATTGATCCCTCCTTAAGGATACCCTATTTCGTGTTTTTAATCCCACATCTACAGTTGTAGTTTTAATTAAACACCCCTAGCACTTCACTTCCCAGAGTTTATCGTTATCATCCCCACAGGGCTACTTGGATGGTGCTAAAAATAGCGTTTACTGTGGGCACACCAGTGTTTGCCACCATCTATGGAGCACTATGACCAATCGCATTGGCATGTATTAATTATATGTATGTCTGTGTATGTTTGTCTGTGTATTTTCACTCCACAGGTGCTGAGACACTCCTGAATTTGGAGTTCTTTTTCTTTAGAATGAGCTACCCGCTCTTCTAATTTTTTAAGCACTTTTTTCACCTTTTCATTTTCACTTTCACGCCCCCAGGTTAGGGTGGACGATTAGAGAGTCCATACCGCCGGGGTATAGTCCTGATGAATGCCTTGGTAAACTGAAACCACCCATATGCAAGAAACATGTTGACTGACTTTATTGTATTTAACTGAATTTAACCAATCCTAAAACCTTGGCATGTAAATTCAGACACATAAATACTACTCACCTGTGTCTTAGGGATCACTCATTAAAAAAAGAATTTTCGATACCCTCTTAGGCACTTTTAATTGTAGTTACTCTCACATCACGCCCTTCTCACACAACCAGCTCCGCAGTCTTTCTGGCGTCGTAGCACACCAAAGAGGCACTCGGCCTCTTTGGTGGGGCCCAGTGATGAAGCATGACACTGACTAGGTCGGTGTGTGAGGGCCTTCCTACTCAACTTGAGTGAGTGTGTTACTCTTCTTAACTTTGCTCCAGTTCTGTGGCAGTTCTAAGACTGACCTGACTTCTCTTTTTTTGTTGAAGTACATTTTGTTTCTGAGCAGCCTCTGAAAATTTGGGGGGTTTCGTAACAAAAGAGGAGATGAAATATTTATACAAAGAGCATCCGGTAATACCGAACATTTATTTCATACCAAAAGTCCACAAAGGGGTCAGACCAGTGCCGGGAAGACCCATAGTATCTGCCATCCACAGCTTGTTTGAGAACACCTCCAAGTATATAGACCATTACTTACAAGACTTTGTAACCACTTTGCCTGCATATATAAAGGACAGTACGGATTTCCTCAAAATCATGAATCAGAGTGTGTGGTCACCAGATTATTTGTTAATCACCATGGATATTGCTAGTCTCTATACTAGTATTTCTCATCATGATGGCCTCAAAGCTTTAAAATTCTATTTGGACAAGAGACCAGTAGAATTACACAAACACAATAGCATGCTCCTATCTATGGTAGAACGGTGCCTCAATAATAACATCTTTTTTGTTTGATGATAAAGTCTTTAAACAGTTGAGGGGAGTGGCTATGGGGGCATGTTTTTCGCCAACCTACGCGGGGCTCCACGTGGGTTGGTGGGAGGAGCATGTCCTCAGGGCACAATACTCAAATGTATGGCATAACAACATTATAAAGTATATGAGGTACATTGATGATATTTTCATTATTTGGAAGGGGAGTCAGGAGGAAGCTGAGTGTTTTGTGAAAGCCATAAATGTAAATGATTCCAACCTTATATTTAGTGCTGAAATCAGCAACACTGAAATTAGCTTCCTAGACGTGCAGGTAACCATAGTTAATCACACTCTGATTACAAGCCTGTATAGAAAAAACACAGCAGGCAATACTATACTGCATGCACACAGTTTCCACCCGGGTCATACCATCAGATCCATACCATATGGAGAATTCCTTAGAATTCACAGGGCCTGTAGCTCAGTGGAACTTAGAGACTTCCATCAAAATGAAGCCATGAAAAGGTTGGAAGCGAGGGGCTACAAACTCAGTGCGCTAAAGACAGCCATGTCCAAAGCTAACAATTTGGATAGGACAAATCTCCTGCAGGCCCCTTCCAATCCTGTTTCCATCCCTGATATTCAGGAAGAGAACAGCAATACCATACGTTTGATCACAGGGTTTAGTCGCCAGGCCAATCAAATTTCGAAATTAGTCAGAGGACAATGGTCTGTCATCCTGACTGATCCTACATTCAGGGATATTCTCCCCAAAAAACCTGAAGTTACTTACAGACGGGCGTACAGTATGAGAAATGCCTTAGTGTCCAGTTCACCGGAATTAACCAAAAATAACGATTGGTTGTCACCTCGCAAAGGTTTCTTCCGGTGTATATCTTGCAGAGCGTGCAAATTTGGCACTAATACCAGATCATACATAACACCATTCGACTGCAAACCAACTTACATCAGAGGCCATTATACTTACAAAACTGAGCTAGCAGTATACGTACTCACGTGCTCATGTAATCTAAGGTACGTTGGTAGCACCAAACTCCCGGTGCACCAACGTATCAGCACTTACGGGCCATAGTCAACTGCGATAAGAGCTACCCTGTAGCTCGGCATTTTGACCAATATCACTGTAGAAACTTATCCCATCTGAGTTACTTTGTGATAGATGCAGTCAGAACCTCCAAGAAAGGGGGGGACTATGAAAGACAGTTGAGACTGTTGGAGTCCCTTTATATTGTTCGCCTGAACACTAAGATCCCAGGGGGTCTGAACATGGGGGAAGATCTGAGCACTTTTCTGTAATACTATGTTACTGCACATCATTTTATGCCCCCTGTAAATTTGTCTCTATCATATTGGGCAGATATATTTCTCTGTTAGGATATAACATCATGTTCCTTTGATTCAATACCATGTTCCCCCGTTTTAGTAACCAAGACTTCCACGCTTTTTTGCCCACGATATAGCTGGGAAGACGTTGGTCTGTGGCAGGGACCAATGTCAACCAAATTCGTATGATTAAATATACCACCTTGAGTCACATAGAGGCATTTCAAGACAATTTAATGAATAAGTACATTATGCTAAACAGCATATTTTAACATTATATTGGTAATGGTTTTTTTCCCCTCAACCCCATTATGTCTTATACCTGTTGGTCAGGACAATTTAGCACTCCTTCACTTTAGTAGTATTTAGTTATTAAGTGGTTTGAAATGAAGAATGAACATTCAATTGTAAATACACTCTTTTATAATGCAATACGTTATACAAAAAATCTTTGTACATTTACCAATAGACTTGTATGGATAACCACACGCCATCACCCCAGTTCCATCAGTGGACTTTTTTTGCCAAATCCAAGATTTTCATGGTTTTGCCTTACTTGACATAGAGCTATTTTAAGTAGGATTTTAATCTAAGAGCAAGAAGAAACGCCTTTTGGAAATTCATGTTTAAGTAATCATTGTTTACAGCGTATTTGCACATTATGAATTTTGACTTTTGCGTATTTGCACAGTGATATTTTGCACATTATTACAATAATGCATTTGCACTTTAAAACGGAATTTCCATTTATTAAGATGTTGATTTTTGTGAAAATGCCTTTGATTAATATGTATTTGTACCAAGACATAACGATAATGGCAATACTTAAAACAACTTTTGTACCTTTCAAAAATGGCCGCCATGTATATATGGTTGAATTCAGTGACTATAGATTGAAGTCCACTTTTCATGTCAATGACTGATGTCAGCGTTTTGGCGCCATGTGGTAATTGATTGTTGCATTATTTAAACATGTACTCAGCCACTTACCCGCTGACAGTGAGCAAGGGCGTTCACGCCCGAAACGGGTCTGTTCGGCATCCTGTTGCACCTCTGCACTTTATCATGAAATAAAAAGAAGAATATCGAAGTAAGACTGGCTGTGGATTTATTCACCTGAGTCTGCGTACTGAGCTTTGTGCAAAGGCGTTGCACTAGTTACTGGTTGGAGTGTATATATATATATATATATATATATATATATATATATATATATATATATATATATATATATATATATATATATATTACCTACTGGCAGTCGCCAGTAGGTATATATAGTTAGGATTTTTTTCACATGGGATTTCTGAAAATTCGAATAACTTTAGCGTTTGTGGACGGAATTGGCTGAAATTTTCGGGAAAATGGCACATTTTGTTTCTGAGCAGCCCCTGAAAATTTGGGGGGTTTCGTCAAGAGGGGGCCGAGAAAAAAGGGGGGTCCCAAAACGAGCTTTTCCCATTCATTTTTCCATAGGGCGGTTGGAATCACTTTTAGCTCGAACGGCTGAATGGATTCACACAAAACTTGGCAAAATTGTAGATATGGTTTGCCCGACGTGCCTTTGCTATGTCTTAAAATATGTGCTCCAGTGGATTTTGAGAAATTAACGTTTTAAAAAACATATATTTGTGACAGCGTCCCGGTTAGCGCCCTGGTTCGCGTACCTGGCGCGTAACGGAACTTCGCGAGGAGAAGCGGATTGGCTCCCCGGTGACTGTGAACATTCTAAACAGTCCGGAGCGGCCGCCATCTTGTGTCTCAGTAGGATCAAGACACAAGATGTGGCAAAAACAAAGGGGGAAATGAGCATAAGGGGGCAGAGTACATCCTCCCTGACCCCCTAGGTTTGATGAGGGGGCTTTAAAAGGGCCCCGCGGGGAAAAACAAAATAATTAAGCGGTCCGGGGAGCGTAATATAGGGAAAATAGAATGAAAGAATGTTCAAATAATGTATGTATATTGATTGTTCTTTTTGTTGTATTTTTTTAAACATTTTTTTTATGTAAGTACCAACATGTAGGTACCAATGCAGAGTCTAAAAATAAAAATACACCGTTTCCTTTGTAGATATCTTGCATGTTGTTTCAGAAGTTATTGTGGTATATGGAATTCATAGCATAGTCTGTCAGGAAAGCAGAAACACCATGGAGGCAGGAGATGATAAAGCGATGTTAAATACACATTGGAGATAATATGTTATGTTATGTTATTAAAAAATTTCTTAAGCGCACTGTCACCGATTGGTTTCTTGGCGCTGCGATCAGTAGTGACATAAACATAGATGAGGAGGAATGAGGTATTGAAATGCTTGTCTGAAGAGCCAGGTCTTCAGGGCTTTCCGGAAGGACAGAAGGTCTTGACAGTTCCGGATCTCCAAAGGAAGGGAGTTCCACAAGCAAGGAGCAAGTGTGGCGAACCTACGGCCTCCGGCGTGCTTAAGTTTGAAAGAAGGCGTCTGCAGGAGGCTCAGGTGGAGTGAGCGTAGGTTTCGAGATGGAGTGTATCTGGAGATTAGTTGATTAATAAATATAGGGCTTTTACAGTAAAGGGATTTGAATATTATACATCCGGTTTTAAAGGCACAGCGTTGGATGACAGGAAGCCAGTGTAGTTTCCTAAGTAGGGGGGTGGCTGCCTGTCGCCTTGGTTGGTTCAGAATTAGCCTCGCGTCATGGTTCTGTACCATCTGGAGACGTTTGGATAGGTAGTTGGGAAGACCTAGATAGGTGGCATTCGCGTAGTCCAGATGGGACAGGACGGTCGCAATCACAACCTGGGTGATTGCCTCAGGCGTAAGTAAACGACGGACCTTCCAGATTTTTTTTAGTTGAAAGAAACACTTGGAGACCACCTGACCGACCTGTGTTTTCAGTGACAGATCACAGTCCACGGTGACTCCAAGTGTTTTGGCCGACACGGAGGGTGTTGGAGCTTGGCCCAGTTCGGAAGGCCAATAGTGTGGACCCCAATACTTGGTGCTGCCGCCAGTCAGGACTAACTCGGTTTTTCTCGGGTTCAGTTTAAGCTGGTTCTGGTCCATCCATGTTTTAATAAAACTCATGGTGGACTGAAAATGCAGTATGGAGTCTTCAGTGTTGTCGATCGTAAAAAGTAGTTGTAAGTCATCTGCATAATTGAAGACTCTCACCTGTTTGTCTCTTAGAGTCTGAATCAGGGGAAGTATGTAAAGGTTAAATAAGTGGGGTGACAGGGAAGAACCTTGTGGAACTCCGCAAGTGATGGATTGTTTGACACCCACTAGATCTCCAAGGCGTAGTGTTTGATTGCGGTTTGTCAGAAAGGACCTCAGCCAACCGGCCGCAAGGTCCCGTATGCCGGCCTGTTCGACACGGTCGACCAAGATGTTGTGGTCGACCGTGTCAAAGGCGGCAGACAAGTCCAGGAGAACCAGGGCCTGTGGGGAGCGTCTGTCAGCGCATTCTCGCAGCGTATCCAGGACTGCGGTGACTACTGCTTCTGTGGAGTGTGCTGGTCTAAAGCCTGCCTGATGGGGGTCAAAGCAGGAAGACTCCTCAAGAAAGTTAGAGAGGCATTTAGCCACGTGAGCCTCCAGAACTTTTGCCAGGTAGGGCAATAGGGATATGGGCCGGAAGTTAGCTTTACAAGCTGGATCTGCCCCAGGTTTTTTTAGCAGCGGAATGACTGAGGCTTCTTTAAACGCTGAGGGGACTATGCCGAGAGTCAAGGAATTGTTCAGAAGTGTGAGGGCAGGGGCTGGGTATATCGAGAAGCATTCTTTCAAAATGTGGGGAGGGCAGCTATCTGAGGGGGCACCGGATTTTACTCTTGTCAGTATTTCCCGAAATTGGTCCTGGGTTATAGGTGGGAAACAACTGAGGGTATTATGGTTGGGCTTAATTGTCATGCCAGAAGTGAGAGGGGACACCGGTTGAGGGATGCTGGCTTTGATGTCCAATATTTTGTCAATGAAGTAAACATTAAGTGAGTCACAAAGAGGCTGGGTGGGAGATATCTTGGGACGGACTGTGTCTAAGTTTGTCAGTTCGTTGAAAATGGAAAAGACGTCCTTAGATTTGTTCGTAGATTCCAAGATTCGGAAGGAAAAATAAGCCGACTTTGCAGCTGAAATGACGGTCATACACTCCTTCCTCGCCTTAGTTTAAATCCTTTTTAGCTCAGGGTTATAGTCGCGGTGCCAGTGGCGTTCTGACTGCCGTAGGGCCAGTTTCCTCGCTTTTAGATCAGAGGAAAACCATCTATTGGCGTCAGCACGTCGTGCTAATCTGACTTTTTTAAAAGGGGCATGAAGGTCGCTGGCCATTTGTAGCCAGCTGGTAAGCGTGGATACAGAGGAGTTAATCTCGTTTTGAGGAGGGGGGATGGTATTGGCTAATGACTCTAGGAAGGCTGTTTTATCCATTGCGTTCCAGTTCCTAGCTAACCTACCTGCGCCTGGGACGATAGTTGTGGCGGGGGTGATACGTAGTTTAAATTGAAGAAGCAAGTGGTCTGACCAGAGACATGGTAGAGTGGTCGGGACAGTTATGCAGGTGGTATTGGACCACACCTGGTCTAAGATGTGGCCCTTGCAGTGGGTAGGGGAGGAAACTAATTGAGTGAAATTTAGGTTAGACAGGAGGTCAGTCAGTTCAGCCGATTGTTGACCCTCCCACGGATCCTATAGTTGGAGAAAGGAAGTAACTATGAGCAAACTTACTATGTTACACAAAAAAGTTGCACAGTATATTTAAAGTCTGATTTTACATTACAATCAATTTGGTACTAGTTTAAAAAATACATATAAAAATGAATAATGTCTCAAACAATTTTTGAATTATTAAATATAAATTTATTTCTCTGATTCGTTTTCAAAATTTAAAAGAACTTCTAATATTTGATTGTCAGAAATGTCCTCATTTTCAATCAGTAAATCTACTGATTCTACACATTGAAGAAGTTCATATTCCCGTGATTCATCAAAGAATTCAGAGTCATTGGGTTCAATATCTGTATCTTTGTTGCTTTCCAGAACAATTTCGATGGCATTTTTTTGCTCTCCTTCCATTTTTGTGCTGTAATTTGAATTTTAAAAAAATATATCAGTAGAGATAGGGCATTGTTAGGTATAATTTTAGACAGGTAGTTTGTTTTTTTTAACAGTGATTTTATCTTTGGGCAGTGTATGGTATCAGACTGGAAGTAGAAATATAAAAAAATGTATGTGATAAAGCCTAAGTAAATTCATAATTATACAAGACAAGCCTAACTCCGTCCATAACTATAACAGAGAAGTCTATCTTATTCTATAACTATTACAGAGGGATGGTATATAACTATCAGAAAATGTTTTCCTAATTAACTTAAAGTGCACAACATACTTCAGTTTTTAAAATAACATCTTATCTTTCAAAAAGAAGTTTAAGTTCTCAGTTGAAATGCACTTGAAATGTACTTCAGGAAGTAGTAGTCAAAATGGCTGTGTTTCTCTCTCTTTCTTTATATATATTCAGGTACATAACCAATCAAATGTCATGAAATAATAGAAGATAATGAAAGTAGCACTTTAATTGGTTGTCAATTCTAACACTTCATAAGTGTTTTTGTTAGGTAATTTACCTCAGGATATTTAGTCAGGCTTACAGCATAATTTTCTGAATGGAATTCCATCAAATTTGGGTAAATGGTAGGGACTGCTATGTAGTAGGGCCTATTCTATATTTGATGAAAGTGTCTCTAGTGGTTTTTCTGTAAATTACTTTCCCACCTTTTTTTATCGAGCGCTCACCGGTGCGCTCCCCGGTACGCGAACCGGCAGCGTTACTGGAGTCCTCCATTTTGTGCATCGGTAGAATTGAGACACAAGATGGAGGACAAACAATGTTTGGAATGGGTAGAAGGGGGCACGGTAGACACTTTGTGACCCTCTAGGTTTTCTGAGGGGGGCTTAGGACGCTGATATATGCAAAAATAAAAAAATAAAATTGAAAAAGTTCGGGGGGGGAGCGCCCGGTACGCGCACCGGTAAGCGAACCATAGGTTATAGACCATATATAGTTAGGGATTAGAATTTACAAAACCTTATTTTACTCACACAAAACCATTGAAATTTGCATATATAGTTAGTTGCACTAACTATATATCGCGCACCCGCAATCCACTGCTGATGATGTCACATATTACATCATTCATGACATGGTCAGTGACATCACTGATGACATCCCAAATGACATCACTGATGACATCTCAAATGACATCACTGATGACATCACTGATGACATCTCATTTGACATTACTGATCACATCACTGATGACATCATTCATGTGATAATACAATGAACCTCTTCAGACTCTAATTTAACCTTAGATACACTCAGTGTAAATAGACACTCACAGACTGTCACTCATCCATGGAGTTACTCACACACCTAGTCAGTCATGCAAAGAATCAATCACACCTCCATTTCCTCAACTATACAGTTGTACACACCTTACTTATTCAAACATATACTAACACATATTTACTCTCTTATACAATCCCTGATACAAGTTCACAATGATCAATACAGCTACTCACACATTCACTTGCTCTTATGCACAGTTATTTATATATGTCAACTCTCACATGTACTGTGTTTTACATATGTACTTACTTTGACATGTAGCACTGAGATATCCATTCACTCACCAATACACTCATGCACACAGTCAACCGCCCATACAGCTGTTTCCACATGCACTTTTGAACCCATACATCTAGTGAACCAACTGCTCACACATCTATGCACAGAGTCATACACCTCCAAGCCACCCACACACATACTCAGTCTCCCATACAAATACTTGGGCAGCCAATCAATAATCCATATAGTTAATCATATAGCTACTGATCAACACATGCAGCAGTTTACAGAACAACAGACATAATGATGCACAAATTAAGACAGTTTAGTCACTAACCCATACACTCAGTGAGACACATTTAATCACTCACTCATACAGTCAGTCATGCACCTACTAAATCCTTCATCCAGACACTTATACATCCACTCATTCTTCAATATGTAAGACATATTTTAACTTTACAGAAACATACAGTCACTGGACTTTGTCATCAGTGATGTCATCAGTGATGTCACTGACCATGTCATGAATGATGTAATATGTGACATCATCAGCAGTGGATTGCGGGTGCGCGATATATAGTTAGTGCAACTAACTATATATGCGAATTTCAATGGTTTTGTGTGAGTAAAATAAGGTTTTGTAAATGCTAATCCCTAACTATATATGGTCTATAACCTATGGTTTTTTCAGTGAATATATATATATATATATATATATATATATATATATATATATATATATATATATATATATATATATTACCTACTGGCTATCGCCAGTAGGTATATATAGTTAGGATTAATTCCCTATGGGATTTTTGAAATAACTTTGGCGTTTGTGGACGGAATCGGCTGAAATTTTCAGGAAAATGGCACATTTTGTTTCTGAGCAGCCCCTGAAAATTTGGTGGGGTTTCATCAAGGGGGGGCTGAGAAAAAAGGGGGGTCCCAAAACGCGTTTTTAACATTGAGTTTTCCATAGGGCGGTTGGACTCACTTTTAGCTCGAACGGCTGAATGGATTTGCACGAAACTTGGCAAAATTGTAGGGACTGTTAGCCCGATGTGCCTTTGCTAGGTCTCAATATATGTGCTTCAGTGGATTTTGAGAAATTAACGTTTAAATCAAGATATATATCTGTAACAGCGCTCCGGGCAGCGATCCGGTCCGCTTACTTTTCGCGTTTCGGAACTTTGCGCGCAGAAAGCTGATTGGCTCTCCGGTGTCTGTCAACATTCTAAACAGTCCGGAGCGGCCGCCATCTTGTCTCTCGGTAGGATCGAGAGAGAAGAAGAGGTGAAAACCGAAGGGGGAATTTAATGAAAGGGGGCAAGGTATCCCCCTCTTGACCCCCTAGGAATGTTGTTGGGGTTATTAAAGGGTCCCGTGGGGAAAAGAAAAAAAAATGATTTTTCACGGTAGAAGCGCTTCACGGGCCGCGAACTGGGCCGCAAACTGGTAGCGAAACGGGAATTCGCCATTTTGTGCTTCGTTAATTAAATTACTAGGTATAAGGGGGTGCGGGAGACGTATCCTAATCCCCTATGTTTCCTGAGGGTGGCTGAGGAGGCTGATATATGTTGATACATCTCTTCCAGCGGCTGTGCGTGAGCTTTTTTTTTTTTTTGCTGCGTGACAGTCCGGAGCGGCCGCCATCTTGTCTCTCGGTAGGATCGAGAGAGAAGAAGAGGTGAAAAACGAAGGGGGAATTTAATGAAAGGGGGCAAGGTATCCCCCTCTTGACCCCCTAGGAATGTTGTTGGGGTTATTAAAGGGTCCCGTGGGGAAAAGAAAAAAAAAATGATTTTTCACGGTAGAAGCGCTTCACGGGCCGCGAACTGGGCCGCAAACTGGTAGCGAAACGGGAATTCGCCATTTTGTGCTTCGTTAATTAAATTACTAGGTATAAGGGGGTGCGGGAGACGTATCCTAATCCCCTATGTTTCCTGAGGGTGGCTGAGGAGGCTGATATATGTTGATACATCTCTTCCAGCGGCTGCGCCATCTTGCCTTTTTTCCAATGCCACAATTTTGTCGTGCACGGCAGCCATTTTAGATGCCAGGCTGGTCCCAGGCTATCACCTACCCCTGCGGATGTAGTTTATGGCCCCAGCTGTAGAGAATTCAGACATGCCAACCCTCCCGATTCAGGCGTGAGACTACTGATTTCAGTGCTAGTCTCCCGCCTCCCGATTTCTGCAAGCAAAAACCCGGGGGCATATTACGAACAACTAGCGATAATTTTTGTCTCTAACTTGTTTAGAGACAAAAATTATCGCCGCACATCGGCGATTTTTATCGCAGATAAACCTTGCTATTATCGCAGAAAAGTCAGCGATATTCATGTATTATCGAGCAAATGCTCTTAGCCATGTTATCCACCTCCCATTGGATAACATGGCTAAGAACTGCTCAGGGCAGGTGTTAGATTTTGGAGATATTCGCGCTTAGCGCGAATATCTCCAAAAGTTGGTAATAGGAGATAGCGATGTTAGGGACTGTTTCCAGTCGCTAACATCTTGGCACGCCACTTTGCATGTCATTAGTGATAAGTATCACTGACATGCAAAGCGGGGCCCAAGATGGTCGCTATCTCCTTTTAGCTGTCACTAACTGGTGTTAGCGACAGCTTGGTAATAGGGAGATAATTTTATCTCCGCTTTCATGGCTTTTAAAGCCAAAAAAGCGGAGATAAACCCCCTTGATAATATGCCCCACGATTCCTTGGGGGTTTCAGCTGACAGGGCTTGGTATTGTGTTACATGGTAATTTTTCCAGGAAACGTCAGAGGGTCGATGCAGGGGTTCTAGAAGAGGTGATAAACCATTTAAGCCTCATGAACAAGCGCATGGTCTTTTAAAGATTTGTGAAGTACTCGGGGCGGCGGTGTGTGTGTGCCCTCTTTCAGGAGCGGGCGGGGGGGCACTGCCAGCAACTTGCCAGGTCAGGTAGTGTTCAACACGTGCATCACCCTTTCTCTGCCTGCTATTGCGCTCCATGCTTCGGAAAGGTAAGAAAAAGAACGTGCATTTGAGTTTGAAATGTCCGATCCTGCAGCAGCACACTTCCAAAGCCCACACATGACAATAAGGAGTGTGGCTCAATGGTTAGAGCGGCAGACCCTGATGCAGAGTTCTGGTCCGGGACCAGGGTTCAATTCCCGCCTCGGCGGGTCTTGGGCTCATTATTCCTCGGACCTGATTTCTCGCCTCGGTGCCTATTCTAATCATGGGTCCCACGCTGCAACTCTGGGCAATAGCTTGCTTAACCTCCACACCGGCCCCAACAGCGCTGTGGATGCCTGGCTTCACCCTGGGGGTGCCCAGGAGTGGACACTTCACAGGGAAAGCCAGGATGGGTTCCACAGCGGTATGAGTAATAGCGCCAGGAAACCGCTTGGTGACAGTGCGCTCTACAAATACCTTGACATTTACATTTACATTTACAATAACCCGATTCAAGGCCCCATTCACCCGTTTTTAAAAAAATAGATAACACTCCAACAAAGTAAGATTATAAAACTTTATTAACTTTTAACTATAATGAACGGAACAAAAACTAAAAACATTTAAACATTTTTCAACCCAAAAAGCAACAATGGTTAGAAGCTGTCTTTTGTGCGAATAGTCCCAAGGCAGCACAACGTGCAGAGTTCTGGACGGCACCCAGGTGATGTCGCCTGGGTGCCGCACTGGTTTTGGGATCCTACAATGCAGCACAGAAAAACAGCGTGGGGCGTCCCGGGTGGTGCGGGGGGAGGCCTCGTCAGTAGCGGTCTGTTGTGCGAATAGTCCCAAGGCAGCAGAACGCGTTGAGATGTTGATGGCACTGTGTCCAGTGTCCCATGGCTGACACAACATGTACGACAGGCACCCAGGTGATGTCCAGTAAACTGCCGCACTGGTTTTGGTATCCTACAATGCTGCTCCGAAAATTGGCGTGCGGCGGCCCGGGGGGGGGGGGGCGTGGGGGAGGCGGCGTGAACGGGCCTCCCCAGGTGGCGGCCATCCAGCTGAGTTGCGCCCGCTCTTGCGGCTACAGCGTCTCGCTCACCATGTTGTTGAGTTGCTCCCACTCTTGCAGTGCAGCGATAGGCGGCTGCCACATGACTCTTAAAATGGCGGACGGCTCCTCGGTTTTGGGCCTGGTCCACTGAAATGGCCCTGGGACACCTTGGAACTCGGACGCTTGCCTGCTAGGGCTTGGGCTCCATTCTCGAAAAGCGTCCCCTCAGCCGTGAAGATTCTACAAAAGTCTTGGGGGCCCCCGACTCCCGCAGGCTTCCGGTGGGGAGCGGCTGCCATGATTGCTCGCGGAATGACCACGACGGAGCCACGAGATGGTGGTGCTCTCATGCTGACGCCAGCTTCAGTCTGAATGATCCAGAAACAAGGTGGGGCTTTCATCGTTTGGGAAAAAAAAATGTTCTAAACCAATGAAAAGTGTTATTTTTAGGTCATATGACCAAGCCTTCCATCTTTAGGAAACCAAAAGTAAAATGAACCAATGAAAAGTTTTATAAACAAGTCACATGACCTGTTATGCGGCATAGGGCTACAAAAAGCGTAGAAAATCCGTTGGCACGTGAGGCGGCGTCAGTAGCGGACCGATGTGCGAATAGGCCGAAGGCAGCACAACGCGCCGAGATCCGGATGGCACCGAGGTGGTGTCCAGCAAATTGCCGCACTGGTGTGGCCATCCTACAATGCTGCGCCGAAATACGGCGTGTCCAGCTGAGTTGCGGTCACTGTTGCGGTACAGTGACTCGAACGCGCCGAGATCCGGATGGCACCGAGGTGGTGTCCAGCAAATTGCCGCACTGGTGTGGCCATCCTACAATGCTGCGCCGAAAGACGGCGTGTCCAGCTGAGTTGCGGTCACTGTTGCGGTACAGTGACTCGAACGCGCCGAGATCCGGATGGCACCGAGGTGGTGTCCAGCAAATTGCCGCACTGGTGTGGCCATCCTACAATGCTGCGCCGAAAGACGGCGTGTCCAGCTGAGTTGCGGTCACTCTTGCGGTACAGTGAGTTGAACGCGCCGAGATCTGGATGGCCCCGATGTTGTGTCCAGCAAGTATCCGCACTGGTGTGGCCATCCTACAATGCTGCGCCGAAAGTCGGCGTGGGGTGCCCCGTTGGCTTATGAGGTGATGTCAGTAGTGGACCGCTGTGTGAATAGGTCGGAACCAGCACAAGGCGCCAAGATCCGAATGGCAAGTCCTGGATGTTGAGTGCCTCAGTTGAGAGTTCTGAGCAGTGCTTGTAAGACTGTCTGAAGCTTATTTGCACCTGCTGCAGCTTCACTATTGCCCTGGTGTGGCCAAAGGTCGCACATGACATAGGCGGCCGGCTCCCGAGGTCCGGCGGAACTTTTTTCCTTTTCCTTTCTGCTTCTTTTCCTACAATCCGTTTCATCTGAAGACACGACCAGGTCCCTGAATGTGTGCAGGGGGAGGCTATTGATTGAATGAAAATGGCGGCTTGACACAAAGCTGACTCAAGCGTTACTGTTGATGCTATACAGACAAAAATTGGTTTTCAGTTTGTACATTCTTCAGGTTTTTTTTTTCCATCCAAGTCTGATTGAGAGTTTGTAGAAAAATGGCTTCAGATTTTCCACATACTACTCTTCAACATTCTTCCTAAATGTAACAATGTGAAACTCACTAGGAGAACGGCTGTTTCTGTTTCCTTTCAAAATGCTGCCAACAATATTTTCTGAATGGAAGACACCATCTTGTAGCATAAAGGGCCGAAAGGGGTTCTGGTCTGGCCGATGGTTGGTGGAGACATTTTGACTATATCTTGGACCTGCCCGGCCTCGCCCAAAATGGCGCCGGTATAAATGGGACTCGTAACTCCTTGCCCGCAAATGTATATCTAGAAAATGTTATTGTAAGTGGCCCTGTCTTATTTTAATTACAAAATGTACGTCCACCGATTCCGCAACTGTTAGACACCTTTGTTCTTGCAACCTAATGGCCCGCTCGTTACGTTCTTCTACAGTGTAAATGTCTCCTCATCATATTCGATTTCAGTTTGCTCCGTGGCCGGCCCACGTGGTTATAGGCCCGTATTTGTATACTGACATTTTCACAATAAAGGTTTTTAAAACAAAACACGGTAGTAGTATTTACATTGGTAAAGTTTTTACTTTTAGTCACTGTTTTCGAATCAGTAAAAGGCAAGTGAAATAAAGCAGTCCAATTACATGACGGATAAAAGGTATAATATGTAGGAACGCAGTAAAGATAAATGGTCAAGGGCAGTTGTGTTTTTCATGTCTGCAACATAAAGTGATCGATAAGAATCTGATAATCAGGCGTATCGGCAACTAAGACAGCAGGCGGAATCTCTTTTACTCAACGGCTCCGTCATGGAAGGAAGAAACGCCCTTTTTCTCGAAAAAGGAATATATTTTACTTGCAAGACAGTTGTAAATTTTCCGGGAAAGTACATTAGCCTGGAATATTATAACATATGTTTGAAAAAAAAATATTGTTCGAAAACAATAAAAAGCGTAATTTTTAGGTCATATGACCAAGCTTTTCATCATTAAATTAACAAAAGTAAAATGAACCAATGAAAAGTTTTATTAACAAGTCACATGACCTGTTATGCTTACGTTACGCGCTGCGCGCCGCGCCTCGGATCACTTCCGGGTGCGCTAACGCGGCGTGTCATATAATGCATTACGCGACAACGTAGGTCAAGAATATAGTCAAAATGTCTCCACCAACCAGCGTTCGGAACACAACCCCTTTCAGCAGTCCAAAAAGTTCTGTTAAATGACAACAGAGGGGACAGGCAACAAGAACCATCAGTCAAAGAGGGGAGGGCAAGTTCTTCTCTTCCGGGTCATGTTGGGGCGCTACCGGAACTGATCGAATTGGTAGTCTACAGTGTTTCTGGATGTTTCAGACTAAAGCTGGCGTCAGCATGAGACCACTACCATCTCGTAGCTCCGTCGTGGCCATTCCACGAGCAATCATGGCAGCCGCTCCCCACCAGAAGCCTGCAGGAGTCGGAGGCCCCCAAGACTTTTGTAGAATCTTCACGGCTGAGGGGACGCTTTTCGAGAATGGGACCCAAGCCCTATCAGGGAAGCGTCCGAGTTCAAAGGTGTCCCAGGGCCATTTTAGTGGACCAGGCCCAAAACCGAAGAGCCGGCCGCCATTTTGAGAGTCCTGTGGCAGCCGCCTATCGCTGCACCGCAAGAGCGGGAGCAACTCAACTACATGATGAGCGAGACGCTGTAGTCGCAAGAGCGGGCGGTAAACAGCTGAATGGCGGAAGAGGCACAGTGTAGCAAAAGCGGGCGGAATGGCAACTGAAACGGTAAAGGGGCGCCCCACTACAGCGTGTCTTCAGGTCAAACGGATTGTGGGACAAGGTTCAGAATTGAAGAGTCATCAAAAGGCAAAAAGTTCCGCCGGACCCCGGGAGCCGGCCGCCTATGTCGGGGGCGATCTCAGGCTACACCAGTGCTATAAGACTTGGGGAGGGTGTCGGAGCCAAGCGTCTTCTCCGAGTCCATGGCCATCACACCGCCCCTCAGGGGCCTCCGTCAAGCTGTTTAGGAAGGTAACATATCACATTGTTTTCTAATGCAGTCAGGTCCACAAACGACACTCACTTACTTTGAGAATAGTGAAGCTGCAGTAGGTGGAAATAAGCTTCAGACAGTGTTACAAGCACTGCTCAGAACTCTTAACTATGGCACCCAACATCCAGAACTTATGCCATTTGAGAATGGCAGTGACATCGAAGCAACTCAGGGACCAAAACCATTAACGTACTTTCACGTATGAAAATCTTACTTGGGGAGGGGGCAGGAGCGAAGCGCCCCCTCCCAGTCAGCGCCACCACACCGTATGTTGAAAATTTGAAGCCATCGTTCTACAAAGTCAACCAAACTTGGATTGAAAAATCTAGAAAAATGTACAAACTGAAAACCAGTTTTGGTCTGCATAGCATCAGTAGCAACGCTTGAGTCAGCTTTGTGTCAAGCCGCCATTTTGATTCAACAAAGCACAGGCATTGAAAAAGGCTCAAACTCAGAACTCTGAACTATGGCACCCAACATCCAGGAGCTTGCCATCCGGATCTTGGAGCCTTGTGCTGCTTTCGACCTATTCACACATCGGTCCACTACTGACATCATCTTATAAACCAACGTTATGTAAATAGTTTTTTAATAAAATGTTTTACCCTGTTTCTTTGCTGGTGTGTTGTCTATATTTGTAATATTTGCATAGGGTTTGTCGTTATTTTGTGCGGGATGGGTGATGGAGCCGAGCTGTCTTGCAGCCCTCATGGTGTGGAGCTCAGTTCATCTCACTATTTTCGTATTTCTCATGAAGGGTTGTTCCTAATATTTCTATTTGAGATGTCATCAGTGATGTCATCAGTGATGTCACTGACCATGTCATGAATGATGTAATATGTGACATCATCAGCAGTGGATTGCGGGTGCGCGATATATAGTTAGCGCATCTAACTATATATGGAATTTCAATGGTTTTATGCGAGTAAAATAAGGTTTTGTAAATGCAAATCCCTAACTATATATGGCCTAAAACCAATGGTTTTTTCATTGAATTTTCAAGGTTTTGTAAATGCAAATTCCTAACTATATATCCACTATAACCTATGGTTTTTTCTGTGAATATAGATATATATATATATATATATATATATATATATTATATATATATATATATATATATATATATATATATATATATATATAGATATAGATATACTATATCTAAGTAAGGGGTGATTACACCACCGTACCCAGGCTGCAATTGCAGACCTGTGGTGTCAGTTTGGAAGGCTAACCAAGGGTTGCACAATACATGCTTCAGCCCCTGGTAGGCCTCTGTTGCACCTATGCCCTGGGTACCTAAGGTACCATATACAGGGGCTCACAAGGGTGACCCAGTAATCAATCTGGTATGTACCTAAAGTACCTGGTATCAATTTAGAGAGAGAACAGCTAGGCTGTGGTCCTGATTAGCAGGGCCACGGCCAGACTAAAGTGAAAAAAACAGTGAATCACAGCAAAAAGTGGGGTTAACCATAGGAAGTAGGCCCAACTCTCCTACACATGCATACAATAAACCACCACAGCTCATGTCTTTGTGGCTCTTGCCGTCCACAGCTCATGTCTTTTCGCATCTTGCTGCCAAGGACCAAGGTGCGAGAGGCAAATCGCTGCTCCTTTATTCACAGCAGCTACATGTCACAATGGCCTTTCATGTATGAAGATACGGCACCTTCTCTGTTAATAAGCAGATGTATTGGTATTGAATGAAGCTCTATGTTCAGCAATGCAAAATTCGCAAACTTTGCTTTTGTTTAGGTATGAATAAGTTTGGGAAAATGACAGAAATGATGCGTAATTTAGCAAAATGCAAATCCAGCAGTTAGTGCTATATTTCATTGACAAATGCATCCACGATGGACGCATGGACACTTTTTGCACTTCAAATTAGTGCGCTAAAACACAAGTGCCTCGAACAAGAGCTACTCGCATTCTGTCTGTTTGGGTTCTTCCAACATTAAGATTTTGCAATGATCCATGACGCAATTACGCGTTGTGGTATATTGGCGTAATTTCAGAGAACCCCGAAACTCCCACAAGTATGCAAATAACGCGACGTAATTAAAATGTTGCCCTGCCCTATTCACCACCTCCCTTTCTACTGCGTTCTGGCGTATTGGCACGATGGGGTTAATCTCGTGCTTATCTGCCGCACTGCACTTCCGTGGAGAAAGACTGGCGAGGAGGTAAGGTGCCTGGCTTCTCCAGCCTGAGGATTCATTTCCCGGTCTGATGGCTCGTGAAGTAGTTGAGGTCAGAGAGAGACAAGGGATGCTTGAAAAGGTTCTCAAGGTCAGAAAAAATCAGGTTCTGTGACAATAATAACCTTCAGTGCCCTACCTTAGGTAAACGACATCCTGCCACCACTGGTTCTCGCGTTAATTGCTTTGGTGTTTTTCCGCTTTTTATGGCTACGCACGTGTTGGTCTTGTTTACTACCTTCTCCTCCCTGTAAGAATTCTCTACGGAGTGAAGGCCCAATCTAATGCGTTTATCAAGTATGAGAAGGCGAGGCAAACGTAAACACCCTGCTGGCACAGATGTACAAGGCAGCAATTTTTCTTGAAGAGGTTCGTTTGCAGATTGCCACTTGCTGCTTTGTTTTCAGCGTTGCTAAAAACGTGGGAATAAATGCATTCCCACGTGAAAAGGAAATGTAATTTATGAATAGGAAGATGGGGCTCATTTACATTCTGCACGTGAAAGAAAAATACATGAATGCTGCATGCACGGCGAGAAACTGAAGGTTTTGGCTCCTGTTTTTTCCTGATGGGATTACAGGCCCTGCCCCCTCTGGAATAAATATAATCTAATTCCAAGCGTAACAGGAGCAAAATCCAGTCTCCTTAATGTTGGCTATTCAAAAAAGCTGACAGAAGCTCTGATCTAGCGTTTCTATTTATACTTTTGTAATTCTTGAGTAGAGTAATTTGGTCCATTTTTTAAATTTAATTGACAGTAGGAGTGTGTTATAATCACGGTTAGTCCACTCTCATATAATCTGTGTGATTAGTGTATGAAAAGAAGAAGGGGAACACAAGATGATTGCGTATCCTCATGACTAAAGCGACTTTCATGTGTACTTTAGAAATGTAACCGACAAGGAGGTGCATTAGTATAATGTTAAGAGATAATAAACTACATGTGCTGATTTGTTAATATTTCGCTCATAACACTCGTATATTAAGACTTGTGATTTATAATGTTGAAATATATGGTGGAAGTATGGTATATTTGCTTGTAGAAGTCCACACATAATGTAACCTGTGCGTTGTTAATTTAGACTAACGATAGGCCTGAAATGCATTTCTAATGTATTTTTCAGCTAACGTATGAATTATTTTGCTTGCATTTCGGAATGTTGAATTTATTTTCTGTTCCCACTGCAGGTGGACAAGGCTTCATTATGGGAGGTGCCTTATTTCAGTGATTGCTTATGTTGTAGTTAAGGACAGACCTCAGCTTTAGCTTTGTGGCTTCATGCTACATGACCCTGGTTGAAGATACTCCTTGGTAAGACTGGCACCTTTTCTCCCACCATTGCTAAGCTTACTTTAAGTTAGCTTCATCACCCTAAGGTGGTGTAGGGGAAGTTAGGGATATATATATAGGGCTTTTTCATGAAGCTTTCATGCAATCCAATGTGCATTTTTGTCTTTTGTTGGACCATATAGTGGAGATCGAGTTAGTCATTTTCTTATTGTTATACCAACTGAATCGGTTCCAAAGGTCAGTTTCATTCTGTTTACTTACTTTCTTTTTTTACACCCAATGCTCAGATTTTTGTATATTAATTTGTTTCAGAAATTGAATTAAACAAACTATTTTGAATTTGGCTGTTGACCTGAATTCTTACTTCGTAACGTGGACTTTTGAAATTTAGACATTGTGAAAGAAGTGTTTTCTTTACCTCTCATTCTGCATGAAATGAACCATCGAGTCAGATTATTTAGTAGTAAAGGTTCCAGCTTTCCCAATACTGTGGTGTGGCAATAATTAGAAATCTATATTGGCTCAAACATTTGCAGCTTAGATGGGCCACATGGCACCTCTCGTCCCCTACATTCGCCTTTATTCACATCCCCACAATAAGGAAAGGACTGCTTGGCGCGTTATGTGGTCTTTGGATAGAATTTTTTTAGTGTGAGCATGATAGGGGCACAAAAGTAGGATAATGTGATTACCCTTTGTCCCCCTGTGTTTCTTTTCTCACTACTAGAGCGGGCCTCTACCACCGAGCAATTGCCGGGTGAGGTGAGGTTCACTCCCACAAAAAGCTGGGTGAGTACTTTTCAAATTATTAATATATTTTTTCCCCCAAATGAGTACTTTATGCTAAAGGGATAGTCAAATACAATGTTTAAACGACTGTGTGATATGATTCATCCACTTACTTTGAGCACATGTTCGCTGTTCACCATTGCATCCAGCTACTTTATTTTGACAATATTCCTTCCTTTCTCCTAGGGATGAAGAAGTAGTTCTCATACTACCTACACATGAGATACATGTCTAGTAGGGTGGTAATAAACCACTGATTTGATTTTTTCTGTTAATATGTATTAACCTAACACTTTGTCCAATTAATGTTTTTTTCAGTAGCACTTTCACACACTAGGTCCTGAAGAAAGCCGAGTCAATGAGCTTCACAGCTGAAACATGTTGACCCCACTTGTAGCCAATAGATAGTTCCAATTATCCCATACTATCAGGCGGTTTTTAACATATGGCATCAGGACAATTCCTAATAAACATATTTTTTGTCCTCTTAGTCATTTTTACTACACACACTCTTTTCACTTGCACTGCACACATCAGTCCTCACATACCTTGAACAAATAAAAAGGCTGAGACTGTTTTGGGAGCAGGAGGCCCAGTATTTACGCCTAAGTACCATCTTTGGCTATAGGTGACCCTGCTCTCATGGTTTTCCAGATGACGAAGTTCCGCCAAATGGGTGGGCTGATGGAAACCACACTCAAGCCTGAGATTGTGCGAGTTATGTATTATTGGTGAACTGTAGTTGCTCTTACCCTGTTGGTCTTTCTATCACACCAAACAGACCAGTTCCCTTCCTGTAGTCAGTAAGGTAATTGGCACCATCCACCCTCTGGGGGCAGAAATACTGTTTGCATATTTTTTGGATGTGGGGGCGTGGCTATTCTCATGGTGGGCAGTCCTAACCCCTTTATTCTCTTTATTTGTTTCCCTAGTGTCTAGTGGGTTTGCTGACACCCCTGGAAAAACAGATTAGGGATTATCACCACTACTGTCCTCTAAAGGGGGCAGAACGTATGTTGAGCCCTATTTGTGGTAGGGGCATGGCCATGCCCATGCTGAGCAGCCCCCACCCCTGTGTATGTTTTATAACTATTCCCTGGTGTCTAGTAGGTTTTCAGCCCCAGGAGGGAAGATTGGTGGTAACTGCGCCATCCACCATCTGGGCCAGAAAGACTATTTGCCCATTTGTTAGGGTGAAGGCATGGCTAAGGCCATAGTAGGCAGAGCCCACCCTTAAACTCCTTTTATTATGTTTTTACCTGGTGTTTTGTGGGCTTCTTGCTTCCTTGGGGGCAGAAAGATTTACATTTTCGAGGGAGTGGGGGGAGGAGAAGCCATGCCTAAGGGGCTGCTCCCTCAATTCCCTGGTGTTTAGTAGGTGGCTCCTTGCTTGGGGATAGCTCTCCTGTGGTGATCCCCAAGCAGGGAACACTGGGAAGAAATACCAACAGAATTTGTCCTTGAGCCCTACGTTATTCAACGTATACATGGCTCCACTGGAGAAGAGGGTCAGTTCGTTCGGCGTGTCAATAATCAACTACGCCGACGACACCCAGTTGGTAGTAACCCTCTCACATCCCCATCACGCCCCCTCTGATCTTCACGGTTGCCTCTCCGAAGTCCACCGATGGATGAATCTTTCATCTCTAAAGCTGAACGGGTCAAAGACCGAGATACTCATGCTGGGCCACAAGGGGCCCTCCCTGCCACTTCATCTCTGGCCCAGCTGCTTGGGTGACCCTCCCGCACCCAAGGACGAGGTCAAAAGCCTAGGTGTGTGGATTGAGAAGGACATGAGCTTTAAAACTCAAGCAAAAAAAACAGCAGGGACATGCTTCGGTCTCCTCAGAGCCTGCAGGAAGATCTTCCCTCTGCTCCCCGCAAACGCAAGGAAGCTCCTTATTCAGGGCCTAATTCTAGCGCGATTGGACTACTGTAACGCCATCTACCTGGGAGCTCCCGAAGCCACCCTTAACACATTGCAGAAAGTCCAAAACGCCGCCGCCCGCCTACTCACGGGCACACCGGCAAGATCATCAGCCAAACCAGCTCTTAAGTCTCTGCATTGGCTCCCAATCAGAGAAAGGGTCGTTTTCAAGGCCCTCTGCTTGGCCCACAAAACCCTCAACAATAATGCCCCCCCCTTCTCAAGGAACTCTTAATCCCCTACAAGGCGGAAAGAGACCTCCGGTCCAATGGAGAAAATCTTATCTCAGTCCCCAGAGTCAAAAAAGCCAAAACAGGTGGCCGTCGTTTTTCGGTCCACACGGCCAAACATTGGAATCGCCTACCACGAAGACTGAGGACAGAACCAAACTACCTCCAGTTCAGGAAATCCTTAAAGACTCTCCTCTTCCCGCAAACATAATTTCGTTTAGACGGCTGAAACCCCCTGGAGAAACAGGTTCAGCGCTGGGATGCTCATCGAGTTACTACGCGCTTTATAAAACCATTAAATAAATTAAATAAATAAATAAAGTGAGATTCTCCCCTTTCCAGTGATACCTCTACTAAGACAATCATTGCTCGGGGACTGCAATGTTTCCCAGAGCACTGATGCAATGAAAATGAAATGAGCCCTTTGCCTTTAAAATGTAATGATGTAAATGATGTCAGCACGTGCTGCATAGTGATCGACATTACGACATTACAAAGAAAATAAAAGTTTGGGCTGCTCGGGAAGCTCTTCCTGAGAAGTCATGTCAAAAATTCAAAAAAGGAAATCCTCTGGTGTATGGGTACTCGCAAACATTTTCCCAAGGGGCCACAAGTTTAGTTTAATGATGTGACCGAGGGCCTCAATGATGAATACCTAACAGAATATCGACCTTGAAAATATCGATGTCAAAAATATCGGAGCGGAATATCAACTTCAAGAATATCGAAGTCCTATCTACATTAAGGTACAAAAATATTGAAAAAAATATCGTAAAAAATATTTTTTTTTGTTTAAAAATAATATAACATTAAATAAATAATACATACAATTAAAATAAACAGTTAAAATATATTTAAAATGATAAGTAACACATATAATGTAATCTTTTTTAACATTTACATATAAAATATAATATATATACTTGCTTTATAATATTTACTATTAATTACTCTAATAACTTACAAATTGTTAAAATACATTTCATAAATTATAAATACATACATACACATACAACAATAATATTAATAAAAATGTCAAAACTATATATAACAAAAAAATATTTTAAATAAATTAGACATTATATTAAATAAAACAGTAAATATTGGATAGCGTAGGGGTAAAAATTACTTTTCCAACTCCAGAGAGTGGAACAGTAGGGAAAGTGTTGGATAGCGTAGAGGTAAAAATTACTATTCCAGCTCCAGGGGGGTGCAACAGTAAGGAAAGTGTTGATTAGCGTAAGGGTAAAAATTACTATTGCAACTCCAGAGGGTGCAACAGTAGGGAAAGTGTTGGATAGCGTAGGGTTTAAAATTATTATTCCAACTCCAGAGGGTGCAACAGTAGGGAAAGTGTTGGATAGTGCAGGGGTAAAAATTACTATTCCAACTCCAGAGGGTGTAACAGTAGGGAAAGTGTTGGGTAGCGTAGAGGTTAAAATTACTATTCCAACTCCAGAGGGTGCAACAGTAGGGAAATTGTTGGATAGAGTAGGGGTAAAACTTACTATTCCAACTCCAGAGGGTGCAACAGTAGGGAAAGTGTTGGATAGCGCAGGGGTAAACATTACTATTCTAACTCCTGAGGTTGCAACAGTAGGGAAAGTGTTGGATAGCGTAGGGGTTAAAATTACTATTCCAACACCATAGGGTGCAACAGTAGGGAAAGTGTTGGATAGCGTAGGGATCAAAATAACTTACTAATAATTAAAATTATATTTTTTTCATAAACAATGACAATTTAATTACTAAATTACAACAATTTAATTAACAGTACCAATAAATAATTATTTAAAAATAATTACCAATGAATAAATAATTAACAATTAAAATCAATACAATAAAAAAATAATTCTCAAAAATGTATCAACAAATAATAATAAAATACAAAATAAAAAAACTTCTATACCAAAAACAATAATTATAAAACAAATCCAGCAATTAATAAATAATTAACAAGCAATTATTGAAAAATACTAATAAATTATAAAAAATCAGATGTAATTACCAATTAATAATTAATGAACAATTATTTCATTTTTATTTTTTACAATTTATTACCAATTAATAATTGATTAACAATAATTTAATTAACAATACTCAACACTAAAAAATAGTTAATTACAATGAAATTACTTCCCACCCTATTACCCTATAACCTCACGACACACTTCAATAATAAATGATTACAATTCATATAATTACCAATTATTCAATTAATTAATGCAAATGAATTAGCAATTAATTACCAATAATAATTAATTAACATAAAAATAGTGATCTATACCAATAAATAAAAAGTAAATATTCACTTAATTACTATTACAATACTTCCCACCCTATTACCCTATAACCTCACAGCACACTTCAGTAATAAATTAATGCACTTAATATAATTTCCAATTAATCAATTAATAAAAATTAATTACCAATTAATAAAAATTAATTACCAATTAATAAAAATTAATTACCAAATAATAGTTAATGAACATAAAAATATTTATCTATATCAATAAATAAAAATGTAATATTTACTTAATTACAATTAAATTACGTCCCACCCTATTCCCCTACAAACCCACAACCTGCTACAGAACTAAAACGCACATTTTATTTAAAAATATTTAATAATTCCTAAAAAATATTTAATTAATTTACTATAATTAAATTACTTCCCACCCTATTCCCCTATAAACCCACAACCCGCTATGGTACTAAAACGCATAATTTACTTAAATAAATTATTATTAACTTCTAAAAATGCAATACATATATTTTAAAACTATTACAATAATTAACAAAAAATATTAAAAAAACATATAAAATACATAATAAAATGCATAACACTAATATTAATATTGATATTAGTAACATAGATATTTTTGCTATCAATATTACTAACTTCGATAATAACTAAAATGACATTTACACACACACATGTCCAAAGGACATGTGTGTGTGTAACATGCAACTGAGAAAAATGCACTAAGGTGCTTTTTTCTATTTTTTCGCTATTTACCACAAAGTCAGACTTCGTGGTAAATAGCGGCCAAATATTGCGTATTCGCAATTTAAAATTGGTTAATGAATAGCATTTAAGGAATCTCTAATAGAGATTCCTTAAATGCAATTCCTCGCAAATATGCGATTTCGCAAATAGCGATTTTTGCATATGGGATGATGAATCCCAAATGCAAAAATTGCGCTCGCAAAGGGCAGGATTCGCAGAATCTGGCCCTTTGCTAGCCGATTTTTCGTTCATGAATCTGGCTGATGGAGTCCATACAGTTACTAACAGGAAAGTCCAATGTCAAACTCTTAAAAAAGGACCTTTCCTCCCCAACCAAACCGGCTTCCCCAGTCTCGATTAAACTTCCACTCCAGGAAATAAGGGCCCTAAAACCCTTTGTAGAAGAAACAAATGCCAAACTACAAATGCTCTCAGATAATTGGATGCAGCTGAACACTAGACTCAAAACAGTGGAACAGAATGTTTCGTCTTTTCAAGATACTACTAAATGTTTTACCTCCTTACATGCTCAAGTTTCAATAATATAAAAACAAGTCGAGGACCTTGAAAATCGAAATAGGAGAAATAACATGTGCATCTTTAATCTGGCTGAAGGAGTTGAAGGTACAGATCCTATTGCTTTTTAAAAATCCTTTCCACCCAAGTTTCTTCATCTACCAGAAAGCACCTCACTGAATATACAGCGCGCTCACAGATTGGGTCGTATTCCCACTAATTCCTCATCTTCACAGAGACCGAGGAGTGTCATTCTCTACTTCTTAGAGTACACTGATCTATTAAAAGTTTTGACAGCTGCCAAAGCTATTCAAAAAATCTCTTGGTCTAGTGCTACTTTATTTTTTGCACAATATTACTCAAAAGCTACTGCTTCAAGACGTAAAGCCTTCCTCGACATGAGGCCAGTCCTTCGTTCCATGGGTGCCAGATATGGTCTTTTCCATCCGTGCCTTTTTAAAGTCACCTATAACAATAAGACTACTTCATAAGAGGACCCAGTACGTCTGCAAAGCTTCATGAATGCATACAAAACAGACCACATGGACTCTTCAAGACCATCCTCCTCACATGTTACCTGACTGGCCTAAGTTTTTTATTAGAGCTGTAATTTTCTTGTTCTTTGCAGGATCCGTGTTGTTATATATTTTTACTGGTTATGCATTCTAGTATTTCCTTGACAATGCTACTTAATGCTATAAGATTTTACTTTTTTCATGTTTATGTCTTAACATATAATTTAAAGTTAATCCTTACATCTTATTTCTCTCTTGCTTCCACAGTTGCGTCTACGTTTTGGCATTTCCCTCCCCGGTCCAGTTCAGTTCTCACTGGACATCTTGTCTTCTTCATGTCGTCTCACCTACCCCTACCTTCTTGTACCCTTAGAGTAGGTATGTTGTTCATTTTGTTTTTGTTTTTTGTTTCGTCTTACAATTCTCTCTATTTAAATCTCTGGATGTCTGTTTTCTCTTCATTCTTGCCTTTACTCTTATATTAACAAATCTTTCTGTTTACATATTTCTTATTCCTTTTTTACCAACATTTTCTTACTATTTGATTGCTAACCTTGTCTATACTTTCAATGCTTCACCAAAGTCCTGTTTCTGGCTTAAGATATCTGCTCCTCTTAATATTCTATGGCTTGGGTTCTACCTATCTAACCACCTATCCTTTTTCTACCTATGCTTTATAATACTTGATTGTTTTGCATCTGTCTTTTGTTATGATTTCATGTACCATTTCATAGTTGAACTTCCATGTCACTAAAACTAATATCTTGGAACGTAAGGGAATTAAATTCTCCCTTTAAGAGCCAGAGAGTTTTAACTCATCTTGCTAAATTGAGTGCTGTTATCGTTTTTCTTCAAGAAACTCACCTTACGGAGGCTGAATCCTTGAAATTAAAAAAGGGTGGGTTGGGGACATTTTCTTTTCTCAAGGAGATGGTAAACGAAACTGAGTTATGATATTATGTCGTAAATCCATTCCAGTTAGGTTTATTTCACAAAATTCAGATGCGGAAGGCTGATGGTTAATTGTTAAACTGTTATTGAGGGGTGTTCCTCTCGTTTTTCTTAATGTCTATGCTCCCACTGGAAGAGATGCTACCTTTAGGCCTACTTTAGCTAAACATATTTCTCAATGCATTGAGGATAATTTTATATTAGCAGGTGATTGTAATCAAGTGCTAGACCCTTTTATAGATAGGAATTCCAAAGTATCCTTTGTTCCCAATAGACCCCACAAATCCTTTGTTCAAACTATTACCCAACATAAATCTATAGATGCTTGGCGCCTATGTAATCCAGTCACCGGGAAATATACTTTTTATTCTCTAGTTCTTCAAACTCAGTCAAGGATTGATCATATATTTGTTTTCCACAATATATCACAATCCCTTTCGTATGCTGATATAGGCCCCATTTTTTTATCCGACCATGCCCCTATTCTCAATTGGCCTAATATATTACCCAAGATTATTTCTCCCAAAAGATGGCGATTTAATAATACTCTCCTCTAAGACCCACAATTTACAACCTCCTTTGCCGCATTTTTTGACAACTACTTTGTAATAAACCAGGATGAGTCCTTGTCTTTCTCTACTATTTGGGACACTTTTAAGGCTTCAGCTAGAGACTTTATTATTAGCTTTGTTGCAAAGAAATTGAAAAATGCGCATAAACTCACTAATGATCTCCTCAATGACATTAAGAAACTCGATCACTCTTATTATGTTTCACAATCACAAGAAAATCTAACAGCTCTTATAAAGGCTAAGTTACAATTTAACAAAAGCTCAACTGATGACGCCTCTTTGTATCTTTTAAAGTCTAGTTCTAAATTCTATGGTGGCAAGAACAAGGCAGGGAATATATTAGCTAATTATTTAAAAGTTTAACAAAACAAAATGAATATTGATTCTGTTTATGATACCTCAAACTGTTTTTAAATTCAAAGACACCGACATTTTAAATGAATTTTCTCTCTTTTATCAATCATTGTACACTTCTGAAAAGCAGCCGTCTGATCAATTACTGTCACAGTTTTTCTCAACTATCCAAAATCCCCAACACGATCCACTAGATTTGTCTTCCCTAGAAGCTGAATTAACACAACAAGAACTCTTAAAAGCCCTCCAAACCCTTAAGAAAGAGAAAGCACCTGGCCCAGATGATTTTACTGTTGAGTTTTATCTTCCTTGAACTTCTTTTACCCAAATTGTACACCCTATTACACTTTTTTCACTCTGTGAACAGTTCTATAGGTTCCTTTTCAGAAGCCCACATTTGTCGTATTCCTAAGGAAGGTAAAGATCCCAAATATTGTAAAAACTACAGACCAATCTCACTGGGTAACATTGATTACAAAATATTTTCTAAAGCACTAGCCATACGTTTGGATTCCCATTTACCCTCTTTGCTGGGGAAAGAACAGTCTTGTTTTGTTAAAGGACGGGTTATAACAGATAATACACGCTTGTTCTTCAATGTCTTATCCAAGTCTACTCACTTAAAACACTCGCTAGCAGCAATAGCTTTGGATGCAGAAAAAGGTTTTGATGAGTTGAATGGAAATATCTGTTCTATACTCTTAGATGGTTTGGTTTTGGCCCGAATTTTATAAATTTAGTATCTCTCCTTTACTCCAATCCTTGTGCAGCAGTTTGTGCTAATATCTTGATTTCTCCCTTTTTCAAATTTGGTGGGGGTGTGCGCCAAGGATGCCCCCTTTCTCCATTTGTATTCAATTTGGCCTTAGAACCTTTTTTATCTAAATTACGTCAAAATCCAAACATATTTGGTTTTCAAACTTCAAATACCCATATTAAACTCGCAGCCTATGCTGATGATATTCTTCTTTTTATGTCAAAACCGGTTGTATCAGTTCCTGCTTTTTTAGCAGAAGTACAATCTTACTCAGTTATATCAGGTTATAAATTGAACAATGATAAGTGAGAAATTCTTCCCTTGACCAAGTACACTTTTAAAACAGAGTTCTCTACTTCTAAATTCACATGGAGTTCCCATCATATTAAGTATCTAGGTTTACACTTTACTTCCTCAGTATTGGATACAATAACACTCTGCATGAATAGATGTATTCAAAAACGTTCAGAGTTAACTGTTAAATGGCACCCCTTATATCTATCCTGGTGGGGCCATTTAGATACCATAAAGATGATGCTAACACCCATAGTATTATACACGATTTCCAATATTCCAATCCCTATTGCTGCTAAGCTTTTTAAGAAAGTTCATTCTATCCTCTCCTCTTTTTTGTGGAGTAATAAGAGACCTCAAATGTCTATTTTTAAGTTATTGCGCCCCAAGATAGAGGGTGGAGTCAATTATCCTGAATTTTAAGCCTACCAGGAGTCTTTCCTTTTGCGCCAAGCTTCACTTTGGTTGCTTGATTCCACGGACGACTGTCCTTTATGGACCTCTATTGAATATTCTTTCTATCCCCCTTTTCCTTTCATGAATGCCTTTCCTTCTCACGTAAGCCACAATCTCTCTCTACCCCTATAATAAAATATACCTCCAAACTCCTTGACTTCACAACTCCACCTATTCATCTTACTAGAGACTTTTTCCTTGCATCAACGATTTGGCATACCAGGAATCTAACTATCCGAGGTAAGCCTTTTTATTGGAAGACATGGAGACAAAAAGGACTAATATGGATTAACCAGTTATTTTCAAATTCGAATTTTATACCTTTTCACATACTTAGTCAACCTTTTAGTTTACCCTCCTCCTTCATTCACAAATACAACCTACTTAAGTTAACGATTATGGAGGTATGCACTAAACTTCCCATTGCATATGACATTGTTACTCTAGACTCCTTTTCACGACCCTGTACTTTATTAAAAATATCACCCAAAGCATCTACCATCCATAGATATTCACAAGATTCAGCTATAGATAGACAAAAATCAAAAATAGAAGAGGGCTGGGAACGAGACTTTACAACTAAATGGCCATTATCCCTTTGGAAAAAAGTATGGATTAAGATAAGCAAGTCATCAAGGGCAGCCAACACAACGCAAACATTGCTCTTTGTTTATATTAGGATCTTACTAACACCCGCTATTTTGAATAAAAGATTTCCAAGTACACCAGATACGTGTTGGACGTGTATGTAATAAAAGGCTGATCTATTTCACATGTTATTTTCTTGTTCACATGTTTGTACTTTCTGGCAACGAGTATGGGCTCAAATTAATCTCATCTTTGATACTAAGTTTTCTTTTTCCTTTACTCATCTTTTCTTGGGAAGTCTTTCTTCTGTTTCAGAGAATGCTACATTCAATGTCAAGATTATTGATTTATTGTTAGCAATTGCTTTTCAGCAAATCACTGTTAATTTGACAGACTCTTAAAAAAAAATCCTGTAAAGCATGGTGGTATGCGGTCTGCCATAAATATAGATTGGATACCACTTTTGTACCCCCTACGTATTGCAATGAAACGTTTGGACTTGTGGTCACCAGTTACATTGTACATAGATGCATGCCATCCCAACAGGAAGTTTTAAAACCACCTTGACTCCCCTAACATGTTCCTAATATCTTTGTACTCTATTGGCGTTTATATTTTATTTAGTTAATTTGATTTTTTCTCTCTTATTGAAAGTCGATTTATATACTTTTATTGTACTAGATTTGTGAAGTACTGTTATGATCTTAATACTTTGTATCGCATACAGACATCTTTTATCTCTTTAATAAAATTTTCTTGAACTTCAGAAGGGTCACATGCGGCCCCAGAGCTGTACTTTAAGTGTCACTGAGCGACAGCATTTTATCCTTGAACCTTTAGTACTAGCCAAACTAATATTAATAATGTTTGAGCAAAGTGTGTTTATTTGGGAAAATATAACATTTATATAGTATCAATTTACACACACCGAAGAACAACATAACTGTTGAGGCACAAAACCTGTTCAAAAAACCTAGTTGTTTGTGCGGAAAGCAGGATACAACAGAAAAATGACTGATACAGTGTCCACAGCGTTTCAAAAGTTAAGACACAGAAAAAAAACATTTAACAAAATATCTTAGATTTTTAAAAAGAAAGATAAATAACATAGCATAAACTTAAACGTGAAAAACACACGTAGTACAACAAGAAAAAATGAGGGGAAGAAAGCAGTTCACATTTAGGGGTCTATTACGATGGCAGGCGGACAAAGTCGGTCCCCCATCGTAGCGGCAAATGGGACTGCCTACAATAGGTGTGGCGGTCCCGCGATTCCAATTAGGATGCACCCACAAAACTGGCGGACGCATCGATCATTTTTCACATTGCGGCGGGCGGTGCTGTAAGCAGCACCCACCACAATGGGAAAAATGCATGTTGTACTTTTGCATGCACAATGTGGCAGGCACCCCGCAGTGCCCGCCACCTTGTCCATGCGAATGCAGGGGGTACTATAGGTACCCCATGTGCCCCCCCACCCCCAACATCCTGGGGGCCCGCAACAGGCCCCCAACTGCAAACACCGCATGCCTTGCCACCATGGAAAGGCTGCTCCACCAGCAGTGTAATATGGATGGCGGTGTCTAGCAGACACCGCCACCATATTCAACCCCTTTTCTGCCTGGTCGACTCGTCGACGGGCGGAAAAGCGGCAGACCGTCTTCCCGTCCACCGCTGTACCCCCGCCTTCATAATATGGCGAGGGTAATTGGCATGCTGGCGGTGTGTTATAGCGGATGGATCGCCACCGCCGTTTGGGCGGTGGCGATCCTCCCGCTATACTAATAGACCCCTATGTGTACAAAAGAAAAACATTTATAAAAATGTAAACCTTAATGCTTGTGATGGTGGTGCAAAATAGTTATTGTGGACATGTAAAAAAATGGAATAATCCTCCCATAACATTGCAAGTGAAACCAGTATGAGGAGCACATTGTCCTCGCAAAATAAACAGACTTTACATATGAGGGCTTCTGTTTTTACCTTTTTTCCATGTTAAATAATGCTGTCTTCCAATTCTTTTGTTCGATAGTATTAAACAAAAGTTGTAACTGCAAACACACAAGATGTGTGCAAGGTACACAGGAAGATTTTACCCTTTACTTATTTTTGCATATGGGTGTCTAAAAAAGTGACCAAGAGGGCAACATTTACATTCAGCTTTCAATTTAACTTTATTCCTTCTCGGACAATGCTGCCTTTCATTTGTTATGTTAGACTGCTTTGAACAGCATTTGAGACTGATTGTCAATCACAACCTAAGTTTTATTCTCCTTGAACAATGCTGCCTTTAAATTCTTTTGTTAGACAACTTTAAACAATAATTGTGACTGCAAAAACAGGATCTGTGCACGGTACATAGAAAAATTTCACCCTTCACGTATTTAAACTGATGGGTTTCTAAAAAGTGACCAAGAAGGTGACATTTAAATTCAGCTTTAAAAGTACCTTTATTCCACCACTGACCATGATGCCTTTCATTTGTTATGTTAGACATTTTAAACAATATTTGTGACTGCACCTCAACCACAACCTAAGTTTTATTCCCATCGAAAGATGCTGCCTTTCAATTATTTTGTTATACAGCTTTAAAAAATAGTTGTGAAGGCAAAAACACAGGATACACAGCCACATGGCCCCTCTTCCTGAGTTTTATTAGGCCCCAGGGGCCCCATCCTAGTTGTCTGGGTTTTATTTAAAAGAAGAGGGGGATACTGCAGCCCCATCCTTGAGCCTTCACAGACCCATGGGCCCCCTCCCATGGGGCTGTGCCCAATTGAAAACGGGAGTGGTGCCACCTGGCCCTTCCCTGAGCCTGTTACTACTACTTGGGTGAGCACCGGGGCACTCACCAAACACCATATTTGGGACCACAAGTGGAAGCCTCAGGGCCCCGCTGGCCCAGCCAGCTTCCTGGCATGAATAAGCAGCTATTTATGCTTCTCCCTCCACGTGGGAACAATATGTATTCTGTTTCCCTGCCTGCATCAGTGGGGGCAGGGAAACAGAAGAACACTAGTCTGCTAGCCAGCAGGCTGAAACATTTTTTAATCTCCCATCAGTTTGGAGCATGCTTAGTTTTGCTACCATTTGGTGGAAAATTAAAATATTTTCCAGCCCGACTGGAGCAAACATATGTTTTGTTATGTTAATAAGCTTTTAAAGCGCACTTCTACCCAAAGGTGTCCTGGCACTGAGCCGTGGCGAACTGGTTACCAAAAATAAAAAATGGCTATTCAGAAAACAGCCACGTTTTCAGCCCCCTCCTGAAGGAGAGGAGGTCGGTAGCATTCTTGAGATGTAATGGTAGGTTGTTCCATGCTTTAGCAGCACAAACGATTACATTTCTGCCACCCCAATTGGCTTTTTTAACTCAGTGGACGGCCACTTTCTTTGCTTCCGCGGATCGCAGTGTTCTCCCGGGGACATACCATTAAAGGCTTTTCCTCAGCTATTCTGGGCCTGTCAGAGACTTAACCCCTTCGAAGCTAATGACGAGCTGGGCTCGTCATGGCGCTTACCTGCCGTGCGCGGATGACAAGGCCAGCTCGTCATGAATGATGGCATTCTGCATATCTCAGCACAGGACGGGAAAACGCCTAGCAGCCATGTGGTTAAAAACTGTGCAAAGCACTTTGAATTGTGCATGCCTTTTCACTGGGAGCCAGTGGAGTTGCCAAAGTTCCTTCCTAACAGGAACAAACCTAGGTGTGCCGGTTAACAACCTGGATGCTGAATTTTGCACCAACTGGAGTCTGTTTAGATGTTTCTTGGGAATGTTCAGATACAGACTATTACAATAGTCCAGCCGAGACTAAATGAGCACTGTGACTGCTGTCCTAAAATAATCCTCAGGTAGAAATAATTTTATTTTTCTCAAAACTCTGAGGAGATAAAATCTTCTTGAAACAACTCTGCTAACCTGTTCCCAAAAGTAAGTTTATCATCCAATATCACCCCTAGGTTCTTGGCTTTCCTAGTAGGGGCCAGGGGCATTCCCATTAATTCTGGCCACCAGTCAGGGGTCTAGATGTTAGGGTTGTTGCCGAAAATAATGACCTCCATCTTGCCTGAGTTTATTTTCAGGCAATTTGAGGACATCCAGCTGGCAAAAGCTTTCATGCATTCAAAGCATTTTAGACCAGTTTCCAGTTCCTTGCCTCGCTATAGGGACAACACAATGTGTGTGTCATCCGCATAGGATGTTAAATGGAGCCCATAAGTTTTATCAGAGCTTCCAGCAGGCCCACATAGATATTAAAAAGTGTGGGACTAAGGGAAGATCCCTGCGGGACCCAGCAAGGAAGGGAGAACAGCTTTGATCTATGCCTACCCAAGTCCACCGTCTCAATTATGTCAGCCAGGAACGATTTCAAAAGATTCCAGGCTTTGCCCTGAACATCTGAAGCCGATAACCGGTCCATCAGAACTTCATGATGGACCGTATTAAAGGCTGCAGACAGATCCAGCATAATCAGAATTGCTGCGCCACCCTGGTCCATCACCTCTCGAACCTCCTCCGTAGCTTTGATCAGGACAAGCTCTGTGCTTTCTGTTTTCCTGCCTGTGCTAGTGCGGGCAGGGAAACTGCTGTGTCCCAGGGTTGGGTTCCCCAGGACACTGTAAGTGAGTCAGCCCCTGGGGGAATGGGACCCCGGGGCCATTAAAGCCTCAGAGAAAGGGCTGCATGGCCCTACTCCCTTTTAATTTAAGTTATGCCCTGGAGGATGGAGTCTTCAGGACTTTTTTAAGGCTCAGGGAGAGGGGCTCCCCTTTCCCCTTTTTTATAAATTAGCCGGGATGGAGGGTCACCCAAGATGTTTGCCTTCCTATGTAGAACCTGTTTTTGCTGCTTTTAGGGCCCAGTGCACTTTTACAATGCTAAACAGAGGTAAATTGCTTAGGCTTTCTCCCTTTAACCAGGTAAAATGTGCATATACCATATTAGTCTATTTAATATACTTATAAGTCCCTAGTATATCGTACTACATGTATCCAGGAACTGTAAAGTAAATGCTACAAGTGTGCTGCAACACTCATTGCGCCATCCCTAAAAGTAGATCAGTAAAACAGGTCTCAGGCCTACTACTGAATCCTGTGGTGCACTTTTAAACTGTTAGCTTGACCTGGCAAAAGAATCTTTTTACAGGCCTAAAATTTGTTTTAATGCTTATAAGTCACCCCTAAGGTAGGCCCGAAAAAGCTTACAGGGCAGGGTGCATGCTATTCACAAGATAGGACATGCGTACTTGCGTTTTACACATCCTGGCAATGAAAAACTCCTAAAGTTGTTTTTCACTGTTGTGAGGCTATACCTCCCCTAAACTAACACTGGTTCACCCTAATACACTCAATAGATGATAACTGCAGTTTGGGAACAGATAGAGAAATGCTTCCTCCACTCATCAGTATTGTAATTTAAAATTCTCTTTAATGGAAAATTGAGAAATTACTGCTACTACTCGGAAAATGCCACTGTTCGAAAGTTAATTACAATACGATGGGGTGACCCACTAAACCTCAGGAACTAGATATCCTTAGTACACGTAACATGTGGTCCCTGTGAAGCATAAACATTTGCATGAACAATAACAATTTTCAAGGAAAACTTCAGTTCTTCTTGGCAAAAAGAACATCAGAAAATGAATATGCTGTATTAAAGAAATACAGCACCAGAGACTGAATTATGTTATTTGCATGTATTAGGGAAATCGTGCATAAAGAAAATATAAATATATTATAAGGTAGGTTGCGCCATTGGTGCAAAAGTGACAAAGTGCTTGTGCAATGTGATAAGTGAAAACATTTGTGATTGAGAATGTAAGATACAAATGAAAATTAAAATATAAAATTGCAGTGCAACTGCTGGTTGCACAATATATGTCTGAAATGCTGGGTCTTCCTCAGGACATGTGTGTTGGGCAACCTAGAGTTCCACGGAAAACAGATCTCCTCTGGGTGCTTCCTTGTATTATGTTGACGGCAGGTGTGCTCATCTAAAGCTAATACCATTAGCCATGCAGGTCTAACCCCTAAAGCTCTATGGAGTGCAGGAAAACCGGCTCTTTCAGTGGCATCGGGAATGGGAGCTGTTTGGCGTGGGGAATCCTCGCTCATTACAGCTGCACTGCAACAAGGGAGGATTCCCCATGCCAAACCGTAACAGAAATTTGCTTTGAAAGTTGAGTTGGTAGTCATTGGTTGATGAAGTTAGCAGGCTGGGAAGGTAGATGGAGGTTTCTGTGGTTCGAAGTTACTGTAGATCTTGGGGATTCTTTTGTGAAAGAAGTCAGAGAGGTTGTTGCAGAGTTTTTGTGTATGGGTGATTGTTTGGGTTGTGGCTGTTGGGTTGGTGAACTCCTTCACGGTGAAAAGAAGTTCCTTACAGTTGTTGGAGCTATAATCAATGCTCAGGGTCAGGTCCTTTTTCTTGATGGTGATAGGGTCTAAGTGTGTCCTTGTAGGAGTTTCTTCTAGGGGTTCTCCTTTTTCTTTTTACTTGTTTGTGAATAATCTTTGATTCTATTAGGTCAGAATTCTACCAACTAGCTTGTTAGTTGGATATTTTAGATTTGGTGCTTTTCAGGGGCACCAGGTAAGTGGCGCAGGTGGTAATCCAGTTGTTGTAGTTGTTTGTGTCATTGATGAGGTTGTTGGTGGGGGCTTGTTGCTTACTTTCTTTTCTAAAATGATCAAGCTATTTCTAGATCAATTTTAGGAGCAGTAGCTTGGAATATGTCATCAGAGATGTTTTCAATGATGTAATATAACATGTCATGAATGATGTACAGGTCGTAAGCAGTGCATGATGGGAGAATGCAGGTCAGAGTTAGCTCACTGAACTATAATTGGCGAATTTCAGTATTTTTTTGGTTTTCAGGCGTTATGTTTTTCATTAATTTCATCACCTAATTATAACATTACTTTAACCTCAGTTTTTTCAGTGAATTTCTAGTTATTTAAGATATTTGTGGTGAGACCTCTGTGCTCTTCCTACCCCTCCCCCACCACCACCATTAGTTCATGCTATTCCACTATGTAGGTATCATTCACATCTTATCTGCATCCCCAAGGGCCATAACCTACAAGCAGGGAGAGCCTGTTCTAAATATGCCACGCTCCCTGGGGCCTGCTGTCTGCTCCAAGATGAATAATTGTATGACGTGTAAGTGAGCAGGGAGCCTTGGGAGACAGATATTGCGCAATGTTCCGAGTTCAGTTGTGCCTCATGTCAGCAGTGAGGCTTCATTCAAATGCTGTACAAGCGTATGTGCATTCAGAGAACGCCAGTGCAAGGCTCATCCTTACAGCCCCCAAGCTGTTCTTCATATGGGTTACTGGGCAGACTCCTGCTCCTGGGAGCACTTCTGCTTCATAGGCCCACTTCCCAGCATCCTCTGGGTTTCTGTCATGGGTTTGTTTCCGCAGGAACTGACATTTTGATGAGTTTTTCTTTCCCCCTGCAGGAGGCACGTAACACAGCTGTGAAGCATTCTCCTCAGCCCTTTGCACGGTTGCACCTCAACTACAACTGCTTCTGGATCTGAAGAACGACCATTGATATAATGCATGCATAGACATTGATGGCACATGGGGACCATGCGTCTGATACTCAATCAATGAGGAACCCACTAAGCCCCCATCTCTGTTAGTGCCCTTGAGGTGTTATTACATCCCTCTGCCGGTCCCGTAGAGGTTTCATAGGCGTACCCTTGACTGAGCGCCACTGTACCCCCCAGGACCCTGCACCTGGTGACAGTACCACAGAGCTGCAGCAGATTGGACAGGCCCAGCTGTGGGCGCTATTGTTCACTCTACCACAGGACTCAAGCCACTCCTCTCTACTGGGCCTAACTAGCATGTGTTGCTTTTGCTCCCCAGTGGGGACATGGACTTGACGTTCGAGCTGGACTGTCCTTTTTGGGGAGGGTCAAGGCAGACTTTGAAGTGATTGGTCGCTGTCTTTATTGGCACAGGGAGCCTAGAACCAAATGGCCACCAACCACTTGCAGCTCAGACTCATTCTGGCATTTCTACAGAACTACTCACAGTAAAATGGAATGGAATGCCTAATCTTGGGGTTGTACAAGAAACCTATCTGTATGCAAAGAGTCAGTAGACAGAGTTGATATGAATTGATATGAGTTAAAGGGATTTATTAACAAATTAATTTAAATTGATTCAATTATTCAGTAGGTATTAATAGTTAGTCATCATTATTATAGATTCAATTAATCCATTACTCAGTATTTCAAACAAGATAAAATACCACATTAGAAAGAATTGCAAATAAGGTTGAAGAAATACAGCAAGTGTGTTCCATAAAGGAAATCCCTAATCCACATTATTCAAGGTTTAGGTATAAATACAAAGCCAGTTTCTTCAGGAACGTTGTCAGTATCAGAAACCCAAATGAAGAGTTCTGATGAAAGAATGAAAATGCATAGGCAGAGGCCTTCACACTTAAGCAAATAGAAAAATTGCAAAGCTGTAAAGTATTCAAAGCTATAAAACAGCAAGCATACCTAATCTCTGGGTGGGGAAATGGAAGTGAATCAGAGGGGTCTATCCTATCCAGGCATCCTCTGCTCTAAAACTAAGAAACATACATTAATATAATTTTTGCCAAAGAATCATTGCTTATAAATATTGCATTCCCGTACCTAATAACAAGTGAATTCTCAGCAAACTCTGGGAGCACGTAAACTACCTAGTTTCTCACGTCTTCAGAATCAAGGATAGATCTAAGTCCTTGAAATAATACTGTAGGCATATCTTTTAGTTCAGACACTTCTTTCCATAAGTCGTGTTTCCTGCCATCTTCTCTCCTCCCAGTGAAAATCTCACTATCAGTTGTTTAATACACAACAAATTCCTATTTAATAGCAAACAAAAGGCTTCTGGAAAATTATAGTATCTGCATAGGAAGAGAAAAACATCTTGTGCACCATAACAGTTTAAAGAGAAAACAGGCCTCTTAACCCTGGTGTGTATCATCAACATTTAATATGACATCAGTTGTCAAGCCAACATAATGCATTATGGTTGTATATTTGAGTGCTTATAATGTCCAAATATGATTATCTACTACAAATTTGCATTTATCATACATGTGTTGTTCCGCAAAATATTGTACATTTTGCAATGAAAGTTTTTTAGTTAGTAAAATATGAAAATTCGCTCCACCAACAGCTTTGAATCAATCAAGATGGTTTCAAGTATGTGGGCACTTTAGTTGGTCATTAGAATGCTGTTGGAAGCTGCAGTGGAACAATTGGGATTAAACTTACAGGTTGTTGCTGTTAGAAGTACATGTTTTACTCAGTATGTCAGACATTATTTTCAGATGGTGGAGGAAGACAGTGTGAATTCATTTTAGCTTCTGGTTACCTTCCATAACCTTTATGACAAAACCATGAGAGAAAGCATTTTCCCTCCTCTTAATTAAATAAAATGGCCCAGAAGTAAAGTATTATCAGGGCACTATAGGCTTGGGGAGGGAGGCCATGTGCCCACGGCCCCAATATTCTGTTTTTAAAAAAGCACCAGCTCCCACAATGCCCTGCAGTTGACCGGCAGGGGTTGGCTGTCTTTGGATGGTTGGTTGCAAGGCCTGGTCAAAGGCACCAGGACACCCAAAATATTTAATTTTAAAATAAATAATAAATGAGCATCAGGAGCCGCTCATTTATGTTTCTCCGCTCCTAGGAAGGAGCACCTTTAATGCCCTAGAACATTTTAAATAGCATCTTTTCATGCTTATGATGCCCCTAGAAAAGGTAGGGGCATCACCAAACATTTTATATGCTGTTAGGGGCTGCAAGTAGTGCATCAGCCCCCAACAACATTAAAAAGCAGTAGCTCTCCTGTGTCATTAAATCCATGTCTTCAGAAGAACTTACCATAGCTTTATTTAAAGCACTCCGAGCTGGAGCTCTCTACTTTTCAGCTGGAGTGCAAGGCTCTCTTGTTGCTCTTTTTAAGATTGCATGTTGTGGGCTAAAGATTTTAGAAGAAAGACTCAGAGACATGTTGGTTTTATGTAAGAGAAAACATGTCTCTGATTCTTTCTTTTGACAGTTTTCAACACACAAAATGCAATCACATAAAAAATGATAAAATAAAAATTAAAAAAAATTCAATAATCTTTAATTGGATATAAAATATCCATAAAAGCACAGGTCAAAAGATACCAGAAACATACAGTTTTTGTTAAAAAATACAATATAAATAGATAAAAAGGAGATTATCGGATTACAAGGACTACAATTATGACAATATGTGCAACAATATCACAGAAAAAAAGTTAAAAATGGACGAAATGGCAACAGGATAATGTTGAGCGCGTTCAGGGGTTTGAAAAACAAATAGCAGCAGATTAGGATAAAGTGCAATCGGTTATGTACAATTTAGCAGCATAATGTACGGTGCAGTTGAAACTGATCTTCTGGGGTGATCCCCTAAAATACAGGTAGCCAAAGATCATAATAAAGTGCAGTTAATTGTGAACAATTTTAGCAGCATAATATAAAGTGGAATTAAATTGGATATTTTTAGGGTAGTCCAATCTACAAGTAACACTTTCATTTGGTGTTCCCTACTAAAAATGGAAGTAGATTCATACAAAAGGCAATGGTGTGTGATCCCAAATGCTAAGATGCATTTACAAAGTGCTCATAGAAGCGCATGAGCGGATAGCCACTCTCAAAAAGGAGCTGACGCGGAAAATCAAATCGTCCCTCTCAAGTCTAAGAATTTCCAGATAAGCTAATCTATAATTAATGTTTGCAATTGCCTTAAAATAGGGTATCAAATATTGTTTTGTATATTTTTGATAAAGATTACAAAAGAATAAAAAATTTACAATCGTTTGATTTCTATGGGTGCCACACAGACTGGGCATTTGCTCCAGGTTATTGTTAAATCCCAGAGGAAAGCAAAGTGAGTTTTTTAAAGTGCCGTCCCTGAGGAAGAAGAGCAGGTTCCTCTCCCATCAACTTAAATTCTTCAGAAGATATTTAGAGGGCATATGGGTTAGGGGGCTGTCGGCCTCCACTAGCGACATTTACCTGGCGACTGACGATTTTGAGAGCTCAGTGGCATGTCTTGCATTATTGTATGAATCATACAGTACGCCCATAATGACCTTTTTTACTTATTCCCTCTTGGCCCAAAGGATTCAAAAAGACATTCTCCAGATTCACGCTGCTCAAGCTTTTTCTAACAACGGAAAGTCAGGGTATGCTCCCTCCCATATCACAATTGAGGCAGTCAGCTATAATTTCCCTTGTCAATGTAGCTGCCGGATTTTGCCACACTTTTAGACAAAAAATAGCTGGGCAAGACCTTCTAAAATCTTCTATATAAAACAAGTTTAATTCCTTATGACACACAAAGTTTGGTCGGGAAATTTGGGCCCCCAGGAGTTTTCGACAGAATCTGTTTTCCTCTCTCTGGATTCCACTACAATTTATAAAACCCCAAACTTCTGCGCCGTAGGTGGCGTTGGGAATACACTGTGTTTTATACATTTTAGTTATCGATAAGACTACCTCTGCATGTTTGGGTTGGGGGAGACTCAAGATCGAATTTGTCACTTTGATAAATTTTCCTCTGCTATGGGCAGCATGAGCCGCCCACAATCCAGTATCGGAAATACTAATCCCAGATATGGGAAAGTGCGTGTGCATGCTAACTGATCAGGACCTGAGGTTATTGAGTTAATACAATGTTTTTTGGGTCCACAAGTCATTCTAAAAGATTTCTTAAAATGAGTGCAAAGGTCTAGATCTGCCATAAAAGCAACAAAACACCTCACTAAAGTGCGTAGTGCATTCGGGGTGCGGCCCATTAGGAACGCATTGTCCGCGTATAGTAAGGCAGGGAGTGCATTACCATGATAATGGGTACGTCCTTGGTAAGTTCTGACAGTACGTTATGTAGTTCATGTATATATAAAATGAATAGAAGACACACCCCTGTCTGACCCCTCTGCCAATAATGATGTCCCTTGAGACTTCCCCATCGTTGCTAATCCTCACCCGTGCTTTCAAATCTCTATGCAAGTATGCTAAAAAATAAACCAATGTCTCATAAAACCAATAGTTTAAAAGGATCGACCACAGACATGACCTATCTATGAAGTCGAAGGCTGAGCTTAGGTCCATAAAGGCCAGGTAGATAGGTGACTTCCGGGCTATCATGTACTTACTGATAATTAACTTTAAATTAAGGCACTGTTCCACAGTTCCTAATTTGCTTCTAAAACCTAGTCGACAATGATTTAAAATGGATTCCCTTGCAGCCCAAGACCTTATTTTGTTCAACAAAACCCTCCCAAGGATCTTCAAGGTATTGTCAATCAAAGAGATCGGTCTGTAGCAGCTAGGGTTGGATCGATCTCCTTTTTTAAAAATGGGCACAATTATGCTGGTAGACCAGGTGCTTGGAATAAAGGTGCTTGTTAAATTATTAACCCCTTCGATGCTCATGACGAGCTCAGCTCGTCATGAGGTACACCTCTCGTACACTCTTGACGAGCTGAGCTCGTCATGAACTATGGGAATCTATTTTGGTCAGCGCACAGGGTAAATCTGCACCGCACCGATGGTGTTAAAAACATTAAGTAGAAGAGGTGCCCAAAATCCGGTTTGTATTTAGTAAGGTCAATGGAAAGCCCATTGGGCCCTGGGGCCTTGTTCCCTAAGCTTTGGCGTCCTCTACTTCTGACACTGATATCGAGATCTGTTTAACAGGTGGATTGTTTAACGGTGCCTCATTTAAGGGCGAGGCTGTGCACATTTTAGAGAAATGGGCTTCTCAGGCTTTGCTAGCTATGTTGCAGGTTTTTGGGGTGAGAGTTTGGTCCATAGATCTCATGTCCTTAACTGCTGCCCAGAATCCATTTCCATCATTGAGTGTGGCGGCACAAGCAAGGTTGGCCCAGCGTTCTTTCAGGAGCTCATCTTTACGGTGCATGACTGCTTTTTTATAATGGCGCCAAAGAGATTTAATAAGAGTGGCGTCCCTAGGTCTTGCTGTTAATTCTACACAAAGTTCTCTGTTTGCTCGCGAGCAAGGGCTATTGAACCATCTAGGATCCTGGTTAATGTTGGACACAGGCCTAGAGATTAATTGTTTAATGCCAACACACAAATCGCTAAATGCCCTGAAAACATCTGGGTTGGGGTCGCTAGATGACAGACAGGTTTCGATGAGTGATGGGTGTCATTTTATCATGTTGGAAAATAGGATGTTATTATCAATACCTTTCCAAATTACTCTTAATTTGTCAGTCGAAACCACTAGGTTACTTGCTAAAGGCTCTTTACGAAGACTTGGTTTCGGGGCAAATCTGATTGTTGTTAAAATTGGATTATGATCGCAATGCGAGATACATAAGACCTCTGCTTTTAATATGCGATCTTCTAGAGCGGCAGATATAAAGACATAATCAATAATTGAGGCGCAACCGCGACCCCTGTAGGTGGGTATTAAGCGATTATTATCTTGGCACGCATCTGCAATTTCCATAACATTGAGTAAATTACAGGTAGATAAATAATCTAACAATACCATCCCTCTTTTATATGCAGACTCATGGGCTATAGGTGTGGTAGCTATTCCATTTTCTCTTGAGCGTTTAGCATTAAAGTCACCACCAAGACGAACTCCAGCCAAATTATGGTGCGGGTTCTGTTTTTGGAAATTAGCAATAAAATCGAACAGATTAATAAAATTCATGTTAGGATGACTTACAAAATCATTGTTATAAAAATGAATTAAACAGATTGAGGCTCCCGTGTGTATATCAAAGCTTAAAAATTATCATTATTTGTAGGGAGGGACTTTACGCTACCACCTGATGAAATTTTAATCCAAATTGAAAGGCCACCAGATGGGCGACCTACTTTGGGGATGGGTATGGTATTATTAAAACAAGCAAAGCCTTCTAAGAATAAATCCCTCGTATTCCATGTTTCTTGGGACATTAATATATCGTATTTTTGGACTATACTGATCCAGTCTGTGGAGCTTAACTTGGAGGCCAAACCTGCAACATTCCAGCTAAGCACCAGAAAGTTTGGATTCTTCTGATCATTTGATTTTGGGGTAATAATCTCCAAAGAATCGGAAATTGCGGGTGCAGCTGGTATTGAGATAGGGGGTAGTCACTCCATACTATTTAACCCCGACAAGGCAGAGAATCTGTTATGCATGGTGTGTGGAAAAATGGTAGAGGTACTTGAACCCGGGGTTGGCTTGCAGAAAAAACCCAGGGGCAATGACCATATGAGGGTTGGAAAGTTATTGTTGGATTCGTGTGTCATCAATATTGATTTTACCAGTGAGGGTCGTCTAAAATTAATGACGACACAGTCTCCGTTGATGTTCTTTTGTGATGATCCTACCCAACCAACCCTATGTACCATTATGATCTCACCTATATTTGCTACCCTGAAACCTTTATGTTTAACCAACCAGTCCGCACTTTTATTCCGCAGCCTGACAAAACTAGGACATAAGGACATGCTGCGGATGGTAAGTTAAGAACATCGACCCTAGGCTCTACAGATGGCCCGGTATCATTATTTTCTGAGGTAGGGATAACATTCTGATTGTCACGCCAGGCTTAAGGGATTAGTGGTAACGGCACAATTGACTGTGTGGGTTTTTCTGAGTTTCTCAATAAAGGTGATATAAGATCTTACTCTTGAACACATTTTGATCTGTAAATACGAGTGCATATATCTAAAAACCAGAAATATCTAGCACAATTTCCAATTTGTATTGAGCTTCAGTGGTGCTACAGAGTTTCCTATTTGCACATATTATGTATAAATCATGAATTGTATATACTTTGCACATGTTTCAATGGCTGCTAAAAACGAGTACACCTATCCGTTTGTATATAATTTTAAAACCTTTAACTTGTATATATGGAAATTTTTAACCTGCATGTATGAATTCTTTGACGCTGCTTTTATGATTTTAATTAATCAAAATAAAGACTTTTGACTGACTGACTGACTGTGTGGGTATTAGGGTGTGGGCTGCTAGTGTGGTCAGTATACCCCTTGCATAATGGGATATTTTCATTAGGCATAGGTATAGGTTGAGAAGGTGAGCTATCCTTGGTTTTACTGCATGTTACATTGGGGTCTCTAAAGAGAAGGGATGTAAAATTTGAAGTTTGCAGTTGAGCATTTGAGTTCTCCCCACCAAAAGGCTTAGGGTTCTGAATCCCCCCTAACTTGATTGTAAATTTAGATATGCTAGTGTGTACATTTGATTTGTTTATCAATGTCTCCAAGCGATCAAGGCGTTTCCAGAGCGCATTAAAGTTCTTATCCACCAAGTCTCTCATGCGCTCATATACCACGTCCGCTACAGTATCAATTGAAAAGTCACCAGGTCGGATCAGAAGGATCCACATTTGCTAAGGTAGTCGCCAGCACGTCTAGGACATAAATTCCACTACCTGAGCGAGCGCGCATCGAGTAACTGGTACTTGGGGCAATGCTGTTCTGCTCTTTTATATTTTGTTCCTTGACAGGGGATGTTTAAATTTGTGTTTTTTGGTCTCACCTGCATCGTGGCATTTAAGTGTACTCTCCAGTCCACCGCAATTGTATTCAGCAATTGTTACAGTGGAGATTGGCCATTGTTTAGTCTGTCTACACTGGGCATTAGTCAAACGGTTAGCGCTCTAGTTGCTAGCACGCCTAGGACATAAATTCCACTGCCTGAGCGAGCGCGCATCGAGTATCAGATACTTGGGGCAGTGCTGTTCTGCTCTATCCTGTTTTTAACTAGTAGCACTTTTATATTTTGTTCCTTGATGGGGGGATGTTTAAATTTGTGTTTTTTAATCTCACCTGCATCGGGGCATTTAAGTGTACTATCCAGTCCACCGCGATTGCATTCGGTGATTGTTTGAGTGGAGAGAGGCCATTGTTTAGTCTGTCTACACTGGGCATTAGTCAACCGGTTAGCGCTCTATTCGCCAGCATGCCTAGGACATAAATTCCACTGCCTGAGCGCGCGCACAGCGGACGTGCCAAAGGCAAGCCAAAGGTAGCTTGTCTGCGCCCGTCCGCCCCGGGACTCTGCCAGAAGATCCAGAGGGTTTCACATCAGGTACCCTCTAGATGTAGAATTTCCTACACACAGGAATTACTTTTGACACATAGACATTCATCCTCATGCATGGGGGCAATAATAAAATTCAAGTAGCCGATGGGAATCAGGCAACGGGAAATGAGGAGTGTGCAAACTATGGGTGGGCCTTGGCTAAAAAACAATTCTCCTCTCCTAATTCTTATTCTCCTTCATGTAAACAGTCGCAAAAGATGACTCAGAATGGGAGCCCAAAGGAACAGCGCATGGAAGGGTTGGACAGACAGAGACCACGCATGCAAGGACTGTATCTGAATGCCAGGTCAATCCCTAAGCATGCAACTGAGATATGGGACCTTTTAGAGTTCACTAGACCTGATATATGCTTTTTCACTGACACATGGCTTAATAAAGATGTCACTCCTGCGCTGGCAGAGGCCTTTATGGCTGATTATTCAGTCAGTCACCCGGGTGGACAGGCCTTGTAAACGAGGGGGGGGGAATAGCCATTGCTACCCGACTCCCCTATTATATCAGGACTTTGGATAGGGTCTCTTCTCCCAACTTAAAGTTCCTAATATTTAGAGTAAAGTGCGACCAAGCCATTGAATGGACTGGTGCTTTAATATACCATCCTCCCAGTGGTAGTAAGAAGGATTTCTGTACCTCAATATTAGACAGATTGGCTCCACACACGGTGAGCACCATCAAATTCCTACTAATTGGAAATCTTAACCATCACTTAGAGATTCTCTCTTAATTTAGATGTTGCCATTCTAGTGGCACCGATGGAATCTCTCGACCTATCACTAAAAGTCACTGGCCCCACTCATAGTGCAGGCCACATGTTGGATGCCATCTTCTCCAACATACCTGAATTGGCAGATGATCCCCCTCAAGTATTAGGTTGGAATGATCACATGGCATTAATCTTATCAATGTTGCCTGTAACCCTAGTAGTACGGGCACAAGGCCGGAAGGACCTCCACAGACCTTGGTCAAGAGTAACTTCCTCTGCCTTTAGCAAAGCCTATAGTGCCCCCTCATTCAATTTGGACGAGGGCTCTAATTCTGCCTGGGCAAGGCTGGAGGGTGCGATTCAGGAAGCCCTGGATGTTATAGCTCCTTTCAAAAGGGTAAATATTCAGGAGAGGGCAGCCCCTGCCACCTGGTATTCGGATGCCCTTAAGAAGGAGAAATCCACGTGTAGGGCCCTGGAGAGGAAATGGAGGAAGTCTAAGGTAGAACCAGATGAACAACTTTATCGAAGGGCACACAGAGCCTAACTTCATAGTTGCAATATAGCAAGAAGGACGCATCTGGGCGTATGCATTGCAGAGGCTAAGAACTCCTCTAAGGAGTTATTTGAGATCTTGAAAGAATTTACGAATCCAAAGGTTAATAATGCGGCACCACCCCCTACCCAGGAACTATGTGACAATCTAGCCAATTATTTCACCCATAAGGTCGATTTCATTTATCGATCTTTTGATTCGGCTGGAGGAGAACTGGTGGAAGGACATTCACCCATAGACCTTCCGCATGAAACGGTTTCTTCTTTTGGGTTGGATCCTTCTCTCATGTCACAAATGAACAAGAGGGCTCTTTACTTAGCCTCGTAAAATTAGGTTCTCTATTAGATCCTGCACCACCGGCGATTATGTCAACAATCTGTCCGGTCTTAGCCAATGCTCTTGCCAAGGTATTTAACATCTTGTTGGATATGGCCACATTCCCGAGCAAGTGAAAGAACGCGCGTGTTAAACCACTTCTAAAAAAAGCGCTAGCGGACCCGACTGAGTTCCAGAACTATAGACCGATCTTGCTTCTCTCCTGTTGTTCCAAGGTACTGGAATCACTGGTTAATCAACAGCTATCCCAATATCTGGAGCAAAACAACCTTCTGGACCCTTCCCAGTCTGACTTCCGTGCATTACATAGCACGGAGGCTGCACTGTTGGGGGTTACGGACAGTATAAGGTTGACACTGGATAGAGGGACTCCAGTGATCCTAGTCCTCCTTGATCTGTCAGCAGCTTTTGACACCATCTCTCACAAAATACTGCTTGACAGACTGGGGGAATCGGTGTTAAGATCCAGGCCCTCAAATGGGTACAAAGTTATCTATCCGAGCACACCCAGAGTATCCAGCTGGCCACCTTCATGTCACAGACAATAGTGGTGGACAGGGGAGTTCCCCAGGGGTCTGTCCTGAGTCCCACCCTATTTAATGTGTATGTGAACTCCCTGGCTGATATCATCAGAGGCCATGGCTTTGAAACCATCTTGTATGCAGACGACACTCAGCTAATTGCCCCATTGAGGAGGACATTAGGTCAACCCAACAAAAATATAAAAACTGTGGGCCTGATTCACAGAACTAACTTAAGACAAAATCCTAAACTTACTACCATTTTGGTATTCACAGAAGGCCCTTACTCATTTTGGTATTCACAGAAGGCACTTACTCATTTCGGTATTCACAGAAGTTAGAAGTCCTAACTTTAGGACTCCTAAATGCCTTCTGTGAATACCGAAAGTCTTGAAGTTAGGCTTTTTCTCAGTTTAGGAGTAGTAAAGTTAGGACTCCTAACTTTAGGACTCCTAAAGGCCTTCTGTGAATACCGAAAGTCTTAAAGTTAGGATTTTTATCAGTTTAGAAGTAGTAAAGTTAGGACTCCTAACTTTAGGACTCCTAAATGCCTTCTGTGAATACCGAAAGTCTTAAAGTTAGGATTTTTCTCAGTTTAGGAGTAGTATGGGTCCAGCCCAGCCTCCTCTGGCCTCTGACAGGCTCAGATGGGCCCGCCCTTGGCCCACGCACGCCGGCGTGCATCCCGCACTGCGGGAGCCCTATTGGCCTTTTAAACGCCTCCTAGCGCTCTCTGGTGGCGTGGGCTGCATGTGCACCGCAAGGGCTTCTGGGACAAGTGGTTCCCTGTAGTCTCCCAATACTGGAATGGCCGCAAATAACTCTGGTAGCACCAACAAAGCATGTAAGGTTAACGAGCTCCCAAAGAATCACAGACATGATTTTTTTAATTATTGAAATATACTTTGGAATAAAAATATTAATGATTGTTGGACAAAGATGATAGATCTGCTTCATATGTATTGATATGCTTATTAATTAATAAAGCTAATAGGCCTAATTTTTATATTTTGGTGTTGTGACTCTTTGACAAAGTCAGCAAGTCTGCCTAAGTGCAGCCAGGAACTATGAGACCAACTGCACACCGCTTATGCTAGAAGGCTTTGTGTAGTGGGTGGTTGGCTGCCCATGGAAGTTGGAGGCAGGCCCTTACTGCAGGCAAAGCCCTGCTGTCAACACCACGCCACTCCCTGAGAAACCGAGTACTGACCGTAACATTTTCGAAAAACACTGAGGTGCTAATGAAAGACCAAATGGAAGGAATGTGAACTGGTACAACTGTCCATTCCATCTGAACTGCAGATGCCGTTGACTCTCCTGTGCAATTGGTATTGAAAAAAGGGCAACTTTCAAATCTTTCTTCATCATCCAATCTTTGTCTATCAAAATATTTCTCAATAGATGGAGTCCCTCCATCTTGAAGTGTCTGTAAAATACAAAATACTTTAACTCCCTCAAATTTATCTCTGGTCTCCAACCGCTGTCTTCTTTTCTGTACTGCAAATTGAGTACTGACAAACCCTATTTGATCCATTTTTTATCTATACTATGGCCTCTTTTGCCAGCATTCTATGAATTTCTTCTGTCACAATTTTCCTTAAATTGTCTTGAAAACATATCTTTCTCGGTTCCTTCATCTGAAAGGGATCTGATTGAAATTCTATCATATAACCTTTTACTGCTTTCAATACCCATGAACGGTTTGTCATCATTTTCCATTCCTGACTGAAATGATCTTAGGTACGGTCCAATGTCTCCTTCCCTTCAATTACTGGCTGAGAACACTCAGGCCTCATGCACTTTCTTTTGCCCCTCTCTATTGGTCTTCCTATCCAATGCTTGATATATTCAGCAACATGGTTCATAGTCCACCACTTCGAACTATGTGGGTGCCTTATTTCAGATGGATTAAAGAACGATTGGCTTGAAGGATCTTTTACTTCTTTTTAAATATTTGTATTTGAATATTGGGGCTTAAAAATTCATCCGACCCATCATTATGTTCTAGATTTAGAATATATTCATCTATGTCAGCATCTAAATCCTGCTCTATCCAAATATGCTGATAGACCTTTTTTTCAGGCTTTTCCTGCCTTCCTTTTGTGCCGCTTAGGATACCTGAGTGTGAGTCGTTTGAGACTCTTTCCTTCACATCTGTTATTGGTTTATCATTCCTATGTTTTCTTTTCTTTAAACATTGTCCTCCTGTCCCTCCATTCAATCTCCTCTGATATTGACCAATATTCAATTTGCTTATAAAAATGTTCCCTTTCTATTACCTTCTTTTAATATATTTTTCAAGATTTCCTGTATTGTATCCCCAATATCCTTATTTATCAGTCTACTAATGACCCCCTCCTGTACCTCATGAGATAAAATCATATCTTCATCAGTCATTTTTTTCACTTATTTCTTTCCTTTCCATTATTATTTTGCTATTTGGGTTTTTTTTTGCTGCTGGCTTGCACTCGCACCCGACCTTCATCTGAACTTACTGTCAGCTGTTTAATTCCCTGTGCGTTGCCAAGCAATTGTCTCCATGCGTGGGAAAAGCATCACCATGTAAACTGATGTTTTAAGTTTGGGAACTAGCTTTCATCAATACAGACATATTGTCAGTGCGGGTTTCAACATTGTTCCCAAATTCCTGCAGAAACAGAACTCTCTGATCTTAACAATAGCAATAGGCATACAATTGAATGTGGACAAGTGCGTGAGAGATCGTGCCGAAGCTTAAGTTGGGAACACACCTCGAGCTCTCTAAATTCGAATCACCAAACTGTAACACTTAAAAATTTTGAATGTTATATTTCTGAGAATGATTTATGCCATTTTAAGTTTGCAAATCTACAAAGTCTCGATAAAACTTGTTTCTTTTCCTCATAACGACTTTTTTGAATATTTCAAAATATTCAGCTCTGTCTCTAGTCATATAACAAAATATCCTTATTAAATAGATTCCCTGCTTACCCGAAAATTGTGTAAATATGAAAAACAAAGTTATATTACTTACAATCTTTAATTAAACACAAATATAATCATGAGTAAGAAAAAACACATTATTTATCTGCTCTGAAGCTGCAAAAAAAAGAGGAAGAGAATGGAGTGCATTGTACTTATATGTAGTGTTATGATTCTGTTTCACTATGACTTCAAGTTTTGTTAACTTGGAGCTTTTAAAGTTGCTGCTCAGAAGGTAGTGAATCAAAGGTTAATTCGTAATGCTAGTGTGGTATCAATCAATCAAGGAATTTGTAGAGCGCGCTACTCACTCGTTAGGGTCTCAAGGCGCTGAGTGGGGTCACTACTGCTCGAACAACCAGGTCTTGAGTTGCTTATTGTATCTAGGTATTCAATGATACCTGGAACATTAGGTTGTGGAATTCTTGGTTTCAGAAGTTCCGAGTGTGGCGGCTGAGAGTTGGAGACCGAATGCTTGATGGTGGACAAGGCATTATTATCAGCTGCATAATAAACCCGTTTTCATATCCAAAGTGGTGACGAGTCTTCATTAAATTGGTGATGCTCTGGGATGATGCAATGCCTCAACACCATTGGTGAGTGCAGTGGACTGAGGGACGGACAAAGGAATGGGCTGGAGAGGAAGGCAGCATAAAGAAGAAGGGGCAGCGTGGTGTGCCGGTGCCAAAGGGGCGTGCCGAAGAATAAAATAAAATATTGGCGCAAAGAGCTTATCGTTTAGCAATCCAGTGCTTACCAGAGCTGATCGGGTGTCTGTTCTGTGCCACAGATGGAGAAGGCAGTGAGGAACAACAGAAAATCTGTGAAAAGCAGGTGATTCCCTGCGCTGAAATAATTATTCTTTGTCTCAGTTTAGTGGAAGGCAGTGTTCGTGCAGGTGAGCTGCAAGGTGATTCAGGTACAGTAACATTTTAAGTGTGCAACACCAGCCCAGCATGAGCTTAGCCCCAATGCTATTGAGAGCAAAAGGTCAGCAGCATCGGCACTGCCAGAGCCTGAGATTTATAACACTTGTTCACTAGGCCCGCCTATGTGTTAAACCCCATCCTTACCACGCTACAGTGGTTGAAATTCAACAGAGCTCCCAGTATGGTGATTTCCCTAGCACTCACCGTTATTTGGCAGTGCGTGCTCCTGTATCTCCCATTGTTTCTTCTAAATTCTCCATCAAAGGAGTGCCGTACATGATCAGTTAAAACTCAATGGTGAATATGATTGGAGAAAGGTCCTTCTCTTCTTGGTGGGATGTGCAGTAATGTTACTTTGGGATAATTTCCTCTTTTTGTTAGACAAAACTTGATTGGTATCCAATTGATGGTGGCCCTAAGGGTTGAACTTCTTCCCTAAGCTTTGAGTCTAGTTTGAAGAAGGACTGGACAGCCATTATGTATTTGGTAGCCTTTCAGAATATAAATGACCTTGAGTATCATATCGGAAACTGGTGGTTTGAGGAGATTTAGGGTTCCTCAGGTGCCTAATCAGGCATGAGAGTTCTTTTTGTGTGTCTGGCTGAGCACTGGTGTACCAATAGACATACACAGATTCTAGGCGGCAGGTGCCTGGAGGGACAGAATGCAAAATTTAGCGCTTCCATCATTTTTTTATGTCACCAGGAGAGCCAATTTTAAAGTGGGACAAATGGATAAAATTGTTTTCTCATTATGCTAAGTGTGCAGGACGTCATTGAGTGTAGAGAGAAAAACTTCCCTATTTATGCATTGCCTAGGTCCAGAAGGTCAGGAGGTGTTTGAACATCTTCCTGAGTTAGAGTATGCAGAAGCAGAGGATCCAACTGAATTTGAGGTGTGCATAAAGAAACTGGATTAACATTACTTACCTAAAATAAGGCACAATTTTGGAGAGCTACCATTTCAGGAGGAGTGTAGAGAAGCAAATCATGGATTGATGTATGCTAGGGTTCAATATAGAAAAGATAAGAGATGTACTTTGGCAGAAAGATGATACTAAATTGGATGAAGTGGTATTCATAGCAAAGAGAGTAGAGCACTTGATGGCATGTTTGAAGGTGAGTAAGAAAAGAGGGGAGTGTGCCCAAAGAGCGTGCTCAGACGTGAGTCCCTTGCTCACTTTGCCACTGGATTCAAGCAAGCCTGGCTGAAGACGGCTGGAATGCCAGAAACCGGTCCTAGGAACCTTGTTTCCGGTCCAGGGAAGGCATGGCTTGGCTGTTCGGGCTGGACTGTTCCCATGAGGCACAGGGTCACACTGATTTGCATATGGCCATGTCTGAACTGGGGTGGCAGAGTGGGCTAAAGAACGGTGATGGATTAAACCCAGATCTGTTGACTGGGTTTGAGTGTTTGATTGGTTCAGATGTTCCGTCCATCACCCCCCCTTTTGTACCGCTTTGTTTGGCATAAGTTGTCAGGGTATGCTCAGATGTGAATCCCATGCTCACTTTGCCACTAGATTCAAGCAAGCCTGGCTGAAGACGGCTGGAATGCCAGAAACCAGTCCTAGGAAGCTTGTTTCCGGTCAAGGGAAGGCATGGCTTGGCAGTTCCGGCTGGACTGTTCCATTGAGGCACAGGGTAAGACTGATTTGCATATGGCCATGTCTGAACTGGGATGGCAGAGTGGGCTAAAGAACGGTGATGCAATAAAGCCAGATCTGTTGACTGAGTGTGAGTGTTTGATTGGTTCAGATGCTCTTTCCATCACCACCCCCTTTTGTACCACTTTCTTCGCCATAAGTTGGCAGGGTATTCTCAGATGTGAGTCCCTTGCTCACTTTGCCACAGGATTCAAGCAAGCCTGGCTGAAGACGGCTGGAATGCCAGAAACCGGTCCTAGGAAGTTTGTTTCCGGTCCAGGAAGCATGGCTTGGCAGTTTGGGCTGAACTGTTCCCATGAGGCACAGGGTCAGACTGATTTGCATATGGCCATGTCTGAACTGGGGTGGCAGAGTGGGCTAAAGAACGGAAATGGATTAAAGCCAGATCTGTTGACTGGGTGTGAGTGTTTGGTTCATATGCTCCGTCCATCACCACCCCCTTTTGTACCGCTTTGTTCGCCATAAGTTGGCAGGGTATGCTCAGACGTGAGTCCCTTGCTCACTTTGACACTGGATTCAAGCAAGCCTGGCTGAAGACGGCTGGAATGCCAGAAACTGGTCCTAGGAAGCTTGTTTCTGGTCCAGGGAAGGCATGGCTTGGAAGTTCGGACTGGACTGTTCCCATGAGGCACAGGGTCAGACTGATTTGCATATGGCCATGTCTGAACTGGGGTGGCGAGTGGGCTAAAGAACGGTGATGTATTAAACCCAGATCTGTAGACTGGGTGTGAGTGTTTGATTGGTTCATATGCTCCGTCCATCACCACCCCCTTTTGTACCGCTTTGTTCGCCATAAGTTGGCAGGGTATGCTCAGACGTGAGTCCCTTGCTCACTTTGCCACTGGATTCAAGCAAGCCTGGCTGAAGACGGCTGTAATGCTGGAAACCAGTCCTAGGAAGCTTGTTTCCGGTCCAGAGAAGGCATGGCTTGGCAGTTCGGGCTGGACTGTTCCCATGAGGCCCAGGGTCAGACTGATTTGCATATGGCCATGTCTGAACTGGGGTGGCAGAGTGGGCTAAAGAACGGTGATGGATTAAACCCAGATCAGTTGACTGGGTGTGAGTGTTTGATTGGTTCAGATGCCCCATCCATCCCCACCCCTTTTTGTAGCGCTTTGTTTGCCATAAGTTGGCAGGGTATGCTCAGACGTGAGTCCCTTGCTCACTTTGCCCATGGATTCATGCAAGCCTGGCTGAAGATGGCTGGAATGCCAGAAACCGGTCCTAGGAAGCCTGTTTCCGGTCCAGGGAAGGCATGGCTTGGCAGTTCGGGCTGGACTGTTCCCATGAGGCACAGGGTCACACTGATTTGCATATGGCCATGTCTGAACTGGGGTGGCAGAGTGGGCTAAAGAACGGTGATGGATTAATCCCAGATCTGTTGACTGGGTGTGAGTGTTTGATTGGTTCAGATGCTCCGTTCATCACCACCCCCTTTTGTACCGCTTCGTTCGCCATAAGTACGCAGGGTATGCTCAGACGTGAGTCCCTTGCTCACTTTGCCACTGGATTCAAGCAAGCCTGGCTGAAGATGGCTGGAATGCCAGAAACCAGTCCTAGGAAGCTAGTTTCCGGTCTAGGAAGGCATTGCTTGGCCGTTCCGGCCTGACTGTTACCATGAGGCACAGGGTCAGACTGATTTGCATATGGCCATGTCTGAACTGAAATGGCAGAGTGGGCTAAAGAACGGTGATGCAATAAACCCAGATCTGTTGACTGGGTGTGAGTGTTTGATTGGTTCAGATGCTACGTCCATCACCACCCCCTTTTGTACCGCTTTGTTCGCCATAAGTTGGCAGGGTATGCTCAGACGTGAGCAAGCGTATTCAAGCATACCTGGCTGAAGACGGCTAGAATGCCAGAAACCGGTCCTAGGAAGCTTGTTTCCGGTCCAGGGAAGGCATGGCTTGGAAGTTCGGGCGGGACTGTTCCAATGAGGCACAGGGTCACACTGATTTGCATATGGCCATGTCTGAACTGGGGTGGCAGAGTGGGCTAAAAAACGGTGATGGATTAAACCCAGAGCTGTTGACTGGGTGTGAGTGTTTGATTGGTTCAGATGCTCCGTTCATCACCACCCTCTTTTGTACCGCTTTGCTCGCCATAAGTTGGCAGGGTATGCTCAGACGTGAGTCTCTTGCTCAGTTTGCCACTGGATTCAAGCAAGCCTGGCTGAAGACGGCTGGAATGCCAGAAACCAGTCCTAGGAAGCTTGTTTCCGGTCCAGGGAAGGCATGGCTTGGCAGTTCTGGCTGGACTGTTCCCATGAGACACAGGGTCAGACTGATTTGCATATGGCCATGTATGAACTGGGATGGCAGTGTGGGCTAAAGAACGGTGATGCAATAAACCCAGATCTGTTGACTGGGTGTGAGTGTTTGATTGGTTCAGATGCTCCGTCCATCACCACCCCCTTTTGTACCACTTTGTTCGCCATAAGTTGGCAGGTTATTGTCAGATGTGAGTCCCTTGCTCACTTTGCCACTGAATTCAAGCAAGCCTGGCTGAAGACGGCTGGAATGCCAGAAACTGGTCCTAGGAAGCTTGTTTCCGGTCTAGGAAGCATGGCTTGGCAGTTCGGGCTGAACTGTTCCCATGAGGCACAGTGTCAGACTGATTTGCATATGGCCATGTCTGAACTGGGGTGGCAGAGTGGGCTAAAGAACGGTGATGGATTAAACCCATATCTGTTGACTGGGTGTGAGTGTTTGATTGGTTCAGATGCTCTGTCCATCACCACCCCCTTTTGTACCGCTTTGTTCGCTATAAGTTGGAAGGGTATGCTCAGACGTGAGTCCCTTGCTCACTTTGCCACTGGATTCAAGCAAGCCTGGCTGAAGACGGCTGGAATGCCTGAAACCGGTCCTAGGAAGCTTGTTTCTATTCCAGGGAAGGCATGGCTTGGAAGTTCGGGCTGGACTGTTCCCATGAGGCACAGGGTCACACTGATTTGCATATGGCCATGTCTGAACTGGGGTGGCAGAGTGGGCTAAAAAACGGTGATGGATTAAACCCAGAGCTGTTGACTGGGTGTGAGGGTTTGATTGGTTCAGATGCTCCGTTCATCACCATCCCCTTTTGTACCGCTTTGTTCGCCATAAGTTGGCAGGGTATGCTCAGACGTGAGTCTCTTGCTCAGTTTGCCACTGGATTCAAGCAAGCCTGGCTGAAGACGGCTGGAATGCCAGAAACCAGTCCTAGGAAGCTTGTTTCCGGTCCAGGGAAGGCATGGCTTGGCAGTTCTGGCTGGACTGTTCCCATGAGACACAGGGTCAGACTGATTTGCATATGGCCATGTATGAACTGGGATGGCAGTGTGGGCTAAAGAACGGTGATGCAATAAACCCAGATCTGTTGACTGGGTGTGAGTGTTTGATTGGTTCAGATGCTCCGTCCATCACCACCCCCTTTTGTACCACTTTGTTCGCCATAAGTTGGCAGGTTATTGTCAGATGTGAGTCCCTTGCTCACTTTGCCACTGGATTCAAGCAAGCCTGGCTGAAGACGGCTGGAATGCCAGAAACTGGTCCTAGGAAGCTTGTTTCCGGTCCAGGAAGCATGGCTTGGCAGTTCGGGCTGAACTGTTCCCATGAGGCACAGTGTCAGACTGATTTGCATATGGCCATGTCTGAACTGGGGTGGCAGAGTGGGCTAAAGAACGGTGATGGATTAAACCCATATCTGTGGACTGGGTGTGAGTGTTTGATTGGTTCAGATGCTCCGTCCATCACCACCCCCTTTTGTACCGCTTTGTTCGCCATAATTTGGAAGGGTATGCTCAGACGTGAGTCCCTTGCTCACTTTGCCACTGGATTCAAGCAAGCCTGGCTGAAGACGGCTGGAATGCCTGAAACCGGTCCTAGGAAGCTTGTTTCTATTCCAGGGAAGGCATGGCTTGGAAGTTCGGGCTGGACTGTTCCCATGAGGCACAGGGTCAGACGGATATGCATATGGCCATGTCTGAATTGGGGTGGCAGAGTAGGCTAAAGAACGGTGATGGAATAATCCCAGATCTGTTGACTGGGTGTGAGTGTTTGATTGGTTCAGATGCTCCGTCCATCACCACCCCCTTTTGTACTGCTTTGTTCGCCATAAGTTGGCAGGGTATGCTCAGACTTGAGTCCCTTGCTCACTTTCCCACTGTCAAGTCAAGTCAAGTCAATAAACTTTATTCGGTTGTTCGATTTGACAACCATAAAAGCATTTACACTACAATTAAAAAGGACACATTTATACAATAAAAATAATATACAGTTGTGATGTAAGCGAAGAAAAAACAAATATACAACAAGCAATCAATATATTTTGCGGAGTCCGTTAAAAAAAGAGGTAATAGCATTTCATATATTAATATTTTTATCCTTCCATACTATTTCTAAATTTTACTGCCAATTTTAAAAAACTACATATATACAAGGTGTATTCACAACTTAGCAGCTGAAGAAAGAGCAGTGCAGGGCGAAATTGTATAAAATTTAGTTTTTTCAGACAGGGTTTTAAATATAGTTTCCTCGGTACAGCATAAAAGGGACAGAAAAAAAGAAAGTGTGCCAGGTCTTGCGGAGACTTATCGTCGCAGCCGCAAGCCGGCAACACTTGTCCACGATGAGATCCCCTAGGTACAGCCAACAAAAAATGAAACAAGTTAAACCTGAACCTGATCAGTAAAAAACGGTCATAACGGGACAATTGCCAGGATAGATAGGGTTCCATGAGCAAGGTGCTTTTAACTAATACATGATTACGGACACTTTCTTTTTTTAGTTCACGTGATTCCCTATCTTGGATTCTAGAATCAATAAAAGCTTTCTTGACCGTTATAACATCCTGTTTGGTGATCGATTCAGGGGATAAAAAGAGTTCAGGGCGACCTAAATCAGCAAAGCACTTATAAAGATACTTTAACCAGGGAACCTTCATCCTGTTATCCCATGTGAGTGTTTCTCTTAAAATAAGCTGGGTGAGTGGAATGTTGTCATTTAACCAACAGTTCATCCAGCATAACATGGGATTAACAGCAATCTTGTCACTTACGAAGGAAACCCCCAGTTCCTCATGCATAGAGAAGTTAGCCGTACCCCTGGGGACCCTTAGTACTTGTTTCAAAAAATTATTTTCGACAGTCTGTAGGGGTTCCAGAGGAACATAACCCCAGATTTCACTGCCGTAACACGCTGTGGAAACACTTTTGGCCTGGTAAAGTTGGAGTAAGGCGGCAACTGGACTATTGCCCACTTTCCTAGAAAAGTCCATTATTGCCGCGTTTACCCTAGTGACCTCTCCCTTCTTTTTTTCAATCACGGGTCCCCAATTTAATTGACTGTCAAAGAGGACCCCGAGATAGGAAAATGTATGTGTAGTAGGGATGCGTACTCCATTTACATTTAGGCAGTTTACTTTTTTATTTCCCTGTCCGACCTTCATTATGTAAGATTTAGAGTTATTAATACTTAACTCTCTTGAGGTCATAAAAGAATGGAAGGAGTCTAGTAAGATTTGAAGTCCATTTGCTGTTCTTGATAAGAGAACTGCGTCGTCCGCATATAGGAGGACTGGCAGCCCCCTACGGCCAATATACGGGTAATCCGTATTGGTGCTTAAAAGGTGCTCTTCCAAATCATTTATATATAGATTAAAAAGGAACGGGGCCAGAATGCAGCCTTGTCGGACACCTCGATGCACCCCAAAGTCTTTGGTCACATTTAGGTCTTGGGTGAATCTGACATTTGCATTGGTGTCCGAGTGCATGTCATCTAGCAAATCAACTAGGTTTGGATCCACGCCCATTTTTAGCATGGCGTCCCAGAGCTTACCCCGACTCACGCAGTCGAAAGCCGAGAAAAGATCCATGAACGCCATATGGATCGTTCCTCTTCGAGCCTTAGTATATTTCCCAATAATGAGGTATAAGTTTAAACATTGTGAAATCGTGGAATGTCCAGGCCTGAATCCATACTGGATTGAAGATATTATATTATTTTCTTCTGACCATCTGACCAATCTATTCAATATTACTCCTCCCACAACTTTAACCACGGAGTTTATTAAAGATATTGGTCGATAGCAGGCAGGGCTACTACGGTCTCCTTTCTTAAAAATAGGCACAATAGTGGATACCCCCCATGATTTTGGGCATCCACATAGCACAGCAGCATTGAGTACAGCTGTAAGAACCGGTGCCCAGAGTGTTATACATGATTTAAAAAGATCAGGGGGAAGACCGTCAGGTCCTGGGGCCTTGTTGTTTGATAGGCCTTCTATACCCTTTATTACCTCATCAATTGTGAAGAACAAGGATTTTTCTCTGCTTTCTTTTGGGCTACATTGTACCTGCGAACCGTTGCCTTTAAAAATGGAGCTGAAGTGGTTAATCCAATCTTCTTCTGGGATATTAGTGCCCACACTTGAAATACTAGGGTGATCAAATAGGGGCTTGTTAATGATCTCCCAGAACTTTGAGCTGTTTTTTAATATCTCTGGATCTAACAAGGACTCCCATACGCTTTTCTTAACAGCACGTTTGCGAATGGCAAGTGACTTCTTGTACTCAGCCCGCAAGACCCTGATGGTTGATGGATCTCTTGGTTTTATTTTTAGGGCTTTCTTAAGCTCGCGACTGGCCTTCGAACAGTTGCCGTCAAACCATTTCGAGTTATTGGATGAGTTAGCTATCCTCTTAGCAGGTAACGTTAAAAGTGACTCCACCTTTTTAGCGATCTCATTAAAAGACATCAAAATTTGTAATGGTGCTGAAGCAGTAGATGTGCATATTGTCAGATCCTGATGGCATACATTGTTAATAGAGGAATAAAATTGTTTACAGTCCACCATTGACCATTTTAAGCGTCGCTTACCATTAATACATTTAGTTGCACCGCAATCCTCTCGGGGGTTATGTTTTTCGAGTAAATTCCCACCCATAGTAATACATATAGGATTATGATCGCTGTAAATGCTTAAGATGATCGAAAAATCCCCAACAATATTAACAAATTCTGCCGATATTAAAATATGGTCTATATATGACCCTGTTGCGTGACCTTTAAAAGTAGGGGTTGAAAATACAGTTTGCTCCGCAACTATTGACATAGCAGTGAAAAGATTATATTCATTCATTAAGTCATTTAAACATGAACCCCTCCGCGAGTGATCAAAGTGAATTCCTTCCAGGTTATTACATCCCATTTGACCAACAGGTCTCAGGCTAGGGTTCCCACATAAATGTGTGTTGAAATCACCCGCTATTATCTTAAGGCGGGGGAGGGAATCATCTTTAGCCCTTAGGAATTCACGCAATGACTCAATATTGCAATCTCCGGACTGACTCACTGCATTATAGAAATTGATCAGAACAAAACTTGTACTACCCCTCTTAAATTCGACAACCTGAATATTGTTATTGCCAGATTGATATTCAGTTTTAAGGCATATAAGTGACAAATTAACAAAAATTGCCAAACCCCCTTTGGCTCTACCACTAGATGAAGGAACTGCCGAAATTATAAAACTCTGATAACCGTCAATGTGTATATTTTCCCCACTACCCAGGTTTCTTGTAGGCATATAACGGGGTAATCTTTGACAAAAGATAACCAATCTTTATTATTCAGTTTATCCAGCAGTCCAGCTATGTTCCAGGATAATAGCCCCTCCTTATATTTAATTGGTTCGTGTTGTGTTATAGCCACATTTTCACAAGCAATTTGAATGATGGGTATTAAGCCTGTACAGCAGCGTACCCGATCTATCCCTGGGTTAGCCGAAGTACAAACTGGGAGAGAGGCTGGGTTTATATCAGTAGGTGGACCTGGTATGTCAGTTTGATTCATAACTCCCGATCCCACATCCTTACCACCTTGCGGTTCTAACACTTGAAGAATGTCTCCTAAGTCTGTATCTTCTGACTTTCCCACTGGATTCAAGCAAGCCTGGCTGAAGACAGCTGGAATGCCAGAAACTCGTCCTAGGAAGCTTGTTTCCAGTCCAGGAAGCATGGCTTTGCAGTTCAGGCTGAACTGGTCCCATGAGGCACAGGGTCAGACTGATTTGCATATGGCCATGTCTGAACTGGGGTGGCAGAGTGGGCTAAAGAACGGTGATGGATGAAACCCAGATCTGTTGACTGGGTGTGAGTGTTTGATTGATTCAGATGCTCTGTCCATCTCCACCCCCTTTTGTACCGCTTTGTTCCCCATAGGTTGGCAGGGTATGCTCAAACGTGAGTCCCTTGCTCACTTTGCCACTGGATTCAAGCAAGCCTGGCTGAAGACAGCTGGAATGCCAGAAACTCGTCCTAGGAAGCTTGTTTCCAATCCAGGAAGCATGGCTTTGCAGTTCAGGCTGAACTGGTCCCATGAGGCACAGGGTCAGACTGATTTGCATATGGCCATGTCTGAACTGGGGTGACAGAGTGGGCTAAAGAACGGTGATGGATGAAACCCAGATCTGTTGACTGGGTGTGAGTGTTTGATTGGTTCAGATGCTCCGTCCATCACCACCCCCTTTTGTCCTGTAAGTTTAATTGAAGCTCATGTTGCTTGTTCTTTACTTTTATCAATGCCTCAAGCATTTGCAAGAAAGTTACACGGAGAAATGTTATCCAGCTGGAAGAACAGAAAAAATGTGCATTGTGGCATTTACAATTGGATTTTTCCACTGTTTTTATTGTTTTTGTTTTTTCGTGGGTCCGCCATCCTCCCAGTTTCGTGAGGAGCAACTGCTTTAGAGGCTTCTCGTCTCCAGCGCAGGCTCTGGGAGTTTGTGGCGGTCCCTTAAGCAGGGGATGTGCACACAGTGCTGAGGTGGAGGAGGCTGCTGTTCGAGCCCGAGCAGAGGGAGTTCGCACAGACGCGGCATTGCTCCTTGAACTGATAAGTAAGTGGTTACATACCCTCTGCAAAAGGTATGCAGGCTTCTTCCCCCACACACACTCGCACACCACTACCACTTCACTCTTTTACTAAAGAGGCTGATTCTGTTCTACCCAAACAATGTATTTTCAAACTTTTCCCTTCGTTATTTTGCTTTAAAAACATCTTTAATCCAGTGCAAGCCGATGGGCATATAATGTGCACTCTGTTTAGGAGAGAGGTGGTTGTCTTTCTTTCAGTGACAATCCTTAATGGTTTAATGTTAACTGTGCAATTTTAGTGACCAAAGTATACCATCTGCGCACTTATTTTTGTTTTCTATATACTTTTGGATGTTGTATTTTTGTTACTTGGAGATCGCTATATCAAACCACCCATGTAATGTGTATTTTGGTGTAAAGTTGCCTCAATATAGCTAAAACACGCCAGAGGCAACTGCCGTCTATATTGCATGTTATTGGCATGTACGTTTACTGAACGCCTGTTAATATAGTCGAGAGCTGAGAACGTGTGCCGTTTTATGATTTCTACAAATTGAAGCCGAGATGGGAAAACGTGTGTGTCCTGTAACCACACAGTTTTTGCAGCAGTCACGGGGGGTTGCAGTTCCTCTCAGACTCTGGGCGCGGTGTGCCAAGCGGTGCCCTGTGAAAGTAGGATATACCCCCATCCTGGTGCACTGTCACGTATAGTTGGGAAAGTGAGAGGGCAACCTCAGGCACATGGCACACCTAGCGAGCATCACATGAGTGAACATCTGGAGGGCCCTGGTGATAAGAAAACAGACCAATAATTCCAAGCCCTTCTGTTTTTATAAATGATTATTTTTATGCGGGGTGCAGTAGGTTTGTGAAATGCAAAACTGAAAGGAAACACTATATATATTTCCAACAAAAAAAACAAAAGCTACAGTTCAATAGATTTCAGAATGAGTCATATTAAAAAAAACATTTGCAACGCAATAGGTCTCGCATTTATGCGAGTTTGAGCTATTGTCATTGTGAATGACAATTACTTTTATTTATGTTTTGGTTTTTAAAACGTAAATCAAAGGACTTGTCATTTACATTTACTCCTAACGCTATGCTTTAAACTACTACACGGCTAACAATTACAATTCTAACAACATAAAGCCACAACACATCACACACATACATTCAATGAGACATAGCTAAAATACAATACCATTAGCTAAGCAAATAGCTTTAAGTTAAACAAAGGTGAGACCTATTGCATATCCAATGCTTCTTTGCAGAGCATGGGACACTGTGACACAACTTGTTAATTTCCTTAGAGCGCATGTATTGTTAATGAAATATTCTTTGTGTTCCTAATCAATGTTCCCTCTAATTTTTTTCCTCTGTGTGCGCAGTGGAGGGTCTCTGCGCGCTGCAACCATGGCTATGTGCGCCAGAAACCAGACCGCGCGTGTGTGCGGCACCAAATGTCACTCAAAACATTTACTTTAAAAATTTTGTTTTACGTGCAGAGATTTTTACATATTTCCCACATCTTCATTGCTTTGATTTTGTACACAAGAAAATGCCACCCTTAGCCATCGAATGCTAGTCATCATAAGTACATTGAAATTATGAAAATGCCACACAGAAGCAATCTGAAACCTTGGTTCAGCCTGAGGCGCATGCTTGTGCTATTAGAAGTTCTGTGACATTTGTGTTGACAACCAATGATAGATGGTCTGGTGTGTCAGGAGAATAATGAGTCAGCTGGAGTCTGGATGCTACATCATGTGCCAATTTTTCCGAAACTTTGCTATGTGCACTCCCTCCATAAAAACTTAGTGTACTTCTAAAGGTTTAGAACCGACACAACAAACAGACCGACTCACAAAGTGAGAGGCCTACAGTCATGTTACGAAAAAGGAATTTCTTGACACAATAGTTTGATACTGCCTTACTACTCATGGGTGAGGGAACCAGGGATTCGTTAAAATGGGACTCATAATTTCTCTGAAATGATGAAACTGTCACACATAGCAATCTGAAACCTTGGCAGCTATGTATGCAGCATAAAGTTACTAAGTGTATACCTGTGGGTCTACAGCAGGAAAATTGTGTAAGCCCTGTTGACAAGCACTTGCGGAGACGATTGTGGCCATTTGTTTAAGTATTGATGTTAATTAGAGCCCCTTCGCTGTGTTTTTAAACTGGCTCTATGCTTTTGTTAGTAAAGCGTGAAGGGGCTCTGATTAACATCACTATTTAAACAAAAGGCCACAATCTGCCCTGCGCACTGCAGCCACATCACCACAAGCCCCCCAGGCCACAAGGCTACCTTACCTGCACTGGTCATGACTCCTAATTTTCGCGCCGCTCGTATCTTTAAAGCGGCCGGCGGCGCGACTCTCTCGCGCGACGTCCTGGCTGTGTGCGCGCTCCACAACTGGCAGTGCGTGCTGACGTCAGGAGAGGTGCGCGCGCGCGCCTTAAAGGGAACGGTGTTCCTAATGTAACATTCTTTGCTTGAAAATGTTTCATCTTGTGTTGTGCTGTTGCTTTAGAAGCTAACAGAAGATTTCCTCTACCTTAGAAATAGGTTTGTGTTATAATTATTTTTGTGACGATATCCATTCTTATTTGCTCAATATGTGTTATCACTTGTCATGCCATGCTGAATATCCAGGTTTGCTTATTACCAATTTGTAAAATATGAATAAACCTCTTTGGGTTGGGGGTGAGCCAGAGGCTTTTTGCTTTCCTCACAAGACTCTGTCCATTTAGGGAGATCCTTCCCTTTTTTCCCTCGAGATGCTGTCTTTATAACTTTTTAGTGCTTATTGGGACTTAGAATGATTCTGATTACTGAATAACTCTGTATCTGAGCCTTCATTGAATATATTTTGCATTGCTCTGTATTGCTTTTTTTTAGATTATTTGTCATAAAACCAATTAAATGCCATTGATCTAGAACTCAGTTATTGTGTGGTCCCAGTCACTACTTTATTACGTTGCTGAGTTGATTTGTGGTCCTGATGTCAAGAAGGGTGGTCCCCCTTATCGCAAGATTAAGGGTGCAGGAGCTGAGCTGGCGAAGGAAAATTTTGGGATGGGCAAATTATTGGGGCTGCAAAAATATTTGGGTTTAGCTCCCACAGAGTACTCTGGGAGAAGACTGTGACCAGTCCAGATATGAGAACCACTGGGATGGCCTTAGGCAGACATTGCAATATACATGGAATGAGGAAAGCTTGGAACACAGACAACAAAATGCTAGTATTAACAACCTCCATCACCTATTAAGTACTGTATAGTACTCATACATTTTTCTTGGGCTGAAAGTATTTCATAAGGATGTCTTTGAAGTTTTTGTCTGTGTCACTGTGGGACTTAAAAAACTCAAACACTGTCCTGTGTGATGGAAAAACAGTGTCCTGTGTGATGGGATCTGCACATTGCAGCATGAGTTTTCTTTTGCGAACATCATTGCATGTACTGAGTGCAGCAATGTTATAGTTGAAACGTTGAATCCATTGCACCCATCTAGAAGCCAATCTCATTGAGTGATTCATATAAAATGGTGGTGAGACACCCAGTGCCATTGTGTCTGTAACGGTGTGAAGAGCATCTAAAAAAATGAGCCCTTATCTTAAATTTCACCATGCTGCAGGCGAAGGAGATTTTAACTTGGGGTTTGTCAGGCTTTCTAAGAAATTCGGGGTAGACAAGTTGTCAGGGACTGTTGCACACAGTGCCTTGCTGAGGATCTACTGTTGAGTTCATGAGCAGCAGGTCTGATTGCCACTTATTTACCAGTGTACTGCCCTGGCAACACTCAAACCATGACAGGCTTGTAGGCAGAACATGGGCTTTGTTTTAACTTTTAGCAATGCTGGGAGCATCATCAAGAGTTCAGCATTGTGAAGCCAAGTTGTACAATATTGAGACCGCAGAAGTTAGATCTGAAATGTATACCATTAGATCGTCGGAATACAGAGCTACCTTTTTCTCCCAGTTTCTCTGTAGTCCCAATATTGTACAACTTTGCTTCACAATTTGGCTTTGTTTCAGGCTATGAGGTGAACGCGTCAAAAACAGAGTGCATGGCATGAAACATGGATACGGAACAATATACAATAAAAAGGAGATATGATACCTAGGCATCATAGTCTCAGAAAACATCGAAATAATTCTGGAAAGAAACATTAAAAAAGTCAGCAAAGAGATATGTAAATCACTAATAAGCTGGGCACATCTATTAGCAGAGTAAATCCAATTAAAATGATGATTCTTTCAAAACTTATTTTTTTTCATTCCAGAATATCCCTTTAGTTTTCATAGAAAAAACTCTGCAGGAAAAAAACAGGGAGGTCTGTGTTTGCCACATTAAGTTTATTACGCGTGGGTCTTTCTTATGAGGGCCAGGAAAATGTTGCTGAATGAACAGGATGGTTCAGACATTGGGAAAATGTTGAAGGTGATGTTGTTAGATTTGAAGGGAGGAGACCAAGGTTTTATATATAAATTTGGAAATCCCAGATATTTAAAAAGGTGCGCCTTAAGATTTTGCAGGGTTAGCCTTTACATGGCATAAAATCAGGAATTTTATTTATATTTATTTTTCAATTTGTAGGGCGCAACAGCTACCCAAGAAGGGTTTCCCGGCGCCTAGACACAGCTAGTTAGAAGACAGGAGAAAGGGTAATGGCTATTGAGAATTTTTGTTCAAATAGCCAGGTCTTAACATGCTTTCTGAAGCTGGTATAATTTTCCTCCTTCCGGATGAAGGGAGGGAGCGTGTTCCAGAGGGATGGTCCCAGATGGGCAAAGGATCTGCCACCTAATCTCGCCCGTTTGAATCTCGGCACACAGAAAAGGGCTGCCGTCTGCGACCGGAGGTTACGCTTGGGAGTGTAGGGGTGAGCTAGGGCTAGAAGATATTTCGGTGCTGGACCCGCTTTAATTCTGAACATATAGTTCAGGGCTTTAAAGCGGATTCTGTTTTCAATCCTGAGCCAATGGAGTTCCCGGCGGTGATTCCAGACTCCGGAGTTTTTAGGAATATTGCACAGTAGACGAACTGCTGCATTTTGCACCAATTGTAGTCGGCCGACTACTGATTTGTTTGCGCCCAGATACAGAATGTTGCCGTAGTCAAGCCCTGATGTTATGAGGGCATTGACTACGGTCTTCTGCGTGGAAGGAGGCAGCATCCAGAGGATTTTCCTCAACCATTTGACTATGGTGAGGCATAGACCCGTCACTTTACTGGCCTGTTGATTCATGAATAGGGAGTTGTCCAGAATGAATCCCAAATTTCGAACATGGGTCACTGGGGTAGGGAGAGCTCCCATCTGATCAGGCCAGTGTAAGGGATTCCACAGATTTTGATGTTTTCCCAGGACCAGAATCTCCGTCTTGTCACCATTGAGTTTTAATTGGTTTCTCGTCATCCAGTTCAGGATGTTCAGAAGTTCTTCTTTGAGTAGAGAAGGGGAATTAGGACAAGATTCTGATAGGGAAAAGATGATTTGAGAATCGTCGGCATAGCTCATACGAGTGAGACCAGATTGTTCAACAAAGTCGGCCAGGGGTCTGAGGTATAAATTAAAAAACAGAGGACTAAGAATAGACCCCTGAGGCACTCCATGGGGTGCCAACAGGGTATCCGAAGAGGCTCGTGAAGAGGTAATTTGGAAGGTTCGATTTGCCAGGAAGGACTGAATCCAATCCAATGCCTTTCCGCGTACACCATTTTTGTGCAACTCTTTGACAAGAGTTTCATGGGAAATGGTGTCGAAGGCCGCGCTCAGGTCTAATAGCACGAGCGCGACCGTCTGACCTTGATTAAGGAGCTTACGGATGTGTTCAGTGACTCTAAGCAGGGCGGTTTCCGTAGAGAAACCTGCCCTGAAACCCGATTGTGAGGGGTGCAGAAGAGAATTTTCTTCAGCGAACGTAGCTAGAACAGAATGCACGTGCCTCGCCAAACATTTGGAGAAGGCCGGGAGCAGGGATATGGGTCTGTAATTGGCAAGGATTTCCGGGTTTGCAGTGTTTTTTTTTAGAAGAGGCGTGACCATGGCATGTTTCCATAGGGCTGGGACAGTGGCAAGGTCAAGAGAGGAGTTCAGAAGGTTTTTAATGATCTCCAATGAGCTATCCCCAAGTTGTTTAATGATTTTGATAGGAATAGGGTCCCTGGGGGATCCGGATTTGATGGTCTTAAGAATCACTTTCAGTTTGTCTACTGAAAGGGCAGGCCAGGATTCCAGTAAGTTGGCACAAGGGTGAATTGATTCTGAGACGGAGGAAGAGGGTGGTTCTAGGTTGTCTAGGAAGACACTAAAAATCAGCTACTATAGTGCAATGGCCCCTATCTGGGATGCCCCCGGATCCACAGAATGGACAAAGGACTCCTTGCCAGCCCCCTTGAAAAAAGCCGGAATATTGTGCTGGGAGCAGTTCGTTAAAGAGGGTTCTCTGCTTTCTTGGGATGATTTGTGGAGCATCACGGGCAATGAGTTGCCGAGATTTAAATATCTGCAATTGAATAGCTGCATCAAGCAGCTGAAACAACCGTTGGTACCTCAAAAAAATTGGAATCCACCTTAAGGAAGAAAGTCAAAAGGAAAAAAGAGGTGCATCGATCTTGCAAAGGGTGATTTTGAGCTTTTAATGGAGCTCTGGGGAAAGAGCTTGCCTTGGATCCATCCAGAAGAATTATGTCAAGAATCATGTAACACTTTATTTTCCACAGTACAGGTTGCAAACCTAAGGAGAAATCACATCTTTTGTCTCCATAGGGTGTATTGTTCTCCTTTAAGGCTCACCAGATTTGGAAAGGGTGCCACTCCGAAATGCCCTAAATGTTTCCAAGAAAAGGCAGATGATGTGCATATGTTTCTGGACTGCCCAATGTTACAACATTTCTGGGCAGATGTAAGTAAAAACATCTCAGCTGTACTTGGGGTGGACCTTCAGGGAAGCCTAATGCTGTTTTTTTTTCAGGGTTATGGCAAAACATGATTCTATATCCATAGAAAAAAACTAATTATTGTTTTACTTAATCTTACTTCCACGGAGGGAAACTTGTACATATTGGATTAAGAATGTTCCCGACTACTTTAGATTGGATCAATTCTGTGAAATACACAATAAAGCTAGAAAGGGCATCCCTAAATAAGAAGAGTAAGCAGAAAGACTCTTGGTTACCATGCATAAATTGGTTGGAAATTGGGGTGAACACAGTCTGATGATTATTCTTCTACACCGAGATACTTCACCACTTCGGTTGCTCTTCTGGTAACTCAGAGAGAAGGTTGGAATAGATGAACCATGAAAGGAGAGGTTCTGTGTAAAGTGCAGCCATTTGTCAACAGAGCTCTCTGGTGGGTGCCGATCAAGTGGGGGGCCCCAGAGAAACCCAAAATAACTCTGTTTATATCCAAGATGAATGAGGAAAAAAAAGAAAAAAATGAGTTTCATCATTAATCCTGTGTCGCACAATTCTGACATGATCATTAGCTGTGCTCTATGCACCTGGTCCTGCCATGCTTGGGAGAACACATGCCTTTTATATTGTGTTTCTTTCCAGGCATAACTAGATTATACTGACATCGGCAACTCAAAAGACCCAACTCCCTCTGTTGATAACAGGAGAGCATCAATGCACAAAAGAGCCATAAGATATCAATGAGAATTGCATTGCCCATTGCCCATGTATCTCCCATTTAATTGGACCCTGGATTTCAGGAGCTATTCATAATATTAATTATAGGCAACGCCCCCGTGACCCCCTAATTGCTCCTCATGAGGGCAATTGTAAATATTACGCTTTAGATTCAGATATTTACAATACCTCACTTGTTTCACATATCTTAGGTGGTCTTTAATGATAGCAGCATTAGTGGAGTTGTTAACTTTCCAGTTAAACCTAATTCCTGCACATCTTATTTTCTTCATACTCCCTCCCCTGAGCTTTATCTTTCCTCTCTCAATCCTTTGTTCACCTAATTGAAAACGGATGATACATTTTCTCTCTGCCTCCCGAGGTGGTGTCTGTTAGCTACAATACCCACCTCCCCACTTCCATCTCTTCACACGAATGCTTCTCAGGTCATGTGCAAATGTAATCAGTTCTCCCTCACATTACCTCGCTTTTGGTCTACCAACTCCATAAGCACTCCTGTTAAAGTATTAAAGTTGACTAGTCCCTTTACCAACTACTGTCTATACAGTGATGATGTAGGTTTATAAAGGGCATGAAGCCATATTACCAAGGCGGGAGATATGTGATTATTGCCGCTTTAGCAGCCGTTTTCGGCCGTAAAACGGCGATAATTCTATTGTCCTGTTAGCAAGCTGTCGCTAACAGCGTTAGCGACAGCTTGTAGGCGATAGCGAGCGGTTTGGGCCCGCTTTGCATGTCAGCTATGTTTATCGCTAATGACATGCAAAGTGGGCGTACCCAACCTGTTAGCCACTGAAAGCAGTCGCTAACACCGCTATCGCCTATTAGCAAGGCAGGCGTAGCGATGGAAATATTTGCGCTAAGCGCCAATATCTCCAAAAACTTACGCCTGCTCAGACTAGTTCTTAGCCATTATATCCAACGGGAGGTGGACATAATGGCTAAGACCCTGTTAGAATACAGCGATTTTCATGGATTTCGCCGCTATTGCCGGAAATATTATCACTTTTAAGGTAAACGTTGCTAATAGCACGTTATCTCAGCGATAATATCCGGCGATGCGCAGCGATAAAAAAATTGCTGCTAAGCCTACTTAGCGATAAATATCGCTAGTTGTTGGTAATATGCCCCGAAATTCCCTCAAAATGGTGTCCTTGCGCTATTGAAAATGTAAAGCCTATTTGAATGGCCACGTTTTCAAGCTCTTACTTAATATTCAGTTTAAAAATACTTTCATTTACGGTATAATAGGAAGATGTGAGGTCATACCGTCACAAATATAAAACATTCATTATTCGAAAATACTCCTCATACAAGATCTCATCATGAAAAAATAGTTTCTAAATCACCACATTGCCCTCTTCTACGGACTTACTGGGTATCCTCCTCAAGAAAAAAATTCGGGAGATGCAAAATAAGTTTTTAAAAAGTCTCCCCTATTCAAACATTAATTACCACTTTTGAGTTGGTATGTTCTCATTACATGCTGCTTTCCCATGTTCTAATTGTAAACAAGTCTGTCTCATTCCTTTAGTCCTTGCCAGTAAATGCCAGGTGCCGTATGCAAAATTAAAACTTTTAATAATCTTACACCAAGGGGCGTGGCTATCAATAGTGTGTCAGGTGTAGGTAGTGACCCTGGGACCCAGAATTCTGAGGGTCACACTACATACCAATTATTGTAGTTTTTCACAAAAGAAACCTGCGATTTAACCCCCATATATTTTGCGTGCATTACAGCCATGGCACCCTTCTTTACCACTGAATATCTTTTTGGCTGGGGATTCATGCTTTTACTGAAAACTACTGCTGAATTGAAACGCGTCCCTGGAACCAAGACATTAATACTGCTCGGGAGGAGAACCTGCCGTTCTCTGTTTTTCCTGGTTGAAATAAACTCTTCCTTTGTCTTTCAGAACTCCTTGCTCCATGATTAATGTTCATATTGCAATATCTTTGTAGATTCATTGAAATCATTACAACATTCAAACACCTTCCGTACTAAATTCTAAGCCGTATAACTACGAATATCATTCCAGGATAACATCCCTACTCAAAATCATTCATCAATAAAAGACAAACACGAGCTGCCCTCTTGCAGAGACGCTATGATGATGTTAATCAGGTTCCTCACACCCATGCTAAATGTGGTGGCATAAGTATTCAACAAGAATTTCTAAAAACAATACCACTGTTACTATAACTAAAATAAACCATTCTAATCGAGGACAGTGCAAAATACCAAATAATCTAAACAATAACCACCGTTTTTCCTATTTTTAAAGTTCATGTTGTTGATTGGGGCCTATATCTGGCTATTTTCCACGTTGAAGGGTCATCATGGACTCTCTACGTTTGATGTTTTTTAAATTATATCTAACCTGGTATTATCTAGGTATGAGATCATAACTAAAAGACACAGAAATGGCCATCCCGGCTGGGCCCTGACCTTGGGAGAGTAATTCGCACTAAATATTTTGTTTAGCGCACGCTGCTCTATTCGCAGCACTATCACGGTCGATGCCTGCTTTGTAATCCCAAATCCATTTTAAATCAACCCACCGCGGTATCAGTGCTCAATCAGGCATCGTAGAAAATCCATGCAGCTGTACCCTAAGCAAGGTTTGTTATCTCGGCAGCCTGTTTATTCCATTCCCTTAATCCCCTATACCATTCTCCTCTGCCATTTTGATCCTTCTCTATTATTTTTTCTCATCATAGGCCTGGTTAGAAAAAAGCTCACTGCATTAAGCTCTCAATTATAGGAAGCGCATCAAATAAAAACCTTACAGCCACACAACCACTGTATACAAAGATCCCTGACACACTCTGGTGCATACATGCCGTAGACAATGTAGGCACACACCAAGACACACAAAAACACTTGCATTATATTTTACACTGAAGTAAATTCAGACATAGATACTGTGTATTCAGACACACACTCTTCAGCACGAGCAGAGAGAAAGAGAGTAAGAGAGATACATGGTGAGTATCGCACAGATAAAAATATATCTCTTATATTAACCCCTTCCATGCTTGTGACGGAACCGCTCCGTCACAAGCCACGGGTGAGCTGTGCTTGTGACGGAACGGTTCCGTCACGGCCCGCTCGCCTCGCCTGCACGGCGCTGATTTTGCGCCTGCGCTGACGCTTTAATGGGCGGGCGGGTTCGTGACGGAACCGTTCCGTCACAAGCACAGCTCGCCCGCGAGCCGCGACGGAGCGGTTCCGTCACTAGTATGGAGCCGCCGCGTGGCCGCCCCACCCCCTTAGCGCTGCGGCGGAATAGCCGCCGCAGCGAAGGGGTTAAAACATTGATGAGAGCTCTATTGAAAACAATGGAGCAGTAGCGGTCACTATAAGCTGATAAAGACCCGCTGCTCTCAACATTTCAATGATCTGATACACAGCCTTTGAAAGGCGGAGGCTGTGCTGCTGGGCACATTGGAACCTTCCCCCTTCCCTCCTCCCATAGCTCACACAATCACTAGAGCCTGGGAAGGAGCAAGAGGGAATGCTGCTCAGCTCCTGGGACTCCCCAGCCCGGCTGAATGAGGAAAAAGCAGTTGAGCGGAGTCCAGGGAGAACCAGGGACTGACTTCAGCCCCCTTTCACTGCCTTTGCTGTGATATTCAACAGCTAACAGCCCAGCCTTGGCACTGCACATGCCTGTTAGATGTTGAACAATCGCAGCAACAGCTGTGAATTAAAGGCTTCGGTGCCAGGTGGAATTCAACACCTTCGAGCTCCAAGAGGCCATTGTTTTTATAATTAGGACGTTCTGCCCTCAAGGGGTAGAATGTTCCATTTGCCTTATAGCTCACCATAGCAGACTATATCAGCCATTAATGGCCCGCTCCCTTACTTAATGCTGGAGCGGGCCTTTAATAGCCGGTATAGCCCACTACAGCAGGCTATAAGGCACTATTCGAACACTGAAATGTTGAGAGCTCCACTGGAAGCATCAGAGTACCCGCAGGCTTATAATGGCTTTTATAGGCCTGGAGCTCCAACATTACAATGTTTGTCTTCCTGTTTCTCTCTTTTTCGCCTAGAACTTTCTACCCTTAGTGGATGGAATGGTGGAATAGTCTTATAGCCCTTCTGCTAAGGCCTATACCTCTCCCTTGTTATAGGCTTTGGCCTGCTACTCAAGCCTATAACTCTGGTTCAGGGCCTTTAAAAACCGGTATAGCCCTCAGAAGCGGGCTATAATGTTATGTTAATCTTAATTAATATTATTCTTATAACTGTTACCTTCTTCAGTCACACACTCTTATTGCGTTTCCCATTCTAATACATCATTAGCGTCAATGTAGTCTGCACACATGCTCATAATGTTCCTGCATCCACCCAAGGCCACCCTGATCCTTCCACACTCTATTCATTTACATTGCTAGTACATACAGTCATACTACTCCTGATCAGTGTACTTACTCTTGCTCTCTAAAAACAGTCTTCATTTCTATCTCAATTGGAACAACAAGAGAGAAAGGGTTTTTAGGACCACTCTTTTACCCCTTGCAAATAAATTTATATCAATCAACATAAGAGTGTCAAATAAAAAGAACAGAACATCAGAACAGAGAACATAAAGTCAGATGTGCAAGTAGTCAGTGTAGAGATTAACACCGACTGAAAGTTCTCACGTTAATAAAGAAATAGAGTGCACATGCTTGGTGTGGAAAAAGGACCCTCAGGCCCCAACTAAAAGTTGGTAGCCAGTTGTCTTCATTGGGTCCCTGATAGTTTGGAAAGGAAACTGAAATAGTGATGGAAAAAGTGCTTTAAAAAGAGTGTGGGCTACTCATCAAGCAATTAATTTTATTGAGAAGGTAGCTCTAACTCTATTCATCTTTGTTTACTTGTCACTACTGTGAGGACTTATTGGTTCAAACTAACCCAACCAATCACCAGTCCTTCCTTTTTTCGCCGTTTTTTAATAGAGTTAGAGCTACCTTCTCAATAAAATTAATTGCTTGATGAGTAGCCCACACTCTTTTTAAAGCACTTTTTCCATCACTATTTCAGTTTCCTTTCCAAACTATCAGGGACCCAATGAAGAAAACTGGCTACCAACTTTTAGTTGGGGCCCGAGGGTCCTTTTTCCACACCAAGCACGAGCACTCTATTTAATTACTAACGTGAGAACTTTCAGTCGGTGTTAATCTCTACACTGACTACTTGCACATCTGACTTTATGTTCTCTGTTCTGATGTTCTGTTCTTCATTTCTATCTCCTCATGCCAACCGCTCTACAATACTTCAACCTCAACTGATGGTATAAGTGATACGATTAGTGATGTAATTGACACCGTCATTAGTGACATCATCTGGCAAGTCATATGCAAGAATATGAGTGGGGCCCTACAGTGAAGTTAAAATTATGAGACAACCCTAATGACAAATGTTCTCTAGAAGGGACTGTTTCTATTAGTTTTGATGGAGTTTAATTGAGGGAAGTGGTACACTTAATACATTTCTTGCATTCAGAACATACCCAAACAGCCTTCAACTTTGAGCTACAAGAAATTTTAAATGAGAGAGTGGCACACACAATGTGCATCTGGCTCTGGACCGTGTTTAGTGTGTGAAATATCTATCTATCTATCATAGGGTTCACTGACAAAATATCAAAACCATAAATACCATGGTATATAAATGGTGTGTCAAAAATATTGACCACAAAAGTATTGTTTTCCTATACTTAAAATGTAAATGACGAAAATAATGAGAAAAAAAATATGGTTGTACACTAATATCGAAGACAAAAATATCGTTTTTGTACATGTATATAGTTAAAAATAGTAAACATCAAATATATTAACATTTAACAGTAATATAATGTACATTAAATACATTGAAATATTTAAAAGCAGTATATACTTATTTAAAAAACACACATATATATGTATGTGTGTATGTTTATTTAAACATATATTTTAAACTATTATTAAAGGATATTAATTTATATTATAATTTACACATTTTTCATAATTGAATAGAATAACTAATATTATATATATATATATACATATATATATATATATATATATATATATATATATATATATATATAAAACATATTATCGATATTAATAAATAAAAATATTATGATGTTAAATACTCAAAAACATCATAATAATATACAATTAAACAATATAAACAAAACCATAAAATTGCAGGAATAATACGTATACTATTCCCACTCGAATCGGTGCAACAGTAGGGAAAGCATTGGACTCAGGAATGGTAAAATGTACTATTTTCACCACAGTCTGGGCAACGCAATATGGGTTTCGAAAGGGCCACAGTACGGAAGCGGTCCAAAAGGGGGTGGTGATGGACGGAGCATCTGAATCTATCAAACACTCACACCCAGTCAAAAGATCTGGGTTTAATCCATCACCGTTCTTTAGCCCACTCTGCCACCCCAGTTCAGACATGGCTATATGCAGATCAGTCTGACCCTGTGCCTCATGGGAACAGTCCAGCCCGAACTGCCAAGCCATGTCTTCCCTGGACCGGAAACAAGCTTCCGAGGACTGGTTTCGGGCAGTGAGTGTTTGATTGATTCGGATGCTTCGTCCATCACCACCCCCTTTTGTACCGCTTTTGGCCGCCATAAGTGTGGCAGGGTATGGTCAGACGTGAGTCCCTTGCTCACTCTGCCACTGGACACTGGATTCAAGCAAGCCGGGCTGAAGACGGCTGGAATGCCAGAAACCGGTCCTCTGACGCTTGTTTCCGGTCCAGGGAAGACATGGCTTGGCAGTTCGGGCTGGACTGTTCCCAACGGTGATGGATTAAACCCAGATTTTTTGACTGGGTGTGAGTGTTTTATTGATTCGGATGCTCCGTCCATCACCACCCCCTTTTGTACCTACAGTACGGAAGCGGCACTTTTAAAATCTTCCGAAGAGGTACGGTAATTTTAGATCAGGGTGGTAAGGCAGCTCTGATCATGCTAGATCTCTCCGCATCGTTTGACACGGTCCATCACATTTTGTTGATGGACCGGCTGCAGGAGATCGGTATAAGGGGAGCAGCATGGAGCTTGCTGAAATCATTCCTGATGAATAGGAGTCAGCAGGTGGCGCTGGGAGAATTTGTATCCAACCCATTTTCACTACCGTGTGGGGTCCCGCAGCGGTCCTCACTGAGTCCGACGTTATTAAATGTATATGTATCTTCATTGGCGCCCCTTATTCGATCATTTGGTTTTAGTTTGACCACATATACGGATGACACGCAACTTCCATCTGAGGTAAAAAGTGTGGCCCGCTGTTTTAATGAGTGTATGACTGCCGTAGGATCCTGGATGGCACAGAATTGTCTTAAATTAAACTCTAGCAAGACGGAGGTGCTATGCTTTGGCAATGACCCAAATTTCTGGACACCCGAGTGGTGGCCTGATACTCTTGGTCCACTTCCCGCCTCAAACAGGAAGGTTAAAAACCTAGGTGTATGGGTGGACCAGAAGCTTAACTTTAAAGACCAGATAAATGCAGTGACCTCGGCCACGTCCTTTGCGCTCAGGTCCTGCAAGAAAATCCTGTCATATCTACCGACAGATTTTCGAAAAACTGTTATCACCTCCCTCACCATGTCGAGGCTAGACTACTGCAATAGTCTCTATTTTAACATGCAGGAAGGACCATTGCAGAGGCTGCAAGTTTTGCAGAATGCTGCTGCCAGACTGGTGTTGGGCATTCCAAAATATGCCCCTATAGCGAAAGAGTTAAAGAAGTTGCACTAGCTCCCAGTTAAGAAGCGTACTAGGTTCAAGGCTTTGTGTCATGTGCATAAAGCACTATATGGAGTTGGACCAGCAGATTTAAAAGAGTGGCTGTACTGGTACACTCCAAATAGGCCACTACGCTCATCGGATGCCAAATTGGTTCACGCACCGTTTGCAAAAAAAGCTACATGGGGCGGAAGAAGCTTTGTGGTTAGTGCAGCCAAGCCTGGAATCTGCTCCCCCTGTTTCTAAGGGGTATGTTGAATCTTGTGGCTTTTCGGAAGGCCTTAAAGACTTGGCTGTTTACGGGTTAGAATGACTCCGGTTTTGTTCCTAGGAAGGGTCACACAGCACCAGGACACCTACGGGTAACAGTGCACGTAGGAAATTTTGTAAATAAATAAATACATAACAGGGAAAGCCTTAGATTCAGGAGGGGTAAAATGTACTATTCCCACTTAAGTTGTTGCAACAGCAAGGAAAGGTACAAATTACTAATCCTACTCCAGTCGGTGAAACAGTAGAGAAAGGGCTGGACTCCGGAAGGGAAAAAATTACTATTCCCACTCCAGTTAGTGCCACAGTAGAGAAAACGTTGAACTCGGGCGGGGTACAAATACTATTCCAACTCGAGTCAATGCAACAGTAGGAAAAGTGTTGGATTGCGTAGGGTAACATTTTCTATTTCCACTCCAGTCTGTGCAACAGAAGAAAAAGAGTTGGACTTAGAAGGGGCAAAAATTTCTGTTCCCACGCCAGTCAGTGCAACAGTAGGGAAAGGGTTGGAATAAGAAGTGATCAAATTTACTATTCCCACTCTGGTCTGCGCAACAGTAGGAAAAGCGTTGGACTTAGGAGGGGTAAAATTTACTATTCCCACACCAGTCTCTGCAACTGTAAGGAAAGCATTGGGCTCAGAAGGAGTACAACTTACTGTTCCCACTCCAGTTGGTGCAACAGTAGGAAAATAACTGGATTGCAGAGGGGTAAAATGTACTATTCCCACTCCAGTCGGTGCAATAGTAGGGAAAGGGGTGGACTCAGAAGGGGTAACAATTTACTTTTTCCACTCCAGTTTGTAGACCAGTCGAGAAAAAGCTGGACTCCAGAGGTGTAAAAATTACAATTCTCACTCCAGTCTGTGGAACAGTATGGAAAGCCTTGGGCTCAGAAGTGGTAGCATGTAATATTCCCACTCCAGTCAGTGCAACAGTAGGGAAAGGGCTGAACTCAGGAGAAGTAAAAATTTACTATTCCCACTCCAATCTATGCAACAGTAGGGAAAGCGTTGGTTTGCAGAGAGGTAAAATTTACCATTCCTACTCCAGTCTGTGCAACAGTTGGGAAAGCTTTAGACTCAGAGGGGTAAAATGTACTATTCTCACTCCATTCTTTGCAACAGTAGGGAAAGCATTAGATTGACGAGTAAAAACGGATAAAGCTGTGGTGGATTTCTTGAAAGGTTTGGAGAAAAAACTAAAACCATATGCAGATGCAAAAAAAACAATGTAAGTTTTTAAGAGATAAAAAGGACTATGCCGAAGGTCGAATCCTGACGTATGCCATCATATTTGATTGGGCGTAAAGGGACCTTCGCCTTACATTCAAACAGAGACAGCAACAAATCTTATCAACGGGTACAAGCTCGGATTTAAGCTAAGACTCAGAGGGATTAAACTCTATTGTTCCTTTAGGGGTACGCCCACTGACTTTTCTGCACAAATTTTCAACTTCTAAAACAGAAAAAGGAGCAGGGCCCTCCAGAGAAGCCAGCAACCAGGGGCAGAAGAAGAGGCAAAGGTAAAAAAAAGATGAAGAGAAAATAAAATCAGCAAAGACTCGGAATAACTAACCGCAGAGGGGGTCGGACGAACCTGAAATTGAAGAGAAAACACATTGATACTTTGGAGCAATCGATTGTGAATCCATCATCTAGACAAGTCACTGATGAAGAAAAGTCAGTATTGCAGTTAAGCTTGTCCTTTTGCCCAACCAGCGTCCTGAATTATGTGGATACTCGCATTTTTTTTTAAAGAGTTTTTATTGCAGATATTTCGAACACATACCAACAGTTGTTTTGGGTGTCACATTATCCAGCAGTATCCCACACCAGCTACATTATAAACAGCACACAGCCTTTAGCCCACATCCCGGGATCCGGGCGGCAATAGCTAATGAATGCCAGATTAGGAAACACATAAGGAAACAATGACATCTGCTCCGCAAAACAGTCTAGTATCTGCTTTTTCCGTTTTACCCCTTCCCCAGACCCAACAATTAACTGGTCCTAATGCCCAAACAATAAAATAAGTAGCACTAATATAAGTTGGAGGTCCGCTTCCTGCCTTCCGGTACCCTGTACCTCCGCCCCACGCTAACACCCCTCAATATAACAGCCGTAAGCGGGGAAGCACCGTAGCCAGTCAACTGACTTGAATGTCACACCTGCAACCTTCACCATGTTGTACTCCCATATGTCAGCATTAGGGCCTCAACAACACCACCCATACCCTCCCCCCCAATCACTGCTGGTGTGGGCCCATTGTCATTATGTCCTTTTCTAAATGAGAGTGACGTGTAGGATCACTGCACTTCTAATATTGTATCACCTGGAACTTCAGTTAGGACCTCCCCTTCCGACTCCACCTCAGCTTCTTGATAATTGCGCAGTTTACGTACTAATTCTTCCCATGCCCGTGCCATCTCCAGACTAGTCACATTAGCTGTGCGGACTGCCTGTCTGAGCCTAACAGTACCTTTCCCCTGGGCCCATTTAAGCGAGTCGCTCGCCCATCGACTGTAAGAAGGACCCCCATTTGATTTCCAGTGCCAGGTTATTTCCCTCTGGGCTAAAATGAGACCTAAATCAAAGTCCACCTGCCGGTCAGTGATAGTGTTAAGAAGTGCTCCCACCTCAGACCAATTGAGCCCTAGCTTCAGACATTCCCATAACATGTGATCTAGTTCCACGGCAGGCATTGAGCATCCAGGACACGCTGCATCCTGCACCTGGAAATACCATCGCATCTTCCCTGGTGTAAGGTAAGCTCTGTGCACTACAAAAATATGTACTTGCTGGAATCGGGCATTCCTACATTCCTTCCACGTCCGTCTTAGGATATGACACCATGTTGTATCCGGTATGTGTTTCCCCACACTTGCCTCCCATTTTGGTTCAGGACCATCAGCGGTACCATTCCCTCGCTTAACATCCGAGAATGCAAGCACGCAACCGCCTTAAACGAGCCCGCTGCCATCACCACGTATTGGCAAGCCATCGTGGTCTTTGGCTCTGCCTGCCCAGTCTTCCAATGCTTCTTAATCGCCGTTGTGATAGCCATGTGCAGGAGGAAACTGCCATCGGGGAGGCCAAATTGATCCTGCAGCGCCAGAAAGGGCAACAATTCGCCGTCAACATAGAGGTTGCCCACCATACGGAGCCCCAACTCTTCCCACTCCATTTGCGGGGACCAGTCCCCTCCGTGTGGTAATGCTGTTAGCATGCCCAGCGGAATTTCAGGTGCATACGGGTGTACTACTCCCGCCCTCTTCTGGCTCTTATTCCAGCACAACCTCAGGGTCTTCTCATGTGTATACTCGCATAGACCAATTTCTCTACATAGGAAAATTAAAACTGTTAAAAATGTATAAAATGACTGTTGGTCGGAAACCAACACCAAACCAACCTACAGGAACAGTGAACACTCTAGGATTTCAGATGGACAAAATCGACTTTATCCTAGCTATGCATAAATTGGACACAAACCGAGAAGGAGAAACACCATCCAACGTAGGGAGGACGCTGGAAGAAATAGCCTTTATAGCCAATCAGGCAAGTCACAGTGGTTTGACATTAAAATCCAGATATAACCCAAATGTCCCACATGACAATGTTGATGCTTTCTGTATGGCTATGATACATGACCTCAAAAAAATGAGAAAGCAGCGGTGCCAGAATAGTAGGGATAATCTTACTAAGCAAGAACAGCGAGCATTGAAGAACTTGGAGAATGACACAAATATTGTCATCAAGCCCTCAGATAAGGGTTGCAATATTGTATTAATGGATAAACAAATTTACACAAATTAGACTTTATGACCGCTAGCAGATACAACATGCTATTAGGAAATTGGATGGCAAGAATACAAATATTCCCTCACGGAATACCATAAGCTTCTCCAGACATGGTGATCAACCAGTCTTTTGGATGATGAAGAATGGACATTTTTAAGAACAGAGAATCTGCGCACACTGTGTTTGTATTTACTCCCAAAAGTCCACAAAGACCCCATTAGACTACAGGGGAGACCCATTGTATCCTTCACTGGGGGGCTATGGGAAAATACCTCCATCTTCTTGGACCTTTTTTTATTCCCCTTTGTTTTCGATCTCAGATCCTATTACAAAGACAGTACAGATTTCTTAAAACGCATACATGATGTTAGGTAAAAGGATAGTTATTCGATGATAGTGTTAGATGTCTGTTCTTCATATACTTGCACTGATCAGTGAAGATGGGTTAAATCATGCATATATTATTTATGAAGAAGAAATATTGAATTGTGGGAACATACTGTGATTCTTGAAACAATGATGCTATATTCGCTACAAAAAATATATTTCTGTTTGAAAAGTCTTCGTACCAACAGATCTCAGGGACCCCCATGGGCACCTGTTTCGGCTCCAGCCTAGCAAATTTGTTCTTGGTCTGGTGGGAGGAACAGGTGGTATGAGTGGCAGAAAATGATAAGTACACTGATCATATCCAAATCTGGACCAGGTACATATATGATCTCTTTCTTATCAGGGATGGCCCACAAAATCTAGCATTAGAATTCATCAGCAAATTAGGAAGGAATGAGTTAAATTTAAGCTTCACACACAAAATCAGCACCAGTGATTGTGAATTTCTAGACTTGGCCATCACCATTGAAAATAAACAAATAATCACCAGTTTCTTTAGGAAAGAGACATCGGGGAACACCATTCTCCACGCCCACAGTAACCATCCGGCACCCTTAGTTTCTAGCATTCCTTATGGCGAATATATAAGAGCCCGCTGCAACTGTAATACAGAGAAGGGTTTCTCTCAAGAGATAACCGTCATGGACAGGAGATTTAAACAACTTGGTTGTAGTTCCAAAGTATTGGCTGCAGCCAAAGACAAACTGACAATGAGCACACGTGATGAGCTCTTATTTAAAAGAAAGAAAAGAAGGAGGATACGAATGCTCCTAGAATAATAACCATGTATATTATGAGATCAACTCTGATTTAAAAAATGATGAAACACCATTTGAGTCTATTGGAAACAGATCCTATAATAGGCAAAGATATAGGTGAGAAACAACTTCTCACCTTTAGGAAACCAAGATCGATCAAAGACCGACTGGTCCACAGTTATCAACAGGATAAGAGTACTGGGACTTGGTTAACCCCCACAAAAAGGATTTACGAAATGCTACGCTTGTAAAGCATGCAGAAACAGCAAAACCCGCAGTAAATATGTAGAATAGCAATTTGATTTATTAACAAATTTATTACCTGTACCAGTGGGTTTGTGGCATATGTTTTAGAGTGTCCCTGCGGTCTAAAATATATTGGGCTACAACTAAAACTTATGATCTTACAACACCTACATGCCGTAACAAACAGGGATTTTAACTATCCTGTAGCTAAACATTTTCATGAATATCATGACAATAACAGTGATTTGTTATGTTTTTATGGCATAGATAGAGTCATGGCACATCCCACTGGGGGTGACAGGTAGAAACACCTAAGTATTCTAGAATCAAGATACATTGTAGATCTCAATACAAAAATATATAGAGGAGAAGAACTGGACACACATAAAGGGTAATTTAATGGGATCTACAAATTGCACATATGAAAAGAGTTGTAGTTGCCCATTCAGAGATGGAACCACAGGAGGGCTATTCCGTTGATGATATCCACCCAACTTTGAGATATTGCTACTTACAAATAATATACAACTATGGTTTTCAGACTCATGATTTTATACCACTAGGTGTGGATCATATGGAGCTACCAGTTGCACTTGACACTTTAATCACCTGATGTTCTGTCTTGTATATATATTCTGTTTTAAAGATATATGTAGGCATAGAACAATGAGAGTTTTGCGTACCTATGAGATGCTTATGAAAAATAATGGTGCTAGAGATTGTCCTGTAATGAGAACTATATAGATTTATACACATTGTTCTCAATTTTGCAATTGATTAAATGGGATAAGCATTGTATGAAGTAGTAAATACAGAACAAGTGAACTTATGGTATATTTTACCTACTGTTAATTCTTTATTTTCACATTTCCTAGTGTTATAAGTCATTGATGCACATTTTTCACATATATGGGTGTTTGTGTTTGCAGAAGAAGATGTCCTTACAATGCAGTAACTATCTTTGACGTGGGGGAAGTTATATATGGGTTAAACTAAGCACATTGTGTATCATAAAACTTTATTGCTCTTGCTATTTATTATGATAGCATTCTCACACTCTCGCCTCCCTAGCCTGGATCCCGCCACACGATCCTGCCTAATGGCCAATAACATCTGCCGTCCCAAGCCAGCCCAGACCTCCTCTGACAAAACTCCCCCTGGCTCTCACTATACCAGCAAAACTTTGAGATCTAACGACCTTACGCTCTGCTGCCTATACTTGAACACACGGTCTATGGTAAAACACCAACTGGATATCTTTTTACTCCTTAACTCAGACAGACCGGATATGCTACTTATCACGGAAACCTGGCTTACTCAAGACTCCCTACCGGATGTCCTAGCAGCTCTCCCAGCTGATTATTACATACTATCAGTGAATAGAGATTCAGGAAAGCAAGGGGGTGGCGTTGCTGCCATCATCCACAAAGATCATAAGTTCACCACATTACCTTCTCTGGACCTACCGGATACTGAAAACCTTTTAATCAAATCTGATACTGATAAGGGAACCATGGTATTGGTATTGATCTATCGACCCCCCAAGGTCATGCCCACCTTTCCGGTCTCCCTGAGTGAGCAAATGGCTGGCTTAGTTCTCAACTACGATAAGGTATGCTGATCGGGGATTTAAACTACTGGTTTAATGACCCAGCGGCAGGGCCCCAGGCCATCAAACTCTCTGAGCTCCTCCTCCATTTGGATTTCTATCAATCAGTCCTGACCCTACCCACGAAAAAGGACACATTCTGGACCAGATCCGGTCCCACAATGTCCCGCTGTCCACCCCGATGGCAACCCCCTGCATTTGGTTAGAGCACCATCTACTCCAATTTTCCTGCAATCTACACGGCCACCCGAAGGCCTCCATTCCTGTAGGAGGGGTAGTAAGGAAATGGAGATCACTAAACAATCAAGACTTTCTGTCTACCCTGTCAAATTCAATTCCAACTCCCACCCTCGATATTAATCTCATGGAAAAAAAACACACTGATTGGCTCTTGGCAGCCTGTAATGGGCATGTTCCGCTCTCCAAATTCTTCCTCGCCCGTTGCATGGATGCTCATAGGTGGTTTACGGCAGATTTTAAAAAACCAAAAATTGGAACTGCGCCAATTTGAAAGGAAATGGAGACACGGGTACTCAGATGAGGACAGAGTGTCATACACAACTGCCCGTAGGAATTATAAGAACTCCATTTTAACCTCTAGGGCAGTATTCTTCTCCGGGAAAATCTTGAACGCACAAAATAAATCTAGAGAAATTTTCAGGGTTGTGAACGATCTCTGCAACGATGTAAGAACCTCCCCCCCCCCCAAGTCCCCACGCAAGAGCTCTGCAATCAGCTCAATAATTTCTTCATGGACAAGATAGCCATCATAAAAGAAAGTATTCCGGAAAGGCCTTGTATGGCGGCCATCGAGGACATCTGCAGAAATTCATCGGAATTCAAGATTTTCCCCCGATTGATCAACCTAGGTTAGTGGAACTGATGAACCGTGTGAAGTCTGGCTCACCTAATGATTGCTGTCCCCGTACTTCCTAAGGGACGTCTATTCAGCTCTCCCGCTAGGCATACTCCCCCTTTTGAACGAGTCCCTAGCACAGGGAATAGTCCCCACCTCGTTTAAAAATGCAACGCTGGTCCCGTTAATCAAAAAACCGGGTGCCGAACCGACTAATCTCTCTAACTACCGGCCCATATCCCTCCTCCCTTTTGAAGCAAAGATCTTGGAAGCCCATGTGGCCAGCTGCATCTCCAACTTCATTGAAACATCGGATTATCTGGAGCCTAACTAAGCCGGCTTTCACCAGGCGCACTCAACCAAAGCAGTGATCCTCGCAGTTCTGGACACAATGAGATCCAACGCCGAAAGGGTATACATCAGGCCTTGATGCTTCTGGACCTGTCGGCAGCGTTCAACACGGTGGACCATACTGTGAGAAGTTGGCCTGGTATGTGATGTTCACTAGTTCTAGTGATCACCTTGTACCATGCCAAGCAACCCTTATGATGATTGGTTGTAAGTCAACCTTATAGACCAGCTATCCTAGTGGTAGCGTGGACAAAGCAGTCTTAGGCTAAACTCTGAAAGGCATGTGAAGCAAGCTGTTTTACCATATACAACCCCCTTGAATACCAATGAAAGGACACCACACAGATATATATTGAAAATATATATATATTTATTAACTACAAATATCCCCTATACTCTTTATGAGCACAGAAGCACAAGCGTTAAAACAAAACACAGTTGAAACACACAAAAGTTGCACAATATGGATGAGCCCTAGGGGCCACCTAAACCATATACTAAGAAAGTGGTATAAGAGATACCAATCGAAAAGTAAATAGGCCTAGGTCCTTGGGAATTACTGGAACTGATCGGGACTAGCAGTGACTAAGTCGGAAAAGGCCCGCGGGACTCGGGTGCAGTATTTAAAGTGCACACATTCACCAATGCATTGTCTATGGTGCGTAAAAGTTACAAAGTTAATGTTTTAGGAACCTTCCGAGTGACATAGAGGAGTGAAACTTTAGACACAGACACTAGAGGTGTGTACCAGTGTAGGAGCACCGGCGTTGTTGAGTTACCTCACCCACAGGAAGCGGGTGCACAGGTGCGAAGTAGTGTCGGGTTTTGTCACGCAGGTCGATGGTGCTTGGAGCTGAAGATGCTGCAGGCGGCTCGATGTGAAGAGTTCCTGTGGATCCAAGGGTGGATCTGAAGTGGTGAAGACCTGAAAGCAGAGGGGACAATGTTCAAAGTCACTAGCCAGTGACTACCATGGAACCAGATTGGAACCAGGCGATGTCGGGTGCAAACAGGCGATGAGGTGTAGCTTCTCTCTGCAGCCACTTAAACACGAAGAGGTCGAGGACGTCCAGGCGTCGGTCATGAGCTGTCCCACAAAGGCTCTAGCTGATGGCGGTGTCAGCAACTTGATCGGAGCAAACAGGCCTTGGCTAATGCAAGCCACACAGGAATCAAAAAAGGCTTATCACTCGGACCAGCAAGGCCAGAGCGGGTGATCCCTTTTACAGGAGCAAGGGCAAGTCTGGAGCAACCAGACCCGCAGTGTAGATTGTTGTCAAGATGGCCGCTGACCACGTGGCAAGTGGCCGGGATGGCGCGTTGAGTGGCACAATGCAAAAGGGCCCCACGCAGATCGTGGAGATGCTGGGGGGCTGATCTTCGGTGCAAAAGCTGCTTGGTTGTAGGGCTTCTCAAACCCCAAAGCACAGCATCAAGGGTGCCTCAGGTGCTGCGCAGTCAGCCTCTCAGGGGTCTTTCAAGAGGTCCGGTCCCACATCTCTCAGTACCTCCACGGGTCCCTTCTTTGCAGGGACTGTGGATCAGGCTGTGAGAAGTCTAGGAGTCTGGGTCTTGTCAGGCTCTGGGCTCAGGCTCCGGCGGGAGGCGGCAGCAAAGCAGACGTCGAGTTGCTGGATGGTGCCTGTGTTCACAGGGTGGCCACTCCTAGGCCACAAGGGAGATGCTCTTCAGTCTTCTGTGCAGCAGAATGTTGAAGTCCAGTAGTCTTCTTAGTTTCAAGTTGATTCAGGATGATCTGAGGTGCTATGGCACTGCTCCCACTCTTATTGCCAATCTGAGGGGTGGATCACCTGCTAGGTCCCTCCTCTGGGTGGGACCAGGAAGAGGGGCGGTTACACCCCCTTTCCTTTGTCCAGCTCCTCGCCAGGCCTGGGTCTGGAAAGTCCCAGGACCGGTTTGGACTGGCTTATGCACGGGGGCGCCTTGTGTGCCCCGGGCATGTCTGATTCTATTCAGCCCTGTCCTACCCAATACACAAAATCCTTTCTGGGGTGGTGCTCGCACCTCCCAAGGCAGGAAACCCTTTGTCCAAGACTCCCTCACTGGAAGGACTCCCAGCAGCCGGAGGTCAGACTTGTGTCTGTGGTGGCAGCATCCATTTTGTGATGCTGAGGCTCTGGTTAACTTTAACCGGGGTTAAAGCTATGTACATGTCGTGTTCCTCTAGAAGGGTGGAATGCTAGCCCCGTCGACAGAACTGTCGAGGGGATAGTATTCCAAATCGTATGACACCTTTCTCGACATGTTTTGATAAAGCCAAACCAAAGTTAGCATATAACCGCTAGGATTATAATGCACTTAAGAGTATATGGTATGGCAATATCCCGGAACAGCTAAGGGCGTTGTTCCCGACAGCTGCAGACAGGCTCAGCTCATGCTAGAGCACCATCTCACATGAAACCATGCACTCTGCCCCCAGGATTGCAGGGGGCTTCCATAGGAATGGCTTATAGGTTAACATGTGTCCAGTTAAGGTTAGATATAGGGATACTATATCTAAGCAAGAGGTGATTACACCAACTTACCCCAGCTGAGTGATCAGCCAGTTGTGTCAAATATGGAGGCCAGGCCAGGGGTGGCACAATACATGCTGCAGCCCCTGGTAGGCCTTGGCTACACCTATGCCCTTAGTACCTATGGTACACTGTTACAGGGGCCTATAAGGTGAACCAGTTCCAATTGTGTATGCACCTAAGGTACATGGAGTCCATTTTAAGGAGAGAGCAATCAGCCTGGGGCCCTGAATAGCAGGATCCCAGGCCAACTATGTAAAAAACCAGCTAAACACCAGGCAAAAGGTTTGGGGGTGACCATAGTCAAATATCCACCTTCCTACACATACCATCTTATTACACCGTGTTGAACAAGCTGGTCTGCGAGGCGCGGCCCTCGGCTGGGTGAAGTAATTCCTGAGAAACCGGACCCAGGCAGTTAAACTTGGGAACTTTACCGCGCCCAAATTATCTACCACCTGTGGTGTCCCGCAAGGCTCGTCACTGTACCCCCTCCTGTTCAATCTATATCTCAAACCTCTTTTACACTCCTTAAAAAACAGGAGGGTTACAATTTATAACTATGCTGACGATCTGCAGTTAATTTTCCCACTGGACTTAACTGACTCCGCCGTGGAATTCCAGGCAACCATGCTGCACATTCAACGGTGGATGGAGCTGAACCACCTAAAACTCAATCCCGGGAAGACCGATCTGGTACTCCCGGGTAAAATCTCGATCAGCTGGGGCCCTCATTTCTGGCCGTCAACAATGGGATCCCCTCCCTTCCCCTCTCCCTCGGTGAAAAGCCTCGGGATTACCATTAACTCTGATCTCTCCCTGAAAGGTCAGGTGGGAGCTGTGATCTCGTCCAGCTTCCATTAATTCCGTAAAATCAGAAAAATTGCTCATCTACTCACTCACTCCGCCCTCATTCATGTGGTACTCGCCCTTGTCCTGTCCCAACTAGACTTTTCGAATTCTATTTACTTAGGCCTCCCCCTGTTCTTGTCTAAACGCTTGCAAATTGTGCAAAACCAAGCGGCCAGATTAATCTTCAAGAACCGCGGTGGGAGTTCAGCGAAACCACTGCTGGCCACTCTTCACTGGCTACCCATAGCCCAACGGGTAATATTCAAAGTAGGTTGTTTGGCCTTTAAGGCTCTTCACAGGAAAAGTCCCATGTTCATCAACAACCTAATAATCAAACATGAGCCAACCCGCAATCTTCGCTCTGCCCATCAGTCCCTTCATACTCTACCCTCCTTCAAACGGAAGCGTCAAGGGGGGTGTCGATTTGCTTTTCTTGCCCCAAAGGTGTGGAATTCTTTCCCCCTGTCGCTCAGGAAATGCACCAATCTTATGGAGTTTCGGGGAGCCTTAAAGACCTGGGGCATATTATCAAGCCTGTGCGCTAAAATTATCGCCGCTTTATCGGCCGAAAATGGCCGATAAAGCGGCGATAATGGGCTTGATAATATGCTCTGTGGAATTCCAATCGGAGCCCATGTTAGATGTCTTCACATCTAACATGTGCTTCGATTGGAATTCCATAGAGCATATTATCAAGCCCATTATCGCCGCTTTATCAGCCGTTTTCGGCCGATAAAGCGGCGATAATTTTAGCGCACAGGCTTGATAATATGCCCCCTGGTTATTCAAGAAGCCTCGGGATAGCTTAACTGTTTTTCAATCTTTCTTCACTACCAGCGCCATGAAACCCCTGGGTGCCCGCGCGCTTAAGAAATTCAGAATAACATAACATAACATAACATGAAACTTTTTCTTCCTCAAATTATGGATGATTTGTAATGAAATACTGTTATGACCAAAGATGCCAGTATTGGGTTGTTCAACCATGAATTTGAATTTTTGTAACTTTATTGAACACATGAGCAATAACTGATATTGATTTGAGGTTATTTTATTGCCAATAATGAATTTATTCTTTCCATCTCTCCATTCAATTATGTGAAATGTAATTTGTACGTTCACTACAAAATGAATATAAACTTAATTTGAAATGTACATCGTGAAGGACAATAGTATGTTTTCCATTTCCATAATCTATGAGGACTATTTCGATACTCTATTGGGCACAGCAAAGTTACCCCAAAAAGGCTTTTGCCAAAACGCGTCATCGTAGTGCATAAATAAACATTTTTATGCTGTCTTGAGGAGTGCGACAGTAATTAATTTTTGAAATTCCAAGAATTGCTCTAACGTAAAAAAAATTATATATATAGATATATTTCTACATTTTTACATATACACACATATATATATATAAGTACATTTTAGAAACATAAAAAAGTACATATTTATTACAATGTTTAATACATATTTCAATTAAAACAAATAATATTAATATAAGTAAATACAACACTATATTCTCACTGTCATAACAACTGATGAATATAATGTTATTTCCAATTAAAAAGCATAACACAATTACCATACTACAATAATTAATACCATTTTTAATGAATGAATAGCTATTTTTACCTTTATTACAACTTAAATATCTTCCTACCCTACGCCTCTACAAACTAATCAACACACACCTAAAATATATCTTAAAAATGATATTATTTAAACATTCTACACAATTAATTATCAATTAAACAGTTAATAGTAATGAACTAATATTAAATTAATTATATTTTATCTTCACACTCTTAACCCCTACAAGCCCGACAACCCACACCTGATCGCAATTACACAGTTTATATATTTAATCATCAATGTAATAATTATTGATAATTACCATTATTTATTAATAATTAACAGTAATTTCCTTCACACCCTTCCCCCCTACAAAAATCACAACCTACACTAAGAAAAAAATTCTATTAATTGCACAATTTACACAATTAATTATCAATTAAATAATTAATAATTGTTGAAAATTAATTATGAATTATAATTCAAATACTTCCCACCCGTTATCCCTACAAACCCCACAACCTGCTCCTAAAACGTAACTTAATAAAAAAAATTGTAATTATCAATTAAATAATTATTATTAGTTTAAAATGTATAATAATTTGGGGTGTGGCCTAGCTGTCCATGTAGTAGGATATGGTTCTTGGAGTTTGCGGCCTCTCGGTGCCCTGAGGCCCAGTTTTCCTGATTTCATTGTCATGCGGACCTTTCCATTGGAAGCGAAAGTAACCTTTGTCTGGCAGAAGTAAAACTAGGGGCTAAATGGACCCCGGAGATGGTGAACGGCATTGACAGCAACTGCGGTCGCTGCCATGAGCTTTGGCAAAATGGAGCTCGATCGAGTTGGCGGACTTGGACAGTGAGAGGAAGCGAGACAGGTGCTGTGGCCATAGCCATCTGGTGAGGTGCAGAAGCGGGGTTTGAATGTGGTCAAGAAATGGTCTCTCTACCTGGTGCGCTAAGAGGTTGTATAGTACCCAAGGGTCTGGTGTCTTGAGGTCTGAGGTGTCTGCCACCACTGGGACAGTAAAACGGAGCCAGGAAGTGTCAGAGCCAGACGGCTCTGTGCGTCAAGCCCCCTGACTGCTGGAACTGAAGCTGTGGGAGGTGCGGTTGGCCAACAGCTAAACAACGGATGGGCGTCAGAGGACGCTGGATGCTGGTGGAGCCAGTGAATGCCAGTGGGCGCTTGGAGCTGCTGCTCAAGTGCAGCAACAGTGAGGCTGTATGGCCCGTTTTCTGTGGCAGACCACCAAGGTTGTATATTGTGGTGAGGTAGTGAAATACTGAATGTGCTCCGCCTCCCCCGACCTGTTTTATATGAAGGTGCTGCCGCACATGGATAAAGCTTTCATCAGCATTGGAAGCACAGGATCCTGCAGCCGCTCCTTCGGCAGAGGTTGTGCAAAGCGATCTGCACCTGGGTGATGAGGGAAGCGTGTTGGAAGTGCTGAGGGCTGAGTAGCAACATAGCCCAAAGCTGAGTGAGCAGTGGTGTCGGGGGAGAGCCGGCCCTGGGAGGACAAGACACCTATATTATACTGCACACCCCACAGGATAAGCTTAGAAGGGGTAAATCTCAGAGAAGGGGGCCAGATGGGAGAAGGCTTGTGGGTGCCCCGTCGGCCATCCTCAGAACTTGATGGTGTGGCATGGAATACATAGTGAGGCTGGACACAGTGAAGGAAAAGAGCTGCACCTAGAGCTTGCAGGTGAGGTGCTGGTGGAGTGCTATGAGTGAACCCGTAGAGTGCCAGACTGGACCATGGAATGCCTGCGTAATATGTAAGGGACACCCCCGGACAGGGGTGCCCGTGACTCAGGGACAGAAGGGGCAGAGACAAGCAGCGGCAGTTAATCCCTGGTCGAGCATACAGTGACCCTACTACAAGCCATAAAAGATACCACAACGTTGCTAGTGACCCAAATAGTTGCAGTGGTGAGTGAGGTGGGCCTGCTGAGAGACAATCATAGGGAATTAACGGATGTGGTGAAGGACTCAGAGGACCAACTGAGCACCACCCTGCCACAGGTGAAAGATCTCACTAGGCAATAGCTCAGTCATAGAGAAGTGGGTGAAACTATTAGCGGGCAGAGAGGATGCAGAGGGTAGGTGATAACACCACAACATTCGACTCATAGAAGTCAGAGGGGCCAAGTATTGAACTCTTTGCTGAGGAATGGTTGTGAAAGACAGTCCTGCAGGGTAAAACTTCCTGATTCTTCTTTGTAGAACAGGCTCATAGAATTCCATCCTAATATGTATGCCTCATCACAGTGAGATTGATGAACTTTAGGGATAGAGATGGTGTCCTTCAGGCAGCAAGGAGAAATGGGCTCTGGACTATTGATGGGCAGGAGGTCCATTTGTGCCTGGACTATACGAACCGAGTACAATGGCAACAAGAAGCATTTATTCCTGTCAAAAAGGTGCTGAGACAGTTGGAACTTAAATACTCACTTGTTTACCTAGCAAAATTGAGAGTGGAAAGGGACAGAAAGACTCAGTTTTTCATGTCTGTGCAACTTGCCAGGCTGGAACTTGAACAGCAGGGCCTCTGGTTGGACTCACCATCTGGAAGGGGAAGTGATGGAGGATGGAAACCGCTGCCATCAAAGAGACGCAACAATAAAGGAAAACCAACACATCCTCCCCTACCAAGGAACAAATGAAGGCGTCCCAGGAAAAGATGGTCAGGGACATACAACGATGCTCTGAAGTTCTCATCAACAACAGATGGAGACCCCTTGCCTCAGAGGGGAAGGGCAGCAGATCGGAATGTACCCAAATGGAGCACAAACAGAAGAGGTCCAGATACCTCTGGTGACACCCTTCACATGAGGGGTCTAGTAAGAAGTAGTATGTCTTTGGGGACCCCTGGGAGGCACCAGACTTTGGCTCATAGAGTAGAGACTGCCTGTGGTGAGACATTGACACATGGACTGCCTCGCAAGAGGAGTTGGTAGCTGTGCCCCATAGATAACTGCATATGTATGTGTGATGTTGTTTTGGTTTGGGATTTACACATAGCGTGGTAAGTGGAGGTGGTTAGTTCAACAATCACAGCACAGTAAGGGAGGACCAGGGTTAAGTTTAGGGGAATTTCACAACGCAATAACACACCGAAGACAAGAGAGAACTTCAGCCAGGTTGCACTTGGGGAATTGGACCCAATTAAGAATGCACTGTTGATACCCGCCATGACATGTACACACACACTAACACTGTTAATATTGAACGTCAAATGGCCCGGGCAATAAATTGAAGAGGAGTTTGGTGCTACTGTCCCTAATAGAACATAAGCCAATGTCATATACTTGCAATAGTCACATTTAATTGCTGAGCAACACAATAGCATGGGGAGGGGACGATATAAACTGGCAGTATATGCACAGTACATGTCAGGCTCTTAAAGAAACACTCCTATTTCATGTAAAACGGTCATGGGTTGACACACATGGGTGCTTCACTGCAGTCTTGGGAGACCATGGGGTGAAGTGCTAATGATGATCAATATTCACGCCCCATCAGCATTGGTGTTGCTAGGTGAAGATTTTAATTTGGTACTTGATACAACCAAGGGTAGGATGAGCCCAAGGCAGAGGGGGTGGCCACCAGAGGGAAGTTGGAGGGCTTCACGCAGGAACTGGGACTGTGTGACATGTGGCAGACTCTCCACAATGAGGCGAGAGGGTACTTCTTTTACTCTCGGGCACATAACATGCACTCTTGTCTAGACTATCTCTTTACCATGAGAGATTCACTTTCTAGGTTTTGTGATGCGAGGTACATGGTTAGGGATGACACTAACCATTAAGACACCAAAACGGAAAGGTTTGAGGAGAATGAAAGCATAGGGCTTTGCCAATAAGCAGGAAATTAAATGCCTGGATAAAGCATCCAAACACTTTCGAAGAAAATAAGAATTCAGTGAAAAACCCAGTTACAGTGTGGAATGCATATAAAACCACCATTAGGGTTGTTATCACTGGGGAGATAGGGGGCAGATGGGAGAGAAGCATTAAAATAACTACAATGGGGGAAGAACTAATCCAGCTATAGACGGAGTACACTGAGGCCCCAATGCCCACAGGGAAAAAAGCAATGGAGAGGGCAGCATACCAGACAGTAGCTAACCATGAGGCCAGAACGGCCTATCTAGTACAGCAGAGACAAATTCATGATGGAGGGAACAAAGCAGGCAAGCTGTTGGTATGGCAATATTTGAGACACTGCCATTCACTGTCGCCCTATTGCAGAGGGCAACAATGTCAAAATGGTGGCACTCCCAAAGTTCCTATAAAATACTGGAGACCTTTTCACAAATGTAGAAGCAACAATTTTTTCTCCCTCTGAGATAGCGCTTAAGTTAGCCAAAGTTGATCTAACAAATACAGCTTGCCCATCCCTTTGCAAAGTACATATGTTAATACCAACTACCCCCCTGCGGCCTTAAGACAAAATACCCAGACAGCAACTAGTCACAGACTAAACATAAGCTAAGTAGGCTTTAAGACCGTACAGACATCCAAGACCGGGAATTTATGACCCCATTCTACTTTTGCGATGCAACCCCCGTTTGCCACTTAGCAACTGCCTGCACAATTTCCTTTTCTCCAACAAAAAATAGGTATGACCATCCTTAAGAACTTTTAAGCATGCAGGTTCTTGTAAAAAGGCCTGCGCACCCAGGGCTTTTATCGGGTTGATGAATTGGCATAGCTTCCAATGTCTATCCATTGTAGCTTTGCTTAACCCCTTCGATGCTCATGAGGTACAGTGGAGCCGTGCTCATGACGAGCTGAGCTTGTCATGACCACACCCTTTTACATTGAGTCCCAGCACAGCAGAGGAATATGTGCAGCATCCATGTGGTTAAATCAGATCTAATAAAAAAGTAATAGTTCAAGCTTTTACTGGAGAATTAGGTTGAGCTTTCAATGCGACTGCCTGTCTCAACAAACAAATTCCAAAATAAATCATAAATGGTTGTGGGTATGGCCCACCATTGCTCTTTTGGGCTGTTGATAATCTGTGAACCCTCTGCAGCTGAGAATCCCAGTCCCAATCAGAGAGCTCAGGAAAGGCCTTCTGAAATAACTGCACAATATAGGCCCTCGGGTCTGCCCCCTCTGAGCCTTCAGGGATACCAAAAATATGTAGCTTTTGCCGACGCTGGGGATTTTCCATGTCCTCCAATTTAATCTGTATTGCTGAGATCTGATCATCATGTTTCTTTGTAAGACCGTCTGTACGAGTTGATAGTTCCTCCATATCCGCAACCCTCTGTTGTAGCTCTGAAATATCCTGTGTTAAACTTACCAGCTTACTCACCATCTCCTGCAGGGACTATTGTACTCTGCTATTATTTTTGTGGACCTGAGTATAATGGTGTTGAGCTTCCTTCCTGTGCTCTTTCAGTGACTGCAATATCAAACATAATGATGGTGTCATAGCCTCTTCAGTGCCAGCTATCACTGCTGCACCATCCGTAATTACAGACACCTCCTGAGCACCTGGAGTACCTTGAATACCTTCCGTAATGCAGGCAGCTCCAAGACCTGAGTGTATTGCTCTACCTGGGAACCCCATCTTTGAGCTATCTACCACCGAAGATACTGTCTGGACTTTCACTAGTATGTCCTCAATAGGACTGCTGCCCGCAATTCGCAACACCATATTCTTGATGCCCCCCTTTGCGTGTACCCATTTACGCAAAGGGCTATTATCAGGGATTGGATTCCCAAGCAGTGTGATCACGCTCTGACCAGCAGGTGATTTCTTTTTACTTTTGTTTTTATTTTTCACCTTCCCCCTCCCTTTTGTATCCATAGGTGGTTTAACGATATCTATCGACATCGTTGAGAGTTCCGTCACGTCCTCAAATGAGTCCACCCCCTTCGCTCTCTTCATCTCTCTCCTCAACTGTGATATCATCTATAGCACTACAGCTTCTTGCCCCCAGTTCCACCACTCTTTTCAATTGAGCAATCGCATCAAATCCAGACATGTTAGGGGAGTTGGAGGGGGTCCTGTCTGATACCCCAGTCTTGTGTCTTAACTGATTCATCAGAGCACCTCCAACCCCTGCTCCTGCATTAGTATCAATATTATCCGAGCTTCCAGCAGCCGGTCGGAGCATATCTATAGTAACATTGGTGATAGCATCAGTAATGGCAGAGGCCTTTGAAACAGTAGCAGTGACAGTAGCAACAGTAGCATCACTGGTAGCAGTTAAAGGAGTGTCCACAGTATCAATCATAACAATTTTACCTTCTTGGATGTCTGCTAGCAGAACTTCGGATATCTGACTGCCGGTCAGTTTATCTCTCTCTGAGTTGCCTGCGAGTAGCTCTGCTGCCTTCCCTGACTACAATATACGTGACAGCGGTCTCCCAACAGCTGCGCTAAGCTTCTCCACATTGCTTCTATCTCCCCCACCATCCGGAGTATTCACCTCTCCTACCACAACGTTCTTTCGGGCACGGGTATTCCTCTGAGCAGTTTTTTGGTGCTATCCCTCTAGTTTGCGGTGATGAAAGATCCAGTGGTAAAGGAGCCAGATATGTAGCCGCCACCGCCGCCAGAACAACAGCGAATACCAGGCCTGGCCAGTCGACTGCCGACCGGTTACCCAGCTTCCACTAGAGCAATCGAGACACCGAAAACAAGCGCCCGAGCCTGCTCGCAAAGAACTGCCACATCCGTACTCTCCTCCCGCACTTCGAGAAAGGTGACGCAGCCTCGCGTATCAAACCTTTCCTTTCCGTTTCTTATCTCTGTGAGAGCGCTGCACTAGGCTGTGAAAAGACACACTGTAAAGACACTACAGCATGCAAGCACCTCTCAGCTTCGGTTTGGGTGTTGCGGCAAGAAGCATCACTCGGCTGAACTCCGTGGCGGCATTAGTCCGCCATCTTGCTCCTCTCCTTCACGTTGTTGTTTATATTTCATGAGGGTGTGCAGGGTGAGCATCATATGGCTGAAGCTCTGCAGGGGCTGCCTTTTTTGCGGCAGCAGGATAAATCCCTCTTCCATGGGGCAGGGTGCAGGGTGGGATCGGGTGTTGAGGGAGGGGTGGGTGGGGTAAGGGGGAAAAAGGGGGCAACAAAATGTATCTCTAGGGCATTGTTGGTTAAAGTCAAATTGTAGGTTACTAGCTTTTTTTTCTCTAAAGGCAATATATTAAAAATAAGTATATTGGAGGCTTTGGAGGTGGCAAAGGGGGTACTGGCAAAAGCAAGGGAACTTTATTATGGATCAGGTTAAATGCATGGCCTGGAATGTGGCTGGCCTCAATAGTACACTCAAACGCAAGTTAGTCCATGAGAAGCTGAGAATGTACCAACCTCAGTTAGTAGCTATAACAGAAACACATATTGCCCACAAAGACCGCAATTTGCTAAAACAGTTGGGGTATGAAATTATCACATGCACTACTCAATCAATATCTTTAAAGGGAGTAGCTTTTTTAAAAGATAAGAGGTTTAATGGTAGAGGGTTAAAAAGCCAATCGGACCAACGTGGTCGTTGGGCTCTTGCTCAGCTTGAGATGGGGAGTAAAAAATTTGTAGTGTGCACAGTATATGGTCCTAAGGTGGATGACCCTGCCATCTTTGAATATCTTAGTTTAGAATTGCTGAACTGGGAGGGTGAAAAATTGATTATGGGGGATTTTAATTGCGTCATAGATTATGGACTAGACTCTTCTGGGAAAGGCTGTGCTCAAAAAATGCTTAAGACGCGTGCTGCAATACTTCAAATGGCAAGGTTACAGTCTATTAAAGATTTATGGAGAAACAAATATTCAACAATACCGGGCTATACATATTTTTCGGTCCCTCATAAATCTTATTCAAGGATAGATATGGTTGGGGTGTCAGATGGTCTAATTAGAACATCGGATATGGAAATATGTCCCCATGTTACATCAGACCATAATCCTATTATGTTAGTATTCCGGGAAGACACTGTAAATAGGGAGATCAGACCGTTCTCTTTTCCGAGATATCTGCAGACAGATAGTGATTATTTAGATAATATGGCTAGGGAATTGGAAGAGTTTTTTAGAGTTAATACAGGGACAGCATCACCAATGATTTTGTGGGATACAATGAAAGTGTTCGCTCGTGGCATTACACAAAAATATTTCTGTGCTCAGAAGAAGAAACACAAAAATTAAACAGAGTCTCTGCTGCGCACTTTACGTAATCTTGAGGTGCAGCATGTGGAGGCAGTAAATAAAGACCAGATTACCCAAGACACTTTGCTTTTAACATTAATAGATGCTAGAGCATTAGTAAAGAAGACCCTTCGGGAAAAAATGGCAGCTAGCTATACTAAACACCGATTAGAAAGATATGAATTTGGGGAGCATATAGGGCAGGTATTGTCTTATCAGACTGCAGAGGCAAAAGCAAAAACTAGGATAAGCGCTATAAGGGGTGTAGATGGGCATCTGCATACTGAACCTTCTGCTATTCTGGAGCAATTGCTCTTATTTTATCAGAAACTTTATTCACTTTCATGGGACCCAAACCAGGAAGAAATACTAGGTTATATTGAGGACAGTTGTATACCAGTAGTAGACATGGACGAGGCAGCTATATTAGAAGATATAGGGCCAGATGTAGGAAGCGTAATTCAGGGTCGGTAACGGCCTAAATTACCAAATTTCGGCCGTTACCGACCGGAATTAGCCTACTCAGATGTAGGTGCCCAAATTGCTAATTAGGTAATTTACCGATTCGGTATTTTAAGGAATCGGTAAATTACCGATACCTAAAATACCAAATAGGTAAATTACCGAATTAGCAATGTAGAAGGCACTCAAATAAGTGCTTTCTACTTTTTGGGATTCGTTATTTACCACCAACTACAAGTTGGTGGTAAATAAAGAAAACACCCCAAAAAGCATTTGTATGCAAATTGCTTCAGTGCCATGTTTCAGACATACATGCCCTTATGGCATGTATGTCTGCAACATGTGCACCCATACACAATTGAGGGGTGCAACAGGGTGTCAAAGTGACACCCTGCCACCCTTCAATGTTTCCCCCAATTACCGAATCGGTAAATACCGATTCGATAATTCCTGAAACTTACCGATTCGGTAATTTTTTCGGTAAAAATACCTACATCCAATTTGCCTGTTCTTAAATACCGAATCAGTATGATTCAGTATTTAAGAATCGATAATCTGGGATTACCTACGTCTGGCCCTATGTGTCTGTAGAAGAAGTGGAACTGGCATTATCAACATTACCAATGGGGAAGGCGGCTGGAGGTGATTCATTGCCATTAGAATTCTATAAATCTTTTAAAAGAGTATTGCTTTTGCCCATGTGCAGAGTGATACAATCTGTGGCAATTAGCGGGCAGGTACCAGAGTCATGGAACACAACACAAATTGTATTTTTTTTTAAAAAGGGCAAACCGCCAACAGAGTGCGGATCATATCGGCCTATTTCCCTTATCAATACTGACGCTAAGGTTTTTTCAAAAAATCTTGGCGACTCCCCTAGATCCACTTATGCAGCGGCTAGTCTCTGATAGACAACATGGGTTCATTATGGGGAGGGATACTACCGCCCACATCAACATGGCCATTGGGGCATTTGATTTTTCAGATAAGAAGGGGTTGAATTTGGCATGATATTTTTAGAGGCCGAAAAGGCCTTTGACCGAGTCAGGTGGGTTTTCTTATGGGACGTATAATGGCCCAGATCAACATGGCCATTGGGGCATTTGTTTTTTCAGATAAGAAGGGGTTGAATTTGGCATGATATTTTTAGAAGCCGAAAAGGTCTTTGACCGAAACAGGTGGGTTTTCTTATGGGCCGTATTGGTCAAAATCGACCTTGGATCTCAAATTCAGTCTTGTGTACAGGCTCTATACTGTAATCCACAGGCCAAGTTGTCGTATGGGAGAATGTGTTCCCCTCCATTTCAGATCTTGTGTGGGACAAGGCATGGATGCCCCCTGTCCCCGTTATGGTGTCTCTGCTGCATCCCAGGGGGCCTGGTGTTATACGAGTGTTGGGGTGTTTCCAGTGGGTGCAGGATGTAAACTTTGAGTGCTCAACATGGGGAGAAGGAAGGCTCATGCCGGTCAAGAGGGGATGCGGGTTGCCACTAGGGCCAATGTCACAACCAGCGACGATTTTCTGATAAGAGCCGCTTCTGTGATTGATAGGGAAATTGAACTGGTTAACAGGCATTTGTCCAGATCCCCCGTAGGAGGTGCACTATTGCAGACGGCTGGGACTAACTTAGTAACCATGGAAACTGTTACCAACCCATTGAGTCCCCTATCATCTTCTGGACTGGGTGATAACTCCCAGTTCAATGGAGATGCATCTCTTCTGCAGGGTTCCCCCCATCACAGAGTACTCTCCCCAACTGTAATCATGGTGAATAAGGTGAGCGGGGGTTTAGAACCCCCGTTGAAATCAGTGGAGCCAGATGGCAATGTGGATCAGGTGTCCCGGTTAGCCCCCTACAATGCGGGCCCAATAGGAAATATTAATGAGGTCCCTAGGCTTAGTGGGAGCATTAAAAGAAAGTCTAAACCAATAGTCAGGCAGGTTAAAAAAATTAAACCGAATGCACCCCCTAAATCTGTAACCAAAAATAAGGTAGCTGTCGGTCAACTGGAAAAAACAGTTAACCAGGACACGTTGGAAGCATTTAAATCCATCATGAGTTGCATGTTGGATGAAAGGCTGAGTCCCATTGTGGGAAAATTGGACCTTATTGAGAAAACTCTGGCAGATTTAAATAAGTCCTCACTGATTACACCTACACCTATTCCTAATTCTTTACTTACGAATCCAAATGTAGTCACCACAACGTCATGTTTTATCCCTCCACCGCAGAAGTGGCAGCCCACCAACTTCCACCCAGCACCCAGATATGTAGTGCAAATGTGGCTGCAAAAGACCTAGGCGGGGATGCTGATGGTGTGAGCAAGGGACCTGATAGCATTAGGGCCCAATTAAACATCAGGCAGGGCCAGGCTCTGCAGAGGATAGAAAGAACATTAGCTGACCGTCAGGGACCCCCCACTTCTGCCCCAACTCCTGGAACTCAGATTCCAGCAGTGATTGACCTCCCATCACAATCTACTCCCCTGGTAGTGATTCTGACAAATGACCCGCCACTCCACCATGGATCTCAGGAAAACTTTCTCCAACTTAGAAATAAGGTGACCTATTGGTTAACTTGTAACACATCATTGGGACCCATGGTAGAATGTAACATCTTAATGGTGCACCGAGATGGGTGGATAGGGAGTTCGCGGAAAAACGTAGGGGGTGATTGTATTATTGTGAATTTTAATTGCAGCTACCTCGTGGATAGAATCCTCCGGGAGGTCTATCTTAATTCTTCCAATGGCGACTTTGGCATAAAAAGCCCTCCCATTAGGATTCTTCTATAAGGTTGTTCCTAGAAGCCGGATGAATTCAATTTTGCTACTTGACGGCAGGGTTTCAAGATCTACTGGGGTGTTGGGGATGGGCTCTTTATTCCATTTGGGAGTTGCAGGGCGTCAAGATGAGCAACAGGCTGGAACTATCTAACAGGTTTTCAGCCCTTTCAAGGCTGGAAGAGTGTGATTGACTACTGTTGGGGTCCCCGTCAGCAGGAGCATTAACACATAGGCTTGAGGAATCATGTATAACCGCTCTAGACATTGTGTCAAGGGGTGAGGAAGGGTTGGAGAGGTTCAGCCCCCGGAGCAAGGCCTTTGCATTGGTAGGAACCCAGGGAATTCAACATAATCAAGACCTTTACCACGTCGTTTCATGGAATATCACAGGCTTAGCTGGGAAATTTGGGGACCCGATTTGGCTGCAGTTTATCAGGCAGTTTTCCGTGATGTGTTTGCAGGAGACCTGGATGGTTGATTGTAGTCTATCTTTGGAGGGCTATAAAGCTTTTTATGTCCCAGCAACACCATCAGTACATGGCAGAGCCAGTGGTGGCTTAGTCATATTCATAGCATTGGCAGTGTCTTGCAAGATCCAGCTAGTCCCCTTCTCTAATAAAAATTTTACAAGAAATCATTTTGAAAAGGAGAAGGAACAATCTGGGAATTATTGATTTTTATAATTCCATGGCTTCAGAGGGGGGGGGGGGTGTAAAATTGCCCAGCTACGCATTCTCTTAAGGAAGATGCGTGGCTCTGTTGCAAATAACCTGATGGTAATGGGAGATATTAATATCCACCCCTGTGGTTATCCAGTAATTGTCTGTATGGAGGAGCTGGGGTGTGCAAAGATGCGGGGTTTTCATTTTGAGCATACGGCACAGGGGGATGCCCTGAGCAGTTTGCTCGATTCCTTTGACCTGATCTCAGCAATGACAGTTTCACACCCGCATAGCAAATAGTGTGTACCTTCGTTTATAGGCCGGTATAAGGGCTCCTTCATTGACCACATATTGACATCCGGTGGCTTACATTGCCATTTATTAAAGTTTGCAATTATTGAAAGTGCTTTCAGTGACCATAACCCTGTTTGTGCATTTCTGGGAAGGGGGTTGTTGTCGAGCCAAGACAGGATCTCGGTAGCAGGCAGAATGAGACCTACTGATGGTAGACATAGAATAAAGTGGACACAGATTGCCCCAGATTTACTTCATAGCGAAGTGAAAACTATATGTGCTGCTGAGATTGCATCCTGCATATCCCCCGATACCTGTCCCGGGGGTGTTCTTAGGGCCTTTGATGATATTACTTTTAAAGTAGGGAACCTGTTAAGCGCTTCTCACCACGAATCCCTGCCCTCCAAACCTAGGTGGTTTGATGCCTCTTGTTCTAAGGCTGCTATTTACACTGAGAGACCAATCCATAATTGGTGCCCGACACCGCTTATACAAGCAGGCCCCTGGACTTGAGAAAGAGAGAATTGAAGGAGGATACCTGGTGTGAATTACTAGAGCCCAGTAACTTAGCTAGCAGTTACAGATTTTGGGGTATTATTAATCGCCCCCTTTTTGAGTAGTCACGGGAAGGAAAAATGGGTACTAACTTGACTGAGAGCAATTGGGTGGCACATTTTACTTCTATTATTAAGGGTGGGCGGGAATTTTGTCTACCCCGATACTATTTGAGCAGAAGGAGGTGGAGTCTGGCATCCAAGGGCTATCTAGCAATAAAGCGCCAGGACCGGATGGTATACCGCCGGACCTCTTTTAGTCCAACCCCCAGTTTTGGGCCGTGGTACAGGTGGGCGTGATTAACTCTTCGGCCATGGTCGTGTGTCCGGAGTCCTGGGGTACGTCCACAATTGTGCCGGTTTTCAAGAAGGGGGACCGAAATAGCACTTTGTGCTACAGACCAATCTCCCTTCTTGATTCAGTGGTCAAGGTCATTGGTGGGGTAAATGTAAATGTAAATGTAGTATACTTGTAAAGCGCACAGCTGCCCCAGCAACGGGGCGTCCGGGCACTGTATAACGCTGTGGAACCCTTCCTTGCTCTCCCTGTGAGATGCCCCTCCTGGGCACCCCCAAGGTGAAGCCAGGCATCCCAGTGTTGTTGGGGCCATTGTGGAAATTAAGCTAGCTATTGCCCAGAGTTGCAGCATGGGACCCATGATTAGAGTAGGCGCCGAGGCGAGAGAATTATCGAGTCCGCGGACATTAAGCCCAAGACCCTGCTTCATCGGGAATTGAACCCTGGTCCCAGGCCTGATCTCTGCTTCAGGGTCTGCCGCTTCTAACCAATGCCTTAACTTATATTTGATCCAGGGTAAATATACAATCGCCCGTCAGGGCACCCTTTACATGGCCTTCATGGATTTATCCTCCGCTTTTGACTGCGTCAATCGGGGGAAACTGTGGGCCATGGGGGTAGAGGATAACTTGGTTGGATTTCTCGAGGACCTGCATAGGGATACTAGGGCTAATGTCAGATATAATTAATGAATAGTATCTCCGTGCACTCACTCTTAGTATGAGATTGAATTAGTTCAAGCGCGTTCCCTTGTCGCACTATGCCTGATAGTGCCTTTCAATAATGTAGGCAAGCTGTGATGGGAAATCACTGTAAGGCGCGCAATTTCACATGAAACTGGTGGGTTTCTTCACATATTATAATCACAAATCCAAACTACAGCTTCTTTTCAAGTTTGAATCAGAATTTATTTCATTCCATTGTGGTATTCATTACTTGTAATTCATTATCCAACAGACATTAAACATCATTCCATTTTCATAGTTACTCATTCATTGCCCAATGCATTTCGGGTTGGTGGGAGTAACCCTTCGTCAGGGGCCTGAAAAATGAAAACATACAAGACCTTAACTTTCAGCAAAACGAACCATGGGGTCAAACTGACCAATAATGTACAAAACATAAATGCTGAGATTATACACACTGAAACATGCATTCTAACATTATACAAAAACAAAGAATGTTGGTCATTGCAGAGTGTTGTGCATTTAATCAACGAGGACATACCTCACCAGCTAGTGTCTAATACGAAAACAGTAAAACTAGCGAAAAAAATAAAACTAGCGAAAAAAATGACAAGAAAATGGTTGGCCAACTGCCAAAATTCTGTGAGTCAATAAATAGAAGGACGTGCGCTAAAAGATAAAGGAGAGCGGAACGCTAGTCTAAGCGAAAGGACCAACTCAAACCGGCAGCTTACCGTAATATGAACGAGTACTCGTCTCACAGTTCCGAACGCGGAACTGATCCTGCTGGATACATGTCCAATAGGACGCCTGGTTATAACTAGGTCCCGAGATCACGTGGTGCGGGTCCCGAGAGTGGTAATCGGGAAGAAATATATATATATGCCGAAATGTGGGAAATGAATAACCGGGTAATACAAATCCCGAGAAAATTAAGGTTGGAACAACAAATGCAACTTTACGAAAAAGCGCTGTGGAAGCGTGGAGATTTCGGCGTGATCTGATAGGTCTACAGGGGTCACGTGTGGCGCCGAGTGAAGGTAAACAAAGGCTGATCAATGAGCAAATGAGGCAGAACAAAAAATGCCCTGCGCGATTGTAAATAAAGGATATACAAACGAAAAAACAAGTATTATGATAGAAATGTGAGAAACATAAATTGACAACATGCAACACAATGAAACTTAACTGAAACATAAAGCTATATGAAATTACTCATGAGAAATAATATGCAAAAAAATGGTATAACAAAGCGATGCCTGCTGATGAATATATCTATTAATGATGTAAAGCATTTGAACATGACTGATGAATCAAGAGAGTTCAGTTAACAAATGTTCGTGGGGTCATCCTCGGAGGAGTGGGGGGATCGCTCCTGTGACCTTATGGAGTGCCAAGAAATTACAGGAAGCATGAAAATTCGATTCGGTCATTGATCCCTGCTGGTTGGAGGGAATTCAGTTTCTTGATCCAGTGAAATTCTGCTTGTAAACGTTGCTTGGTGGGATCCATGTCGTGGCGATGCGGAAGTATCTCCAGTATAGTGAATTTGAGTTGGGTAATCTGATGATTGTTTTCAAGCCAGTGTGTGGATAATGCTGATTTCATGTTTTTTGTGCGGATATTGTTTTTGTGTTCTGATATTCTCGTCTTGATCTTTCTTTCTGTCTGGCCGACATAGATTTTGCCACATGGGCACTTGATTGCATAAATTACGTTTTTTGAGTCACAGGTACCTGTATACAGTAGATCTATTTTGTGACCTTTGGTTGGATGCAAAAAAATGTTGCCAGGTATGATGTTGTTGCAATGTATACAGTTCAAACATTTCAGCATGCCTTTATGTGCAATTTTTGTCACTTTCTTGGTGGTTAATGTTTCTTTAAGATTTTTCGATCTTTTAAAGGCGAAGGTCAAATGATCGCTGTACAGATTGGTTAGGTCAGGTTCTGTTCTAATGAGGGTCCAGTACTGATTGATGATTCTTTTGATTTGTGTTGATGATGTTGAGTATTTTAGCACACACACTGTCTTGTTTTCTTTTGCTTGAGGCTTAGATGTCAGTAATACATCTCTTGAGAGATTGGTGACTTTTTTGATTGATTCATCCAACACATCTTTGGGATATCCACGTTTTTGATATTGATGTAGCTGGTCGGTAAGAGTCATTTCCAGTTGATGGGAGTCAGAGGTAATCCTTTTAAGGCGAATGAATTGGGAAATGGGCAAATGCTTTTTTAAGGTTACCGGGTGAAAGCTTTGGAACAACAAGCTGGAGTTCCGGTCAGTGGGTTTTTTATAAACTTGAGTGTGAAGTTTTTGGTTGACAATTGTAATCTGTACGTCTAAAAATGCAATGGTTTCCTTCTGGATGGTGTGTGTGAACTTGATTCTAGGGTTCAACTGATTTATTTCCATGATGTTAGCAACGAGTTGTTCTTTATCGCCTTTCCAAATTAAAAATAAATCATCTATGTATCTTTTAAACGTCACAAGGTGATCGGTCCAATTGTTGTTGTTCAGAATGTTCTCTTGTTCAAATTTAGACATAAACAGATTTGCATATGAGGGGGCCCCCCCAAAACCCATTGAGGTTCCGTTGCACTGGTTGTAGAATTTGTTGTCCCATTCAAAGTAGCTGTGGTACAGCGCGAAATGCATGAGTTCCATTAAGAAGATTTTGTTGGCTTCACATTCATCATCCCTTAAAAGACTCCATTCAAAGGCTTCAAGGCCTTCATTGTGTGGTATAGAAGTATACAGTGATACTACATCAATTGTGCTGAGCCAATATTCTGCATTTGGTTCAAGTTCTATAGTTTTGAGTAAATTGAGGAAAGATGTAGTGTCCTTGATATAGGTTTGTCCTCGTTGTACCATCGGCTGCAAAAAATGATCTAGGTATTTGCCTACACTGTCTGATATTGATCCGCACGCGGACACGATAGGTCTGAACGGTGGTCTTTTTAAGTCTTTATGCACTTTAGGCAACATGTAGAGCTTTGGTCTCCTGGGAAATTTAGTTGCCAAAAATTTGTATGTTCTGTCGTCAATCCATTTTAGTTCAAGGGCATGATCTAAAATTGCTGTGAGAGTTTTGGAATATTCTTCAGTGGGATCACGGTCCAAAGGAATGTAGGTATTTTTGTCTTGAACGTGTTCGTTAACACTTGCATTATAAAAAGTTGTGTCCATGACAATCAGGGCTCCCCCTTTGTCTGCTTTTTGGAAAGTTATTTCAGTATCATTGGACAGCTGCATAATGGTGCTGCGTTCCTTCTTTGACAGATTGTTTTTTGTGATTTTGTTGAAGTTGATTTTTTGAATATCTGTAAGTATCATCCTTTCTGCAGTTTCTATAGTTTTATGAGAGTATGGAGCACAAAATGTGCTTTTTGGCTTGAAAACTACAGTATCAGTTGTAGATGTAGGTATCGCATCTTTGAAAAAGTATTTCAGTTTAAGGTTCCTGAAGAATTTGAATAGTGCTATCTCGGTTTCAGCGAGACTGGTCTTGTAGGTTGGCACAAAAGTGATTCCTTTGTTTAATACCGCCACCTGGGCTGGTGTCAGAGGTTTAGATGAAATATTTATCACTAAGTCGGTTTTGTTGACTTCTGACTCCTGGTTCGTTTGGCTATTTCTTCTGGAGTTTCTTCTCCCCCTCCTGATGCGACTGTAGGTGGTGCGTTGGCTGCGGGACTGATATCTAAAAAAGGCTGCTTCTTGGTAGAGGAACTTGGTTGTTGGGTTTTCTCAATGGGTTGTCTTGTCTGTGCAATGTCCGATTCTGATACTAAACTCTCTTGAGACGAGGACCCGCACCACGTGATCTCGGGACCTAGTTATAACCAGGCGTCCTATTGGACATGTATCCAGCAGGATCAGTTCCGCGTTCGGAACTGTGAGACGAGTACTCGTTCATATTACGGTAAGCTGCCGGTTTGAGTTGGTCCTTTCGCTTAGACTAGCGTTCCGCTCTCCTTTATCTTTTAGCGCACGTCCTTCTATTTATTGACTCACAGAATTTTGGCAGTTGGCCAACCATTTTCTTGTCATTTTTTTCGCTAGTTTTATTTTTTTCGCTAGTTTTACTGTTTTCGTATTAGACACTAGCTGGTGAGGTATGTCCTCGTTGATTAAATGCACAACACTCTGCAATGACCAACATTCTTTGTTTTTGTATAATGTTAGAATGCATGTTTCAGTGTGTATAATCTCAGCATTTATGTTTTGTACATTATTGGTCAGTTTGACCCCATGGTTCGTTTTGCTGAAAGTTAAGGTCTTGTATGTTTTCATTTTTCAGGCCCCTGACGAAGGGTTACTCCCACCAACCCGAAATGCATTGGGCAATGAATGAGTAACTATGAAAATGGAATGATGTTTAATGTCTGTTGGATAATGAATTACAAGTAATGAATACCACAATGGAATGAAATAAATTCTGATTCAAACTTGAAAAGAAGCTGTAGTTTGGATTTGTGATTATAATATGTGAAGAAACCCACCAGTTTCATGTGAAATTGCGCGCCTTACAGTGATTTCCCATCACAGCTTGCCTACACTAATGTCAGATATGCCATCAACCTTCGGGTTTCCAGGGATTTTAACATAGAGAGGGGCGTTCGGCAGGGCTGCATCCTGGCCCTGTTTTTATTCAACCTTTACATTAATGACTTACATAAAATGTTGGTATCAACAGGGGCCGATTTTCCTTATGTGGGCAATCAAGGTCTGCCCGTCCTGCTTTACGCGGACTACGCTATACTTATTGCTAGAACTGCAAAGGGTTTGCAGACCCTGCTTGATTCCTTCCGGAGTTTCATGGAGAATCGTGACCTTTCAATTATTATTTCCAAATCATATATTATGTTGGTCGGGTCCCGTCCCAAGAAAGTATACCCTTTTAAAGTAGGCATTGACAGGGGGCCACTGACAACGACATTTTCTTATTTAGGCGCCTGATGGATGACAAACTTAATTGGGGGGCCGCTCATCCAGAAAACTAAAGGGGAGATTATACGAGCCAACACAGCAATCTTCAACTTTGCCACCAAAATGGGTAAGCGCTCTGTGGCGGCAATATTGAAGCTATACCAGGCGAAAAGTGTGGCAATTGTGAGCTATGGGAGTGGCCTATGGGGCTACACCGCAACTGATGCCATACAGGTGGTGGAGAACAAGTTTTTAAAACGCCTCCTTGGAGTGCCTAGGGGCACCCCCAATATGGTGGTCCATGAAGAAGAGGGGCTGCCATACATCAGTTACAACTTGGCTTTGCACCCCTTGTTGCTCTGGCTCAACTGTTGGCTGAATGATGAGTTAGCCCTTAATCACCAGATTTTAAGGGACATTTTGAGTCTGGATTTCATGCTACGAATTCCGTGGTTGAAATATATAAAGAGTTGTTTTGAGGAGTTAGGGCGGCCAGATTTATTTTTAAAACCTGATCTCATCACAATGGAGGATGTGGGCTACATTGAGAAGACTTTTACGATGATCAAGAAGCTTGCGAGAGATCACATTGAACTGGGGAAACAAAGTGTTCGCAAATATGTGATGCTAAAAACAATCCCTACCATGGAACCATATCTTCTGTGGCCATTGTCTACCCATGAGCAGTTTTTATTGATCAGGTTTCGCTTGGATTATTATCATTTGCTTTTAGCGGTCCCAAAGGGGAGCTGCAGGGGACAAGTGCTAGCACCCTGTAGCTGTGACGGAGTGTCTCCACAGGACCTGCTGCACTTTGTGTTTTTTTGCACTTTTTACATTGTCCCCCACAGATGTTTTTTAACATCATTTTTAAAGAAACTGAATTTGAACCAGGTCCGCCCTGCTCTTTTTTATTTACAATTGTTAAAACCAACTGTATCCCCTTTGTAGCAGGTTTTTAAAAATCAGCCCTGCGATCTAGATTATGTATGGAGCACTGATAGTCACCTCTTGTCTTATCACCTTTCGCCTCATGAGTTTGTATTTTGCACATTGTCCGTTTGGCCTGTATTTGCTTTATAACTAGGTTTTAGGTGCCTATATTTTAACTTCATTGTACTGTAATTGGATTTATTATTATTTTTTAGGAAATGTTTGTATTTTTTAAATGGTTGTATTGTGCTGTGAAACTTATGGTTTTATCTTAACAACCAAATAAAGTATTTTGAAATGAAATCTCTGTATTTGTTATGTAATTGTGAAGTTGCTTTTTCTGGATTATGTACTTATATTTTTGTTTTTTTCTATACTAATCTCCAGTTTATGTTTATTGTATATTGTATAAATATGCCCTTTCTGATGAAAATAAAAAAACAATTAAAAAAATAAAAGTAAATGTAAAAGCATTGGTCTGAACACTACTTTAGTCAGAGGAAAACCCAGAATAATGATAGGAGTCCTGTATAGGTCAAAATACGAAGGGGTTATTGCTTAACAGAATGTGCAGAAATATTGCGAGGGGGCACAAGTGAACATGGTGAATGACTAGGCACATGTAGACTGGGATGACCCAGAATATAGATGAGACAGAATAGGAATGTGGGAAAAGAGTTACCTACACAGACTATATGAGAGCAATCTGACACCTGAAGCATGACCAGCATTAGAAACAGTGGTTTGGAATAAACTAACCAGGAACATGGGATGGATTCGTCGGTTGACTCCTTAAACACCATTATGGGAAGGCACCAGGGTGCGGCCTGTGGTGGCCTTGCAGGGATTTAAAGGTTGAGACAAAGTTGGTATATCCACACTGTCAGATGTGTGGGATGCAAATGGGGTTATCCCCTTCTCCTATCCCAGATAAGAATATCAGATGTCTGAAACCACATGGCTACACTAGGGCAGGTTGCAACACGCCCTCGGGGAATGTGTACCCCTGGAGGAAGAAACAGAAGAAGATTCCCTACTAGAGAACACACTTTGGATGGGTGGTAGGAAAGAAACTGATAACAATGACATTCGGCACAGTAATGAGAAATTCACAGTCCCCTCTGCCGAGACTACAGGGAAAATGGGAGCAGGATGTGGAGAGATGAATGAGGATGACTGGTGGGAAGTATTAAAGTTCCCTGTGATGTTGGCTATAAAAGCAAGTTTTAGATTGATCTAGCTCACGCTCCCTATTCTCCACAAGATCGGGAGGACTGGGTAAGCCTCCTGCCTGAGAGGGTGTGGACCAGAAGGTACTTTCCTACACACACTATGGAGCTGCCCCCATATTTAAACTTTCTGGGACAGAGTTGGGAAAACGCTGGAGGAAGCGACTGTGTTACCTCTGGAGCAACGTTTGCAAAAACAACAGGTGATGGACCGAATGAGGATCAATGTCACACATTCAACCCAGTCAAAAGATCTGGGTCCTAATCCATCGTTTTTTTGCACTCCACACCACCCTGGGTTAGACAATGGCGATATGCAAATCAGCTCTGACCCTGTGCCCCATGGGAACAGTCCAGTCCGAACTACAAAAGCCATGTCCTTCCCAGAACGGAATCAAGCATCCGAGGACCGGACCGGTTTCGAGGTAACACCTCTCATCAGCCCGGCTAGCTTGACTCCAGTGGTGTGGAGTGCCTGGGACCCACGTCTGGGCATCCCCAGTACACTTATAGCGAGTTTGCAAAAACAACAGGTGATGGACCGAATGAGGATCAATGTCACACCGGTCCGGTCCTCGGATGCTTGATTCCGTTCTGGGAAGGACATGGCTTTTGTAGTTCGGACTGGACTGTTCCCATGGGGCACAGGGTCAGAGCTGATTTGCATATCGCCATTGTCTAACCCAGGGTGGTGTGGAGTGCAAAAAAACGATGGATTAGGACCCAGATCTTTTGACTGGGTTGAATGTGTGACATTGATCCTCATTCGGTCCATCACCTGTTGTTTTTGCAAACTCGCTATAAGTGTACTGGGGATGCCCAGACGTGGGTCCCAGGCACTCCACACCACTGGAGTCAAGCTAGCCGGGCTGATGAGAGGTGTTACCTCGAAACCGGTCCGGTCCTCGGATGCTTGATTCCGTTCTGGGAAGGACATGGCTTTTGTAGTTCGGACTGGACTGTTCCCATGGGGCACAGGGTCAGAGCTGATTTGCATATCGCCATTGTCTAACCCAGGGTGGTGTGGAGTGCAAAAAAACGATGGATTAGGACCCAGATCTTTTGACTGGGTTGAATGTGTGACATTGATCCTCATTCGGTCCATCACCTGTTGTTTTTGCAAACTCGCTATAAGTGTACTGGGGATGCCCAGACGTGGGTCCCAGGCACTCCACACCACTGGAGTCAAGCTAGCCGGGCTGATGAGAGGTGTTACCTCGAAACCGGTCCGGTCCTCGGATGCTTGATTCCGTTCTGGGAAGGACATGGCTTTTGTAGTTCGGACTGGACTGTTCCCATGGGGCACAGGGTCAGAGCTGATTTGCATATCGCCATTGTCTAACCCAGGGTGGTGTGGAGTGCAAAAAAACGATGGATTAGGACCCAGATCTTTTGACTGGGTTGAATGTGTGACATTGATCCTCATTCGGTCCATCACCTGTTGTTTTTGCAAACTCGCTATAAGTGTACTGGGGATGCCCAGACGTGGGTCCTAGGCACTCCACACCACTGGAGTCAAGCTAGCCGGGCTGATGAGAGGTGTTACCTCGAAACCGGTCCGGTCCTCGGATGCTTGATTCCGTTCTGGGAAGGACATGGCTTTTGTAGTTCGGACTGGACTGTTCCCATGGGGCACAGGGTCAGAGCTGATTTGCATATCGCCATTGTCTAACCCAGGGTGGTGTGGAGTGCAAAAAAACGATGGATTAGGACCCAGATCTTTTGACTGGGTTGAATGTGTGACATTGATCCTCATTCGGTCCATCACCTGTTGTTTTTGCAAACTCGCTATAAGTGTACTGGGGATGCCCAGACGTGGGTCCCAGGCACTCCACACCACTGGAGTCAAGCTAGCCGGGCTGATGAGAGGTGTTACCTCGAAACCGGTCCGGTCCTCGGATGCTTGATTCCGTTCTGGGAAGGACATGGCTTTTGTAGTTCGGACTGGACTGTTCCCATGGGGCACAGGGTCAGAGCTGATTTGCATATCGCCATTGTCTAACCCAGGGTGGTGTGGAGTGCAAAAAAACGATGGATTAGGACCCAGATCTTTTGACTGGGTTGAATGTGTGACATTGATCCTCATTCGGTCCATCACCTGTTGTTTTTGCAAACTCGCTATAAGTGTACTGGGGATGCCCAGACGTGGGTCCCAGGCACTCCACACCACTGGAGTCAAGCTAGCCGGGCTGATGAGAGGTGTTACCTCGAAACCGGTCCGGTCCTCGGATGCTTGATTCCGTTCTGGGAAGGACATGGCTTTTGTAGTTCGGACTGGACTGTTCCCATGGGGCACAGGGTCAGAGCTGATTTGCATATCGCCATTGTCTAACCCAGGGTGGTGTGGAGTGCAAAAAAACGATGGATTAGGACCCAGATCTTTTGACTGGGTTGAATGTGTGACATTGATCCTCATTCGGTCCATCACCTGTTGTTTTTGCAAACTCGCTATAAGTGTACTGGGGATGCCCAGACGTGGGTCCCAGGCACTCCACACCACTGGAGTCAAGCTAGCCGGGCTGATGAGAGGTGTTACCTCGAAACCGGTCCGGTCCTCGGATGCTTGATTCCGTTCTGGGAAGGACATGGCTTTTGTAGTTCGGACTGGACTGTTCCCATGGGGCACAGGGTCAGAGCTGATTTGCATATCGCCATTGTCTAACCCAGGGTGGTGTGGAGTGCAAAAAAACGATGGATTAGGACCCAGATCTTTTGACTGGGTTGAATGTGTGACATTGATCCTCATTCGGTCCATCACCTGTTGTTTTTGCAAACTCGCTATAAGTGTACTGGGGATGCCCAGACGTGGGTCCCAGGCACTCCACACCACTGGAGTCAAGCTAGCCGGGCTGATGAGAGGTGTTACCTCGAAACCGGTCCGGTCCTCGGATGCTTGATTCCGTTCTGGGAAGGACATGGCTTTTGTAGTTCGGACTGGACTGTTCCCATGGGGCACAGGGTCAGAGCTGATTTGCATATCGCCATTGTCTAACCCAGGGTGGTGTGGAGTGCAAAAAAACGATGGATTAGGACCCAGATCTTTTGACTGGGTTGAATGTGTGACATTGATCCTCATTCGGTCCATCACCTGTTGTTTTTGCAAACTCGCTATAAGTGTACTGGGGATGCCCAGACGTGGGTCCCAGGCACTCCACACCACTGGAGTCAAGCTAGCCGGGCTGATGAGAGGTGTTACCTCGAAACCGGTCCGGTCCTCGGATGCTTGATTCCGTTCTGGGAAGGACATGGCTTTTGTAGTTCGGACTGGACTGTTCCCATGGGGCACAGGGTCAGAGCTGATTTGCATATCGCCATTGTCTAACCCAGGGTGGTGTGGAGTGCAAAAAAACGATGGATTAGGACCCAGATCTTTTGACTGGGTTGAATGTGTGACATTGATCCTCATTCGGTCCATCACCTGTTGTTTTTGCAAACTCGCTATAAGTGTACTGGGGATGCCCAGACGTGGGTCCCAGGCACTCCACACCACTGGAGTCAAGCTAGCCGGGCTGATGAGAGGTGTTACCTCGAAACCGGTCCGGTCCTCGGATGCTTGATTCCGTTCTGGGAAGGACATGGCTTTTGTAGTTCGGACTGGACTGTTCCCATGGGGCACAGGGTCAGAGCTGATTTGCATATCGCCATTGTCTAACCCAGGGTGGTGTGGAGTGCAAAAAAACGATGGATTAGGACCCAGATCTTTTGACTGGGTTGAATGTGTGACATTGATCCTCATTCGGTCCATCACCTGTTGTTTTTGCAACCTCTGGAGCAACAGCACACGCTGGCATTATTGGGAATATGGGGCCCAGCAGACCATTTGCTAATTGTTAGTAAACTTGGGTTGCAAGGTGGCTAGATGGGACATTACACAGAGGTGGAGGTCCGGGATCCTCCCTACACATCCAAACTGTGAACTAGGAATTGAATTCTGCAGAATAATGAAAGGGAAGTTTACAAGGAGAGAGGATGCAGAAGAAAATATGAGAAGATATGGGGGGATGGGATGTGGGTGTTGGTTAGGAGAGAGGGGCATGGCGAGCATCCTTTCGACAAGAACTGGGAAGGGGAACAGTATATCCATCAAGGACCAGTAATGCAGATTTTGGCCACTGGACTGACCCAGAAAGGAGTGTAGCACAATCACGAATATTGATCCTTGTGGGGGCGGGTACATTGGATTGAATCACAGGAACAACTAGTGGTGGGAGGGTGTCGTGAATGTTTCATTTCTCATAATTGTGGTATTGAAAATAATAAAAATACTGCAAAAAAATAATTATTAATTATATATTATAAATATACTTCCCACTCTTTACCAATGTAAACTCCACAACCTGCTACGGCACTAAAAATGACAATAAACTAATAAAGACAAATTAAAAATAACTACAAATGTGCAAATTATATTAAAAAAAACATTAACAATAATTATGCAAATGATTTATAATATATACAATTAAAATATATATTAAATACATAAAAATAATAAAAAAACAATATTAACAATTATATGTTTGTAAATTATATTAACAACATAGATATTTTTACCTTTGATATTAACAGCATAGCATAGATATTTTTGTAAACTCTATTAACAACATGGATATTTTTGAAATGGAAATTACCTTAAAATCGATATTCTTGTCAACAATATTTTTGCTCACAATATTTGTGTATCACAATATTTACAACTTGATATTTCTGCATCACAATATATTTTGGGGATATTTTGTCAGAATACCTATGTATCTGTCTATCTATCTAGCTATCGCTCTCTTTCTCTATCTATCTATCGATCTATCTATCTATCTATCTATCTATCTATCTACTAAAAAAATAACAGTTAATGTGACGTCATATTTAGGTGAAAATATGCGTTACAATGTAACATTTCAAACAAAAAAAACCTCTGAAATTCACCAATTAACTTAAAAGAAGTAACTTTAACTCGTGTGCTTGCTATGCACAGTGATGCCATTAATCCCTTCCATGCTCATGAGGAGCTCAGCTCGTCATGCAGCACGGTGCTCGATTGCTCATGACGAGCTGAGCTCGTCATGACCACACCCGTTTTTATTGCTGTCCAGCACAGCAGGGGAAACTCTCTAGCAGCGGTTAATGATGTAATTTCAGATGTCTTCACTGTTTCCCTGCCCGCCATGAAGCGGGTAGGGAAACAGATGAAAAAATTCCTCTCCCTAACAGGAAGCAGCATTTTTTTGCTCCTTCCGGCATGCAGGAGGAATGCCGGCTCCCACTGGAGGCAGGACCCAGCAGGCACCATGAGGTAATTGAAGCCTCCCCCTTCGGTCCCCCAAAAAAATAAATTGGGTGCCCTAGATGGGGCCTGGGCACCCACCATTTGCAGGAGAAGCCCCAGTGGATGCAGTCCCTGGGGCCTATATTGGTCCGGGAAGAGGACTATGTGCCCCTGTCCCATTGTCTAAGGCACCACCCGGGGTTTGTGGACCTTGGACACTGCTCCCTTCTTAAGAATAGTTTTGTGCATGAAACACTTCAACACCCCTAACTTGTCACTGAACTCCCATGGGAACTCTTTGAACAAAGGAAATCAAGACTCACTTTCTGCCAAATTTGTTTCAGCCTAAGCTCCAAGAACTTGCTTGGGATCATTTGGATCAAACCGTATGCCCATATTTCTTTGTTGCAGCCACCCTAAAAATGACAAACCACCTTTGGCAAAATAAACTTTTGAATCAACCTCCACTCCTTGAAATTATAATTGAGCATCAATGCAACCCACTAAATCTATGGATTTGTTCCCATATGCCACCAAACTGACATAAGGCGGATTGGCAACATGGTTGGAAAACGTGAACAAATGCTCTTCTCCAATCAGTGTATATCTTGCACCCAAATCTGCCATAACCCTCACAATTTCACCATCTACTTTAATCACGCAAAAAGGATTATCATCACATACATTTCCTGCTTGCACTTCCTGTTATATTATTTCATGACAAACTTCTTCCTCATCAGTATCTTACTTTACTGTATTCACAGGGGTTTTGGCATATTTCTTCCCTTCACTCATTTTGCTCCTACATACCCGAGGAAAATGCCCTTTCATTTTACACTTGTGACATACTTGACCAATCGCAGGACACATTTTACTAGTAGACACATGCCCTTTCAACTCACATTTGAAACAAATTCACATAGCCTTTTGTTGTGATCTCATGTATAATACATTCCAGCATTACATCACTGGAATGTAGAATGTTAAATGTGCTTTGGAAGTAGCAGATTCTATATTGGGCAGTTACGTGTTGGACTGCTGAGGCCGGGGCCAATAAACACAGATCAAGAAGTATTTCTGTCTATTGACTCTACCTACATTTTGCTTCACTACACCTTTCTACCCCTTTCTGGAAATCCGAAGTCTTATTAGTCAGTCTTTCTTTGGTTTCTGCAACCCTTTCTCACAGACTCAGTTTCAGTTTCAGTTTCATAAAACTTTTATTCGATTATCAATTGTATAATTATAAAAAGTACATACAGGAGAAAAAACTTTTCAGCGCATAAATGAGTTTAAAAATAAGCCGAAATACAAAGAAACATACTAAGAATAAAATTTGCAGTTTTTGTATGCTTCTAATTAGTTTAGAACATTTTGACGTATTGTTATGACTGCTTTAAGAAAAGTCACTATAAGTTTAGCTTCATGGGGCGTGTTCAGAGACTGCAAAAAGAGAAATGCGGAATAGCATTGTCTGTGGCCACTGGATCGGAGAAGTGGAATAATCCACGTTTTTCGTGGAAGTTTGTAATATTTACAGAATAAAACAACGTGGATCGTTGACTGTTGGGAAATTCCGTCACATGGACAGTTCATCAGATTGCGGGACCAATTTTGAGTTTCCCGAAATGAAACTAAACGGAAAAAAATGTTAAAACGAAGTCTTGTTAATAAAAAATTTTCGTGGTTTGATAAGAAGTACGTCAAATATGCTTGTATGCCTTTGCAAGATTGTTGTGCACAGACTTTTTCATTAGATGGTTTTAAGATCTCAGCTTGATTCCGTAACTCCCTCAGGTGACCCAGACACATTGATTTTAATTGTTTCCTGGAAATATCTTCTATCGAAGCAGGATCTTCGAAGTAAGACTCATGGTCCAGGTCTTTGAAGAAGTTCCATATGTAGGTCAGCCAAGGAATTTTTCGCCAGTTTGTCAGGGCTAAGCAGTCTGTAATAAGGGAGCGAGTTAGATGGCATTCAGGGTTGGTCCATATTCGATGCCACAGTAAGATTGGTTGGCAGCGAATAGTGTCAACAATATATTCCATACCAAGCTCACAATGCGAGGCTAGTATCGGGGAACTTTGAGGGAGGGCTAAAATATATTTAATAAAGCCATTCTCCGTTACTTGTAGTTGGTCTATGCGTCCATAACCCCAAACGCCAGCTCCATAGGTAGCCACACTATGGCACTTTGCGTAATATATGGTCAGAAGTTCGGGTGGCGCTGGTTTCCCTAGTTTCCTCGAGAAAGAAATCAATGCCGATGTTGCCCAACGAAAGTGAAGGTTTCTGGCGTCGATTGCCTTGCGCCAGTTCACCGCATCATCCACTACGATTCCCAGGTAGGGGTAGACTGAGGTTTTTTCCAGCTTCATTTTATCTACCATTATCGGTTTAGGGTTTTTAACCCTAGGACCAATGTGCATTGTGAAAGTTTTCTTTATGTTTATTTTGAGGCCGAGTGAGTCCATAAATGTGGCATATTTGTTAATTTGTATCTGGAGTTGGTTCAGGGTCCGTGCTAAAATAGCTGAATCATCAGCATATAGCAATGTGGGTATCGGGCGGTGGTTTATCTGGGGTAAGTCCTGGCTCCCTTCCAACATAGGCTCAAGCCCATTTGTGTAAAGGTTGAACAGGAAGGGAGCCAGTACACATCCCTGTCTTACTCACAGACTCAATTTTGTCCCAGCATCCAATTCTTTCAGGCCTTATCAGTGTTTTCAGTTCTTTTTACCATTTCCACTGTTTTTGTCAAAGCCAAGTCTTCAGTTTTGAGCAATTTTTCTTACACCCACTTGATGTAAAACCTTTAACACTAGTAGGTCTTTCAGCATCCCGCCTAAGACGTTTTTATAATCACATGTTGTTCCAAGAGACCTTAAACCAGCTACGTAGCTTTCCATGGATTTTCCAGGCAATTGGTCACTTTTTTCAAAAACATAAATCTTTCAACCACTACATTTTTCATTTTCCAAAAATTCTTAGTCAGCTGCTTTATAGCGCTGTCATATTCAACTGGCTCTTCATCTGTATCTTTCTCGTCTGGAATAGGTGGAAGGTGCTTCAAAATTCTTCTTCCTTCAGTACCTACAGTGTTTAAGAAGTGCTAACCTCCTTCCTAAAGTAAAAATACCACCCCAATAGCTTTTAAATAGGCTTATAATTCGTCATGCCAGTCTTCCCATGGTATTACATGTTCCCCTGAGTTATGCAAAAACATGACTGGGGCTGATAAACTCTCAATGATACTGGTGTTAAGGTTTTTCACTTGTATTCACCAGTATTTCATTCTTGGTTAATTTCTTGTTGAGTTTAAAAAATTCCACTAGAGAGTGAACTCAAAATAACTTGAAAAACAACTGCTTCAGTATTTATAACACCCCCGCCCCCACCCCCGCATTCACAGTATCTGCGATCAGGTGTTCTCAAGCAACTCAGAAGTTTGAAACAACGTGATGTGCAAATTGGACCGTCTCAATGCATGAGCATTGAATCTGCATGTTCTCATTGCATCAGCTTGTGTCAATAGAAAGGCTGTACATTTGAGCGTCTTTGAAACATGCTCTTCCTTGTGCATCGGCTCTCGTGTGCCTCAACATTTGAAAATAAATCCAAAAGAGTTAAACAACGCTCACTGAATCTCGGAAGCAAGGAAACACGGGTCAGCAGTAGTTCAGGGCTGTGAGTACTCAGGCCAATTAACCATGCAGGCCTTGGCAGACATCAGCAGGCCCCACAGAACTTGGGACTCCAGAGTTCCTTCGCTGGGAGGTTCAGTCTTCATGTTCGTTGAAAGCACTCATTGCCAGTAAAACACAGCCAGGATTCAGAAGATGTAAGTCATGTTCCCATTTTTATTCCAGAGCTAAGTTTATGTGAACTGCCCAGGAGAGGCGCTGCAACATAACTGACAATACAGCTCATCATGGAATTCCATTTGAGAATGGAATTTGCCAAGCTGATAATAAAAAGTGAAACACACATTAAAATACTGGGCCCGGGGAGATGGGTTCCCGGGTCCAAAATCAGACTGGGGAGGGAGGCAGTGTGCCCATTCCCCCTTTTAAATATGAATTGAGTAGCCTGGGTGGACTCCGAGGCACCCACCATTTGCTGGGCGGGCTTTGGTGAGGCATTTGAACCACCCAGTCCTAAACAAAAACAAAAATAGGTCGACATGTTTCTGCTACTAGGAGCCCAAACTCGGCTCAGCGTTCATCAGGACCATACATAACTACATCACGTGGGTGAAGCACGCTAAGGCATCACTGCCACCTGAGGTAGAAAAAATATATAAAAGGATTACGACCTTCTGTGTAATCGGGGCACTGGAACTTCCTAGTGTTTCTCCTCCTGTGTGTGAGGGATTTAAGTATGCGTGTCGATTTTACAGCACCGCATGGGCTCACGGCTGGGGGAAACTCTTCACGCTTGGGGACCTGACTCCCGGCGACTCCCCGCATGTAAACCTGCTTGTTACCAAGTCCACGGCCCGAAGATGGGCCGTGGACTTGGTAACAAGCAGGTCGACCTATTTTGTTTTTTGTTTAGGACTGGGTGGTTCAAATTAACATAACCACAAGTTTGTCCGACTTTTCTCACCTAGAGTTTTAATTAAGTTAGAGCTACCCCCTTAATAAAATAATGTTTTCCAATTCCGGGGAGTAGTCCACACTTCTTTTAACTTTTTCAATCACTACTTTCTAAAAATAACCCAATGAAGACAAATGGCAACCGACTGTCTTGTTGGTGCCTGAGGGTTCTTCTTGTGACACTCTGCATGTAACCCTAACTGTTTGACTGACTCTTTGTTTGAAATACCTTCTCTACTTGGTGGTAGCTATTGACTATCCCTTTACTTTTTTAGTCACTCTTCTGTTGATTTATAACTACTACTCATAAGGGGTACAAGAGTGGCCTTGCAAGCCCTTTCTCTCTTGTTGATTATATAGATGTGATACAGGTGCCAAGAAAACAGGGGGTAACAAGAAAGATACATAACATACACCTGACCACCCAACTGGTAGTCAATAGTATCCATTACTGCCACATACTAGATATGTGTCATGAGAAGCTAAAAAAGAACTATTATTTGTACCATCTATTTTTAATACAGGAATACATTCACTGACTCCAACTGGGATATGTCCAATGCTTTGTACACATAAGTCTGCTTTAGTCTTTGTAACAGTAATCACAAATTGTTCACTTTTGGCAAAGTCTCTTGTGTGGGTGAAAACATATGGCGTAGAGAAATTGTCCGGTCAATATTTCTCCCATTCCCATATAGTTCCATTGGCTTGAGGATACCCATCTTTGTCCTAATAACACTCCTTATTCAAACGGAAAATAAGTCTACCTACTGCAGGTTTCCTAGTTGCGAACAATAAAATGTACCAGGCTCAACAAGAGCCATTGTGTGAGAAAGGAAGTGGAATAATAAGTGTTCCTCCTTTCTTTTGATGCGCTGGAATCATTCCACATACCCAACAGTTAGTGATGTTTGTAGCGTCATGGGTGTGGTGAAGCATCTGAACAAAAGTGTTATTGAGATACGATTGACGGTGTTTCTGCTCATGATACGGAAGAGTGAAAATCTGGTGCTCCTCTGGGACTGGAGTAGAAACAACAAACAACTCACGAGCAGGAATATTCACTTCAACAGACCAAGTAATCACTGCTATATTTGTCAAAGCAGCAAAAACTCCTATAACACCTAATATTTTCTTTTGTTTATTCATTTTAGCAACAAAATCAATTCTCTCTAAAAAACAAAAGCAAAAATAATCGTAGGAGCTCTTCTCCCATGGGTAGACGTTGGTTTCTTCATCGAAGATCAAGACGGGTGTCACTACACTACGCAGGGCTGATCCCCCCCTTGTCATATCGGCATTCCATTTCCACTACCCAGGGCAGTTGCTCAACCTATCACTTTCAAAACTGTAGATTCTTTTCTCGGCCTCAAGTTGTATCGCAATGCTCCAGGGATCGTCTGGTCCGGGAAGAACTCTGCAGATTAGTCAGGTGATACAGCGTGGCCTTTCTCCGTAGTCAAGGTCTCTCGATGATCGGTCAGCACAGCAGGTTCCACCAAGGTCGACAATACCTTTCGACAATGGGTACTATGCACCCAATTTTTCTTGTTTGTGACTCGAACTGCTGTTCTTGTGCCAAGGAGCACCTGTTCTGGTCCACGCCACCACGGCTCTAAGCTGCTTGACCTCTCAAATACCTTGATCATAACCTGGTCACCAGGTCAGAGTGCATGGCCTTCACCTGTAGATCTGTCGGGGAGTGCGTCTCAAACCTGTTGATTAAAAGAAAACAAGCTATCAGTCAATTGTGCCAAATAGTCATTCATTAAGACACAAGGTACATAACATACAGAACTCGGTTTCAGAACTCTCCAAATTTTCATCAGCCTCCCAAATACCACTTCATAGGGAGTGAGGCCTGTTCAAGAATGTGGCACCGATCTAATAGACAACAATTCCAGAGGCAACGCATCTGGCCAAGTCAAAGATGTGGAAGCCTGAATCTTCGCTACTTTCAACTTCAGAGTAGCATTATACCTTTCCACCAATCCTGCTGATTGAGGATGGAACACTGCATGACATTTTAGTTTAATTCCTAATCCCTTCAAGACATGTTTGATAACTTCCCCAACAAATTGAGGTCCGTTATCATTCCATAAAAATTTGCAAACACCAAATCTCTGTAAGAATTCCTTTAACAACACCTTTGCAGTAGTAATAGCTTTATTATAATTCGTGGGGTACTCCTCAATCCATTTACTAAAGGCACAAACCACCACTAAGACATACTTCAAATTATTACAACGCTCAAGTTGGATATAGTCCATTTGCTAGACTTTGAAAGGTGCTGTTGGTGTAGCAAATCCTCCAGCTGTAGTTTGTGTCCCTTTTCCAGGATTATATCGTAAACAGATCAAACAGGACAGTACTACTCTCTTAGCTGTGCTAGTAATTTCTGGATGCTTCCAAACTTGTGTAAGCAATCTCGTTATTGCTGAAGCTCCAACATGTGCTAGCCCTTGTGCCATTTGAACCATAGGTTGTACAAAGGCTATAGGCAGCTTCCATCTATCCATCTGCTTATTTTGCCAACAACCTTCATTATCCAACTCTCCTTCTTCAGACCATTGTTCATGTTCCTTTACAGAAGCAGATTACTGTAATTCTCGTACTTCTTGCCTAGCATCATGCTAACGCTCAGCTTGTGACTTCACTACATACATAGAAGTAGTGCTTATCTGCGTCGCAGTCTCAAGTGCCACGTGATCTGCAAAGGCATTACCTTGTCCAATCTTATCTGTCACTTTCTTATGCGCACTACACTTCACAATAGCTATTTTCTTTGGGTATGTCAATGCAGTCAAAAGATTATGTACTAAATCTCTGTGCATTATCTGCATTCCGTGAGATGTAAGAAAGCCTCTTTCCTTTCAGAGTAGGCCAAAATCATGCGCCACTCCAAAAGCATAGCGGCTATCTGTATAAATATTCACACATAGATCAGTACTAAGCTCACATGCTCGTGTCAAGGCTATTAATTCAGCTGCTTGGGCCGATTTCTGTGGTATGCGAGCTGTCTCCACTATTGTCTCAAACGTGGTAATTGCATACCCGGCTGAGGTCGTGCCATCCGGTAATTTCAAACAAGACCCATGAACCTACAATTCACCATCCATATCTGGAAGGGGCGTATCTAGCAAATCAATGCGACCCTTTGTCTGTTTCTCAGTCAGGAATATACAATCATGTGTTTCTTGTGACTGAGGCTGAGTCGCCTGATATGGCAACAAGGTAGCTGTGTTTAAGGTTGCACATCTCTTCAATGTAATATGAGGAGCTAGCAATGTCAGTTCATATCCTGTCAGACGAGCGCTAGTTAAGTGTTGCGTCTTTGTCTGATTTAAGAGAGCATCAACAGCATGGGGTACCAACACTAACAGGTTATGTGACAAAACTTTTCCTTCACTCTGTCGTATTGACACAGCTGTTGCTGCAACTGAGCGAAAACACCCAGGCATTGCTCGGGCAACAGGATCAAGGACTGCTGAAAAATAAGCACAGGGACGTTGCTTATCACCATGTACCTGAACTAAAACTGACAAGGCGCATCCATCTTTCTCACGCACGTAGAGTGTAAAAGGCTTCGTGTAATCTGGTGTACCTAACACTGGTGCTGAATAAAGGGCTTGTCGTAACTGCCAAAAAGCAGTTTCACATTCATCTGTCCATGAAAGGGGTATTGGAGTATCTTTTGTCAAAAGTGCTAGCAAGGGTTTAACAATGTAGGAAAACCCCAAATCCATTGTCTACAAAAAGAAGTAAGACCAAGAAATGCACGCACTTCTTTCTATGTCGAAGGTACCAGTGTATCTAAAATTGCTTGTATGCGATCTGATGTCAATGCACGTCCCTCCTTAGACAAAAGGTGACCTAAATAGGTTACCATTGGTCTACAATATTGCAATTTCTTTCGTGACACTTTATGATGATGTGAAGCAAGAAAAGAAAGCATAGACAAAGTGCATTTTTCACATTGTTCAGGGGTATCGGCTGCCAACAAGATGTCACACCTTCAGGCAAAGCAAAAGAATCAAGCTCTCTTTTCAGTGCTTGACTGTAAATACTCGGATTCTCGGTATAGCCTTGAGGAACTCTAAAAAATCTATACGATCGATTATCCAAAGTGAAACCGAACAGATATCGCTATCAGGATTAATAGGGATCGAAAAGAAAGCATTCTTTAAGTCTATAACAGAGAACATGGTTGCTGTTGGAGGATCCAAAGTAAGGATTGTCGTAATATCAGAAACCACAGGGTATTGTGGTACTACGATCTTGTTCACCTCTCTAAGGTTTATAATGAACCTGTAAACTCTAGTATCAGTATCTTTTTTCAAAATCGGGAGAATCGGGCTATTACAAACGTTAAATGGAACTTCCTCATCAACTCCGACTTGAATGAGGTAATGTACAATTCCTATGAGTGCTTCCTCACCCTCCTGTGAAATTCTATATTGAGGCAAACGGGGCAACACATCTCCCTCCTTGACCCTAATGTGTACCATTGGGATAACCATTTGGCCCACATCAGTGTCTGAGGTAGCCCACAAAGTTTCAGGGAGTGAAGCCAATGCAATATCCTCTTTAACAAGACAAGCTCTTTCAGTCACAGAGTGATTATCATTCAGAATGACACGCACTCCTTCAGGAGAGTATCGTATTGTGGCTCTGAAAAACTTGAGCATATCGAGACCCACAATAGTGTCTGGTGTGTTTGGAGAAAGCAAACACAGACATGGAGCACTACATTTATCAACATGAAATGCAAGTGGCTGTGACAATGGGCTAAGGGAAGTTGTTCCATCAAAACCTATCGAAGTAATAGTTACGCCAGACAGGGGAGCCCGTGGAACCAATTGTTTAGATAAAGCGCTACGAGTAGCTCCTGTATCTACCAGAAACCGATCAGTAGAACCCAAGACATGGGCTGTAACTTAAGGACCCCTCTGAACTACTGGAACTTCAACTGATTCCTTACCCCATCCTAGGCAATCCTATGCATGAACAGAATCGTAAAGGTCAGGCTGCACATAATCGGACATTTGATACTGATTTTGTCTATCAAAAGTGTTAAACCTATACTGTGTTTGTATATTGGTGTTGAATCGAGCATGATCATTTGCATTTCACCTAGGCCCTGAATAACCTGAACAATTTCTCATTTGTCCCCGACCTCGTGAACCCTGTTGAGCACGCAACACTGGACAATCGGCCATCCAGTAGCCAAATTGCTTACAATACGCACATTGATTAATAGACAGATTCAAACGAGTATAGGGGGGGGATTAAAATATCTACGTCCGTCTCTATCATAGCCTCTAGAGGGCGGAGCATAATCTCTAGGTAACATACCCTTCGTTTTCAAATCTTTAGATTTCTTGTCTTCATTACCTTTCGCTTCTAATTCTTGACGCTCATAATATTGAGTAACCCTGGGCGGAGTTCGCGGAGTGGGGCTTCGCGGAGCTACGCGAAGTGGGCGAGAAACTACGCCCACCTCCGCACTCCGCGTAGCCCCACTCCGCAAACACCACTGGCCGCCAGCCCCGCCACCCGCCTCCCTCCCGCCCTCCCTAAATACTTTAAAATACAATAATCAAATAATTTAAAAGCACTTACCTTGCCGCCGCTGCCCGCCGCGTACCCGGGGCTCGCGATCTTCCGTCTTCCGTACTAATGCGCATGCGCGGGCGGCCGCGCATTCGCATTTTCTCGTGAAAATGCGCATGCGCGGCCGCCCGCGCATGCGCATTAGTACGGAAGACGGAAGACGGAAGTAAGTGAGCCCCGGGGACGCGGCGGGCAGCGGCGGCAAGGTAAGTGCTTTTTAAATTATTTGATTATTGTATTTTAAAGTATTTAGGGAGGGCGGGAGGGAGGCGGGTGGCGGCCAGCTACGCTCCGTCTGCGGAGTGCCGCCTGGCTCCGCAAGCTCCGCAAAATGCGGAGTAGGCGGCACTACGCACACTCCGCAGACGGAGCGTAGCTGGCCGCCCACCCCTAATATTGAGCCATCGTTAAAACAGATGCTGGAGAAGATGTAGTCCAAGAACTTTCACTGGCTTTTAAACGGGTAGCTATCCCTGGTAACAGATTCATAACATATTTATCAACAAAAAGATGTCTGCCTGTATCATCTGTCAAGGACTGACCGCTAAAATCTAAAAAAACTTCCTCAAAACGAGTAAAGAAATCAGAAACCAATTCATCTACCTTTTGTTTGCACGATGCTAAAACAGTCCAATCTATCTTTTTAGGGGGAATAACTGTTTTAAGCATAGTTAATATAGCTGCAGGGAGATCTAAGATTAACTTATGTGGCTTTTGAGCGGGTTCCCTCTCCACATCCAATTGTTCTAATTCTTTCCATTCCGTGCCAAAAGTAGCACGATCGTTCATTTTACGAACGGTTCTCCACATATCCGGTGGTAATATCAACCCGAAAAATAAATCAATGTCACCCAAAGTCATAGTACAGGAATTTATAGCGCCTTCAACTTCCTCATAGAAGGCAGCTGGATTTTTACGTGGATCGGGTAATGCTGCTTTAAGCGCCATTACATCTGCCCTATTCCAAGGAGTATAGACCCAATTATTAATAAAATAACCTATAGCATCAACAGAATTTTTATCATCATTGTCACCCGCTCCTTTAGGAGGAACATACAAGGGCGCGGCTTCCCGCATGGGCTTCATATAAACTGCTATTAGCTTATCTGTTCCAAAGATAGAAGACTGCGACCCTCCAGTCTGAGATTTCTGCGCAGCTATGTCTGAGGGAAAACAAAAAGAGCATCACGCATGTTCTTACAATCAGCTGCTACATCATCAGGTTCCAAATCTTGAGAGAATTTCCGAAATAATTCAACGACTTCTGAAGCAAACGTCTCAGTGAAATATATCTGCTCCCTTTCCGACCACATCTGTATACTAGCTAAGAGATCGGAAGCAGGATCAGTGCTACGTAATGCTTTACGAGCAGCTTGTCTGATATCAGCTGCACGTTGTGCGGACAGCATAGAACGAGTGTCCCGCGCCTTTCGTTGATCTGAATCGGAATCCTCATCACCTTCGGACGGAGCGGACGAAACGGCATACGGCGGTGGAGGTCGATCTAATAATAAAAAATCATCTTGTGGTTTATTAAGGACAGGATAGAGAGGTTGCCGGACAGGGTATTGGCCAGAAACCTGCAATCTATGTTCTTTGTCCTCTCCAGCGCTTTTTCATACACATTCTTCCGCTGCTCTTTCTCAATCAATGCTTGCTCACGTCTCGCTCGTTCACACACTTCTTTCTCCCACATACGCATACATTCAAACATATCACGTCTAGACTTACGCTCAAACATACATCGCTCCACATACTCAATCTTTCGTACATCAAATGACCCATGCATAGGCCAAAGTAACTCAGGATCTTTGAGGGTATATTTGTTCTCCAATGTGCTGTACATTATGGAAGAAAGACCAAATTTTACATACATATCCCTATTAGGCGTCCCCTCTGGGGGAGCCAGTTGCGATTCTTCGAGTCTAAGTCGGTCCCATTACAAAAGCAGCACATCCTTTGAAGTGCGCTAAAAACAGGCATGCCAAAAATAATGCAGAATATGCAGTATTATACACCAAGTGGCACTTAAGGTACTTCTAGTACGTTGCGCCGTTCCAATTTGACTCATTGAAGAAAAATCTCCACATTGCCTGCCTATATGTGTTGTAATGCATACATCAAATCATACAAATACAAATACAAATACAAATGAGACTAGTCTTTACCAAATACCAAATATGCTACGGTAAGTGTTCCTAAAACTACCTTACCATACAAGGGCATCCAAAACCCGTAGTATGTGCCGTAAAACGGCCCTTACCAATCATAGGGTGTCCAGATTCCACCTGCCAAGTTCTAGATTTGGCCAAACGGTCACTGCACAGCGAATCGACAGAAGAGATCTCAGTCAAAGACCGGCGCCATCTGGATGGTCAGATTGGAAAGATGGGAAAAACGCCTTGGTTTGCCAAGACTCGGGTCTCCTCGGGCAATGATCATCCGCAGTGAGATTTCAATCCTTCATCGCGACCACTCCTTCGGGCATCCGAGTCACCGATGAGCTCCACGTGTCAGGCGCCAATTAGTGGTATCAGGTCTCAGCCAGACCCGCTAGTGCAAGGGGTTCGCCCTTCTCTGTACAAAGTCCTCAGACCAATAGGAAGAAGTAGGCACGGAAACTGGAATAGAAAAAGTAACATTTATAATACCTCATGAGGTGGTGCTATGGTTCAAACAGTACCTTTCGGTATTGCAAGAAGTAGCACTCCGAGCTAAGAAAGCATGGTTTATTTATACCCGCACAGGGGCTCTAAAGAAGGCGGTACAAACACAAGAGCACAGTTTATGTACATATAAGGTAATATCGAGAGGCACAATCGATCAGTGGGAGGAGCTAACAGTTTTGGGGGTCGACAAACACATTCCTATCTGGAAGTAATCACTAACAGATGTGAACCCTACTTGACATGCGCGGAAGTGAGGGATGCTAAATATAACTTGTTGCCCGGCAGATTTCAAGCGCCGTAGACAGGAAGATAGGACAAAGCACATGGTCGGCACAAGGCAGCATGTAGCAGACAAGATGGCTGCCGTAAATACAAAATGGAGTCCGCTAAATGTCAAGATAAGGGCTAGAACTAAGATGTCTTCTGCTAATGCTTAATCTAATCGCTGTCAAATTACTACACAGCTGTAACTCTATGTGCAGGTGACAGTTGACAACTTGTGTCCAGTATGTTCGAAACAAGTTTTTTGGCTCTGCAGAAAAGGTTTCCAACAGGGCAAAGATTGGATGTAGTAGATATAAAGTATTGTAAGCAGACTTGAGCATTTTGAGAGAATTGGTTAAGAATGACAATTCCTACCTAAAATAAAAAACTGGGTGCACCAGGTACTATCCTATGTAAATGTGCTCAATTAGCTTCAGAAGGTCTGTACAATTTTCCCGACACTATGAAGGCTGCAGGTAGTATGACCTTTACCACCTTCACATCTTGGGTATTTTAAGTGCATAGTATCTCTTTGAACAACTTTTGCATAGAGTGAACATTGGTCTAATTCGTTTGTTTTTAAACCCTGTGGTGTATTACTCACTCATGTTTAACTGCCTGCTAACAGTGTGGTACAGGATAATCTCTCTCTATAGAATAGGCACTGTGTACAGTACGCACTTTTTTACTCATATCCACTTAATTTCTCACTGTAGGTTCGGTGACTGTGAAGGTTTTGATACAGGTAAATCCAGTCTGTATTAAGTCATTAGTTACGTAACAGAAATTGAGTATTTGGAGGCATTTGGTTTTCTCTAAACAGTTATATTAAGATTGAACATCTTGTGCAGTAGGCATTATCCATCTATGTGTGGCTGATTGTTAATATTAAATCGCCTACCCATCAAGTGTATGGTATACGGTCAGTCTTGTACATAAAACAAGCTTGCTTGATCTAAGGGGGTTGTATGTGTGATGGCATTAATTATGCTTTATATAATTCTGGCTATTTGGTACTTACTTTCAAACTTCTACAGCCACAGTCCTTTCTTGAGCAATGTGTACTAAAGTAGCTTGGATGATGTCATCAATGATTTTAATGAGAAGTCATCAGTGATGTCATGTCATAGAACATCTCATAAGTGATATATTATCTGAGATCATAAGAAGTTTATGGCGGGGCAAAAGTTATAGTTAGGTGTGCTAACTATAATTTGTGAAATTCTGTGTTCTTGTTAAGTTCGAAACATTATGTTGGCACTGTACGTATTGACCTAACTGTAAAGTCCCTTTAATGTTTGTTTTTTTCAATTAATTTCTAGGGTTTTAAGACGTAAAGTGATATTTTATTACCATATGTAATGCCAAGCTCCGCCACACACAGGGTCCGTTGCACCGCATGGCATGCTGTCAGACCCAGCATCAATCCTTCACAGTCAAGCAACCCCTTGAGCCCAAACCCCCAACATAAACCCCGTTTGAAGAAGGATTGTGCAACCACCTCCTCAATTCACTACTGGCCCTGGGGACAATTGATTTTAAAAAGGGAAGGGAGTGAGCGCTCTCCCCTCCCCAATATATTATTAGGGGAGCGGACGCACGTGTGGTGAGAGCCCCTGCCACCTTATTGAAATTGTCATTGTTTTAAAAACCTTCATTGTTTTAAATTAGAAATCGCTCAATCTTGCACAATTTGCTTCTTTGTACAGCATTTCTCCTTACCTACACTCTGCCCTCTGACGCCCTTTTCGCAGAGCGCTTCCCAGTCCACCACAGGTTTTCCCAATTGTTGTGGAGGGAGTGCTCGGCAGGTTTTACTTCCGGGCTAGAGGTGGGGGACGTAGGCTTTAAAGCAGGGTGCTGGTAGCCTCGCACAGCGGACGCTCATGTGGTGAGAGCCCCTGCCACCTTATTGAAATTGTCATTGTTTTAAAAACCTTCATTGTTTTAAATTAGAAATCGCTCAATCTTGCACAATTTGCTTCTTTGCACAGCATTTCTCCCTACCTACTCTCCGTCCTCTGATGCCCTTTTTGTGTACGCTTCCTGGTCCACCACGGGTTTTCTCGATTTTTGTGGAGGGAGCACTCGGCAGTTTTTCCTTCCGGTGGGGGAGGTATGCTATAAATCCAAATGCTGACAGCTTCGCGCAGCGGGCGCGCCGCGGCGCACCAGAGGCAAGCCGGTCTGCGCCAGACCGGGCCCTGGGTCCAAACCCCTGCCTGTTCTCCCTCCGCCCCGCTCCAATATTCGCGGGACACTATTCTTCAAATTAGGAAAACCCTAGATACACCCTGTAAATGTTGTATTGCCTTAGAGAAAAGGCAACAGAAATGCCCGCACTGTGCATATGAGCTACTCCCTAAAGTGGGAAACCATTCAAAGAATGGGACTCAGCTTAACAGGGCACTGCTTAACTGCAGATCCATGCCTAACCACGCTACAGAAATTTCTCTGAAGCTACAGGATACCGCACTTGACATGTTACTCCTTACGGAAACCTGGCTAGGACCCAGTTCTGACCCAGAGGTTGTCCAAGCACTCCCCCCGGGATATCTGATCCAGCGTGATGATAGGACAGGGAGGAAAGGGGGTGGGATTTTCTTCTTTATAAAGACCATTTAGTCTGCCGTATCCTGGGCAGCCCCTCTCAGACTGTGAAAACGCCTATTTCTCTATAGTGCTCTCCCCCTCAATCACATTTGTAGGAATCCTCCTATACCACCCCCCAGGAGTCCTGGGAAAATTCTGCAGTTCACTGATTGAAGCGGTGGTAAACCTGGCCAGCACTGCATCCAATTTTACTCTCCTGGGTGATTTTAATATGCATTTTGATAACCTCCAGGATATAATTCCCAACCACCTTGCCCATGGCCTTGCAGCATGTGAGATGCTGCTAAAGGTCAATCAAGCCACTAAAACCAAAGGACACCCCCTGGTTCTGATTTTTCAAACATTAAAGAACTAAAAGGAAAGGAGCCCTTTCCTTTTCCCTTGTTTGGATCATTTTTTAATCCCTTTTGCTTGGCAGTTATCCTTCCCTCGCTTGAATGTGCCACCCTCCCGCACGCAAACCCGACACTGGCCTAAATTAAGCTTAGAGTAATGGACCAAGGAATTGCACTCTACCATACCTCCACATTACCCTGATCTTGTAACAGCTAGTGGTAACTTCCACTCATGGATCGAGTACTCATTAGACGTAGTACTCCCCAGGAGATCCAGAATACAAAAAGCTGGCTTAAACAACTCTCCATGGTTCACACCTGAACTCCGCAAATTAAAACAGGAGTGCAAAAGATTAGAAGGAGATAAAAAATCTAAATTTAGGGCTTCCATCAACTCTTATAAAACTGCACTTAAATCAGCACAGGCAGCCTACTACGCAGAAAAAAATGCATCCTCTTCCAATGCACCCTAAGAAATATTCAGGATAGTAAAAACACTCATGAAAGCTCCAGATCCCCCTATGGCTTCAGACTCTACGGGACCCCGCTGGGGGATCTAGCGGTCTTTTTTTCCACCAAAATTCATCGTATTCTTAGTCTCCTCCCTCCGGTTAATAATGACTACCCCCCTGTGCAGCCCGAAATAGAACCTCTGAACAATCTCCCCAAGCTTGAATCATTTGCCCAACTCACTGAGGAACTTCTTCCTCCTATCCATAATATTATCAAAAGTGGCTCCCCACTGGACCCAGCCCCCTTTAACATCTTAAAAACCCCCTTGCCTGTCATCATCTCTCCCATTGTCAATCTTGTTAATTCCTCCCTATAATCTGGTTCAGTACCCCAGGACTGGAAGATTGCCATGGTGAAAGCATTATTGAAAAAACCCCATCTGGACCCCGGAGAGGTATCCAACTACCGCCTGATCTCTCTTCTCCTGGGTATTAGTAAGTTTGCGGAAAGATATGTGAACCGTCAACTATCTGCATATCTTGAAACCTCCAAACTACTTCATCACTCCTAAACGGGATTTCACCCGGGAAAGGGCACGGAGACTGCACTTGTGATGGTGGTGGAGGAGTCCAGAAAGATCCTGGACTCCGGAGGGCCAGTCGCCATCATCCCCCTAGACCTTAGTGCAGCCTTCGATATGGTAAATCAATGTACCCTCTTACATCGGCTCAAAAAACTGGGAGTGACAGGTAGGGCCCTCTCCTGGTGGAATCATTCCTTCAAAAAAGATACTTCCGGGTGTTTGAAGGCAACACACATTCGCAACCTCTACCTCTGCAGAGAGGGATCCTCAGGGCTCCTCCCTAAGCCCCACACTTTTTTAACGTGTATATGTCCCCACTGGCTGAGATAGTTGCACCCTTGGAATTCAACTGATCAGCTATGCGGACGATACACAGCTTATTGTGGCACTGAAACAGGTAGAGCAGGTCCCCACAAACCTAACCTCCTGTCTCAAAGAAGTCACCAGTTGAATGAGTCAGTCCCATCTCAAACTCAACAGCGTCAAGACGGAGCTCATGCTGCTAGGTAACCATGCAATTTTTAATCCACATACTCTATGACCGTCGTGCATGGGTCCTGTCCCAATCCCTAACAAGCATTTACAATGCAATGGTTTTGCCTTTGTTAAAGTTAGAGCTATTGGCATTGCTCTTGACACTCTGAAGCTCCACTCTGCACTCTGAAGCTCCACTCTGCACTCTGAAGCTCCACTCTGAAGCTGCACTCTGAAGCTCCACTCTGAAGCTCCACTCTGAAGCTCCACTCTGAAGCTCCACTCTGAAGCTCCACTCTGCACTCTGAAGCTCCACTCTGCACTCTGAAGCTCCACTCTGCACTCTGAAGCTCCACTCTGAATCTGCACTCTGAAGCTCCACTCTGCACTCTGAATCTGCACTCTGAAGCTCCACTCTGAATCTCCACTCTGAAGCTCCACTCTGAATCTCCACTCTGAATCTCCACTCTGAATCTGCACTCTGAAGCTCCACTCTGCACTCTGTAGCTCCACTCTGCACTCTGAAGCTCCACTCTGAATCTGCACTCTGAAGCTCCACTCTGCACTCTGAAGCTCCACTCTGAATCTGCACTCTGAAGCTCCACTCTGCACTCTGAAGCTCCACTCTGCACTCTGAAGCTCCACTCTGCACTCTGAAGCTTCACTCTGCACTCTGAAGCTTCACTCTGCACTCTGAAGCTCCACTCTGCACTCTGAAGCTCCACTCTGCACTCTGAAGCTCCACTCTGAATCTCCACTCTGAAGCTCCACTCTGAATCTCCACTCTGAAGCTCCACTCTGAAGCTCCACTCTGAAGCTCCACTGTCCACTGTGAATCTCCACTCTCCACTCTGAATCTCCACTCTGAATCTCCACTCTCGACTCTGAATCGCCACTCTGAATCTCCACTCTCCACTCTGAAGCTCCACTCTGAAGCTCCACTCTGAAGCTCCACTCTGCACTCTGAATCTGCACTCTGAAGCTCCACTCTCCACTCTGAATCTGCACTCTGAAGCTCCACTCTCCACTCTGAATCTGCACTCTGAAGCTCCACTCTCCACTCTGAATCTGCACTCTGCAGCTCCACTCTGAATCTGCAGCTCCACTCTGCACTCTGAAGCTCCACTCTGCACTCTGAAGCTCCACTCTGCACTCTGAAGCTCCACTCTGCACTCTGAAGCTCCACTCTGAAGCTCCACTCTGAAGCTCCACTCTGAAGCTGCACTCTGAAGCTGCACTCTGAAGCTGCACTCTGAAGCTGCACTCTGAAGCTCCACTCTGAAGCTCCACTCTGAAGCTCCACTCTGAAGCTCCACTCTGAAGCTCCACTCTGCACTCTGAAGCTCCACTCTGCACTCTGAAGCTCCACTCTGCACTCTGAATCTCCACTCTCCACTCTGAAGCTCCACTCTGAAGCTCCACTCTGAAGCTCCACTCTGCACTCTGAATCTGCACTCTGAAGCTCCACTCTCCACTCTGAATCTGCACTCTGAAGCTCCACTCTCCACTCTGAATCTGCACTCTGAAGCTCCACTCTCCACTCTGAATCTGCACTCTGCAGCTCCACTCTGAATCTGCAGCTCCACTCTGCACTCTGAAGCTCCACTCTGCACTCTGAAGCTCCACTCTGCACTCTGAAGCTCCACTCTGCACTCTGAAGCTCCACTCTGAAGCTCCACTCTGAAGCTCCACTCTGAAGCTGCACTCTGAAGCTGCACTCTGAAGCTGCACTCTGAAGCTGCACTCTGAAGCTCCACTCTGAAGCTCCACTCTGAAGCTCCACTCTGAAGCTCCACTCTGAAGCTCCACTCTGCACTCTGAAGCTCCACTCTGCACTCTGAAGCTCCACTCTGAATCTCCACTCTGAAGCTCCACTCTGCACTCTGAAGCTCCACTCTGAATCTGCACTCTGAAGCTACACTCTGCACTCTGAAGCTCCACTCTGCACTCTGAAGCTCCACTCTGAAGCTCCACTCTCCACTCTGAATCTCCACTCTGAAGCTCCACTCTCCACTCTGAAGCTCCACTCTGAAGCTCCACTCTGAAGCTCCACTCCGAAGCTCCACTCTCCACACTCCACTCTGAATCTGCACTCTGAAGCTCCACTCTGCACTCTGAAGCTCCACTCTGCACTCTGAAGCTCCACTCTGCACTCTGAAGCTCCACTCTGAAGCTCCACTCTCCACTCTGAAGCTCCACTCTCCACTCTGAATCTCCACTCTGAATCTCCACTCTCCACTCTGAAGCTCCACTCTGAAGCTCCACTCTGAAGCTCCACTCTGAAGCTCCACTCTGAAGCTACACTCTGAAGCTACACTCTCCACTCTGAATCTGCACTCTGAAGCTCCACTCTGCACTCTGAAAATCCACTCTGAATCTGCACTCTGAAGCTCCACTCTGCACTCTGAAAATCCACTCTGAATCTGCACTCTGAAGCTGCACTCTGCACTCTGCACTCTGAATCTGCACTCTGAAGCTCCACTCTGCACTCTGCACTCTGAATCTGCACTCTGAAGCTCCACTCTGAATCTGCAGCTCCACTCTGAATCTCCACTCTCCACTCTGAATCTCCACTCTGAATCTCCACTCTCGACTCTGAATCGCCACTCTGAATCTCCACTCTCCACTCTGAAGCTCCACTCTGAAGCTCCACTCTGAAGCTCCACTCTGCACTCTGAATCTGCACTCTGAAGCTCCACTCTCCACTCTGAATCTGCACTCTGAAGCTCCACTCTCCACTCTGAATCTGCACTCTGAAGCTCCACTCTCCACTCTGAATCTGCACTCTGCAGCTCCACTCTGAATCTGCAGCTCCACTCTGCACTCTGAAGCTCCACTCTGCACTCTGAAGCTCCACTCTGCACTCTGAAGCTCCACTCTGCACTCTGAAGCTCCACTCTGAAGCTCCACTCTGAAGCTCCACTCTGAAGCTGCACTCTGAAGCTGCACTCTGAAGCTGCACTCTGAAGCTCCACTCTGAAGCTCCACTCTGAAGCTCCACTCTGAAGCTCCACTCTGAAGCTCCACTCTGCACTCTGAAGCTCCACTCTGCACTCTGAAGCTCCACTCTGCACTCTGAAGCTCCACTCTGCACTCTGAAGCTCCACTCTGAATCTCCACTCTGAAGCTCCACTCTGCACTCTGAAGCTCCACTCTGAATCTGCACTCTGAAGCTACACTCTGCACTCTGAAGCTCCACTCTGCACTCTGAAGCTCCACTCTGAATCTCCACTCTGAATCTGCACTCTGAAGCTCCACTCTGCACTCTGAAGCTCCACTCTGAATCTGCACTCTGAAGCTCCACTCTGCACTCTGAAGCTCCACTCTGCACTCTGAAGCTCCACTCTGAATCTGCACTCTGAAGCTCCACTCTGCACTCTGAATCTCCACTCTGCACTCTGAAGCTCCACTCTGCACTCTGAAGCTTCACTCTGAATCTCCACTCTGAAGCTCCACTCTGCACTCTGAAGCTTCACTCTGAATCTCCGCTCTGAAGCTCCACTCTGCACTCTGAAGCTCCACTCTGCACTCTGAAGCTCCACTCTGAATCTCCACTCTGAAGCTCCACTCTCCACTCTGAAGCTCCACTCTGAAGCTCCACTCTGAAGCTCCACTCTCCACTCTGAATCTCCACTCTGAAGCTCCACTCTCCACTCTGAATCTCCACTCTGAAGCTCCACTCTCCACTCTGAAGCTCCACTCTGAAGCTCCACTCTGAAGCTCCACTCCGAAGCTCCACTCTCCACACTCCACTCTGAATCTGCACTCTGAAGCTCCACTCTGCACTCTGAAGCTCCACTCTGCACTCTGAAGCTCCACTCTGCACTCTGAAGCTCCACTCTGAAGCTCCACTCTCCACTCTGAAGCTCCACTCTCCACTCTGAATCTCCACTCTGAATCTCCACTCTCCACTCTGAAGCTCCACTCTGAAGCTCCACTCTGAAGCTACACTCTGAAGCTACACTCTGAAGCTACACTCTCCACTCTGAATCTGCACTCTGAAGCTCCACTCTGCACTCTGAAAATCCACTCTGAATCTGCACTCTGAAGCTCCACTCTGCACTCTGAAAATCCACTCTGAATCTGCACTCTGAAGCTGCACTCTGCACTCTGCACTCTGAATCTGCACTCTGAAGCTCCACTCTGCACTCTGCACTCTGAATCTGCACTCTGAAGCTCCACTCTGAATCTGCAGCTCCACTCTGCACTCTGAAGCTCCACTCTGCACTCTGAAGCTCCACTCTGCACTCTGAAGCTCCACTCTGCACTCTGAAGCTCCACTCTACACTCTGAAGCTCCACTCTGAATCTGCACTCTGAAGCTCCACTCTGAAGCTCCACTCTGAAGCTCCACTCTGAAGCTCCACTCTGAAGCTGCACTCTGAAGCTCCACTCTGAAGCTCCACTCTGCACTCTGAAGCTCCACTCTGAAGCTCCACTCTGCACTCTGAAGCTCCACTCTGAAGCTCCACTCTGAAGCTCCACTCTGAAGCTCCACTCTGAAACTCCACTCTGCACTCTGAAGCTCCACTCTGAAGCTCCACTCTGCACTCTGAAGCTCCACTCTAAAGCTCCACTCTACAGCTCCACTCTGCAGCTCCACTCTGCACTCTGAAGCTCCACTCTGAAGCTCCACTCCGCACTCTGAAGCTCCACTCTGAAGCTCCACTCTGCACTCTGAAGCTCCACTCTGAAGCTCCACTCTCCACTCTGAAGCTCCACTCTGAAGCTCCACTCTGAAGCTCCACTCTCCACTCTGAAGCTCCACTCTGAAGCTCCACTCTGAAGCTCCACTATGAAGCTCCACTATGAAGCTCCACTATGAAGCTCCACTCTGAAGCTCCACTCTGAAGCTCCACTCTCCACTCTGAATCTCCACTCCGAAGCTCCACTCTGAATCTCCACTCTGAAGCTCCACTCTGAAGCTCCACTCTGAAGCTCCACTCTGAAGCTCCACTCTGCACTCTGCACTCTGAAGCTCCACTCTGCACTCTGAAGCTCCACTCCGAAGCTCCACTCTGAAGCTCCACTCTGCACTCTGAAGCTCCACTCTGAGGCTCCACTCTGAGGCTCCACTCTGAGGCTCCACTCTGAGGCTCCACTCTGAAGCTCCACTCTGAAGCTCCACTCTGAAGCTGCACTCTGAAGCTGCACTCTGAAGCTCCACTCTGAAGCTCCACTCTGCACTCTGAAGCTCCACTCTGCACTCTGAAGCTCCACTCTGCACTCTGAAGCTCCACTCTGCACTCTGAAGCTCCACTCTGCACTCTGAAGCTCCACTCTGCACTCTGAAGCTGCACTCTGAAGCTCCACTCTGCACTCTGAAGCTCCACTCTGAAGCTCCACTCTGCACTCTGAAGCTCCACTCTGAAGCTCCACTCTGAAGCTCCACTCTGAAGCTCCACTCTGAAGCTCCACTCTGAAGCTCCACTCTGCACTCTGAAGCTCCACTCTGCACTCTGAAGCTGCACTCTGAAGCTCCACTCTGCACTCTGAAGCTCCACTCTGAAGCTCCACTCTCCACTCTGAAGCTCCACTCTGAAGCTCCACTCTGAAGCTCCACTCTGAAGCTCCACTCTGAATCTCCACTCTGAAGCTCCACTCTGCACTCTGAAGCTCCACTCTGCACTCTGAAGCTCCACTCTGAAGCTCCACTCTGCACTCTGAAGCTCCACTCTGAAGCTCCACTCTGCACTCTAAAGCTCCACTCTGAATCTGCACTCTGAAGCTCCACTCTGAAGCTCCACTCTGAAGCTCCACTCTGAAGCTCCACTCTGAATCTGCACTCTGAAGCTGCACTCTGAAGCTGCACTCTGAAGCTGCACTCTGAAGCTCCACTCTGAAGCTCCACTCTGAAGCTCCACCCTGAAGCTCCACTCTGAAGCTCCACTCTGCACTCTGAAGCTCCACGCTCCACTCTGAAGCTCCACTCTGAAGCTCCACGCTCCACTCTGAAGCTCCACTCTGAAGCTCCACGCTCCACTCTGAAGCTCCACTCTGAAGCTCCACGCTCCACTCTGAAGCTCCACTCTGAAGCTCCACGCTCCACTCTGAAGCTCCACTCTGAAGCTCCACTCTGAAGCTCCACTCTGAAGCTCCACTCTGAATCTGCATTCTGAATCTGCATTCTGAAGCTCCACTCTGAAGCTCCACTCTGAAGCTCCACTCTGAAGCTCCACTCTGAAGCTCCACTCTGAAGCTCCACTCTGCACTCTGAAGCTCCACTCTGCACTCTGAAGCTCCACTCTGAAGCTCCACTCTGCACTCTGAAGCTCCACTCTGAAGCTCCACTCTGCACTCTGAAGCTCCACTCTGAAGCTCCACTCTGAAGCTCCACTCTGAAGCTCCACTCTGAAGCTCCACTCTGAAGCTCTACTCTGCAGCTCCACTCTGCAGCTCCACTCTGCAGCTCCACTCTGCAGCTCCACTCTGCAGCTCCACTCTCCACTCTGAAGCTCCACTCTGAAGCTCCACTCTGAAGCTCCACTCTGCAGCTCCACTCTGCAGCTCCACTCTGCAGCTCCACTCTGAAGCTCCACTCTGAAGCTCCACTCTGAAGTTCCACTCTAAAGCTCCACGCTCCACTCTGAAGCTCCACTCTGAAGCTCCACTCTGAAGCTCCACTCTGCAGCTGCACTCTGAAGCTCCACTCTGAAGCTCCACTCTGCACTCTGAAGCTCCACTCTGAAGCTCCACTCTGAAGCTCCACTCTGAAGCTCCACTCTGCACTCTGCACTCTGAAGCTCCACTCTGAATCTGCACTCTGAATCTACACTCTGAATCTGCACTCTGAATCTGCACTCTGAAGCTCCACTCTGAATCTGCACTCTGAAGCTCCACTCTGAAGCTCCACTCTGAATCTGCACTCTGAAGCTCCACTCTGAATCTGCACTCTGAAGCTCCACTCTGCACTCTGAAGCTCCACTCTGAAGCTCCACTCTGAAGCTCCACTCTGAAGCTCCACTCTGAAGCTTCACTCTCCACTCTGAAGCTCCACTCTGAAGCTCCACTCTGAAGCTCCACTCTGAAGCTCCACTCTGAAGCTCCACGCTCCACTCTGAAGCTCCACTCTGAAGCTCCACTCTGAAGCTCCACTCTGAAGCTCCACTCTGAAGCTCCACTCTGCAGCTGCACTCTGAAGCTCCACTCTGCAGCTGCACTCTGAAGCTCCACTCTGAAGCTCCACTCTGAAGCTCCACTCTGCACTCTGAAGCTCCACTCTGAAGCTCCACTCTGAAGCTCCACTCTGAAGCTCCACTCTGAAGCTCCACTCTGCACTCTGAAGCTCCACTCTGAAGCTCCACTCTGAATCTGCACTCTGAATCTGCACTCTGAATCTGCACTCTGAAGCTCCACTCTGAAGCTCCACTCGGAATCTGCACTCTGAAGCTCCACTCTGAATCTGCACTCTGAAGCTCCACTCTGCACTCTGAAGCTCCACTCTGAATCTGCACTCTGAATCTGCACTCTGAAGCTCCACTCTGAAGCTCCACTCTGAAGCTCCACTCTGAAGCTCCACTCTGCACTCTGAAGCTCCACTCTGAAGCTCCAACTTGAAGCTCCACTCTGAAGCTCCACTCTGAAGCTCCACTCTGAAGCTCCACTCTGAAGCTCCACTCTGAATCTGCACTCTGAAGCTCCACTCTGAAGCTCCACTCTGAAGCTCCACTCTGAAGCTCCACTCTGAAGCTCCACTCTGCACTATGAAGCTCCACTCTGAAGCTCCACTCTGAAGCTCCACTCTGAAGCTCCACTCTCCACTCTGAAGCTCCACTCTCCACTCTGAAGCTCCACTCTGCACTCTGAAGCTCCACTCTGAAGCTCCACTCTGCACTCTGAAGCTCCACTCTGAAGCTCCACTCTGAATATGCACTCTGAAGCTCCACTCTCCACTCTGAAGCTCCACTCTGAAGCTCTACTCTCCACTCTGAAGCTCCACTCTGAAGCTCCACTCTCCCCTCTGAAGCTCCACTCTGAAGCTCCACTCTGAAGCTCCACTCTGAATCTCCACTCTGCACTTTGAAGCTCCACTCTGAAGCTCCACTCTGCACTCTGAAGCTCCACTCTGCACTCTGAAGCTCCACTCTGAAGCTCCACTCTGCACTCTGAATCTGCACTCTGAAGCTCCACTCTGCACTCTGAAGCTCCACTCTGAAGCTCCACTCTGCACTCTGAATCTGCACTCTGAAGCTCCACTCTGCACTCTGAAGCTCCACTCTGATGCGAAAAAAAGTATTTCACAGTGCAGAGTAACAGTCCTAAAATCCTGGCTGAACATAACAGTCTGCAGTTTCACGCGTTACATTTGTGTTAGCTGCATTACGTCATAATTTATTGTCAAAGGCGAAATTCTGATTTAAATGGTGTATTCTGCAAACCGGACCCCGTTGTCTCCGCTGCCCAGTGATATGATCAAATGCTTTCAGATGTTAAATCTACAGAAAGTTAAGCACTCCATTGATAGGATTCTCGTAGAATGGCCTGTCATTAATGTGGCCTCCAGGTTTGGAAGCATTCTTGAACTGCAGCAGGTATTAATGAGCGGGAGGGTGAGGTTCTGTGACAATTGTAAGTGGTGTTTTCGACTCGCACGAATATGGTCGAGTCTGGTATCTATGAACCGCAAATGACGAGTTTAGTAAGTGTGCGCAGTTTCGCTGTGTTGACTTAAACCGTTCGTTTGCTATGTGGGTTTTTTCATCTGTACCCACGGGTTCCATCTTAGATACGGCATCCATTTTGTCTCTTGCCCTCAAGTAGCCAGCGAACGGACGATGTCCGCTTCACGACCCTGGGACTCCCAAGATACTGCGGAAGACACATGTCCTTTGTAAGTGTCTTTATGATGAGGGGGATGATACTGTAAGGCAGATGGCCCCGCTCGAGGCTCATCTCGCTGTGCCGGTTTTATTGTCTTAGCCGTGCATCTCATTAGGCACGTCCCTTTGATGCCTGTATCTCGTGTCTCTTGATACCTCCCCTTTTTACACCCTTTCCGATCTCCCCACTGTCTCCGTCTTCCTCTACACCTGTCCTTGTTCCTATTTTGATCTGTTTTATTGCCGATTGGAATGCACTAATGTTGGGAAGATGGGTTTTTACAGTTGGGAACCGCCAAATGTTTCCGCACTTATGTTCCGGGCCTTATGTGTATCAAAGTGACCAAAGCGACCCCTCTGGGGGATAATTGTGGGAACCGGGTTGTAAACTTTTGTCTGCTATGCAAACCTATGGGAAAACCATGTATAAAAGGAGCGATCCACAGAACCAATTTGAAGCAGTCTCCCCAAGTTGCACGTGTGTTGCTTGTTGTGACTTCTGTGTTCCCTGCAGTAAATAAACCTTGAATCTTTGACGCCGAAGGAAGTGTCCCGTGTCTCTGTGATTAGTACGCCGGAGCAGGTTACCCACGAAGGTTTCAGGTGTTGTGCCCTGGCACCGCTGGGTTCTAAATAACCCAGTCCTTCAGTTGGCGCCCAACGTGGGGCTGCATCAGTGGTACCGGTCCAAGCCCGACGATCGTGAGGAACTTCGTGTGAAATCTCCGAGGGAAGGTGCACCCCGCTTCATCGATCCTGTTGTCGAAATAAGTGGCCCGAAGACTTTTCCCGCGAAGATTCCCGCCTCCTGACGGCTGCGACGGACTGCTGCCCTGACTGTAGACCTGTTTTGGCGCCTGGCGTAGACCTTGGTAGAGCGAGACGATTGACGGGCCTTCCTGGTGACGCCATCGATCTTTGAGTTAAGTATTTGTGGGTTGCTCCCAGAGTTCTTGGTTGTGGTTGCTTAGTGGTTGCATGGTTCCATTGCATTTGTAGTTCTTGGTCCTTTGTTGTATTGTTTGACGACTGCAGCCGCCAAAAACCGAGGGTTTTGTTCTTTACTGGGACTTGGTAAACCCCGTAACCCTGGAAGTTTGTGAAACTCGGCTAGTGTGCAAGATGCCTGGTCGCAGTACTTTGTTTAGTTGTTTTAGACCTTGTGGTATGGATTCCCGACTGGAGGACTCGTGTCCGATACCTCCGGTTGGAACTCCCACTTATGAGCTCTACAGTAAACATGGGCTAGGCCCGATTACTTTTAATGAATACTGGATCAAATATACGAAGAAGGACGGTGACCTTCGTTGGCCACCTCATGGTAGCTTCGAGGCCCCGATCTTAGATAATCTAGAGGTTAAATTGTTCGAGAGAAAGTCAAGGCCGGCCATGTTTGATGCCTTTCGGTTGTGGCGTAAAGAAGCCCGACAGAAAGAAATCAGACAGACTAAACGAAATCAGCGAGATAATGTTGCTACCATAGTGAAGAAAGCAGAGCAATTTCAGCGCAACAAGGAGGTTAAGGATAAGGAAGTGTTTGATAGACTACAGCGTATGACCATAGATAAATGTTATCCCGCTTTGCCTACGGAGTCGGAAAAGAAGGAAGAGTCAGTTGAGGATCCTTTAATGTCTTATCTTATGAAGTCGCCACCTCCGTATGTACAGGGTACCGCAGCTCCCGTGGTTCCTGCTGTACCTATTCCTCCGCCTATTCTTCCTGTGCCTGTTCCTCAACTTGCACCCGCTCTTCCAACTGTTCCTGCTCCTTTGCCTACTGCTATCCCTACTGCTCCTCCGCTTCCACATACTCCTGCTCCCGCTACTGCTCCTGTTTTGTTAACTCCTGCTGTTGCTACTGTTTCTACTCCTTCGCTTGTTAGTCCTGTGTCCTATACTTCCCCCTCTACTCGTTCTCGTAATTCTCCTCTTGCGGCTAGTTTCTTTCATTCGCTCGGACCTGTTCTTGGGTCCGCTGGTTCCGATGGTCCTCAGAGACGTAGTCAGCTTCCTGGTAACAGAGAACCCGCTTCGCTATATAATATGGCGATGGGTTGGATGATGCATCCTCTTCGAAATCCGCCACGCGTTGTACTCGACACATTTTGTCAATTTTATATGCCAACCCAGAGATATGTGTTCGAGGAAATGTGTAAGGTCCTTCGCGATCAGATATCGGCCGATGCACCTGACGAAGTGCTGACCGCCCTCTCTGATCTTCAGCTTCAGTTCTCGAACGGACTGATAGTGGATACCAACGTTCGACGTGCTGTTGAGCGGTTGCTATCTTTTCGTCCCACTCCGATACCCCAAGCATTGTTTGTTGAGGATATTGAAAGACAGCCAGATGAGTCTGGCCAATTTCCTATGCGAGAAGTTCCACCGGTTTGGATGCCGCCCAATCCTAATGCTACTCCTCCGACACTGGGGCATTTCCAGAGAGTATTGATACATCTCCCATGGAAACGCTCGGAAGTGTTACAGGTGAAGCAGTCTTTGCCCGACCCTCGCAAAAATCCTACAGGGTATTACAAAGAATTATCGCAGCTCGTAGATGCTACGGTAATGAATCTTGCCGATATCGATATGTTATTCGGCAATGTCGTACCGCAACCGGTATGGGCTAAGATTCGTCAGGAAAACCATCCGAATGAATTAGGTGGTGCTTGGGCTGCCATTGTAGCGGCAGATGCCGGACAAACTGGTGGTGCTAAACCCGACCAGCTGATTGTTGATCTTCCTCAACGAATAATAACTTTAATGAAAACTCTTATGCCAGCTATGAGGGTGAACTGGGACAAATTGTCAGCTTGTAAGCAAAAGAAGGACGAGAGTGTTTCCGACTTCTTTACGAGGTTCGAGGAAGCATTCATTGACCATAGTGGACAGGATATGGGTACTGAGGGTGGTCAGCGATTGTTTGTGGATAAATTTGTTTCGAACTTACTGCCCGATTTGAGCAATAAATTAAAGAATTCGGAAAGTGCATGGGCCGTTTCTACCTCAGCTCAGATATTGGCCACAGCACAATATTATGAGAACAGAGAGAAAGAGGAGAGCGACCGCGCTGACAAAAAGACGAAAGAGCTTAAAACTAAAGTGTTGCTTCAACAAGCGTATCCTCCGCGTTCAAATCAGAATGCATCCCAACAGAATAGATCGCAGTCGCAATCGAATCGATCGCAGCCGCGCAATGCTTCCTCCTCCCAAAGATCATCGTTAGGGTACAATCAATGTGCTTATTGTAGACAGGAGGGACACATTAAATTCAATTGCCCTGTTCTGAATGATCGCAATAGTGGTAATTCGTCCAAAGGAGGTCGTGGTGGTTCGCATCAGGTATCACGCGGTAGGGGTCGTGGTGCCCAAAATGATCGTTCTGAAAACTCCTCTAATTCTAATAATTGTTTCGATCAACGTGGATCATCGCAAGGACGATCTGCGCAGTACAATGTAGATGATTATTACGTCGATCAGGGAACTGACGACAGTAATTACTAGGACAGCCATAGACAAGGAGAGGGAGTGGTATCAGTTCCGGTTGATCAGAGAGGGCCTTACGTCGCAGTTGCTACATCGGGCGTCGTTGAGCCTTTTCTGTTGGACACTGGTGCAGCGAAAAGTTCTATTATACATTCGAAACTCCCTGGCGCACCTTTGTCTGGCTTAACAAATGTTTCCGTTGGATTCTCTGGCGCCCCCGTTAGCAATCCAGTTTCGCGCCCTTTGCCCCTTAAAATTGGGCATTGTGAGCTAGAAGCACCGTTGATTTTGACTACTGGTTGTGGTGAAAATCTTTTGGGCCTGGATTTGCTTAAACGTTTGTATGCAACTTTGTATTGTTCTCCTGCGGGTGTAAAGCTTACGTTAGGAGAGAGGGTTGTCTCTCCTATGTATTTGTCTCTCGATAAGCTTCCACCGGAATTGAGTTCTCTTCCTGCGTCTTTGTGGGCAACAGGTCCCAATGATGTGGGCCTGCTTGACATCTCCCCTTATGTCGTTCAGTTGAAATCTAATGTGCGATTGCCACGTATTCCCCAGTATCGTATCTCTCTTGATGGTGAACGAGCATTGTTAGCGATCATTTATGATTTGATCGAGAAAGACGTTATTGAAGAGACTCGGGGAAACGTGTGCAACAGCCCTGTACTGCCCATTCTTAAACGTACTGATCCTTCGAAGCCACCCGTTTATCGTTTTGTTATCGATTTACGGGAAGTAAATAAAATAGTGATTCCTCAGTTCCCCGTTGTGCCTGATATCACGGCGCTACTGACTCTGATTCCAGCTTCTGCATCGTGGTTTTCGGTGATTGACTTGAAGAATGCGTTCTTCAGCATCCCGATTGCCGAGGAGAGCAGGGACCTTTTCGGTTTCTCTCTCGGTGGACGCAGCTTCCGGTTCAAACGCGCTCCTCAGGGCTACTGTGAGAGTCCATCGATTTACAGTCAAGCCTTGAAGGGTCAACTGGATGCGTTTACGTTGCCGGTTGGTGCGGCCTTAATCCAATACGTCGACGACCTATTGGTGGCTGCTGATACTCAGGACGTTTGTAAAGTTGCTACGGTGTCGTTGCTGCAACATCTCTGCGAATTAAATCACAAGGTGTCACCTTCTAAACTCCAATATTGTTGTCAAGAAGTAACCTATCTAGGTCACTTATTGTCAAAGGAGGGAAGGCGGTTGACCCCAGAGAGAATTGCAGCGATTGCCCGAGTGGCTGTGCCAAAAACCCAAAGAGATGTGCGTGCCTTTCTAGGTATCACGTCGTATTGCAGGCAATGGATTCCTAACTTTTCATTGCTAGCGAAACCATTAGTGGCTCTTACGTGCAAGGATGTTTCAACTCCTTTACCATGGACGGAAGAATGTCAGAAAAGTTTTTCTGAATTGCGTGATTCATTGTGTTCGGCTCCTGTGTTAGGTACTCCTGACTATAGCAAGCCGTTCACATTATATGTTCACGAGAGAGAAGGTTGTGCGTTGAGTGTCTTGACGCAACCTTTTGGTGGTAAGCAACGTCCATGTGCATATTTTTCCTCGACCTTGGACCCAGTAGCTAGAGCATTGCCGAGTTGCTTGAGAGCAACAGCGGCAGCTGCGGTCTCCATCCGTCAATCAGCAGGATTGGTCATGGATAATATGCTTACGGTAATGGTTCCGCATGCAGTCGACACTCTTTTGAATCGTACAAAGACTCAGCACTTGATGAGTGCGAGGTTGTCTGGGTACGAGTTGACGTTGTTGGCAAGCCACATTCAAATAAAACGTCTTAATGTCCTGAACCCGGCAACTTTATTACCAATTAGCTCAGAGTCAGATGAAATAACAGAACATGATTGTTATTTGAGGACAGAAGAGGAAACGAAAGGTCGAGTGGACCTTAAAAACACCCCATTGGAAGACCCAGATGGAACACTGTATGTGGATGGGTCATGTTTTAAGTTGCCGAATGGCGATGTGACTACTGCCTATGCTGTTGTAACGTTGAATACTGTTGTTGAGACTGCAAGATTGAATCAGAATTCTGCCCAAGCTGCAGAGCTGATCGCTCTCACTAGAGCGTGTGTGCTAGCAAAAGGGAAACGTGTGAATGTGTTTACTGATAGCCAATACGCGTTTGGTGTTGCACACAGTTTTGGACGATTGTGGAGAGAGAGAGGTTTCTTGACGTCGCATGGTACGAAGATTCAACATGGTCAGCTTGTGAATGATCTTTTGGATGCATTGACGTTGCCTAAGCAGGTAGCGATTGTTAAATGTAGTGCGCATCGTAAGGTGACGGATGATGTTGGTCGTGGTAATGCGTTTGCGGATGAGACCGCTAAGGAGACTGCCCGGAACCTTAGCACTCGAATGTATGTGACGAGTTCGGTTAGGTGGCCTACAGAGTCGAGCATGTGTGAAGACACTATTGAAAGTGTGAAAGAAATTCAGAAAGAGGCCACCGAGACTGAAAAGACGAAGTGGAAAGAAAGCACGGGAAAGTTGGATGTGAATGGTTGTTGGATTGATTTGTCGGATCAGAAAAGATGGTTGTTGCCCGATGCGTATGTGCTGGCCGTTGTGACAATGGCGCATGGGTTAGCACATATTAGCGCGAAAGGTATTTGTAAGTTGCTGTCCCCTGTGTGGAAGAATGATGGTATTACGAAATGTGCTGAACGTCTGGTGAAAAATTGTATGGTGTGTATGATGTACAATCCTGGCAAAGGAACCCCAACTCCTCCTGGCAGTTTTGCTCCCCCTTCATGTCCCTTTGAGGTGATTCAATTGGACTTCATCCATATGGAGCGATGCAATAACCTGAAATACGTTTTAGTTGTGGTTTGCGCATTCTCCCGATGGATCGAGGCCTATCCTCTCAAAGACAATACTGCTTTGTCTACTGCGAAAATCCTACTGAAGGAGTATTTTCCTCGGTATGGAATGCCTAGAGTCGTGTGGTCAGATAACGGAAGTGAGTTTGTGGGAAGTGTGATGAAGAGTGTGTGTAAGGGCCTTGGAATTAATCAGAAATTCCATAGTGCCAATCATCCTCAGTCAGCTGGTTTGGTTGAAGGGTATAACGGCACCCTTAAACTGAAACTAGCAAAGATTCAGGCTACGACTGGTCTTTCGTGGCCTGACGCTTTACCCTTAGCATTACTGTCAACTAGGGCGACTGTACACTCCCGAGTAGGGCTTAGTCCCTATGAAATAGTGTTCGGCCGTCCTGCGAATGTGTGGGGGGTTCCTAGGCCAGGTGTATTCTGTGATCTTGAGCATCCAATGCTGATCGATTATCTTCATGACTTGACTGCTAAACTGAGGTTAATTCACCAACAGGTTCACGACGCATTGCCGACGCAGACGGAGGGTCCAGGCCACCAGCTCCAGCCCGGAGATTGGGTGGTGAAGCGGAACTTTTCGCGCAAGAACAACTTGGACCCGAGGTTTACTGGACCTTACCAGGTTCTCCTTGCCACGAGGACTGCTGTTCGTCTTGAGGGACGGAAAAACTGGGTACATGCCACCCACACCAAAAAAGTCCCTATCCCCTTGCCGGCAGACCCGTGGGTGAGGAGAGGCATTGCATCAACTGAAACCGAAGGATTGCCGGCGTTTGTACCTTTTAGCGACGCACAGCCTGTCGGAGAATCCTCAGTGCAGCAGAAAGACACTGTTGAACATTTGTCATCAAAGGACTCAAGACCAGAACACTCAACTGATCAGCAGGACGCTGTCTCTTCAAAGGATCCTTTGTTTGGCGAACAGACACGTCCTGGGAAAACCCGATACTTTTTGCGATCTAGCACCAGAGACTAATAAAAGATCCTGTTTTTGTTGTATTGACAACTACATTATCCCGTTTTCCGTGATCAGTTTGAACATTCATATTACTGTGATTATTCCTGTGTGTATATACATTGAGCTTCATTCCTTATACCTTTTGCTTCCACAGCCGAGAGACATTGTTTTATATATATATATAGATATATTTTTGTGAAATAAAGGCCGTAGGGCCGCGCGCGTACTTCCTTCTGGTTAGTAGGTCTTGACGCTAGGTTAAAGACCGTCGGTTCCTGGGAACTCCTAGGGATTGACCACTGCTACACAGAACGAAGTGCGTCAAGAAACGTTGCGGACGGTCGTAGGGAATGGCATTTTCGAAGCTGATGGACTTGGAAGAAGCTCAGATACAAAGATTCAAGCTGCAACAACTTAGTCGTACGAAATGTTTTATATTCCAAGTATTTGTATTATTTTTGACTGTTTCTGCATTATTGGCGGGTGGGGTGTATTACATGATATCTTACTTCTTACCTTCTGCTATACCTACTCCTACCCCTGACCCTAAACTCACCTCCACTGCTTCTCCTCATTCTTTTCATGTCTTACCCGAACACGAGCAGGCTAGACGTGCAGAATTCCGCAATAATTCCTTTATTCAGCTCCTTCACCAGCATCAGTTAGTGGTTAACACTACTAATTGTTGGGTATGTGGGTTGATGCCGCATACTACGGATAAGGGAATTCCATATCTGGTGTTGCCGTACAGTTCCCAAGGGTCTGCTCGAGCATTTCAAACAATGTTTCGAAGCGCACTAGGTTTCCACCCCATTCGAGAACCACGCTCTCCCTACTCTGGTCCTACTTCGTATCAAAAACCTTTGTCTATAGCAATAGAGGACTTAGATAGCGATATCTATGATCCCTCGCTTATTCCCGAGGAAGAGGTACAAGCTTACAGGGTCCTGAGTAGAGGCGAGTATAGTGTGTTCACTAGTGAAAAGCAGCTTAAAAGCTCACCTCCGATATGGGTCGTACCCCACATTGGTAATTTTTGTCTAATGGGTCGTGGCCGAAGATCGAAAGCCCGACTTGGAGAGAGTGCTTGCACTGAAAATTACATTTTGCCGATGGTCTCGTCCCCTGTGTTCCTGGCGGCCAAGGGTACCTACTTTATCTGCCATGATCGTGCATATGCATGGTTGCCTGCTGACTTCATGGGCTCATGCTTCATTGCAAATTGTTGCCTCCGACGTTCACTGTAGATGCCGATTATCATAAGACTAGAGCTGTGCGCGGCATAATTAGCAAAGAGGATACTGCTGGTCAAGAGGCAGGAGACTTTTTCAAGGGTTTCCTCCCGTTTTGGGGACCTATGGTTAATAGTAGGAACCTGAGACAGTTGACTCGAGTGGTAGAATCGACAGCTAATATTACTGCCAGTGCCCTTGGTAATATCACCACAGAACTTCAGGCGGATAGACTTATGACGTTACAAAACCGTATGGTTTTAGACGTGATCTTAGCAGATCGAGGTGGGGTATGTAAGGTGATCCATTCGAGCTGCTGCATTTTCATTCCAGATAATGCTCCGACTGTCTATCAAGCCATCTCTAAGTTGCATAAGATCTCCGAGTCCATACACGTGGATGTAGGGGATTGGACGCTACTTGGGTGGTTTTGGGGCCTGATGTCGACTTGGGGTTGGAAGATTCTGATGATCGTCGGAGTTGTCGTGGCGTTCCTGTTCACGTGTTGCCTTTGTGTGCAGTGCGGTCCTGCCTTATGTGGCCTCTGTGCTACAACGTGTATGAGACAGCCGCCTGTTACCAATGGAACTCGGCTGGACAGAGCTATGCTACAGCAACATCTAGATGGTCTGATGAATATTGAGTATGATTCCGACTAGTGCTTGCCTACATGAGGGCAAAAGGAGCGTCTGAGGTTCCGTGACAATTGTAAGTGGTGTTTTCGACTCGCACGAATATGGTCGAGTCTGGTATCTATGAACCGCAAATGACGAGTTTAATAAGTGTGCGCAGTTTCGCTGTGTTAACTTAAACCGTTCGTTTGCTATGTGGGTTTTTTCATCTGTACCCACGGGTTCCATCTTAGATACGGCATCCATTTTGTCTCTTGCCCTCAAGTAGCCAGCGAACGGACGATGTCCGCTTCACGACCCTGGGACTCCCAAGATATTGCGGAAGACACATGTCCTTTGTAAGTGTCTTTATGATGAGGGGGATGATACTGTAAGGCAGATGGCCCCGCTCGAGGCTCATCTCGCTGTGCCGGTTTTATTGTCTTAGCCGTGCATCTCATTAGGCACGTCCCTTTGATGCCTGTATCTCGTGTCTCTTGATACCTCCCCTTTTTACACCCTTTCCGATCTCCCCACTGTCTCTGTCTTCCTCTACACCTGTCCTTGTTCCTATTTTGATCTGTTTTATTGCCGATTGGAATGCACTAATGTTGGGAAGATGGGTTTTTACAGTTGGGAACCGCCAAATGTTTCCGCACTTATGTTCCGGGCCTTATGTGTATCAAAGTGACCAAAGCGACCCCTCTGGGGGATAATTGTGGGAACCGGGTTGTAAACTTTTGTCTGCTATGCAAACCTATGGGAAAACCATGTATAAAAGGAGCGATCCACAGAACCAATTTGAAGCAGTCTCCCCAAGTTGCACGTGTGTTGCTTGTTGTGACTTCTGTGTTCCCTGCAGTAAATAAACCTTGAATCTTTGACGCCGAAGGAAGTGTCCCGTGTCTCTGTGATTAGTACGTCGGAGCAGGTTACCCTCGAAGGTTTCAGGTGTTGTGCCCTGGCACCGCTGGGTTCTAAATAACCCAGTCCTTCAAGGGCGGGAGGGGGCGGGAAAGGGGGAGGAGAGACGCAGAAGACGGCCGGAGCAGGAAGGTGGGTGCCGGCAATGCCGGAACAGATTCGGGGGCGTTCCCGGCTTTCCCCTGACGTCGCGTGACGTCGGCAAAAGCCAAAGAATCTCGGGAACGCCCCCGTGTCTGGTCCGGCATTGACGGACAGGCCCCTCGTCCAATGGCTAGGCTCCATTTATGGAGCCAGCCAATGAATGACGAGGGCCGACCCAAACCCACACACAGTACTCATTAGGTTTTTGCCTGCGCAAAAAAGATGCGCAGAGCGCATCTTTTTCGTGAGGCAAAACCTAAAAAGGAAATAAAGAGTTTGGGATTCTGGCTTGAACCAGGAGCTCACCTTTGGAGCCCAAGCCAGGAAACAGCTGCAATATGTTTTGGCCTGCTGAGATCAATACGGAAAATACTGCCCCTGCTACCTGAGAACTCCCAAGCCCTCATACTATCAAGGCTGGACTATGGCAACACCCTTTTTTGAGGAGCCCCCATCTCTGTTATCCACAATGTCCAGGTAGTCCACAACTCAGCAGCAAGACTCCTTACAGGCACCAAAAACCGCTCCTAAGCTAAACCAGCCTTAAAAATACTCCACTGGCTCCCTATGCATGAGCGTATACACTTCAAAGCTCTTTGCATCGCTCATAAAAATTTGCAGGGCACAGGTCCCCCTATTCTTACCAACCTTATTAAACCCTACAAAGCAACTAGGAGTCTCCGTTCGAATGACCTACTCCTAGCTGAGGTCCCCAGAATCAGGAAGTCCCGCACAGGAGGTTGCCTTTTCTCCTATAATGTATCGAAGCTAATGAACTCCCTGCCTCTCCCCATCCATCAGGAAACCAACCACCTCGCATTCCACAGACAACTGAAGACATGGCTTTTCCCATAAATTCCATCTGCTCCCTGCCGCACGTCCGCAGCGCTGGGATGCTTTTGGGTAGCCATGCGCTATATAAGAGCATATTCTATTCTATTCTATTCTATCCTATTATATTCTATTCTATGTGTTGTCCCCTCCCTGAGCCATGAAATGCCCTGGGGAAACCATCCTCCCATGGCCAAATACAATGATAATATGGGAGGAGGCATTTTCCCTCCCTCCCCAGCACAAAGGGGCCACAGGGATCCCATCCCCTAGGGCCATACTTAAATTATACGGGAGGGGTGCATGACCCCACTCCCAGAGCCTAAGAAGCACTGGAGACCTTAACCTCCGGGGCTAAATACTTTTAGATTAGGGGAGGAGGACCCATGGTTCCACTTCCCCAAGCCCAAATTGACCCTAGCACCTAGGACCTTATTTTATTTATAGGGGAGGAGTACACATAGCCCCCCCACTGAGGCTTAAAAGGCACCAGGGACTTCATCTCCCATGGCCAAGTACCTTATGATTTGGGAAGGGAGGAATGTGCCCTCCTTGCCAAGCCTAAATGGTCTCCAGGAAGCCCATCCTTTGGAGCCATATTTTAATTAAAAGGGGCAGGGGTATGTGCCTGCCCGAACCTCAGTAGGCCGGGAGCCCCCATCCCCAGGGCCAAGTAAAATTACTAGAGGAAGGGGGCAAGCTGCCCCCGAGTATTCTTTGTCACCGGGACCCAATCCACCGGGCGAATGCTACAAAACAGGGTAGATGTATTGACCCACTAATCTCCTTCCACATATATGAACGCTGCAAGCATCTCCGCTGCCATTCCACTGACAAACCGATAGCAAAGGGGACAACGCATTCCTTATATATTACAAATACGGTGTTGATTATGGCTGAACAATACACAGAGTTGCTTTGGGCTCAGGGACTATTCGAAAGGGGCATGTTTTATTCTGTTTTAATTTCTATGTTGTATTTTTTAGTCAAGCTTTATCGAGACTACATTGCTCAGAAGTTTTTGCTGCCTCACAGGGCACACTGTTTTAGGCCACTGACTCATAGCCCAAACAGTTTCCTGCCATTTTTATTGATGACTCATACAAAGTTACACTGTGATTCCCATAGTAATTAATGACTCATAGGAAATTACACTGTGAAGCCTCAGTGATTGATGACTCATAGGAAGTTACACAGTGATTTCCTCAGTGATTGATGACTCATAGGAAGTTACACCATGATTGCTGTGATTGCTGACTCACAGGAAGTTCAGCATTAAGTAAGACTGCTCTATTTATATGCCCGTGCCCTATCTTTCTTGCTTGTTATTCTCCAATGTCAGCAGGACCAATCGAAGCTGTGGAGAACTTGCAAATCCTGAGATAAGCACTAGACCGTGAGTGCATTCGAGGAATCATGGAACAAGAATAGAGAGTGATTAGGAAGCTGTAGCTTCAGAAGCAGTAGAGACCTTCAACGCGGCTCAAAGCTTCACGTCAGTCGGAACAGTGGGAAAGTTTTTACCAGCCGAGCCTGCACAGTTGGTGGTAGTTCAAACAGCAACAACCTACGCTGGTGCAACAAAAAAAATTGGTTTTGAGGGACTCCCGAGTGTCCCTTGAACCCAACCATCCAGATATGCAAATATAGTTTAACCATCATTTTTCAAAAACTACTGAACAGATTTACAACAAGCCACAAAAGCACAAACTATGTGGCAAGAACTAGCTTCCTGCCAAATTTGGTATAATTCTGTTAAGCAGTTTTTGTGTTAGTGCTAGTCAATGGAAAATGCACATGGATTTTGCATTTTTAACTGTTTTTAAATACATAAATAAACTGTGCAAACTGAATTTATTTGTTTTTATAGAATTGTTTTGTTATTTACTGCATTGCTCCAAGTCTTTATGTTTGAATAATATCTGTTTAGTTGTCTGAAAGAATTGGTGTCTTTACATCAAGGTGCCCAAAGGGAACTTTTATTTGACATAAAGTCAGTTCTGGTACCCTATCCCTTTGGTTTTGGGTCCCTCTCTCTTTTATTACAGAGCAGTAGCTTTACTACAGTGATCTAATGAGCAACTAGAGTGCTAACATTCAGAATTTATGGCAAATGTGTGACACATCTGAATGCCTTCTTGATGAAACCAAAGTAAACAAGCATTGAAAATGCAATAGATCTCGCCCTCGTTTAAGTTAAAGCCATTCTGTTTGTAATGAGGTGGCTTTTTAGCTTTGCTTTTAAGTAGTGTTTTTAAATCTTTCATGTAAATAACATGCATATGTATGCATACATTTATATGTATGCATGCATTTATATTTGTATTTATATAGATATGCAGATTACATTTGTTTATTTATGTATGTATATATATATATATATATACACTTACATATATATAAATGCTATATAACATGACAACTTTGTTCCCCCTGAAATAAGGAATATATCTCCAGAGTTGCGGAAACAATAGATGGCTATTTCACCGAGTCAATCGTGCATGCTTCGTTTCACCAGAACTGCAGAGAAATAGAGAGACGGGCATTTTCAATAAAAAGGTTATTTATTGAGCAGTCTGCTTTCTCATGCAAGAGAAGTGAATTGCTACAATTGTAATACTTGCTATGAAGTAAAGTGCGTACAGTAAAAGGAGTATTTATGAAATAAAACTGTAAAAGCATGTATATGGTTTCTGAGCCATTTGATACTTAAAATAGATAAAATACATACAATGATAAATAATGACTAGTACAAGGGAAGAAGTAAGTGGGGTGTAGCTTGAGTTAAATAGTTTCTGCCAAGAATCTATCCAATAATTCTCTAAGGGTCTAATCAGCTCCGTACCTTGGTTATAGAATGAAGGAGGTCTTGTATCTCTCTCTCAGGACTGGATCTCCCAGTAACCCGCAAGGGTAGCAGGGAAACACTGGAGCTGGATTTCTCAGCAGGAGAAAAGACAGCGTCTCTCTCAGTGCGTCAGCAGGGAGGGTTGGCTTCCTTCGGCACTCGCATGCAGCAGGGCGTCGGGCAAGTAGTTAGTCGATCTGCTCCAAAACCACTGTGTGTTTGTTAGGGCAGATGTGGGCATATTTATACCGGGAAGGTGCTGAGTTTGACGTAAGGGTGGACATAATAACGTCACTAAAAACTCAAAGTTCTTTACACACTCCAGGAGTTCTGGGACAAACCAATACTGAAGCAGGGGGAATTCCCGGGCTGCTGAAGGCTGGTTGTCTTTAAGAACTTGTTGTACTCTGGGAGCTTAGTGGAAGTAGCCATGTCGTATTTGGACTGCATTGGTTGTGTCTAAAAATGGTTATGATTCATATGCCTATATAAGGATATGATAAGTTATCTATCTATACTAATATAATAAAGAGAGCCCAAACCTTTGAGGTGGGTAATCTCAGGAACCACAGCACCAATCACAACACCAAATACAGCGTTGGAAAGGGCAGTTGCAGCAGAAAGACATAGGCTATGCAGACGCCCACCATATACATTTAAAAGGTAAAAGAACCGTGCCAGCAAAGTAGTCCCTTGTGGGCGTGTCTGCGTTGTGCTGTGGGTGTGTGCTGGGGTGTGACAATCGCTGGGGCCGTGTGGTACGTTCCGCCCTTCATGCCATGTCTCATATCGTGTGCTGTGGGCGTGTGGTGGGGACGTGGGCGTGTGCGTGTGCGGGGCGCGGGATTACAGGGAAAAAAAGCGAGCGTTGTTGCCAATATTTCATTGTTTTTTCTTCCCAGGTTCTGTACATTCCAGTTCTGGGTGTCCTCCCTGCTCCCTTTAAATACCCCTGCACCCCATAATCATAACCCACCCGTACTCCTTAAAATACCCCAACACCCTTAAACACTAACCCATCTTAAACCTATAAATATACCCAGTACCCCAAAACCCAAACCTATCCCTAAACCCTAAAAATACCCCTGTACCCCAAAACCCAAACCTAGCCCTGAACCCTATACATACCCCTGTACCTCAAAACCCAAACCTAGCCCTGAACCCTAAAAATACCTCTGTACCCCAAAACCCAAACCTAGCCCTGAACCCTAAAAAAACCATGTTCCCCAAAACCCAAACCTACTCCTGAACCCTAAAATACTCCTGTACCCCAAACCCCAAACCTAGCCCCGAACCCTTAAAATACCCCTGTACCCCAAACCCAAACATACCCCTGAACCCTAAAAATACCCATGTACCCCACAACCCAAACCTAGCCCTGAACCATAAAAATAACCCTATACACCAAAACCCAAATCTACCCCTGAACCCTAAAATACCCCTGTACCCCAAAATCCCAAACCTAGCCTTGAACCCTAAAAATGCCCCTGTACCCAAAAACCCAAACCTAGCCCTGAACCCTTAAAATACCCCTGTACCCCAAAACCCAAACCTACCCCTAAACCCTAAAAATACCCCTATACCCTAAACCCCAAACCTAGCCCTGAACCCTAAAAATACCCCTGTACCCTAAAACCCATACCTATCCCTAAACCCTAAAACTACCCCTGTATTCCATAACCCAAAACTATATCTGAACCCCTAAAATTCCCAAACACCCCAAAACATGTAACTCAGTACCCCAAAACATATACCCCTATACCCATACTTACCTTATCCAAACATTTAAAAAAAACATGCTTTTACCATTCATGCATTTACAACGAATTTCTTTGTAAATGTATGCATGGTAAAAGCATATAAAATGTAATGCCATCTGTCATAATGGCATTGCGGAGTTATGGTACTTTCGTAATGAAAGTATGCGGAGTGATGATATGCGAAAAGAAAGTTGCGGAAAATTGGGTGTTTACCCTCCCACATCTCCAGCAACATACTCATATTTTTTCACCACCGATTTAAAAAAAGCACAGGTCTCTCTCATTGATGGCCAGCACCGACATACACTTTTAGACACACCTCCCGCCACAAGTTCTAGAATTGCGAACTTTAGAGCTGGGGAGCTACGTTCAAATCACGGCATCAGCTCAACATCCTGTGATTCCAGGCAAATCACTTTGTCTCCCCGTGCCTACCATGAATGAATGTGTTCTTCTGTAATGTAAATTGTGCTCATGCCATGCTGTCGAGTTTGCGCTATATAATATTGCAAGGAAAAATAAAGTATGGAAACTCCAGTTCACACACTACTGAACGCGCACTCTTAAGTGCATCAGCAGTGCACTGTGAATCGGAGCGTTTCACAGGCCTGTCACAGATAAGAAATGCTATCAAAACGAAATCCTACAAAACAGTATACTACTAGCCGGCAGCAATTCATACCTGGACAACGTCGGGACGGGCTGCTAGTATCTATATAACTGTTACAGATAAAGTGGTCCTAGATGTTAATTCCAAATACGATTATTGGTACTTTGTTACACAACTCAATTCAATTTTCATTCCACATGTGATTGACTCCTGCAATGAAGAATTTTGGAAACAAAAGAGAAAACAATAGCCCAAAAGTAATCAAATGTCCAACACACACAATACGTTTTGAATGTCTTAAAAGTAGAGGAAAAGGCTCTACTATTTATTTTTTAAAAATTCCTCATCATTATACAATATACAAATATACAAATTTTGGAGAAGCGAAAAAAGGGGTTACCAACAAGTAACGTGCATAGAATAGAGTGAAAGTTATTAGTGCTCGTGTGGGACAGAAAAGGACCAAGAGGGTCTAGAGAAGATGCGTTCCAATTAATTTTTGAGTCCAAGGTTAAATAATCCTTAGAATGGTTCTAGAGGAGCCTGCCCTCAACGTTTATTCTGCAAAAAATGTCATTCTTTCTTGCTATGTTACGGTGGACAATTCATCCGTTGCTAATATTTTCGAAAGGAGAGGGGGACAGGGGCACAAAAGATGCAGGCTCCAGGTAGGGGAATGGTTGTCGACGTTTCGACCCAAGGATAAGAAGGGCAGTTGATATCCTCATGAGCGGGTCTTCATCAGGACGGGTGGGATGGTGAAGGGAGGGGGCTAAGTTACATTGAATTCATGTAACCCCAGTAGTGTGGGCGGACACCTGTAAAACAAATATTCGGGCTAAGTATCTCAAACCTGGGGGTTTGTCAAGCCTTTTGTGCACTAAAACAGAACCCCAAAATTGTGATAAAACCAGCAGATAAGGGGGGGCGATTGTCATCCAAAGCAGGGACGACTACAAATCCAAAATTGTTTCACAGTTGGGGGTGGAAGGCAACTATAAGAAACTTCAGGCAGACCCAACAAAAGAAATAAGTGCTGATATTAGATCCATTACTAGCAAGGCACTAGAGGATGGCTATCTGTCCAAACATGAGTATGACTACTTGAATAACAGCCACCCCAGACTACCTACGATCTACACGCTCCCGAAGGTTCACAGAAGGCTTGACAAACCCCCGGGAAGGCATATTGTCTCGAGATGCGGATCAGTGTTAGAACCCCTCTCCAAGTACGTTGATATATTCATAAAACCCATTGCAGAGGAAACCAGAGCCTACTTGAGGGATACCATGCAGGTGACACAATTGGTGGATGAGTACCCGTTTGACCAAACTAACAACTTGCTGGTCACAATGGATGTAACCTCCCTCTACACCAATATCCCTCAGGAAGCTGCCCTTGAAGTCATCAAAGAGGTTTTGGAGGAACGGCCGAGACCTTGCCAGGTCCCGACGTCCTTTATTTTGGACCTTCTTGAAATTGCTATGAAGAAAAACTTTTTCTACTTTGATGGAGATTACTATGTTCAAACCAAGGGTGTAGCCATGGGGGCAAGTTTTGCCCCGGATCTGGCTATAATCTTCATGAACTCATATGAGCATAAATTTGTACTCAATGAGACCAACCCCTACCATGACAACATCGTGTTATGGCGTCGTTACATAGACGATGTCTTAATGATATGGCCGGGCAATGAGGAACTCTTGAAAAACTTTCACAACTGGTTCAACAGTAAATCTGACGACATCCAATTTTCCCTAGACTTTAGTGAAAAGAAGATTAACTTCCTTGACATCAGCATAGTAGAGGATGAGGGACACTTACACACTACACTATATAGAAAACCTAGTGAGAGAAACACCCTGCTTCGCTACTTGAGCCACCATCCTCGCAACCTCAGGGACAACCTACCTTATGGGCAGTTTCTGAGGTTGCGCCGGAACTGTAGCCGCAAGGTTGATTTTTTCAACGAATCGGCGCTACTGATTGAACGCTTGGTCGACAGGGGGTATCCACGCAGACTGTTAAAAAAGGCTCGGAAAAAGGCATGGTTTTGTCACAGAGAGTTTCTCCTAGAACCCAAATCCAAAGGAAATGATAACAGTGAGAGAATGACCTGTGTCACTACCTTTAACACCAGGAGTAGTGACATTAAAAAAATCATTAATGGTCATTGGCACCTAGTGGCAGATGAAATTGGTATCCCTGACCCACCCATGCATGCGTTTAGAAAAGGGAGGAGTGTGAGAGACTATGTAGTCCAATCATTGCTTCCAAGTAAACCCACCAGTACGCAAACGACTCTCTGGAACACCCCACCAGTGGTTGGACACTATAAGTGTGGCACATGTAAAGCTTGCCCCATGACTCTGGAACTAAAACAGTGTACGCATAATACCTACACACACACCATGCGGCAACATACAAACTGCAATTCCGCTGGTGTCATATATGCGATTGCATGTCCTTGTGGGTTCCTGTATGTAGGCCAGACCATACAGAAAGTAAAAACTCGTATTTTGCAGCATGTGAGTAGGATACGTTGTAAGGTGCAGGGAGCCCCTCTTGTGGAGCATTTTTTTCAAGTTTTGACCACCCACCCGAGAGCCTCAAATGGTTGGTATTAGAGAAGGTACTCGTAAATATAAGGGGTGGGAATTTTGCCAGTACCCTTAGCATCAGAAAATGTAAATGGATGCATATATTTGACACGGTAAATCGGGGCCTTAATGAATATGAGGAAACAACGAGGCAAATGGCTACTTTGTACAATGGTTGACTCAAACACTCGTTTCACTTCCATTTAGTAATGATGGTCATGTGACTAATCAGCACTCATGAACACTATGTACAACTGTTTGAATTGTATATGTATATTCTAATTTATATCCTGTATTGATGTACTATACACTATGAACCAATGTGTACTTTGTAAGCTTTAATGCATTGAGCTCTCTTTAGCCTATGTCACGTTTTTATATCATTCGTTTCCCTAACTTCATGATCCGCCCGGAGTCTGTCTTCACTCCAAACATTAGGTGTTGCTAGGCAACCAATCCGGTTCTAGCGAGAGCTTTAAAGGCGTGCACGTTGCCGTCACGTCCACTACTTAGACGGCAGAGTCTGAGCATCTCTCAGCGGTCGTCAGCAGACAGAGCCCCACTGACAGCCGTGCAGTCCGACATACGAGGTATGTTTAGAAACACGGATCCGTCAGGTTCAGAATAGTCTTTTGGTTCGGACTTATAGTCCGGTTGGCTAATAATACATTCTTGCCCACAGACACATCACGCATAATTGTTTGGAAAAGTAATCGGACCCCACCCGCCGCCATTGACAGTGAGTGTGACTAGCGGTTTCAAGTACGATTGTTTAGTTTCGTCTTGATTTATGTAATGTTCCATGTATACTTGTAACATTGGGAACACAGCATTGATGGCTATGTGTTTTCCTCTCTCTCCAGTACTCGAGAGCACGCTTGGACAGCTTTCTAAAACCAATTGATTTTTCGTACATGGCATACCATTAAAGGGTGAGTGCCTATGGAGTACTGATATCCTTTTTGACCTTCATGTTGTTGGTTTGAGATACTTAGCCCGAATATTTGTTTTTACAGGTGTCCGCCCACACTACTGGGGTTACATGAATTCAATGTAACTAAGCCCCCTCCCTTCACCACCCCACCCGTCCTGATGAAGACCCGCTCATGAGGATATCAACTGCCCTTCTTATCCTTGGGTCGAAACGTCGACAACCATTCCCCTACCTGGAGCCTGCATCTTTTGTGCCCCTGTCCCCCTCTCCTTTCGAAAATAAGAGCAACGGATGAATTGTCCACCGTAACATAGCAAGAAAGATTGACATTTTTTGCAGAATAAACATTGAGGGCAGGCTCCTCTAGAACCATTCTAAGGATTATTTAACCTTGGACTCAAAAATTAATTGGAACGCATCTTCTCTAGACCCTCTTGGTCCTTTTCTGTCCCACACGAGCACTAATAACTTTCACTCTATTCTATGCACGTTACTTGTTGGTAACCCCTTTTTTCGCTTCTCCAAAATTTGTATATTTGTATATTGTATAATGATGAGGAATTTAAAAAAAATAAATAGTAGAGTCTTTTCCTCTACTTTTAAGACATTCAAAACGTATTGTGTGTGTTGGACATTTGATTACTTTTGGGCTATTGTTTTCTCTTTTGTTTCCAAAATTCTTCATTGCAGGATTCAATCGCATATGGAATGAAAATTGAATTGAGTTGTTTAACAAAGTACCAATAATCGTATTTGGAGTTAACGTCTAGGACCAGTTTATCTGTAACACTTGATACCCAGGTCCTAGGACTTTCTTTGGGTCACCCCATATATAATAACGAGTATCTATATAATGGCATAAATCGGGAAAATTACACTTGAGCCCTAGATACGTTACAACACCCACTCCACGTAGAATGTCCATCTTTACTAAATACTAAGCAGTTATAATATTTCTAAGCATCTGTTTACAATCCCACCCCAAAAATACAAAAAATGCATTTGAAATGGTTTGTACACGAAAAATGACTATTGTACTGTACGTTTTCAAAGTAGTGGTATCATTCAAATAATGCATATAGTTTTACATTTGAAATGCTGGCTGAATGTTTCACGAAAATTACATTTATGAAATGGCTCTTAATACAGAAGAGAAGGTCAAGACCATTTCATCACAGATTTATATAATACTGAACATGTGCTAGAGGCTGTTTTCAAAATATTTTTCTAGGTATCAAAAAATAGAACTCTTGTTCTCTAAGAATAGTTCTACATTAAGCAGATTACTCTGTGCCAAAAAAAAGGGAAAATATTTTGGTTTTGAGAAAAAATAATTTCCTCCCACGCTGCAACTCTGGGCAATAGCTTGCTTAATCTCCACAACGGCCCCAACAACACTGGGAGGCCTGGCTTCACCTTGGGGGTGCCCAAGATGGGCATCTCACAGGGAGAGCCAGGAAGGGTTCCACAGCGTTATACAGCGCCGGGACGCCCCGTTGCTGGGGCAGCTGTGCGCTTTACAAATATACTACATTTACATATATGAGATGCATTACCGTCAGCGTTATCTGGATCAGCAATGTTCACAGAAGGTTGTACCTGTGTGCCGCTTTCATCTCGTACCTCACCGCCACCTAATCGTAATGGTGAGGTCTCAACGAATGCTGTCATCAGAATTGGTAGTCACTGGGGACAACACGTTGCATGAGCCGTTACCGAACCAAGCAAAGTATCAACATCCATAGGTACTGCTGATGGAAGTGAGAGACAGATATCTAACACGCATTCTTCTCCGCAGAGCAGGCATCGTAAAACAGATAAGATGCAATCTTGCCAGATTGGTCTGAATGATAAAAACCATGTGGTATTCAGATCTCTTAGATGAGCCAAGCTGAGAACCTGTGTTATCCTATTTCGGTACCGCAGTGCCTGGATCGCTTGTTCCATGGTAACCTGGGTATTGCTGGTGACTGGACTTGCCATATCAGAGCAGAAAAAACAAAAATAGAATTCCTGCTACGAGTCCCGAAATGAGAGGCAGGCCGCTGAACACAGAGTGCACAAAATTGGGAAAAATGCTCAGGACTGCTTCAAAGGGTGCTAACAGTCCCGAAAAAAGTGTCTTAAATACATGTGCGATGCCACTGGTATCTGACATGTTTAAAATTTGACCTAACATTTCTACGAAATGTACGGGGCAGTTTGTTGATAATAATGTATGTATCTCTGCCGAGGTCCTTGCAACTTGCAGATCATACGTTTCTTTAGACGAGGTCAAAGGCACAGTTGTTTGTAAAAGAATGGCTTTCATTCTGATCAATGTATCAATTCAAATAGAAGAGATATTCAATGAAGGCCAAATTGTTGCCTCCTTGTCTGGCTTGCTGTTTGGATACAATACTTGCATACAACAAGTGACCCTGGATGTAACACTGACGAGATAGGGCGTTCCTGCCAACATGCCACAACAGTTGTGGTGACTTAATATAACTTAGCTATCATTGGAAAGTTGCCTGAAAATAGGTTCTATTTGTGTTTCTGGAGTGCTGTGCAAGTGGCAAGAAAGATCATTAGATGAACCCTCACAGGCTCCATGTAAATTAATTTCTTGACACAGAAGTGTACCACTTAGTGATTTTTCACAATTTCTCCACTAAGAAATACCTCTTTGTTACTCCCACTCCAACATCTATGTGTATAAGGTAAATTCCAGGTCGACTTGATGCATCCTTTACCCAACCTTTCATACAGGCCCGCTGGTATATGCTATAGGCAGTATTGAAACTGGAATCTCGTTATTGGTATTGTTATGGTACCATGAAATATCCGGTCAATGACAGGTTTCTCAGAAACTGTTAATGGTAATCTTTCTAGTTTTTCAAGGCTCAGCACCGTATAGTCTGCTCCTTTTTGTGCCAAAGAGATTTGTTTATCAGTAAGGTTAAAGATAGAAAATAATGACGTTGTGTTGATTAGACGCCAAGGCACGTAGCCTGAATGCAGATTTTGTAACGTCCAGCCTAACTGTACAATAGAACGTAATTGGGACTGGCCATGTTGTAACATTAGCATATCCTGTTCTATTATATCAATAGCAGATGATACAATGCTGTCCAAAGAATAAATTCTGGAGGACAGAGTCTTTAACCCATTGTCCACTACAGACAGTGATTTTTCCAAATTAGTATTTCAGCAGTTTCACTTTGCGTTACTTTCCAAGCTTCGTTGTAAGCAGCATATATACCGGCGTATATGAAACGTTTTTGACGCTGTTTGCGAGGTCCCAATAAGAAATCTCGCAAGTCAGCACCTTCTTTAAGTAAAGTCAAATGTTGATTAATTTCAGGTAGTGTAGATTTCTGTAGCCATTCGAGGCATAGTTTTCCTACACTGTATGTTGTTATTATCCCTGGATATTGTCTCTGGGAATATCTTGGGTCTGGCCTGTTATGTTTGAGCCCCTGTGTTATGTCCAGGAATCTATCTTGACAGTTATTAGTGTCTGTGGGCCAGATCAACCATTTTTTCCAATCAGGATTCGTTATGTTTTGGTGTAAAATATGGGACACGTCTAACCCCTCATCTGTAGTGTTATTTCTATCAGGCATAGGCTTTGGTGTAGACGAGTTGTTTAAATATTTTATCTTAGCTAGGCCAAGACAGGTTGTTTGTTGAATGGTGTCATTCAGGAACATTATTTGTTCTGGGATCATGCAGGATCTGAATAATGATTCTAATCCCTGTAGTTGCCAATCTTTTGAACCCCAGATTGTTTTTGTTTCAATGTTATCTTTCCAGAATTCAAAACCAAATGTAGAGAGTTTTTCATAAAATTTAGCAGAATAAATCAGTTTTGTATTGGTTAACATATTTTCCATTCCTCTCTTATTCACATTTTTGAAATAAAATGTTTCTGGATCTGTGACATTAAACCCTGGGAAGTATGAACATTTCTCAAAATGTTTTTGAGCTGCCTTTTGGCGGTGTTGGACAATGTTCCCATTGATTATAAGTTTAAACATTTCTACGTTTTGCGGATTTATGCAAATAGTGGTGCCCAAAATGATTATAGCAATACATTTCTTCATAATCAGATGAACCTTCTAAATAATCATGATTTGTAAATTTTGCTGACATTTCTAAATCAGATATCATAATATTAACACCTTGGCTGCTAGGTGTTTTCCCCTCCTGCGCTGACTTTTTTGATTATTATGGTTTTATGACGAGCTCAGCTCGTCATGAGCACAGCTCAACCGTGCCTCATGACGAGCTGAGCTCGTCATGAGCATCGAAAGGGTTAATAGTCTCAAAGTCCCAATCATCAGAGAAACTGCTTGGTGAGACAAAGTCACTTAATGAAACCTTGAACTGATGTGGATACTTCAAGAGTTCAACCGGGCCATAGATGTCGTAATCAGTAGTGTCCCATGCTACACCACCAGGTATAGGAATGGCTGTGATGTTTACTGATGACAGGTCTCTTTTTTCAACATGAGATGACTTGTGTGGCTTTAGGACCAAGTTGATGTTCTGACTTGCTGTGTCCATTGTACTATATTTTCCATCAATCATTCTCCCCAAGCTTAAAACCAAAATGAGCCAGAGCAGGAGGAAAAGTACACCTAACACAATCCACAATTCAATCCATGGTGAAATCAGCTCTGTTTCTCCAAGCTGATGAAAGAGTTCTGTTATTTTTTTCTTTTAGTGTCTTGTTTGCTGGCTTTTCTTCATGTTCACTAGGATCTTCAGAAAAGTCATCAAAATTGATGAAATAGCCAGAGACAGTTCTGTCAATTGTTTGAATGGCATCAGGATTGTTATTAATCTTTGTAGTTGCTTCATCCTTTTTCATTTCTCTATAGTCCGAGGCTACATCATTGTAGACAGGTGTTTCTTGACGAACTGTTTCAATTTGGGTTTCAAGAGGCACAAGTTCCATGGCTTTGTTGCATAGTCCTTTTTTTATTCACTGCAGGTTTATCAAATGTGATTAGTCTCTCAGTTTGAACCTCTTGAATTGTAGCAAGGTTTGGTCTTCTGCTACATCTTGGGAGTCCACTGGGCCTACTACTTATTATTGGCCACATGGTTATGGTTTTACCAGGTCGATTGATACAACTCTGTTCTCCTTTTTACCAGCAAAGGGAAGGTAGTACTACTGATCTTGTTCCGTTGATTGCCAAGAAAGGTACTGCTTTTCTGTAAGAAGGCCCAAATTCCTTCTTCACCGCAATCTTTTCTCTGACCAGATCCCCAATCTTTGGTATCCAGACAGGTCTTGCTGCGAGAGGTGGTTTTTCTTCAGTGGCCGTTGGCTTTTGCTTTATGTTACTCAGACTTCTTCTTGTTTCATTTAAATCCTGGAAAACAGCCAAACCATCTTTGATATCAAAGGTTTTTGTTCCACCACTGAAGTTTGACGATCGAAGTCTTCAATTATCATTCTAGTACCAAACAAAAGTTCATACGGAGTGATTCCACCCAGAGATTTTCTTGGCAGATTATTTAGACTACGTTGGACACTTATTAGATGTTTGACCCACCCATTACCCGAACCTAATACCCTCGCTGTTATAGATTGCTTTATGTCACGGTTTTTTCCTTCCACTACCGCATTTCCCTCAGGATGGAAGGGACTAGAGTACTGCAATGCAATGCCCAAGCTGGCCATGGCCTCCTTGTAAGCCCGAGAGCTAAACACAGGACCCTGGTCAGAATGTAGAATGCCAATTGCATATGTGCCGATAAAGACTCGCAAATCTTTTATAACAGTTCTGGCGTCAGCCGAGCGCTGGGGCCACATCCATATGAATCTTGTGCAGGAATCTACTGCGACCATGATATATTTATAGTTACCAACCATTTGTAAGGGACCGCAGTGGTCCAGGTAAACACACGCTAATGGTTTATCTGAGATCAGAAGGGCGTCTGCGCAGGACCTTTCACTGTTGATACTTTCATTTTTTGGCATATTTCACAGTCTAGAACATAGTTTCTAGTCTGTTTACTCATGCGCGGCCACCAATATCTCAGTTTTAATAAAGATACTGTGGCAGAAACACCTGCATGTGCGGAGGCGAGCCCTTCGTGTGCTGCTAAGATTAGTCCTAACCTATGTTCCATGTTTGGAATTGCCCTTTCCCCTACTCCAGGGATTTGAGCAAAAGGAACATTGTTTGCATCAGTTTTATATGAGTACTTTACTGGAAAGCCTTTTGGGAGTGTTTTACCACTATTTTTTACAGAAGCAGTGACAGCTTGCATTATGTCGCTGTCTATTTTCGTTTTTGAACTAGTGATTGCAGCTACGGAAGCCGTGTGGACGGCTTGCTTTGCCGCTTCATCAGCCAATGAATTCCCTGCAACATGAACGCCATCACGTTGATGACTCAGTGTATGGATCACGTGAGTCTTTTGTAGTTCTTTCTGTAAAAGAACTACTTGTTCCCAAAGCATTTTATGCTTTATTGTGCCACCTTTCGCATCTTTGAAACCGTTTTGAACCCAGTTCTGCAAATATTCACTGTAAGACTGGATGCAGTAATACGAATCGCACACTATGAGTTTGGGGAATTCGCGATCGGTATTCTCAAGCACAATCTTGAAAGCCTGTATTTCAGCTCGCTGAGCTGTACAGTCCCCAAGTGATTGAGTTTTTGTGACAATAGGTCGGAATTTACCTTCGCGCCAGTGACCTTTTACAATCGCGCACGCAGCACTATAGGCTTGTTTACCCCCTATAGCTGGCTGTGCTGATCCGTCTGTGTATATTATACAGCCGTAATGTTCAAGAGGCAGAATTTCGGTCGGCAGAGGACATTCGTACTCATATTGGAGAAATTCTTGAGTTTTTAAGCTAGGGTCAAAAACGTATTCAACATCTGTTGCAGCAAGAGAATTAACCCATTGTATCCATCGTGGATGTAAAGCTTTAGCATTTGGAATGCTCGCTCTTGTCACTGCCTCTAAGGAAGGTAGAGGTGTAGCGACTGATATGCGTTTTCCCTGTGTGAGGGCTCTTTCTTTTGCTATAGCAGTTTGAACCGCTGTCAGAATTTTCTCAGTTGAAGTGAATTTTATTTCAGCTTGTGTGTACAAGTGTGATTTGTAAGCTATTGGTACCGTTTCACCTTCGTTATAGGTCAGGTACATGAATCGGCATCTTCCTGGGATGACTCGGATTACAAGGTTGCATTCGTTTACGCGTGTTTGCAGTTTTGTTTTAACTAACATGTCTGTTTGTATTAAAAGTAAAATTTCTGTGTGTTTATGAGTCCAATTAGTTTGTTTGAAATCAGGTTTTATTAATTCGTAGAGAGGTTTAACCCTCTCTGCGCTATTCAGAACGTAGGTTCTTCCAAAATTCAGGAAACCTAGAATTGATTGTAAGTTTTTCAGCGTTTTTGGTGCTTGGAGCAGCGCACTTTTCTCTAAGAAATTGACTGCTAATTTTTTTCCCTTCACTTAATAACTCATATCCTAGAAATAGATGTCATCGACATAAGATAATGCCTCATCATCATACATTTGTATTAACTCTGTTACTTTGGCTGAAAATAATCCTGGGCTATTCTTGAATCCCTGGGCTAGATGGCAAAACTGCCTCTGGGCCCCCATACTTGAGAAAGCGGTCGGATACCTGCTTTCTGGTGCAGTGTTTTGACAGAAGAAACCATTCGAAATATCTAATGTTGTTTTATATTTTTTGCGCACAATGTTATTCATCAGTGCTGCACTGTGTGAATTTTGTACTGCAAATGTTTAGCAACAAGAGTCTAAATGTCTGTAGTCCAATACTAGACGATATGAATTGTCTGGTTTGGAGACAGGAAACAAAGGATTGTTCATTTGTGAGGTGCATGTTTCAATCACCCCTTGGTACTCAAGTTGATCTAAGATCTCACTGACTTGTTTTTTAGCTTCTTGCTTAACAGGATACTACATTTGAGCAGTAGGTTGATTTTTTAACTGGATTTTATGGTGAGGAGAATCCTCATCCCATCCTACATGATTTTTATATAATGCAGGGGCTTAGGCCACTGCCCATTTTCTAGCATATGTGTATTTTTTATGAATTGGAATATGATTTTAAAAGGCAGGCATAATCATTTCTTCGCCATGTGGGCACTCCCTAACAAATTCTGGTGGCCAGTCTGTCCCCTTCTATACCCAATGTTATTTCATATAATTTATGAGGTACACTGACTCTGGTGTCTGCAGTTTCCACTTGAATGTATTCATTTGTGTCCACTGTCTTCAGAAGATTAATCAGGATCTTGCGAGCTATGGTTACTTCTGCTGCGCTGTCTAGCACTGTTTGGGCCCACTCCCTGTTCTTGAGTTGTGTCCTCAGGATCCTTGGCATGTTTTATTTTTATGCTTGCTACCTTCTTTTTTGGACATTGAGATTTTTTACTTTGGTGAGCGGGTTCCTTGTCTTTGGACTTGACGTGCTCTTCTTTATGTTCTGACCGTCCTCTTCTTTCCGATTTCTGTGACGAAGTCTAAAAAGATCGAGAGGGACGTGTATCAATATCTTGATATCTGTCAGGTTTTTAAAAAATTAGCCCTATTTCTAAGGTTACATCTTTTTTCAGAGGGCTCCCGTTGTGGAGACCTACCCCCCGGTCTGGAGATCTGGAGATCTATCTTTCCGTTGGGGAGACCTTTTTCTGGACTGAAACTGTTTTTCTCCTAATTTTTGTCCCCAGGTTGTACCGTCAATTGAACTAATTGCCTATATGCTTTTGTTAATTGTTTTAGTTGAACTAAAAGTTCTGTGTCTGAAATTTCTTCAATGTCAGAATGTGGTGTATAGCTGGCTAAACCGGCCATGTGGCTCCTGGTCTACTTAGTGGACCAAGCCTGGTAATGTGATTTTGATGTTTTAGAGCGCCATTAAACCAGATCTGATGCTCCTGGTAAGTTAGTGGAATTTCAACGTCCTCGAAAGGAACGTATTCCGCTGGTGGTTCCTCCGCTTTGTAGTAGTGGAACTAGTGTGTTACAGCATTTGCTGCAGGAAAATTTATCCATGAATAGAATAACTCTGTCTTCCGATACTCATGTGCCTCTACCACAAATATGACTGTACCACCTCTCGATGATACAGCACAATTTATTTGTTTGTAAGTTACATTCTTTCTTACATTTACCGGGATGATTATTGCATCCGGGTTGTTTTGCTGAAGACTTGTGTCCTCTGCTAATAGGTCAGTTGCTATTCTAGCTCTCTCCCTTTCGTCGTTACTCTCCGTCATTTTGCTGACAGAAAGTTTGCAGAGCAAGTTTCAAGGAAACAAAGATTAGGTGCACATTATTTTTGAACACTGTATCCTTCAACGTTGAATAAACCAAAAAAATAATACATAGGTTTCTCGTCCTACTTAGTTCTGGCGTATACTAACCTTTAACCCACTCCAGACGTCTATTGGAGTTTTTACGGAAAAAGGGGTCTGTGTGAAAAGCACGACTGAGTTACTCTAGTATCTAGCGTTAAATTAACGCCTTACCAAACGTTGGGCGCCATGTAGTGTAGTTCCTATATTCCCAATAGGCTCTGCGCATTGGAATAACATAAATGATAGTTTAGACGTAGGACTTAGGTCGACTAGGTCTCTATTGACTATGTTAGACTTAATTGTGTGTGACAGCTAGCTCAGAGGTCACTAGAAACTTTCTCGAATACACAAGAAGGGATTAGCTTCTGACAACCATATAACATGACAACTTTGTTCCCCCTGAAATAAGGAATATATCTCCAGAGTCGCGGAAACAATAGATGGCTATTTCACTCAGTCAATCGTGCATGCTTCATTTCACCAGAAATGCAGAGAAATAAATAGATGGGCGTTTTCAATAAAAATTTTATTTATTGAGCAGTCTGCTTTCTCATGCAAGAGAAGTGAATTGCTACGATCCTAATACTTGCTATGAAGTAAAGTGTGTACAGTAAAAGGAGTATTATGAAATAATACTGTAAAAGCATTTATATGGTTTCTGAGCCATATGATACTTAACATAGATAAAATATATACTAAAATATATACTAATATAAATAATGACTAAAAGTACTCAACTGGTGCATCTAAAATACGCCTACCCCGGTGTACCTAACCTAGGCCTGTACAAGGGAAGAAGTAAGTGAGGTGTAGCTTGATTTAAATAGTTTCTGCCAAGAATCTATCCAAGAATTCTCTAATGGTCTAATCAGCTCCGTACCTTGGTTATAGAATGAAGGAGGTCTTGTATCTCTCTCTCAGGACTCGATCTCCCAGTAACCCGCAAGGGTAGCAGGGACACACTGGAGCTGGATTTCTCGGCAGGAGAAAAGACAGCGTCTCTCTCAGTGCATCAGCAGGGAGGGTCGGCTTCCTTCGGCACTTGCATACAGCAGGGCATCGTGCAAGTAGTTAGTCGATCTGCTCCAAAACCACTGTGTGTTTTTTAGGGCAGATGTGGGCATATTTATACCTGGAAGGTGCCGAGTTTGACGTAAGGGTGGACATAATACCGTCACTAAGAACTTGAAGTTCTTTACACACTCCAGGAGTTCTGGGACAAATCAATACTGAAGCAGGGGGAATTCCCGGGCTGCTGAAGGCTGTTTGTCTTTGTGAACTCTGGGAGCTTAGTGGAAGTAGCCATGCCGTATTTGGCTGCATTGGCTGTGTCTAAATATGGCTATGATTCGTATGCCTATATAAGGATATGATAAGTTATGTCTATTTAAGGGCATGAATCGGGAAAATTACACTAGAGCCCTAGATACGTTACAACAAAGGTGTTCCGAGCACAAGTTTGCTCCTTATTGGGTGGGAACGGTTGACTGTTGTCAGTGATTTTGTGACGCACTTCCAAAGGAGTATGGGAAAAAAAGTAGTAGAGGGCAGGTTTGGAAAAATATTAACTCTGTACAGTGCTCATAAGGTTGTGGTGAGGGATCATGTGGTAAAAAATTGTTTTTATATGTTTCAAGGGTCATTATATAATTGCTGTGTGGTTTATAAATCACCGCGGAAAAATGACAATGTCTTGCGATGTTTTTTTTTTAACAAGTCTGCAGGTGACATATTTCTTTTAATGTGGTGTTTACTTTTCTGATGGGGAGGTGTGGTTGTGCAGCAAAAAATTCAATCTAGGTTTGAAACAGTTTTTATTAAGCAAATACAAATAAACTTTCTTCAGAAACTGTCACTGTATATATGAAAGGGGTGAGAATTAAAAATGGAATTTCATAAAATATCAGTTAAGCGTGGCCACATCCTCCTTTTTTCTGCTACAGTTTGTAAAAGTGTTGCCCCATATTGTTGATAATGTAAGAGGGCATCAGTTACTTTTAGAATAGAAGTGCTACAGCAAACACTCCTGCACTACATTATCCGAGGTCAAGAGAACAAGTAAAAAACAGTTAAATACAAGTGACTTCATATTACATAGAAATGTATGAATTATTATTTTTCAAATGTGTATTCTGTAGAATTCAGGAACGTTCTGTCGTAGTGCTTAGAGGTTGCACACTGTTCCGCTAACAAATCACTAACCCCCAGATGAATCAAGCCCATATTCTGCGAATTCTAAATTGCGAAAAATACAGAATCGCAATTTAGAATTCGCAGAATGGGATGCATCAAGATAAGCGACCAAAAAAAGCGAATCGCAATCGGCCGCAATTGCCGATAGCGTTTTTTGTGAAATCGCATAAAAAGCACCGAATCGCCCGTTTTCCATGTTAAAATTGCGAACTCGCAATTACCGAAATTGCAAATTGCGATCTCGCTAATTGCGAGATCGCAAAAACGGGAAGTCGCATTTCGAGCACAATGATGACATCACAACCAGGAAGTAGGCAGTTCCCTCCCTCATTCAGAACACAGAGCCTGAAAGTGGAAGAAGCACATCCCAGAGCTCCACAACACATATCCTGCAGCACCACAACAGGACACAAACAACAAATTAAAATGTCCCAGGAAGCAGCAGGGAGCAGTGCACCAGGCAGAAAGAGAAAAATAAAATTCTCTGAACAGGAATTGGAGTGCCTCATCGAGGGAGTATCGAAGGACCATGACAGGCTGTTTGGCAAGGAGTCCCGGAGGGTGCCTGAGACCGTCAAGAGGCGTATTTGGCTGCGCATCCGCTCAAAGGTAAACTCAGTTGGAGTGACCCAGCTCTCCATTGATGAGCTCAAAAAGAGGTGGTACGACCTCAGAGGTCGTGCCAAAGAACACATCGCTGAGAGGCTGGGAGAGCAACATGCCACCGGAAGAGGAGACCCCACAGTTGCACCCAACACTCCACTCGAAGACCTGGTGGAGGACACCCTCAATCCTGCAGCCTGCGTGGGGGTCACCTGGCTGGACTCCTCCCGACCCACCCAACAATCCCAAGGTAAGTGCCATGCAACTGGTATCCCGTCCCCTAACAATTCCCATGACTCCAGAGCTAGCCATTTGATAACCCCAGTAATGCAGGCCATGCACAACTGAAATGCCCTATTGCATTGTGGGACCTGTAGTGTGGCAATAATTCCCGGATAGCCACACACAGCCAGACCTTTCAAGTGAAAGATATCCCTAAAGCCAGTCAGGGAATGCAAGCCTGCATGCATGTAGCAACATCCCATGTGCAAGATACATATCATTAATCATGCACCCATTTACATCACTGGTGTGTCAGAACAACCCAGCAAAGGCAGCGAGGCCCTCCATATAGAGGAGAACCCTGAGACCACCGAGGGAGAGGGCCATCCTGCCCCACAACCAGGACCATCACAACCACCAGCAGCAGTACCACCACCTTCCCATGTGGACAGGGCCACCCCTGCAGCCACAGGAGCACAGCAACCACCCCATTTGACACCCATGGCAGTGGTACAGGCCACACCACCACCCAGGAGGCAGACACGGTGCACAGCCACTGTGCAATCTCAGTTCAGCGGACTGATGAGGCAGCAGCGCAACGTCTCAAAATGCGCTGGCAGGGGAGAACATGTCCAAGATCCTGGGCTGGCCATATAACGCCAGATGCTTGCTGTCCACCAGAAGCAGGCACGCCACTTGGCAGCCATCCACCTGCAGCTCAATAGGACAGCGCTAAATGTGAGCCAGCTCACGGAAAGCATGCAGGTCATGACCACAGCTGTCAGGGAAAACAGCCAGATCCTGGTGTCCCAGCAGGACATCACCCGCCGCCGCCACCGCCAGCTGCTGACCGGCCTGTCAGCATACACAAGATCCAACCATCTGATAGGAAATGCCACCTCCCAACTTACGCGCCGCTCTCTTGCGATGCAAATTCAGATGGTTCCATGCTGCCGGGACGTCGCCAGGGCCTTGGAACAAGTCACAACAGCTGTGCAGATTCTGCAGGCATCTGGCCATGGCCAAGCAAGTGGAGGGGATGATGCCAGTGAGGGCACTTCAAGTCACAGCAGCCTGTCCTTACCGGTGGTAACCGCACGCCGCCGCAGCACCAGGCCCACTGCAGCATCACGGGCCAATAGTGTCTTGGAGGACGTGGAGAGGTGGCTGGGTACGTTCGGCAGGAGGCGCCAGTGACTCTATGAACTCTAGCAGCAGGGCCACGCTGATTAGACAAGCACACCTGCTTCTCTATCATGGGGCTGTATAAGGAAAGACAGTTATTATGTAAATAGAAAAAAAAAATTTAAGGCACATTATTGTGAAAATACCAATAAGAATTTATGTCACACGGAAATCCGACAATATTACATTTGTCATGCATGAGTACAGTATTGTGTGAGGGGTATGGGTGCACTAGAAACAGTTCATTGTGATTTGGTTGCGGCGCCTGTGTCCTTCTGCAGGATTCTCCCCACGTGCATGATGCACATGTGCAGGTGGGTGGTTGGCCCCTTCCGACTCACTGCCAGAGATCTCCACTGGTATCCTCCGCTTGGTAGCAATATTATGGAGTATTGCACACATGGCCACGATGCGGCAGCAGACCTTAGGCAGCAGTGGCGTAGCTAGGGGGGGGTGAGGGGGGCGGTCCGCCCCAGGCGGCACCATTTTTGAGGCGGCGCTGCACGGGAGACTTCTTTGGGGGCTGGGCTCCGAGTTGCCAACTTTACAATCTAAACTGTATTGATTCGCCGGCCCCACAGTAGTGCGGTATGCTTTCACTTTTGTGAGTCCATGGGAAGGAGCTCTGCTGAACTTAGAATGAGCCTGGTGTGGGAGGCCGGACCCAACATGGAGAGGCGTGCTAGGCGGAAGGCATCGCGTGAAAAGCAGCTGCTCTCGAGCAGGCCGCAGTTGCAATTTCTTTTCAAGTAAGTGTGTGCCCAGCCCTTGTCTGGAGTTAGAGAGGGACGTAACTTGCTGGCAATAAACAGTTCCAAATTATCTGTGCTCCCGGGTTTGGTTTGTATTCCGACCTCCTCCGAGATCAAAGCGCGGTGCAGGGCTCGTTTATTATGAATTGTTTGTTGTGCCATTAGCCCCTGGAGATCAGAAGGTGTCTGTGAATTGTTTCAAGGCATGGTGGAAGAAAGCCATCTATTCTATACAAAACGTAAATCGCACTTGAAATGTCCGATTTTTCCACCAAAACGTCATGATGGCTCTGAGGATAATATTTTTCACAGAAGCTCGAGCCACGTTTTGTATGACCAGAGAAATGGAAATGAAACACACCACCACGCATGGAGAGGTGAATAATCGGGTAAAATCTACGAGGATGTGTGTGTGTGTGTGTTTTTAAATAGATGTGCACAGTTATATTCTGCTCACAGGCAGGTATTTGAGTGCCCCACCAGTCTTGTGTAGGATGCGGAATCCGCTCTTTAACAGCCCAAATGTCCGCTCAATGCAATTTCTAGTGCGAATGTGTGCAGCATTGTAACGCCGTTGCTGTGGTGTGGCAGGGTTGAGTTATTGGGTGAGGAGGTACTCACGGAGGCCGTAGGCGCTGTCACCTGAATGAAAGGAGCAGAGGGTGAGTGTCTGTTATGCGCAGCTACATAGTCTCAATGTACTGTTTGTTGGCATGTGTACTTACCTAGGAGGTGTCCTTCGCCAAAGTCTCTCCTGGCCAGGAATGTGTGCATGCCGCTGTGCCGGAATATGAAGGAATCATGCGTGCTCCCCGGGTATTGTGCCACTATGTCGGTGATGACTGTCTTTGCGTTGCAGACCATCTGGATGTTCAGTGAGTGGTAGGACTTGCGGTTCCGGTACATGTATTCTGTCTCAGCGGGTGGGCAGATGTGGATGTGGGTACAGTCAATGCATCTAATTACATGGGGGATTTGAGCAATGTTGTAAAATTGTAGCTTTGTTTGATTCAAGTTCTGTTGGGTGGTTGGGAATGTAATGTAATGGTGTAGCCGGGTCAGCATGGCGTCCAGGAAACTCCTTAGGCAGCTGGACAGTGTGCTCTGGGACATCCCCCCTGCAACTGCAACTATCCCCTGGAAGCTTCCAGAGGTCAGGAGGTGCAGGCAGCCCAAGACCTGGACATAGGTGGGCACGGCATTGGTCCCCCTTGTTGGGTGCTGCATCAGGAGGTCAAGGTCCCGGATGAGCTTGGTAATCATTGCCGCATTCAGCCTGTACTTCGAGTAGATTTCTTACTCATTCTGGCCCAGGAGTGTGATCCGCTGCCGGAAAATTCACTCATGGATCCTGCGTCTGTTCCTGGCTGCAGCCTGGAGCCTTCACCACCTTACCACCATGGAGAGTCCTGGCATAGTGTATGTCCTCATGCTCCTACTGTGTCTCCTTAAGTGTGTTTGTTCAGCCCGGCACCTGTAGCTAGTTAGAATTATTATTTATTTTTTTACTTTATGGTTACCACCTGGTTTGAGTTCTCCTTAAATTGCGCCTCGCAAATAGCGATTTTGAGGTTTTTCGCTAACTGCGATTTTTCATGCATTTGGTTTGCAAATATTTGCGAATTTGCAAATGAAATCGCAGAATCATTGGGAATTCGCCATTTCAGAATCGCAAAGGGGTTTCCACCTTGATTCTGCGATTTTATTTGCGAAGTCGCAAAATATATTTTTCTAATTCGCAATTTGGATGTTTTTCTTTTCATGAATTGCAGTTCATGGAATTGCGATCGCAATAGCTGTTTCGCAGCTATTGCGATCGCAATTTGTGTTGATGAATCTACCTGATAGTCACTTAAGAATATATAGGCTGGTACTCTTATAATTTACGTACTGGTCCTATATATTTTTTAGGGAGAAGGTGAAAACAAGCTGCTGACGATACAGAGAAAAAGCGAAAAACATGCAATAACATTTTTTTCTAGATATAAATGTATAAATATTGAAAAATAGCCACAAATTATAACTAAGTACTATGCCTATGCCATATTAAAACAACGTACAACTCCGGAATATGTTTGTTGACGCAAAAGAAGAATCCGATGCTAGAAAAGGGAACCTGCATCACAGATTGGCGACTCAGAAATAACTCGCAAAAACGAAACTAATTTCACAGTAGGTGTGGTTTATATAGCTTTTGGTTCTTTAATAGTCTATGGAAGGAAGATTTGCTCTGCTTATGTAGATGTCACGCTTTACAGTTTACACGTGCTGAGTTTTTAACTGTTTTACTTCTGCACGTGTTGGGAAAAGTTACAAAATTTGAAGCTGTAAAGGTTTCGATTTCCATAGTAACACGTATAAGGTCGTTATTATCTACATATGTCGGAGAGTTTAAAACATGTTACTCAGTAAACTGTGTTTTTTGCATTCTCATGCATAAAAACATCTAAATGGAAGACCTAAAAATAACATATTGTTTACAATAGAAGAAAAAAAATGATTAATATTTGTAATTACTATGCTTCTTAATTAAAAAAAAATGCTAGCATTTATAAATCGTAAAGCTACCCTCGGAAAGGTGTGCTGGCGCTTGGGGCGTTGGGAAGATTAAGCAAGGTATTACTTACAGTGAGATAGTGGTAGGCTAAGATGTCATAGTGTATAAAATGCGACATGGCTTGAGAACAGGTCTCTGCAATGCACCTGTATGGTATTGAATAGAAAGACATGCTTGGCTGGTACAGACCAGGGACTTTCAGGATTAAAGGAGTCCAAATTGCTCAACATAAAATATGTCACAGAGTGTGTTTTCAAATACTCTTTCATATTTAGAAGGACAGGATAATTTACTGTTTGTAGCTTTTCTTCTCTATGTAAATATGTCCTCATTATACACAATACTTTGTGTTGAAGGGGTGTTCTATAGCTGTTGCTAGAGTATTTTCGACTTATATAAGCAATGACTAATTTCTAATTATGTTAAAAGTTGAGTACTGGATAAGTCTTTAAGAATTGATGTGTGTGAAAACACATGAAGTATTCACAAACTAGTGTGAGAATTGTACCTAAATACACACTGATTCACAGTGTTATTCTAGACAAGCAATAGTATCCTTTGCATTTTACTAAAACATATTTACTAGTTTGGAAGGGGTAAGGTGAATAGACATATTCTACATTTTTAGTACTACATTTTAGTATAAGAACCTGAATAATTTTCCATAGTCATAAGCAGTGAATGGTTTCAAATTTTACGAAACCTTAATTACAGGAGATGTTTATAAGCAATTATATTTATATAACATTATGAAGTACTAAAACTCTACTATTGGAATGTTATTAAACTAAGGTATTCACATAATATTTTTTGGGGGCCAAAATTGTTGATAAACCTACTTTTGTATTATGTAGTAAGAAAACTGTTAAAGTGAAGTGTTTATGTTTTTGTGCAAGGACCTAGAACATAACAGATTTGTTATGGATAAAGAGGAGAATATGATCAAAGACACATTGAAAATGAGCAATAGTTTAATTGAAGTACAAAATCTACCTATAACAGGCAGCGAGACAGAATTAGAGGACATCAGTACTGCAAATATCACCTGTGATTTTGAAAATGAAAGCAATGATTCAGATTTTTTGAAAGCACTGGATCACGTAGAGTTACTGGATTCAATGACCCAGGAGAATTGCTGTATTTTTCTAAATGTTGGGGGGCTCCCTAGAGCCCCACAACATCTAAAAAATGTTTATAGTGAAAATAAATAAGTTATAAATGCCTTTGGACATTATGGTTATCTCCTTGCTGGAGCATTGAATAATAAGTAAGCGGCTTCTGCCGTTCATTTATTATACATTTTTAAAAAGATTTTCTAAGTGCCCTGGTGCCCACCGTGGACACCCTCACTATTTCTAATGTGGGGTCTGCAGCAGGAGCTGTTGGCACCTATTATGGTTGCAAGCAGGAGCAGGCATTTTTATTTGCATTGGGTACCCCAATGCTAACCTGGGGCACTCAGAACATAATATTCATTGAGGGTTGTGGGGGAACCCTGAAACCCCAAGGTCCCTGCCGGCTCCCCAGCCAACACCATACTGGGTGCTGGCGGGCGATGGCTCCATTATTTTCCTCACATCCAGGCAGAAGCAGCCTTTTTCACTGCTCCTGCCCAGGCTGGAGCAAACTTGTGTTCCCTGTCCAGGAGAGTGCAGCAATGGGTATGTGTGCACGCTCCTGGGCATGGAACTACTGTGTCCTGGGGATGGGGTCTCTGGAACACTGCACTGTTCTCGGCGCCCCGAAGATGAGGTCTTCAGGCCGATCAATAGCTCGAGGAGGGAAGCCCCATGCCCCCCTCCGTTTATTGTAATTATCATCCATGGGGATGAAGTCCCTAGGCCCTGTCCAAGGTTCGAGGATAGCGGCTGCATGCCTCCTCCCTTTAATATAAATGTTTGGGCCCCGGTCAATGGGATCCCTGGGGCCTCTAAGAGGCATACCAGGGGGCCATGCACCCCTCTCTATTTTATAAGTGGTGAATGTGGTCCCTGGGGCCTAAGGAAAGCTACATGCCCCTAACCGCAAAAAAATAATGTACCACCCACCTTGGGCTTGGGCTTGGTGTTTTTGTTAAGGTGGGAGACTTCATTTATTTATTTATCGGAGCCGCTGGTCCACAGATATTCTATGGATTCACAACACTGATTAAAAAAGGGAAATTGCCTTTTTTCCAAGGTGGAAGGTCTCTTTGAGACCCCACCCCAAGGCCTGGGGGCAGGATATCTCTACCCTGCCTCCATCTATGTTTCTTTCAACTTTTTTCTAGGATAGGAGACTGATCCACAAGTCCTAAGATGGTTGCCACTACATCTTTGTTGATGGGGTGTCCGCCAATCAGATCTTAACTAGAGATCAGTTGGCACTAACTTTCCTTTGTGGCATTAAATATGCAAAGTTTTTTAGGTTTCATTTCTCAAAAACTACTGAATAGATTTACACAAGCTCAAAAAAAGCATGCTTTTTGTACAAAGATCTAGCTTTTTGCCAAATATGGTATATTTCTGTTCAGCTGTTTTGGCTGTAGCTGTGTCGATTGTTCCTATGGAAAATGAATGTGAAAAGTGCATTTTACAGCAAAAGAGGGTTGCCGTTTGTGAACTGCCACTTTGGGGTGGGAGCTTGTCAAAAATATTATCATCGACCCCCTCTTACACTTTCCGCTATATATATCTATCTATCTATCTATCTATCTATCTATCTATCTATCTATCTATCTATCTATCTATCTATCTATCTATCTATCTATCTATCTATCTATCTATCTATCTATCTATCTATCTATCTATCTATCTATCTATCTATCCATCCATCCTTCTATCTATCTATCTATCTATCTATCTATCTATCTATCTATCTATCTATCTATCTATCTATCTATCTATCTATCTATCTATCTATCTATCTATCAATCCATCTATCTATCGATATCTATAGATTATCTATATAGAATTTTTTGACTTGCCTATAACTGTGGCTTTGTTTGACCAATTTTCTTGAAGTTTTCCAAAATAAGTGTCAACTCAGATTCTGTGAGTCATGGAAAGTTTGAGGGTGATCTGTGTAGTGGGGACTAAGAAATAGGGGTAAAAAAAGGGTGGGGTTGTAATGTAAATTCTCATAGGAGTACGTTGTCAAACCTACAGCCCGAACCGCTGGACGGAATTACACCAAATTTGGCAGAAAGGGAGATGCTGTTATGCAGATTTAGCTTTTTGTTATTTGGTGCTAATCCATCCAGTAGTTTTTGAGACTTTTTTTTCCACAACATGTTTTTATTGTTGACATCTAATATAGTAAAAGTGCCCAATTTGGCACCCGATGCAAATATATATGATAGCAAATATATGTATCAACATTTCCAGTAATAATACAGGATGCAGTCCACAGAAGGTACATTGCGAGAAAACCAGAAAATAAAAGAAATAAAGAAAAAGAAGAAACAACCAACTGTGCCAACGGTACCACTCCATCTCCGGTTGACAAGTATATTAACTCTAAATGAAGAGAGAGAGTCTGCCAGTGATAAGCAAAGCGATTATATGTTCTACAGATACGTGGACTAAACAATATCATTCTATGGGCTTGCCACCATCCGGTATGGGGAGGAGGTTCCAGATACAGTCCCCTATAGTCAGCCCACCGCTTTCCAATTTCGTAGTGTTTGCGGGGGCATCCCCTGGCTTTGAAAACTGGAAGTCTGAGGCCCATGCACCAATCTAGACCCCTCTTCCACACCCCAAGCGACGGTGCAAATTCATTCTTCTCGGTATGGGCAATATTTCTCTTGCCAATGTTAGACTGAAAAAGAGGAGATGGCACTTATACCTATTCCCCCCTTGTCCTCTGTAATGTGTAGCATAGCCAGTCGTGGTGCCGAAGTAAGAACCCATCCCAGAACCTCACACAGGCATGTGAACACCCACCTCCAGAATTTTGATCGTGCTTGGCATGCCCATACGGTGTGTAAGAATGTGCCCTCCATAGATCTGCAGTGCATACAGTGTGGGGATGCAATACGTCCACCACGCCAGAGCCTGTGTCTGGTGCAGTAGGCTCTGTGCAAGTATTTAAACTGGATGAGGCACAAGCAAGCTGCAATTGCTGCGCAGCGTGAGGACTCCAACACCTTCATCCAGTCATCTTCATCTAAGGGACCTAGATCTTGCTGCCATGTCTCCCTAGTTTTATGGAGTGTGGTGGGGGTATTATTGATAAGAGAGCAATATACTTTGGTGATTTTGTGATCCCCTAAATCTCCCATGAAAACCTTTGCCTCAATGGGGTTGAATTCAAGAATTCCTATTAAGTGAGATATGTAAGGCGTAAATGCGTATTGGAACTGAAGCTAATTATAAAATTGTGAACGGGGCATATCAATGTCTGCTTGGATGTCTAAAAAGGACTTGAGCGGACATCCACGTATGACTGCCCCCACCGTATCTATCCCAATGCCCTACCAGCCCCTGAAGCCAGACAAGTTGTAGTGTAGTTCCTATAGCCCTAATAGGCTCTGCGCATTGGAATAATACACACTATAGTTTTGACATAGGACTGAGGTCAGTATGTCACTATCGAGTATATTAAACTTAATTGTGTGTGTGCCAGCTAACTCAGAGGTCACTAGAAACTTTATTGAATGGACAAGAAGGGATTAGTTTCTGGCAACCCCTTAAACATGACAACTTTGCTTCCCTTAGAGTCATAACAATATCTTCAGAGTTGTGGAAAATATAGATCACTATTTCACTCAGTCAATCGTGCATGCTTCGTTTCTTCAGACTTGCACAGAAATAGACAGACGGGTGTTTCAATAAAAAGGGTTTATTGAACAGTCTTCTTTCTCATGCAAGAGATATGAACTGCTACAATCGTAAGACAGAATGCGAAGTATAATGCATACACCGTAAACAGTCAAATAAAATATTACTGTAATAGCATGGTCTGTTGCTATGACCTATATAAAAATACAGCGGTACAAAAGGGGGTGGTGATGGACGGAGCATCTGAACCAATCAAACACTCACACCCAGTCAACAGATCTGGGTTTAATCCATCACCGTTCTTTATCCCACTCTGCCACCTCAGTTCAGACATGGCCATATGCAAATCAGTCTGACCCTGTGCCTTGCTCACTTGGCCACTGGATTCAATATATCCTGGCTGATGAGTATTATGAATCCGAAACCAGTCCCAGGATGCTTGTTTCCGGTCCAGGGAAGACATGGCTTGGCAGTTCAGGCTGGGCTGTTCCCATGAGGCACAGGGTCAGACTGATTTGCATATGGCCATGTCTGAACTGGGGTGGCTGAGTGAGCTAAAGAATGGTGATGGATTAAACCCAGATAAGTTGACTGGGGGTGAGTGTTTGATTTGCTCAAACGCTCCGTCCATCATCCCCTTTTGTATCGCTATATAAAAATACATAAATAACACAGGCTAAAATATTCAACTGGTGCTTCTAAAATAAACCTACCCCAGTGTACCTAACCTAAGTCTAGTACAAGGGAAAAGTAGGTGCTGTTTTAGCTATAGTCTATTTTGGTTTAGCTTTGCAAAGAATTTCCAAATGTATCTCTAGGTTCTAATCAGCTCCATACCTTAGAATGAGAGAGGTTGGTATCTCTTTCCCAGGACTCGATTCTCTAACACCCCACAAGGGGAGTCGAAAACACTGGAGCTGGATTCGTGGCAAGGACAGCGTCTGGTCAGTGCGTCAGTTGGGGAGATGACTTCCTACGGAACTTGCTGTGACGAACTCTGTCGTGCAAGTAGGTAGCCGAACCGCACAGTGCCTTGCGATAGCAAGTGAATTTATATTTATACCTTGAAGGTGTTTAGGAATGCCAGTATTGACGTAGAAGTCGGGCATATGAACGTCATGAATGAACCTCTAAGGAATAGATGTTCATGCATAATAAATGAGTTCTTGGAGAAATCAATATCCAAGCAAGGAGAAGTCCTAAAGGCTTAAGAGTCTGGTTTTCCAGGAACTCGTTGTGCCGTAGATGAATGGATGTAAGTAGCCATGCCTGTATTTAGGTAGCATGGACTATACCTAAATAAGTAAGCATGGGCGGATTTTGCGGATCCACGATCCGCGGATTTTGCGGATTTACGGATCGTGGATCCGCAAAATCCGCGGATTTTGCGGATTTGCGGATCCGCGGATTTGGGGCTGGGGCGGGGCTTCCATGCGAGTGCACATGCCTCTTGTGAGGCCTCTATCCAGCATCACAGCTGATTTTCCACAGTAGAGTTGGGAAGAAGGCACACCTGTCCAGCCTCGACGACGCTCACGATTGTTTTTGGGCTAATGAATGAGTCACTGAATTTGAGCATCAACTAGTTTGAGCGACCATGTGTGTGTTACTATGCAATCGCCCCGACGGGCGCAGGGGTCCCTTGAGTGAGCTGTCCATCATAGTGGGTGAATGGCGGGAAGACGGTGGAAACCGCAAGTGTGTGGGCGGGGCCAAACGGGCAGGGCTACCATGCGAGTTCACACATGCTTCTTCTGTGTATAAAAGGTCTGAGAAAGATCAGTTCAGCAGATGAAGAGAAAGAAACCCCTGGTCACAAGAACAGCACGGGTATTGTGCTCATGAAAGTCAAGGATGCAAAGGCCTCTATCCAGCATAACAGCTGATTTTCATAGGTAGAGTTGGGAAGAAGGCACACCTGCCTCAACGACGCTCACGATTGTTTTGGGGCTAATGAATGAGTCACTGAATTTGAGCATCAACTAGTTCGAGCGACCATGTGTGTGTTACCATCCAATCGCCCCGAAGGGCGCAGGGGTCCCTTGAGTGAGCTGTCCATCATAGTGGGTGAATGGTGGGAAGACGGTGCAAACCGCGAGTGTGTGGGCGGGGCCAAACGGGCAGGGCTACCATGCGAGTTCACACATGCTTCTTGTGTGTATAAAAGGTCAGAGAAAGATCAGTTCAGCAGATGAAGAGAAATAAGCTCCTGGTCACAGAAACAGCACGGGTATTGCGGTCGTGAAAGTCAAGGATGCAAAAGCCTCTATCCAGCATCACAGCTGATTTTCCACGGTAGATTTGTGAAGAAGGCACACCTGCCTCGACGACGCTCACGATTAGGGCATGTTGTAACTATTTTAGGATGGCGCCGGCAAGCTGCCAGCGCCATCCTAAAATACTTACTAAATTAGCTTCAACAGGAAGCTCTAATAGATAAAATAAAGCAGGTGCGAGCCCCTGCTTTATTTTATCTATTAGAGCTTCCTGTTGAAGCTAACTTAGTAACTATTTTAGGATGGCGCTGGCAGCTTGCCGGCGCCATCCTAAAATAGTTACAAGTTGACAGGCCAGCCAGGCTTCAACTTTTGCCCCCGGAATCCGCCGCTCGCGGATTTGCGAATTCGCGGTAAATTCGTGGGAGTTCGCGGATCGCGAATTTACTGAAAATTCGCAAAATCCGCGAGCGGAACGGATTTTGCGCTCATGCTTATAAATAAGGACTGGATTTATATCCCTATATAAGGGCAATGTGAATTGTACCTATATAAGGGCATAAATCAGGAAATTCATATGGAATCTAAATCAATACACAACACCCACTCCACTCTCGTATGTACGACTTTACTAAATTCTAAACATGTTAAACATATCTAAAATGTATCTAGTTGTAAGCATAAAATTGCATTGGTGCTGTACACATTAAAGCAAGTATTCATTCTAAGCATATGTTTTACATTTGAAATGCAAATCGAATGAATCACGAAAATATACATTTATGAAATGGCTCGTAAATATAGAAGAAAAGGTGCCGAAACCATTTCATGACAGATTACATAATCGTTTGTATGTGGACAAGGTCATATATTGTCTCTGGAAGTAGTCAAAGAATTCTTGTTGCCAATGATTAGTTCTACTATAAGCAGAATACCTGTGCCAAAAAATGAAAAATACAAATTTGAGAAAAAAAATGTATCATAGGAAAAAGTTCCAAAGTTAGTTAATTTGTTTTGAAAAATGAAGGTCAAATTCAGAGTCTCTGAGGACACTGTGTGCCAAAATCAAAGGTCAGTGTTAGGGCTTGGAGAAAACATGAAATCTTCTATGTCTGTAGACAAAAAGTAATCTACCATTGTAGGAGAAAGTTGGATTACTTTGTTTGGAAGATTAACCGCACATAGATGTGAACTATCACCTTCAGCATTGGTCGGATCAGCAATGTTCATATTGGATGGTACCTGCGCGCCTGATGTTTCCTCTCGTACCTCAGCAGTTGAGATTTGCGTCTGTGAGATCTCAATGAATGCCGTCATCAGAATTGGTAGCCGCTGGGGACAACACAGAGCATGGGCAGTTACGGGGTCCAACAGAGTATCAACATCCATTGGTATGATTGATGGCAGTGTCAGACAGGTGTCTAGCATGTATTCTTCTCTGCATAGCAGGCAGCGTAGAACAGGTAAGATGCAATCTTGCCAGGTTGGTCTGAATGACAGAAACCATGTGGTATTTCATTCTTGTAGACGAGGTAACCCCAAAATTTGAACGATGCGCTCACGACACTTCATCATGAGTAGAGTTGTCTCCATGGAGAACTGGGTGTCGCTGATGATTTGGCCTGCCATATCATAGCAGTAGGAGCAAAAATAGTAGCCCTGCAACGAGTCCCTAAAGGAAGGGCAGGCCGCCAAACACAGAGTGCACGAAATTTGGAATTATTCCAAGGACTACTTGAAAACGTGTTAACAGTCCGGAAAACACGGTCTTAAATACATGTACAATACCGCTCCTATCAGACATGTTTAAGATGAGACAACATTTCTGAGAAATGTATAGGGCAGTTTGTATTCAAAAGGGCATGTATCTCGACAGAAGTCCTTGCAATTTGTAGATCATAGGTTTCTTTGGCCGAGTTCAGTGGCACAGTTTTTTGCAAAAGAATGGCTTTCATTCAGCTTAGAGTATCAATTTGTATAGAAGAGATGTTCAGTGAAGGCCATAGAGGCGACTCCCTGGCTGTCTTGGTTTGTGGAAACAATACTTGCATACAGCAAGTGACCCTGGATGACACAGTTACTAGACATGGAATACCTGGCAACATGCCAGAGCAGCTGTAATCGTTCAACATGAGGTAACTTCCATTTGAAAGTTGTCCAAAACTTGAATCAATCACTGCAGCTGGTGAACCTTAAGGTGACAGGATAAGTTGTTAGAGGAACCATCGCAGGCCCCATGTAAATTAATACCCTGGCAAAGGAGAGAACCGCTTAGTGCCTTTTCACAGTTTGAACCACTAAGAAACACTTCACGACCCCCACTCCAACATCTGCATGTGTAAGGTAATTCCCAGGATGTCTTGATGTATTCTTTATCCATTATTTCATATTTGCCTGCTGGTATGTGTTTTAGGGAATACTGAAAATAGAAAATTGTAACCGGCAGAGTGATTGTTCCATGTATAATCCATTCCGTATCTGGTTTTTCTGCCACTGTAAATGGTAATCTTTCAGTTTTTCAATGTTCAGCATCGTATAATCTGCTCCCCTTTGTGCCAGTTTATCCTATTTATCAGTGAGATTGAATTCTGAAAACTGTGACGAAGTATTGATTAAATGCCAAGGCACATAGCCTGAACGCAAGTTTTGGAGCGTCCAACCTAAATTATAAGCATGGGCGGATTATGCGGATCCACGATCCGCGATTTTGCGGATTTGCCTATTCACGGATCCGCAAAATCCGCGAATTTGCAGATTCGCAGATTTTGCTGATTTTTTAAATGGGGGGTTCTTCTGTGCGAGTTCAAGTGCCTCTTGTGTGTATAAATTGTCAGAGACTGGTCAGAGCAGCAGATGAAGAGAAAGAAGCTCCTGGTCACAGGAACAGCGCGAGGATTGCGCTAGTGAAAGTCAAGGATACAAAGACCTCTATCCAGCATCACAGCTGATTTTCGACAGTAGATTTGGGAAGAAGGCACACCTGCCCAGCCTCGACGACGCTCACGATTGTTTTTGGGCTGATGAATGAGTCACTGAATTTGAGCTTCAACTAGTTCCAGCGACCATGTGTGTGTTACTATGCAATCGCACCGATGTGCGCAGGGGTCCCTTGAGTGAGCTGTCAGCAGCACGAGGATTGCGCTCGTGAAAGGCAAGGATACAAAGGCCTCTATCCAGCATCACAGCTGATTTTCGACGGTAGATTTGGGAAGAAGGCACACCTGCCCAGCCTCGTAGACGCTCACGATTGTTTTTGGGCTGATAAATGAGTCACTGAATTTGAGCTTCAACTAGTTCCAGCGACCATGTGTGTGTTACTATGCAATGGCACCGATGTGCGCAGGGGTCCCTTGAGTGAGCTGCCCATCATCCTGTAACTATTTTAGGATGACGCCGGCAAGCTGCCAGCGCCATCCTAAAATAGTTACTAAATTAGCTTCATCAGGAAGCATTAATAGATGCTCGAGCACCTGCTTTATTTTATCTATTAGTGCTTCCTGTTGAAGCTAACTTAGTAACTTTTTTAGGATGGCGCTGGCAGCTTGCCGGCGCCATCCTAAAATAGTTACAACAACTTCAAGCTTGAAGACTTGAACTTTTGCCCCCCGGATCGGCCGCTCCCGGATTTGCGGATTTTCGGTAAATTCGTGGGAGTTCGCAGATTGCGGATTTACCGAAAATCCGCAAAATCCGTGAGCGTAACGAATTTTGTGCTCACGCTTACTAAATTATACATTCATACTGGTCTAGAGGTAGAATTTTAATAGGCAGAGAACATTCTTGTTCATATTGCAGGAATGCTTGTGTTTTCAAAAAAGGATCAAAAAGGTATTCAACATCAGTTGAAGCAAGATTATTAACCCATTGTATCCATCTCGGATGTAAAGCTTTAGCATTTGGAATGCTCGCTTTTGTCACTGCCTCTAAAGCAGGTACAGGAGTTACGACCATTATGTGTTTCCCCTGTGCTAGGGCTCTTTCTTTTGCTACAGCGGTTTGAACTGCTGTCAGAATTTTTTCTGTAGAAGTGAACTTCATTTCTGCTTGTGTGTATAAATGTGATTTGTATGCAATTGGTATTTTTTCACCTTCGTTAAGAGTTAAGTAGGTGAATCCACATTGACCCGGAATGATTTCGATCACTAAGTTGCGTACGTTTACGCATGTTTGTAAATGTTTGGTTGCTAACATGTCTGTTTGGAGGGAACGCAAAATTTCTGTGTGTTCTTTTTTCCAATTAATACGTTTAAAATCAGTTTTGATTAATTCAAAGAGAGGTTTAACCCTTCCTGCGTAGTTTAGAATGTAAGTTGTACCACAATACAGGAAACCTTAAATCGACTGTAAGTATTTCAGCATTTTTGGAGGTTGGAGCAGCGCACATTTCTTTTAAAAAAATGGCTACCAGGATTTTGCCTTCACTTGATAGTTCATATCGTAGAAAAAGGACATTGAGATGGGCAATTCTCAACTTCTTAAAATGGAATTTGTACCCTTCCGACTTGAAGGCCAATATAATGGTGTTCACCCTGTTCAAGTGCCTATCCAGGTCATCGTCTGTCAGATATATATCATCAACATATGACAATACCTCGTCATCATAAGTTTGTAGTAACTGCCATTACCATTGCCGACAATAACCCAGGACTATTCTTGAATCCTTGAGGGAGACAACAGAAGTGACATTTTGTCCCTATTATTGAGAATGCGGTCAAATACCTACTTTCAGGTGCAATGTTTTGACAAAAGAAACCATTTGAAATGTCTAATGTGGTTTTATATTTTTTAGGCACAATGTTATTCATCAATGCAGTACTGTGTGCATTTTGCACTGCAAATGTTTTGCAACAGGAGTCTAGATGTCTGTATTCCAAAACTAGACGATATGTATTGTCTGGTTTGGAGACAGGAAACAAAGGATTGTTCATTGGCGAGGTGCATGTTTCAGTCACCCCTTGGTATTCAAGTTGATCTAAGATCTCCCTGACCTGTTTTTTAGCTTCTTGCTTAACTGGGTACTGCCTTTGTGCAGTTGGTTGATTTTTTAATTGGATTTTATGGTGAGGAGAATCCTCATCCCATCCTACATGATTGTTGTATAATGCTGCCCATTTCCTGGCAAAAGTATATTTTAAATATATTGGAATATGATTTGAGAAGGCTGGCATAATGATGTCTTCGCCATGTGGGCACTCTCTGACAAATTCTGGCGGCCAGTCTTGTTCAGCCAGAAGTAAATTGTAACCCTTAGAAAGTCGCTTCCAAAAGAGTGCTTTCACTTTTCTAGGTATGTCTTCCTTCATCCGGAGTGTTATTTCATATAACCTATGTAGAGAACTAACCCTGGTGTCTGCAGTTTGAACTTGAATGTCCTATTTTCAATTCCACTGTCTCCAGAAGTCCCTTCAAGTCCTGGCGAACTATTGTTACTTCTGCTACCCAGTCCAACATTATCTGAACCCATTCTCAGTTTTTGAGTTGTGTCCTCAAGATCCTCGGCACGTCTGATTTTTAGACCTGCTACCTTCTTTTTGGTGTGTTCAGGTTTTGGTTTACTTTTCTGAACATATTGATCGTCTTTGGACTTCACACGTTCTTTCTTGTTGTCTGACTGTCCTCTTCTTTCAAATGTCTGTGACGAGATCTGAAAGGTACGAGAGGATGTGTATCAGTATCTTGATACCTGTCAGGTTTTCTCAAATTATCCCTATTCCTGAGGTTGTACCTCCTTTCACAGGGCTCCTTTTGAGGAGACCTACCTCGGGAATGAGAACACTTCTCTTTGGAAGTTTGTTTGCTATTTTCCCACTTCTTTTTAGAAGGAGTAGGAGTGTTTTTAGTAAAGACTTTCAGACAGTTGGGGTTTCACTATATATTTCTATTAACCTTTGTATATTACTAAGTAATGCCTCGTCCGACATTGCTTCAATGTGAAGGTCAGGTGTGTAGCCAGCTAAGGCCGACCATGTTGCTCCTGATCTACCTACTGGACCGAGCCTGGTAATGTGATTTAAATGTTTTAGGGCGCCTTTAAACCAGAGCTCATGCTCCTGGTTTGTGAGTGGAATTTCAATTTCCTCGAAAGGAATATACTCATCCGGTAGATCATCTTCTTTGTAAAAGTGAAACATATGTGTTACTGAATTTGCTTCTGGGAAGACTATCCATGAATAGAATATCTCTGTCTGGTGATATTCATGTGCCTCTATCACAAAAACTGTTCTACCACCTCTTGATGATAGGCCATGTTTTATAAGTTTTATAGTTATGGCTTTCCTTAAATTTGGAGTAATTATTACAGCATTCGCATCGGTTTCCTGGAAACATGTATAGTTTAAAACTGTTTCGGCGTTGTCGTCTGTAGCTCCACCGGCTTCGGTCTTATTGTCCTCGGACATTGTTTAATGAAAGTTGCAGAGCAAGTTTTAAGGGGATAAAGATAAGCTGCACAATATTTTGGAACACTGCATCCTTCAATGTTGAACAAACCAAAAAGCTAATACTTAGGATTTTTTGTTCTACTCAGCTATGGCGGATATTATCCCTTACCCACTACAGACGTCTATTGGATTATTATGAGTAAAGGGGTCTCTGAGAAAAGCACGACTGAGTTACTTCAGTATCTAGCGTTAAATTAGTACCTTACCAAACCTTTGTAGTGTAGTTCCTATTTCCCTAATAGGCTCGGCGCATTGGAATAATGTACACTATAGTTTTGACATGGGACTGAGGTCAGTATGTCACTATTGAGTATATTAAACTTAATTGTGTGTGTGCCATCTAACTCAGAGGTCACTTGAAGCTTTCTCAAATGAACAAGAAGTGATTAGTCTCTGACAACCGCATAAACATGACAACTTTGTTTCCCTTAGAGTCGGAACAATATCTTCAGAGTCGTGGAAACAATAGATCACTATTTCACTCAGTCAATCGTGCATGCTTCATTTCTTCAGAGTTGCACAGAAATAGAGAGATATTTGTTTCAATAAAAAGGGTTTATTGAACTATCTTCTTTCTCATGCAAGAGATATGAACTGCTACAATCGTAAGACAGAATGCGAAGTATAATGGTACAGCGTAAACAGTAATGTAAAATAATACTGTAATAGCATGGTCTGTTGCTATGACCTATATAAAAATATGTACATAAATAACACAGGGTAAATACTCAACTGGTGCTTCTAAAATAATCCTACCCCAGTGTACCTAACCTAAGTCTAGTATGAGGGAAAGGTAGGTGCTGTTTTTAGCTCTAGTCTACCTTAGCATAGTTTTGCCAAGAATTGCCAATTGTTTCTCTAGGTTCTAATCAGCTCCATACCTTAGAATGAGAGAGGTTGGTATCTCTTTCCCAGGATTCGATTCGCTAACACCCTGCAAGGGGAGTCAGAAACACTGGAGCTGCATTCTCGGCAATTGGGGAGATGACTTCCTTTGGGACTTGCTGTGTCTAACTGCTTTGTGCAAGTAGGTAGCCGAACTGCACTGTGCCTTGCCATAGCAAATGAAGGTATATTTATACCTTGAAGGTGTTTAGGAATGCCAGTATTGATGTAGAAGTCGGACATATGAACGTCATGAATGAACCCCTAAGGAATAGATGTTCATGCATAATAAATGAGTTAGTGGAGAAATCAATATCCAAGCAAGGGGAAGTCCTGAAGGCTTAAGAGTCTGGTTTTCCAGGCACTTGTTGTGACGTAGATGAACGGATGTAAGTAGCCATGCCTGTATTTGGGTAGCATAGACTATGCCTAAATAAGGACTGGATTTCTATGCCTATATAAGGGCAATGTGAATTGTACCTATATAAGGGCATGAATCAGGAAATTCCTACAGAATCTAAATCGATACACAACAAAGTTTAATAAATGTGGCAGTTGTCCATTGTTCCACAGTGGAGTTAATTTAGTGAGTCTTCCCCACCAACCCATCTGAAGGAGCGCTGCCCTCCAGATCTGAAAGATCATGGCTGTGGCAGGTGGTAGTTCATGACGCAGGGCTACTGAATACAGAACCTTGTGGAGAGCATTGTCTCCCAGGAGCCAACGCTCCACCGCATATGTCGGGTCCTGACGATCTCCATACCACCAGTCGTTGAGAACCAGGAAATGGGAAGCCACATAATATGCCTCAACCTCTGGGGTGGCTACCCCACTTGAGTAGGTAGACTGGAAACAAGTCCCCAGAACCACCCGCGACGCAACACCCCCCACACATGAACCGGGGGAGGATAGCATTCACTTGGTGAAACCATGTAGGTTTTTATCAGGTAGGGATGATTCTGTAGCTGATAAAGGAGATGAGAAAAAGAAATTGTTTTAAAAATAGCGGACCTACTGAAAAGAGACAGTGGTAGGTGGGACTACACACATGTCTGTTCACTCACCTGTGTCCATAGGGGGCAAGGTTTTTAATCCATGCCTGGGCCAGGGATGAAGCAAGATGGACACCAAAATGTTAAAAGCCATCTGGGGCTAGGACCACTTCATGTGACCAGTCTCCCAGCCGATCTCCACCCCACATTGGCCACAGAAAAGATTTTCCCTGGTTCATACATCCGCCGAACTTCTTTCCAAAGATCTCCATAATGAGTAGCAGATGCTGGCACGTTCAGTCGAGATCGGCGAGGAAAAACAATACATCATACAGTGCAATACAGTCGGAGATGCCTGGCACCCATTCAAAATCACGCAATTGTGCATCTATCTGTACCCAAACCACTAGTGGCTCCATAGCTAGAGCAAAGAGAAAGGGGGATAGCAGGCAGCCCTGGGGCGTTCCCCTACCAACAACAAAGCATTTAGAAATTGAATCAGCCACACCGACTGAGGCAGTTATCTCTGTGTATAGTAGGTGAATAAGGCAGAGCAACCGGGGGCCGATGTTTAGGCGAGCCAGCAAAGAAAAGAGGTATGTCCAACTAAGTGAATCAAAGGCCTTATTCATGTCTGCCCGTAGGAGCGCGGCTGGAGTGCTGAGTCTATCTACTGCGGTGATAGCATTGTTGGCCCGTCAAATATTGTGACGTGTGACGCAATTTGGCATAAATTCCGCCTGATCTGGATTGATCAACTCCGTGATATATGGAACGAGATGGTTGGCTATCAACCTTGGCCAGAAGCTTCACCTCTACATGAAGTAAGGAGATCGGGCGATAGGATGAGAAGTGTTCTGGTGGTCAGCCTGGTTTCAAGAATACAACAATCTCAGCATAACGCCAAAAGGCTGCCATGGTCACAGGAAGCATCCAGGACGGCTAACTAGGGTTTTAAGAGTTGCGGGTGATATTTTTTAAAGAACTAGCAGGGATAGCTGTTCGGGCCTTACCCACTCACATATTTAACAGTGCAGGCACGAGTTCATCTACTGACAAGGGATTGTCCAGCGCATCTCTCACTGTATCCGACAGACCGAGAGGAGGGAAGTCATCTATGAACTTCTATATGAGGTCCGCAGACAACAGCTCCCGGGGGCATAGAGGTCTGTGAAGAATGATGCAAAGCTATTGGAAATGGCGATCGGGTCTGTAAGTGTAGTCCCATCAGGTCCTCATATACTCAGGAGCCGCTGGGGATTCAGCATCTGCTGACACAGGTGGTGCAGTAATGCACTGGACTTTTCTCCCCACTGGTAGATCCGACTTTGAGTGACAAGCCAATAAAGGCGGGCCTCAAAGAGGTGCTCGCTAGCGTACGCCTGCTGCATTGTCAACAGTTGTCTATGTGTGGCCTGTCTTGCTCTGTCTCTGCTAACACGCTCTAAATAAAGGCGTTGGGCCTCAATTCTGAGCAGCTTATCGCGTCACTGCCTGCGTAGGGAAGTACAGAATGCACACTCCCCTTACAACTATCTCTATTCTGTCACCCTCTCTTGAATTATCCCCCAATCAATTATTTTCCCCCTTCGCACACTCGTTCCACCTCTGCCCCCTCCCAGCTCACACCCCACCTCCCAGAGGCAAACTCCACACCCTCATGATATACCCACTCTTAATGACACATCCCTTTCCATAAATTCTATTCTATCACCCTCTCTTGAACCCACCCCCACCTCCTCTAATGCACTCATGCTCCCCTAAACTCCCATGTACCCTATAGAACGCCCCCCTCCAACACCCTATCACCTCCCTAAGCCCCCTCCACCCCCTCTGAACCATCCCATAATGACCAGAGCCCCTCCTGTCCATCCTCCTCCCTCCACAAACTACACTTCCACCCATTATGTTGTTGCCACGTCTCCTCTCACCCCTCACACTCTCCCCCCACTTCTCTTCCTTTCCCCCTCACTCACAACCAGGTCATCCTGCACCACGTCCATCCCTCCCTCCCAACACAGGCTCACACCTCCCACCCCTCTCCTGTCCTCTCCCACTCTCACAAGCCCAGCACTACACACGTCTGCCCCTCCTGGCGTCTCACGCTCGCCGAACTATAAACCATCTCACCCTAACTACTCTGTCCTTAACTCCTCCTCCATTTCAGCCCCAACCACTTCCCTTCTCACTCGCCTCAACCAGACACTTCGCAACTTGGACTACAATTTCTCGACCCTGGTTACTGAACTTTCCCGACTCAGAGAAGACTTCAAATGGTTCAAATCCTACAAACCCAGACCCTGCCCCTCTAGGCCCGCCACCCAGAACCCGCCCCTCTAGGCCCGTTGCTCCATGTGCTAGCCCTTAAAAATGCCCATATCCCAAGCTTTGGTTAACAACACCTCTCCACACCCATTCTCACAGACCCCTTCGAATCTCGAGTATCTACTCCGCCCTGACCTCTCTAACCTCTGCAGCTCCTACCTTAACAAACCCCCCACTTAAAGATCTTTCCTCCCCTTACTCCAACATTCCTGTTATCATGGGGACTTGCAGAATCCACTGCTCTCCAAGATCCCCCAGACCTTCCCTCAACTCACCACCATTCAACTATGCCCCCACCCATAACACCAAACCAAAACCCCTTAATTGCATGCTCGTGAATTGCCGCTCGGCTGTCTGGCATGCGACCGAAATTTCTGAAACCATCCTTAATGAAGATACTGACATCGCTTTCCTCACGGAAACCTGGCTCAAAGATCACTCTACACCCATCCTTGAAATTCTTGAACACCCTGGTTATTCTATTCGCAGAAAATACAGACCTGATTTAATAGGGGGTGGACTAGCAATCCTTTTTAAAAAGGAACTACAACTCTCCCTAATCTGTAGCACTGACTACACAACCTTTTAATACTTAGGAGCCGAACTTAAAATGAAAAGCTCTCCCCTAATACGACTTCATAACATCTACCACCCTCCTGGTGAGCCCCTTCCCTTTGCTGAAGGACTATCGGACGTTTTAACTGAATCGTTACTTTCCAACTCCAAAAATCTCTTCCTAGGAGATCTTAACCTTCACTGATATGAACCTGATGATCCTACAATCAACCTTCTCAATAATCTTCTTGAGATTAGCGACCTCAAACAACTTTGCTACTCCCCTACTCACTCCCAAGGAGCTATTCTTGACGCCATTATCTCTAACTCTGATTTGGCATCCCTATCCAACATTATCCCTATCGACTGGTCTGACAACCATCTCATACTGTTCACGATCTCCCCTTAGGCCCCACCCATCCCAGTGAAAAACAATAAAACCACGATTATGACCAGAAATCTTAAGCAAATCCCTCCTGGCACACTGGAACATGAACTCCAAACCCAACTTTGTCTCACCCCCCCTCCTTCAAATGCAAATGAACTCACTGAGCACTTTAACAAAACTGTCTCAGAGGTTTTAGATCAACTTGCCCCTTCAAAACTTAAAACGCTAAAAGATGTCCCCTCTAAATCATGGTTTATCTTAGACCTTAACAAAGAAAGACGCTCACTTAGACTTGCTGAAATAACATGGAGACAACACCCTTCCCCCTCCCATATCGCTCTCCTTAGAATCGCAAGATCCTCCTACAAAAAACATATATTTTCTGAAAAAGCATCTTTCTTTCGTCTGCAATACTCCCATGCCAAAAACAGACCCAGAGAACTCTTAAACATTATCAGAAATCAAACCTCCCCTGCACCCCTCAACCCGGTGGCCTCTACTAACAAATGTGAAGAAATTGCTAACTTTTTCACTCAAAAAATTGCCAAAATTGATTGTGCTTTCTTTGGAACCCAACTCTCGCTCACCCCTTAATATCCCCTGGATACTACACCATTACCACCCCTCCCCTTAAAACCACCCCTGACCCCCTCACCTCTCCTTCCATCTCCTACCCCTCCTGAACCCTACTTCACTATACCCCGCTTAAAAACAATGCCTCATGGCATAATTTCAACATCCCATCCAAACTTAAACCATCCTCGCACACTAAAGACCCTCTCCCATTTGCACTTGTCCAAGATCTAAAACACGTCATTGTCCCCTGTTTGACCAACATCATTAACATCTCCCTCTCAACAGGGAATGTTCCCATCTCCCTTCAACTCGGACAAATCAATCCCATCCTGAAAAACACCAAGGCTGACCCTAATGACCCTAACAGCCTCCGCCCTATCTCCAACCTCCCCCTCCTCTCCAAAGCCCATGAAAAATGCACCCTACTTCAATTGGACAAACACATTGTCCTTCCTCCTCCTTCCTCCTTCAATCCGGCTTCCGCAAAGGTTGCAGCACTGAAACTGCATTTCTCAACATAGTCAAACATCCACCTTGCCCTGGCCAAGGGCAAGACCTGCCTACTCATCCTTCTTGACCTCACCGCTGCATTTGAGTCAGTTAACCATCCAACCTTACTTAATGCACTCAAGGATCGCTTCGGCCTTAATGGCACTGTCCTAAACTGATTTGCATCCTACTTCCAACATAGAACCCAACAAATCAAAATTCAAAACTGCCTCTCCAGCCAAACATCTGTCTCCCTAGGTGTCCCCCAAGAATCTATTGTCTCTCCTGCTCTTTTTAACCTCTTTATGGAACCCCTTACCCTCATACTTAAACAAGCTAGAATCAACTATCACCTGTATGCTGCTGACACCCACCTGTACTATAAAATAAAATCCCACTCTGATATCCTACACCTTAACACTGCACTAACCAAGATCCAAACCTGGTTCCACAACAACCATCTCAAACTCAACCCTAACAAAACTGAGACCATTCTCTTCTCTCCCAAAAACAACCCTCTCCCCATTCAAACTTGGATCACTGACCGTAATGCCCTACACTGCTCTCTCTCCCTCGCCGAATCTGTCAAATCACTCAGCATCACCATCAACAATAAGCTGTCGCTGAATTCCCATATAAAGAACTCAGCAAAAGGTGCACTCTTCACACTCTGGAATCTCAAAAAAATCAAACCTTTTATCCCAGCTGAAGACTTCAAATTAGTTATCCAATCTATTGTCCTATCAAAAATTTACTACGGAAATGCTCTTCTCTCTGGAACTCACAAAATCCACCTTGCCCTCATCAAATCTGTCCTCAAACTTGCAGCCAGACTAAGAACTAACTGTAAATGTTTTGACCATATCTCACCTGCCCTCAAGGTCCTCAAATGGCTCCTCATTGAAGGCAGATCCTCCTATAAAATTGCCTGCATTACGCACAAAGCCCTCTGTCAAAAGTCTCCACTCTACCTCTCAACCAAACTCAATAAAGCTGGCTGCGCCCGAACACTGAGAAGCACCAACTCTCTTCTCCTCATACCCCCACTAATAAAAAAAAATCCTCCCTATCCCGCTCCTTCTCTGGCAAGGCGCCCAACATCTGGAATGCCCTCCCCAAAGACCTTGGATGTAACCACTCTTATGTCAGCTTTAAAAGAGACCTTAAAATACACCTTCTCACTAAATATTTGGGGACTTAATTCCTTGCTCTTCGTAACAACTCCTTTCCTTCCTCCTTCCTTATGCAACTCCGCCTACCTCTCGCACTCACACACCCCCTCCTGACACCCTCCGCACCCCTCTCCCCTCCCTTACCAGCCCATTTTTCCCATCCCTCCTTCTTCACCTTCCTAAATTCCCCCGCCATACTATGTTTGCCGAGCCCTCATTGGTAGATTGTTAAATTGTTATTATGTATCAACATATTTGTTCTTTTAATTGGTTTAGGCCTAACCTCTCCTTCCTCATATCACTACGTAGTCTAATTTTTTCTTTTTACTCTTTTAGACCACCTTGTATAATTTGTTTCGATCATAATAATTGTTGCTCTTTCTTGTTTATAACCATGCAAATGTAAAGCGCTCTGATACCCTCAGGTGGAGCTAGCGCTATATAAAACCTTCAAAATAAAAAAGAAAGCAATATCCGCTCTCCAAAGAGTGGGTTTCATAGCCTCCCACAAGGTGACCGGCGACTCCTCTGATTCCGTATTTAGTAATAGGTAGTCTGCTAAAAATATACACATATGTGCCCTATAATTCTTGACCCTGAGTAGCCACAGCAACAACGGCCACTGAAACTGAGATCTTCTGGGGTCTAGGGAAAGGAGGATAGACACTGGGGAATGGTCGGAGAACCCCCCTGGGAAGGATTGTAGCCTCGGCCAGTCTATGAGTGTGTGTCACTGTGAGGAACATGTAATCTAGCTGGGAAAAGGAATCATGTGGCCTAGAGGAATAAGTCTGGGGTGGCAGAGTGGGCTAAAGAACGGTGATGGATTAAACCCAGATCTTTTGACTGGGTGTGAGTGTTTGATTGATTCAGATGCTCCGTCCATCACCACTGCCTTTTGTACCGCTTTTGGCCACCATAAGAGTGGCAGGGTATGCTCAGACGTGAGTCCCTTGCTCACTTTGCCACTGGATTCAAGCAAGCCGGGCTGAAGACGGCTGGAATGCCAGAACCCGGTCCTCAGAAGCTTGTTTCCGATCCAGGGAAGACATGGCTTGGCAGTTCGGGCTGGACTGTTCCCATGAGGCACAGGGTCAGACTGATTTACATATAGCCATTTCTGAACTGGGGTGGCAGAGTGGGCTAAAGAACGGTGATGGATTAAACCCAGATCTTTTGACAGGGTGTGAGTGTTTGATTGATTCAGATGCTCCATCCATCACCATCGCCTTTTGTACCGCTAGAGAAATAAGTCTAGGCATGTGTGTCATGATGTAAAGTCCTCCATGTGTCAACCCACCCCAAGCCTTGAACCAAGGGGAATAGTTTGGAGTCCGGGGCCTCTGCAACACGAGCTGTGGCACGCCATCTATCGTGTATCGGGGACATAATATTGTTCCAGTCTCCCCCAATTATGGTTAATTCTGATGGGAGGTAGGTCCAGCACGTCATCAGCTTTTCTACCAGGGACCACAAGAGAGGAGGAGGGGCATAGGCACTGCCTAAGACGATAGGCTCCCCATGTAGCATCCCATAAATCACAATAAACCTACCCTGCGGGTCCAGCCATGTGCAGCTGTGGACAAATGGGACACTGAGATGTATTTGAATTGCAACTCCCCGGGAGCCCCTAGTAAAACCAGCATGGTAGGTGTGTGCGAAGCTGAAACGTCCTAATCAAGGCATCTTAGTGCCCGCTAAGAGGGTCTCTTGCAGGAAGAGGACGCTCACCCTGTAACGCTTTGCCTGGCGCAGCACAGCACGCCATTTCATTTTTTCCAGTAGACCATTAACATTCCTGCTAAGGATTCGGGCCTCTCTACTCTGGGCCCAGGCTAGATCCTGCGACATAGACGATAGTGACATATATTAAAGCATCTGAGATGGTGGCTAACATTGGCAATCTCGAGATAAATAGAACAAAAGACTTTGTGGCAATTACAATGAACATCAATAAAAACACCACTCTCCCCTCTCCACCCACACCACCCAATACCTCAAAAACAGTAGAAGTATATATCGCGGTGAGCAACATACTGCTACCCCAAAGGGACACAGCATGGCCTCATACCAACGGTTCCCCATAATGCAGACCCCAAGAATCATTAGGTTTTCAGATACTGAGAGGAAAGGGATGAGGAGATAGCTTCACGTAGGCCCATATGTAGTACCGTCAGCATCTGTCCAGTCTGCACAATGATGTGTTCCGCAGACCTCTATCTCCATCGGGTGTCGGCGAGGAGTTGTGTAGGCTCCCATCACCCCGGGAGCAGGAGGCACCCCGAGACTTCCAGCGTCGTCTCGAGCGAGACCTCCTGTTTGATTTTCCCTTAATTTTAGGTAGCTGCTGTGTGGTCTCCCTAGAGGATGATTCTGATTCAAAGTGTGGCGGGGTGTGCAGCCTGAGCATACGTCGCTCATCTGTCCAGGCAAACACCTCCTTGAGAGTGTCGAAGAAAAGAGTACAGGACTCGTATATAACTCGCAGCCGGGCCGGGAAAAGCAATGCATATTGGAGCTTGAGGTCCTGCAGACGGGCATTAGCCACCACAAATGACTGCTGACACTGCTGCACCAGTCTGTATAGTCCAGAAAAATGAGAATATGATGGGAGTCGTTCTGGAGTTTTCCCGCCAATCTGGCCTGGGTGAGGACTGCATCACGGTCATGGAAGTCGAGGAATCTAGCTATGAGGGGTCGCGGCCTGGCCCCCGTTGGAGGCTTTTGTATCAGGGCACGATGTGCTCGTTCAAAAAGAAAGTATGAAGATAGAGAGGACTGAGGAATCCAACTCTGTCCACGTGACTAGAAATCGTTCCACATTATTGTCCTCGCACCCCTCTGGAAAGCCCACAAATCGGAGGTTGTTCCTCCGGGCCCTGCCCTCTGCATCTTTGGCCCTGAGCACAAGCCCCTTAGTGATGGATTCCAGAGAGGACACCCTCTTCTGCGTGATTGCCGACATAAATGCGGCGTTATCGAGACCAGCCCTGACCCACTGGATCCGTCGACTGCACCTCAGCTGCGGCATAGCGTTTAAGCATGCGTTGGTTGACGCTGTGTTGCTTGCCTTGAGTCATATTGAGTGGCAATGGGTATGTCATCACAAGTCCTTGAAGGTTTGTAGGAGTCAATAAATGGCGCACCTGGACCTTAGCGCAACAATCACACCAGGATAAGCACCCAAGGGGGGTTGAAGACGGAAATATTGGGGGCTCCCCCATTGCAGGCGATCAGTTTGAGACAGGGAGAAAAGGCAGGTGGAAAATGAATCCGCACACAAGCCGCAATGGGACGTAGCCCGGCTGCCTCCGCACACTGTCTACTCCCCACCCCCCTTATGGGCGCCACTACCTGGTTGCATTACCCCTGTGTAGCACAGGCGGCGAAGAGGAGCAATCCGCAGGGATCCCAGAGAAGGTGTGATGGTCACTAGTGTGCTCCAGCAGCGATCCACACATGCTTCCCACCCAATGCGGATGGGGGGCGATACCTCTCCAGATGTTCACAAAGTAACAGTCATGCGCACGCCCAACACAGGCCGATAGGCCACTTCTCCACCTCTGCAGCCCCAATGCACCATGGGGGGTTCCAGGTCTCAGATGATGGCAGAGCACGCAGGGAGGGGCCTCAAAGGCAACACCAGCAGTGCTAGGAATCCCAAAGCCCATCAATTATGGTAGGGCCAGGGCACATCAAAGCCACCCCAGCCACAGACTAGGCTGTGGGAGACCGCCAAGTAGTCCCAGGAATCCCATCGATGGCCAGGAGTCCCTAAGTAGGTCCACAGTTCTGCCCAGATGTAGCTTGAAGTCCCCAAGATAAAGCCAGAATAAGCTTGGGGGGGTCCTGGACACTAACATGGGAATAAATCCACAGGGAGGAGTTCTGCCATGCAGGCTCAAATCGCGGCGATCTGCTGCAGCAGGGCCCAACAGCAGCAGGCGTCACGTCCGTCTGTAATGGCGTTCTTCGGTGGCAAGCCACCACAACTGCGCGATCATGACCGTCAACGGCGCGGGCACCGCAGGGGACCGCTTGTGGCCAGGAAAGAGCAGGTTTGGGCCTCCGCCACCTCCCAGGTCACCAACCAGGCAATGTAGTTGTGGGCAGCATCATGGAGCACCCGATCGCTGGTCCCCGGCTCCAGTCAATATATGCTGCACGCGGCCCGCCGAGTGACATATGATAATAGTGGGGTGATGCGCCACCGGCTCCACACAAGACGTCCAGTGGAGTCCCCAATTGTTCAGCAGTGAGCAGCGCAAGCAATCCAATTGCCAAGGGCCGGAGGAGGCGGGGTGCAAAGCGGCCTGGCCCGATCGTCCGAGACCCGATCAGCAGGCCCCAGTCAGGGAGCATCTTCTCAAGCCGGCTCCCTCATCAATAATTCCACAACAAGGCACCTCTGCAGCACATAGGGCGCAAGCAGGCACAGTGCAAGCAGGGGCAGGACCGAAACAGATGCCGATGGGACAGGATAATGAAAGGATATATTGGCAGGAACTCCGAGCTCGCCATGTTGGACCACTCGGCCATGCCATACTGTTTTTGAGAAATTTAAGCTGAAAATTATAGATATATCTCTGGTCGCGGAAATTTCGTGGTAGTTTCACGATTAATCGCGGATGCGCGTGCCATCAGGAATGCTGTGATTGGCTGGACGCAACCTGAGCAGAAAGTTGCAGCTGCCATTTTATCGTTTGGGAATGGTTCCTGGGAATGAACATTTGTGCGAAAGCTAACATAAGGGGTCAGGGTGGAGATACTCTGATCCCATGTTTGAGAAATCGATGTGCTAATGACAGGAGTTATGTGTCCAAAATTTTTTTTTTAATCGTGCACAATATTTGCGACTATGTCGCGACTGCCAGCGTAACAACTCGGGGACATCGCAAATATTGTGAAGTCATCAAGAACATTAGTGAAAATATATTTTAAGAAATATATATTTGTACACACTCACCGGCCACTGTCACACACTCATGTAGGCACTCACAAACTCGCTCGGACACTTATTCACCCACTCACTTACCCACTCACACACTTATACATTCAATCACATACCCACTCAGATACTCATGCACTTACTCACATACCCATTCAGGTACTTATGCACCCACTTAAAGGCTCACTCGGAGAGTGACGCACCCATGTACGTACCCACTCAGAGACTCATGCACCTACTTAGTGACTCAGTCATAGACTCATGTGTACTGTCTCATACCTACTTAGAGACTCTTACACCCAATAACAGACCAACCTGGGCACAGATACACCTATTCACAAACCCACTCAGATACTCATGCACCTACTTACACACTCAAAGAGTCACGCACCCATGTAGAGACCCACTCATAGACTCATGTACCTACTTAGAGACCCACTCATAGACTCATGCTTACAGTCAAATACCGACCTAGAGATTCTTACACCTACTCACAGACCCACCTTGGGCACTCATGCACCCACTCACAGACTCACTCAGATACTCATGCAACCACTTACAGACTCACTCAGAGAGTCATGCACTCGTGTACAGACCCATTCAGAGACTCACACACCCAACTTACAGACCCATTCAAACACTCATGTATGTTTTCACTACTCTCAATTGCTGTGCTTGCTTGTAAAGGTATTAAATAACTGTACAATAAAATTGATTGACTGACTACTCTGTGGGCTGTTTGGGCCTACCTTAGGGGTGACTTATCTATACTTATATAATAAAGAGAGAACCCAAACCTTTGAGGCGGGTAATCTCAGGAACCACAGCACCAATCACAACACCCAATACAGCGTTGGAAAGGGCAGTTGCAGCAGAAGGACATAGGCTATGCAGACGCCCACCATATATATTTAATAGGTAAAAGAACCGTACCAGCAAAGTAGTCCCTTGTGGGCATGTCTGCGTTGTGCTGTGGGCGTGTGCTGGAGGCGTGACAAACGCTGGGGCCGTGTGGTACGTTCCGCCCTTCATGCCATGTCTCATATCGTGTGCAGTGGGCGTGTGCTGGGGGCGTGGGCGTGTGCGGGGCGCGGGATTACAGGGAAAAAAAGCGAGCGTTGTGCCCAATATTTCATTGCTTTTTCTTCCCAGGTTCTGTACATTCCAGCTCCGGGTTTCCACCCTGCTCCCTTTAAATACCCCTGCACCCCATAATCATAACCCACCCTTACTCCTTAAAATGCCCCAACACCCTTAAACACTAACCCATCTTAACTCTATAAATATACCCTGTACCCCAAGACCCAAACCTATCCCTAAACCCTAAAAATACCCCTGTACCCCAAAACCCAAACCTAGCCCTGAACCCTATGAATACCCCTGTACCTCAAAACCCAAACCTACCCCTGAACCCTAAAAATACCCCTGTACCCCAAAACCCAAACCTAGCCCTGAACCCTAAAAAAGCCCTGTACCCCAAAACCCAAACCTACTCCTGAACCCTAAAATACCCCTGTTCCCCAAAACCCAAACCTAGCCCTGAACCCTTAAAATACCCCTGTACCCCAAAACCCAAACCTACCCCTGAACCCTAAAAATACCCATGTACCCCAACACCCAAACCTAGCCCTGAACCATAAAAATAACCCTATACCCTAAAACCCAAACCTACCTCTGAACCCTAAAATACCCCTGTACCCCAAAATCCCAAACCTAGCCTTGAACTCTAAAAATGCCCCTATACCACAAAACCCAAACCTAGCCCTGAACCCTTAAAATACCCCTGTACCCCAAAACCCAAACCTACCCCTGAACCCTAAAAATACCCCTATACCCCAAAACCCAAACCTAGCCCTGAACCCTAAAAATACCCCTGTACCCCAAAACCCATACCTATCCCTAAACCCTAAAACTACCCCATAACCCACAACTATATCTGAACCCCTAAAATACCCAAACACCCCAAAACATGTACCTCAGTACCCCAAAACATATACTCCTATACCCATACTTACCTTATCCAAACATTTTAAAAAACATGGTTTTACCATTCATGCATTTACAACGAATTTCTTTGTAAATGTATGTGTGGTAAAAGCATATAAAATGTAATGCCATGCATCATAATGGCATTGTGGAGTCATGGTACTTTCGTAATGAAAGTATGCGGAGTGATGATATGTGGAAAGAAAGTTGCGGAATAATGGGTGTTTACCCTCCCACATCTCCAGCAACATACTCATATTTTTTCACCACCGATTTGAAAAATGCACAGGTCTCTCTCATTGATGGCCAGCACCGACATACACTTTTAGACACACCTCCTGCCACAAGTTCTAGAATTGCGACCTTTAGAGCTGGGGAGCTACGTCAAATCACGGCATCAGCTCAACATCCTGTGATTCCAGGCAAATCGCTTTGTCTCCCCGTGCCTACCACAAATGAATGTGTTCTTCTGTAATGTAAATTGTGCTCATGCCATGTTGTCGAGTTTGCGCTATATAATATTGCAAGGAAAAATAAAGTATGGAAACTCCAGTTCACACACTACTGAACGCGCACTCTTAAGTGCATCAGCAGTGCACTGTGAATCGGAGCGTTTCACAGGCCTGTCACAGATAAGAAATGCTATGAAAACGAAATCCTACAAAACAATATACTACTGGCCTGCAGCAATTCATACTGGACAACGTCGGGACGGGCTGCTAGTTTGTATTATAAAGGAAGGTTTGAACCTTTCAACATTTTTATTTTACCAAGTTCAAATGGTACTTTAAAACTGCACTCAGGCTGCCATGGCAGACCTCAAACTTTAAATTGTTTCCTAAATGTGTGCACAACCAGGGCAGGCCATGGCTACATGTAGTGTACATTATGTAGGACGCTGGCATACTGTATGACACATACTTTTTTAAGTGATGCAACTTGCACTAATCTAGACAACCCTGATGGTGGATTTAGTGTGTTTGATAACCATAGAAACCTCTCAAAGTGGTAGCTGTGGAGAACATCCATTGTGCTTATCTTGAAAGATTGTTACACAGCTTGTTTTACCGGTTTAATATTATAGTGTAGGTTAAGTCAAAAAGAACCACTCAGTGTTTATATAAAAATTCTTCTACTTTATTACACAACATTCACTAACACATTGGTATATCTCCTACCCAAAGAAATCAACACAATTCACAAGAATACTTTGATGCAATAAGGCAAGTAGCACAAAATACAGTGGTTTTCAGGTGAAGACAAAACCATATACTAAGGAAGTGGAATGCAACCTGCAAAGAAAGGCGGGACTTGGACCAGAAGACCCAGAGGAGCTGGGGACACAAGAAATCCCCAAGTTAAGTACCCCAGAATCCCACGGAGGCTGTGTGCAGAGTGGGAACAATGGAAGTCAATGGAGAAATTGTGGTTGCAGTTTGGCAGAAAAGGTACCGTTCCCAGAGGACCCCAAAGAATTCACTTGAAGGATGGAAGGTTGGAAAGTCACCCCACCTGTGGATGCCCGGGTAACCAGGTTACCTACACCGGGGAAGCCAGGAATATAGGGGTGAAGAGACACAGAAAAAATTTGTAGACAACAATGGAAGACTTGGAAGAAAATGCCTCTGGAGAAGAAGGCGAAGAAGTCTGATGGAATACAAGGGTGGATTCTGGAAGTGAAGAAACCGTAAACAGAGAGGACAGAGTCTATGCCACTAGGAAGTAACTAGGAGGCAGGAAGACACAATGCCCACCAATGTCAGGAGGTTCAAAAGAGTTGACGGTGACCTTGTCGCTGCAGCTGTGAGGACCAGGCAATGCTGAGGAAGATCAGGAGCCATGCATGAGCAATCCCACACCGGATGTTGGTGACTATGTGGTCGGCGTCCAGTGGGAGTACCAACAGGCCTCGGTAGTCACAACTGCCATGGGAAATTAAGAAAGAGCAACATTGGAACCAGCAAGATTCAAGGGACTCACCAGCAGCAGGTGAGTCTGAGCAGGCCCCAAGCAAGCAAGGGAGCCCACTGAAGCAGTAGAAAACCCTAAGGAGGACACACAGGCCAAAGGCACAGGATTCACAAGAGGACCTTGAATAGCTAACCAAGAAGGAAGGCCCCTGGTGCAGAAAAGATGTGGCCCCTGGTGCACAAAAGATGTGGTGGGGATGTTGAGCTGTAAGGGAAGAGATACTGTAGGATTGAACTTCTTATAGCCTAAAAATCTCTGGAGTACAGAGCCAACAAGCCTTGACACCGGCAAGTCACCGAGGTGCACCAGGGTTTAGTCCCAGCAGTTCCGAGGAGGGATACTGGCTTCAAAATTGTAGAGAGGATAGGTCAGGCCGAGAGAGAGTTGCAGAACCGTCACCCGTGGTTCTGAACCGTGGGAAGTCCATAGGACAACAGGAGCAGCAGACCGGTCAGCTTCATTGCGGTGCCTGTAGATGCAGGGGAGTGACTCCTTCTCTCCGAGGTAGATTACTTTGGGCATCATTGATACCCACCGGTCTGTCAGAGAACCTGGAAAAAGCACTGATGCAGACGACAAAGAAGACTTGCAGAACATCAAGACAAGGAGAAGCAGGAATCTTCCTTGGTGCAGTCTCGGTTCCAGGCAAAGTCCATCAAAGTCCAACTGTCCAGACAGTCAAAGAGTCTAGTCCCATGATGAATCTATACACCCACCCACAAGTAAGCCTTTAAGTACCCTATGGAAAGGGTTGGAACAACTCAGGGGTCCCTCCCAGAAGAGGGGCTGGACAGAGGGGAAGATACTCCTATGTCCTTTGTCTAATTTTGCACCAGAGTGGGGGCCAAGGGCTTCCTAAACTGGCTGAAATTGAAGTATACAAGAAGGGCACCAAATGTCCTCTTCAAATCAGTCTGGTGGTACTGGCAAGCGCCCCCAGCCCAATACACTAAGTCCTGTTTGGGAAGTGGTCCCATCTCCCTGTGACAGGAAACATATTCTTCTACCTTTCCCTTGCGTGAACTTGGCTCAGCAGCAGGAGGGCAGACTCATGACTGTGGTTGCAAACAGTACTAACTTGCTATCAGACCCTGAAAGGCTGTTACCAGGAGTACAGTTGGGTGCCCAAACGGAGCCCCCAGTGCATGGGATCATACTTCCAACATTGGAATCAGTGTTGGGGTATGATTCCAGCATGATTTATACCAAACATGATTGGATTTGGTGCAGCCACTATGTAGTTAGACGTCTCGTAATAACTGATGTCGGCTATATGTATTAAAATGGCTGACCACACTTGAGAATCAACTCTGAGGTTTGTAGGGGTGTCCTGCTCCCTCACACACATAACCAAGCTCCCTGCCCTCCGGACTGAAGCGCCTGCCTTTATGGTGACTTATGGTAACTTATAGGTGTTAAGTGTAGGGAACTCAGATATAAGAAAACCTATATCTGTCATGAGAGGAACAAGCACCAACTCACACAGGCTGCCTATAGTCACAGTTTGAGTGGACTCCCATGGGTGGCACAATACATGCTCCTGCTTCATGCACCTGGTGTACCTATGCCCTGGGTACCTTAGCTCCATATACGACGGTACACCGGTAGCCAATTGTAGGTGTACAAAACTACTTACCAGGGTCAACTAGGGTTCTGATTAGCAGGGTCACTGTCAGACTAGGACAAACACATACTGATACCAAGGCAAAAAGTGGGGGTAACCATGAGAGCAGATCTTACTTTCCTACACCTTACAAAGGAATAACAAGTGAAATAAGTATGCCATTAGGGTGTAAACCAAATCTACAATTCTTTAAGCAGAGAGCACACACTTTAGCACTGATTGGCAGTGGTAGAGGGCTCACAGTCTTAAAAGCCAACAAAAACTTGCTTTAGAAAACAAGAGGATGGAGCAAACATATTTGGTGTTTCCCCCGTAGAAAGGGTCAAGCCCAACACTGTCAAATTAGTTCAAAACAAAATGATACAATCACATACTTGACAGGATCTCAAGGTTTTCTCATGATGCAAGCTTTTCATTGGAGCCTTCAAAACTGTCTAATTAGATTAGTCTTCACACTTCATGTGCCTCTTGAATGCCGTATTCATTAAAACAACATTCCACAATAATCACAAAGAAAGAAACCATATCTTCATGTGAGATTGAAGGAAAGTAGGAAAGGAAAAGAATGATGTGTGTAAACTCTATTAGATCAAATGTGCATGTGTCGCAAAGCTAAGATGGCAACCAACTTTACCTCATTTTACAATTTCAGGCCTACATGAGCTAAACTAAAATTAAATGTGAATAAGCATAATTTCTGACTACAAATAGCATTAGCATGTCTTATGTGTAAATGTCATGCTAATGAAAACATTTAATAGAATACATTTTTAGATAAAAGAGTCCTATATAATACACTATTTCGCCGTATGTTACTTGTAAGTGAATTCTCTTTTTTTATTTTGAATAAGAAGATATAAAGAATGGCATATCTCCCATCATGCTAAAAACACACTGTCAGTTCAAATAGACAGTGAGTGTGAGCCACATATTTGAGAGTAGAACTATGACATCCTTGGTAAACTACAGTATTTTATTAGAGAATGAGCTAGTCTTCCTTTTTCATTGTTAAGCTTTTCAAACCTTTGGAAGAACAGAGGAAAATCCTATCTAAAATAGGGAATCTTACAAGTACCAGCTGGATGTCTTTGTTTTGGGACAGTATGTTACGGATTTCAGTATTAAGGACTGCGAAGGTTGTGATCACATTGGGTGGATCTTTCTTAGCCCCCAAGGGCACACAGTTACTAACAGGTGAATGAATCTGTGGAGCAGAGACAACTGACAAATGTCTCACAGTCTACGCACTGTCTATGTTACGTACAATCAGACCTGGCAGAGACCCAGCGGGAACATTTTAAGTGGGTTCCAATTTGTCAGCCTACAAGGCAGAACATACACATACTCTGTTATCTAATCACATTTAATGAGCCCTGTCCTCGTGCAGAATACATGTAGCAGGATTGTCGTGGTATTGGTTATATTAGTAGCAAAGACAAACCTAAGAAATATTAATAAAATGAAACTCACAAATTCTTTATCTGTAGCCTAACAAGGACCAAACCCTAGAGTCTGCATTAAAGAGAAGTCCACCATCAGTCCCATATACAAATGCTAGGCTGACTGCAGCCTATGGACACCCATGAGCTGCCCACTGATATCAAGAAAATGATCTTTGGATTGACTGTATGGATGAAGACATTCATCTCCACTCAAATGTCTTTATTTTTTGTTTTATATACTGCGAACTAGACCCGAGACATCGTGTATCAGAGCGCTTTACACAACACCAGTTTCGTTACAGAAGGACACATTCATTTTTGTTAAGCACGGGGGGCCTCATTTATGAGGCTGTGTGTCACTTTTACGCCGCCGGTGCGTCACTTTTTGTGACGCAATAGTGGCGTATAAAATGCACCTTGTTGCGCCATGTTTACAAAGTGACGCATCTAAGTAGATGCGTCACTTTGTAAACCCCTGCGCCACATTACACCTGCGCCAGGTATAATGTATGCAAGGGGGGCGTATTGACGCAAGAATGGGTCGTAGAAATGACGCAGTGAAATTTATGAGATTTCACTGCGCCACTTCTAGGACACAAATGCGTCCATTTCTTATGTCTGCCTCACAGCAGGCGTAAGACTGACACAGGCCCTTTCACATGGGTCTAGACCCATGTGAAAGGACACATTGCTGGAGTTGCGTCACTTTTGTGACACACTCCAGCAATGCGTCACTTTTGCGACATACAGATATGTCAGAAATACTGACGTATCTGTAACTCCTTGCGACATGATGCGTCATACTGTAAATATGACGCATCATTGGTGTCGCAAGGAGGACGCAGTGAAAAGTGATGCATTGCTGTTTTCACACAGCGATGCGTCACTTTTCATAAATGAGGCCCCCGGAGATTAAGGGATTTGCTCAGAATCACAGGATGTTGAGTGTCGTTGCCGAGTCTCGAACATGGTTCCCCAGCTTTGAGTTCATCTACTCTAGCCATAAGGCTACATCCTCTCCCCAATAGTAGAAAAAGGCACAGCCTTATGTACCAGCTCACACTAGGGAAAAACAAGTAAAAATATACTTTGGTGTTCCCATGTCATGTGTGTTAGAATTATATCTGGGAAGGTGTGGAGAGAATTCTACTTGTATAGGGTACAACAAGAGAAATTTCTTTAACATACATATAGTGGCGGGTGCCTCTGAACGGGGGTAGGGGTGAAAAAAAAATATGTACCTTCTCTGCCACTGCAGCTGCCACCACACACCTCTCTTCTGTCACCTGGCAGCACTGGAAGCACCCAGGCTTCCGAACTTTCCCAGCCTGAGCAGCGTCGTGATTGGTCTGAGCGGCCTGTTTGGCCGGTCAGGCGGTGCATGGGGAAGCTGGGCAAGTTCTCACTGGGCGGTGCAACACAATCTAATGGAGAACATGCCAAGTGCGCATGATGGTTTGGTCGGCCCTAGAAGGCCGGTCAAGCCATCATGGCACGTAGGGAGGGAGTGCAAACTACTCCTGCTCCCTCTGCGGTGAGCCAGCCCTACCCCACCGAACCTGGCTGGAGGAAAGAAAAATAAAATGATAATAACTTCTTGTTAGTATCCATGTATTTTTATTTTGCACTGCTCAAGGAGTAATGGGCGACGCGCCTCCGCCTTACTCCTGCTCCTTCTGCGGTGAGCCTTCCCTACCCCACCCGACCTGGCTGGAGTAAAGAAAAATAAAATGATAATAACTTCTTGTTAGTATCCATGTATTTTTATTTTGCACTGCTCAAGGAGTAATGGGCGACGCGCCTCCGCCTTACTCCTGCTCCTTCTGCGGTGAGCCTTCCCTACCCCACCCGACCTGGCTGGAGTAAAGAAAAATAAAATGATAATAACTTCTTGTTAGTATCCTTGTATTTTTATTTTGCACTGCTCAAGGAGTAATGGGCGACGCGCCTCCGCCTTAGCGGAGGAGCCACCACTGTTTACATACTATACATGGAAATGTCAAATGACGAAATAGTGGTACAAATATGACAAACATCAAAATAAGCAAGTTATTGTAATACATGAAAGACCTACAGCATATTATGTAATGCAATAAAGTTTATAGGATATACAGTAAAAGTACTAGATGGCAACCCTTGAGACTGAGCCAGCCATGGCAATTTCAGGTGTTCTGTTGTGGTACAAATGTATCACCATGTGGCACCAACTGATATTTGGAGGGTACATGTTACACAAACTCTGCCACATGAGGACATTTCTCCTGCTGACTGGAAAGAGTGCAAGCTGACACCCTATATGAACAGCTACACCTTTCATGGAGGAGGGCAGGAACCTAATAATATTCATTTGTGATATATAACCATCTCTCTGCTCTGTGCTGGGGATTGCAGGGACCCTTTAACAACTTAGCAGCTATCGAACGTCCAGCTCCAGTGCTGGACGTTCCATTGCGCAGGTGCAATTTGAATGTTCAATGGCCGACGGCAGCACTCCCGAGGTAGTGGTGCCGTCGGCCGCCGAACGTGGGCAACACCTAAGGTGTTAAGACATAGAATAGAGGCAAGCCTTTATTTCCCATAAATAAATGAAATGAATTAATCATTTATAATATATATGGTTAAACTAATTATTCTGGCAAATATTAAAATAGTTGTTGGCTTCTCCAAACATAAATGTGTTGCTTCTTGAATATCCATTGAACAAACGATTTCGTAGAATTCAGGAATAGCTAGTAGAGGGTCTAGTGCAGAGCAAGTTCAACCTATCTCATCCATCACAGGGTCTACAAACGACCATTCCCAGTAGGCCATGAGGTTGTTGTTTATCAAAGACTTAGTCCAGTGGGAAGGGATTGCCATTGCCCACAGTAGCACAACTGCAGCAGGATCAGCACACCAACTTAGGAAACAGGCAAGCTGGCATCGCAAAAGTCCTTTATAACATACTCCCAGCCTAGCTGGCAGACACACAGTGCATTTCTACATAGGCATGGGCATCTTGGTCTCTTCTATCAGCAGTGTAGCAGAACAAACCTCCAAGCCGATTCACCCTTTGACGGGCATATGAATAAGTGGTTGAGTTGTTCACTGCAGTTACAAAGGTATCAGTACCAGTTGAGGCACATACTGATATGCTTCTGGATACAAACTATACCTGGCTGATGAGCTCCTATTAGGGCAAAGGAAGGATCTGGCCTGGCAGATAGGGCTGGACTATTCCAATGAGGAGCAGGGTCAATCCTGATTTGCATATGGCTGAGTCCAAACTGAGATGGTTGGTGAGCAAAAGAACAATGGTTTGGGGTACTACTTTAGACTTGGGCTCCGGTCCCTGGACCCTGCATATCCACCTGCTAGATCACTAAAGAAGTAAGTAATGCTCCCCATTGGCAAATCACATCCTGCCACTCACTTTTCAACAATATCTACCCCTGTTAGCATGTGCCCCGCCTTGAATGAGCCAGCTCCCATTTACAACAGCATCAGACAAAATGGTAATGGTTATGTTCATCCCCCACAGGAACTCTGGCCCAGATCAAAATTTGACACAGTGTAATGCAGCAAGTGAAGTTTCTACACAGTGTCAAATAGAGAGGGCCGAAGGCCCCATATCTATTATGATATGGCACATTGCTGCTCTCTCCGTGAGCTGGCACACTTGTCACTGTCTAGCACTAATACCGACACCCTTGCACCATGGTGCAAGGGTGCCTGTGTTGCAGACAGGATTGTATTGGCGCAGACTGATCATCATCCTGCACAAAAATATTCCTCAGAGGCGGAATGCAGCATACTTCGAAAGAAAAACAATGAGGTGAAATAAAGATATGTTTCCTCTTTGCACCTGTATCAGAAAGGTGCACAATTCCGATACATTCCCAGGTTTACCAGTCTTGGTAAATCTGGCACGCACCAAAATACATGTTTGGATGCATGGGAACACCCACACTCCACCAATGTAATGCATTCCCGCACACATTATTGCAAGGCAGCGACATGCTTTACTCTATATTTACCAAGTCCTGCAGAGGGCCTTGAAGCAATGTGAGTCGGGATGGATCGAGGGTGGTGGGCGGGTGGGTCGTGCGGGGGTGGAGGGGGTCACGTGGGAGTATGGGAGGGGTTGCACAATAAAAAATAAAATAATAATAAAGTTACCTCTCTGCCAGGTCCCACATCTCTGTTCCTGCTCTCCCCGTGGAACCCGAGGAACAGGAAGCAGGCTCCACTGACAAATCACAATACAGCAGTGCAGCATTGTGATTGGCAAGCACCCAGGCTAGCCTTTGAGGCTAAAGCGAGCGGTTTGGGGCCCGCTTTGCATGTCAGCGATATTTATCGCTAATGATATGCAAAGTGGGCGTACCCAACCTGTTAGTGACTAAAAACAGTTGCTAACATCGCTATCGCCTATTATCAACGCAGGCGTAGCGATGGAAATATTCACGCTAAGCGTGAATATCTCCAAAAGCTAACACCTGCTCAGACTAGTGCTTAGCTATTATATCCAATGGGAGGTGGATATTATGGCTAAGACCCTATTGGCGTTAATGCGTGAATATCGCTGTATTCTCAGCGATATTCACGCATTTCGCCGCTATCGCTGGATATTTTATCGCTTTGGAGATAAACGTTGCTAATAGCACGTTATCTCTGCGATAATATCCGGCGATGCTTGGCGATAAAAAAACCTCGCTAAACCCATTTAGATATAAATATCACTAGTTGTTGGTAATATGCCCCCAGGTTCGAGTTCAGGCGTCAGTTGAACAACCTGTGATTCTGAGCACCTTACTTAATCTCCTGTACCAAAAAACACATTAAAAAAATGAATGTGACCTTGGTTGATATAACTGGCGCTCACGTAAAGGGCTCCAATACCTTCCGGTCTGGTTCGCTATATATAAAACTAAAAAAAAAAAATCTTCATTACTTGCTAGCTGGGCCTTTTAGCAGGTTGTGTTTGCATTGAGCTAGAAGTAAACATTCCCTGCAGTTTGTGGGAATGGGAATCCGCGGTTGTATGAAATATATTAAATTGAATTCGAGGCTGAGCTCTGCCATCTGCACAAGCGCAATTTGAATATTTTGTCCTAGTCCAAAGAGCGAGGGAACGAGAGGGAGAGCGATCCCTGCCGTGCCAAGCGTCTTTCCTTCCCGCCACTTCAGCATCTTTCCCCGGCTTGCAAATGAGGCGGCGTTACCTCCCTCCATCACACTCGGAAATTAGCATGTCGCAAGGAAAAAGTGACAGGAGGAAAATCAATCTCCTGCTATCTGCATATTTCACCTCCGCTCCTAAATCATTCTCTCCGGATACCAGGTAATGCACTCAAACGCTTTTCTCCCTGGCCGTTTCTCTTCCTCTCTCTTCCTGTTGCCTCAACAGGACTAAAAGGTCATTGTCGGCAAATTACCACTCTCGAACGAGAAAGTGGATACAATAAAAATGCAAAACAAGACGCCTGTCAGATAAAGTGCAAGGAGGGTGATAGTGATGTGGGGAAAAAAACAAGCGCCCGAGACTATGACTGAAGATAGGAAGAGGCCGCGCGTCGGAATTAATGCTTTTCCGAAGCCGCTCACACAACCGGCTGGCTGATTTAAAGCAACTGGACGTGATTATGCTACTGCATTACTGTCTGGCAAGTTAACACAAACTTTCAATTTTAGACTCGTAAAGTGATGCCTGAAGGCAGAACATTTCGTGCCTTCCTTTGCTTAAATCACTCTGAGTTTAATGCCGCTGAGAAGCAGAGGCCAATGCAACGATTCGCTAAGGAAGGATTTTCGGAGGTAAGTCCAGTGCCTTAAATGGGCCGGTACTGTCCAGTACGGAGTATCAGCACTTTTTTATTTTGAGAGGGACAGTACCGGCACTTCTCAAGAAAAAAGCTATACTTTTCATTGGAGAGTACCAGCCCTTCTCAGAAACAAGCAGGTACTATGGGGCTCATTGTGATGGCTGACGGATGTGTGATGGTCCCGCCAGCCCAATTAGGATGCGCCCACCCGGCATTTTGCATCCTGGCCTTTTACCATTGAGGGCGGTGCTGCTGGCTGCAGCCATCCGCAATTGGAAAAGAGCATGCACAGCATTTCCCTGCACCACATAGCAGGCACCACGCCTGCCACTTGGTGCAGAGCACTGCAGGGGGGTACCATGGGTACCCCCCCCAGTGCATCCCCCAACCCCCCCAGGGGGGTCCGCACAGGCCCCCAAACCAATCTCCGCCAGCCTTTCCATGGCGGCCTCGCCGCAACCGAAAGGCCTATACTCACCCACATCCTAATATGGCAGGCACCATATTAGTGGCCCAGCTCCGCCCGGCAGGACGATTGATACCAGTGGAAAAGCTGCGGATGGACTTTGCTTCCGCCGTGATACCCACAGCAATCCTAATATGGCAGTGGGTATTTCTCATTACGATGGCCTAACGATGCCACCACCGGCCCGGCGATTGCAATCATTATGCCATCATAATGAGCCCTTCTGTTACAGATTACCTGCACTTCTCTTTTTCCATTTCAAGCACTGGAGGTAAAACATTGTAGCTAGATATAGGACCATTGCCATTTCCGGACTGGGAACCAAAACCAGCCCTGGCAAACAAATGGGCTGGCGCCCGGGAGGGTGGGGGGTGTGCTAGTTAGAAGCATCACTTCCGTATCAGCGCTACCGCTTTTGTTACAGGGGGCTGATATTACAGCTATGCTGCAAAACCGGTCCTGGTAGACAAAAATGCCCCCCTCCCAGGGGTCCAAAACCAGCCCCCATTCTGATGGCCCACCGGGGAGATGCCTGGTGCCCGCTAAGGCCAGTCCGACACTGACCACTGCAGGCAATTAGAATTTCTCTCTGGACTGGCCAATAGGGCAGTCAGTCAGTGTCCAATGGGTGTGTCTAACAGGTTAGTGTGTGTCAGTTTTATGTCTGTTTGTGGGCCTGTTTTAAGGTCTTAACTGGGCCTGTTTTAATGTTGATTTCTGTGTTATTAAAACAAACTTTGCCTGGAGCAAGCTCAGATCCATGCAGTCTTCCATACATTGCAAATCACATATACAACGCGTCTTTACAAGACATCCCAATTTGCAAACATGTTAAGGGTTCTGCGGAGGGTTTGTTTGTTTTCAGAAGTACGATGGCGCTCAACAGGTAGTGGATGAGTTGAAAGCTATGTCTGTTTGGAGTCGGTGCAAATGGGTCAGAGAAAAACCCTAAACTCTGAGGAACAGGGATGTCGAGGAACCTTCCCTGTGGTTACTTGTGAACAGAAAGCCAATGCACACAACAATTCAATGTGATATCAGTTATCAACAACCAATGTTGAAAAAGAGATACCACTGATGTGTTCTTTTTGTGTCGTTTCTTTATTTTTTGCAGTATATTTTTTTATCACATGAAACCAGCCAACACGTGTTTCGTCAAGCAGGGTGTTAACCCGTGACTCTTCAGGGCTGTTAAAAGGGCATATCACCATATCCGGCGAGACCCGTATCCATACCGGACCTGCCTGACATCGAACCCCAGATGTGACTCACAAGAATTTTGACTCCACTTACGGCAATACCCCGCTGTTTTTCAACGTTTGCAAAACTGACCAAGACGTATTTCCACAAATTCAATCCACGCCCTGCGGTAAACCCATTAGAACCGGGTCGGAATTATCACCGCTCCACCGACCACGTTCCCCATGCCCTTTTAACAGCCCTGAAGAGTCACGAGTTAACACCCTGCTTGACGAAACACGTGTCGGCTGGTTTCATGTGATAAAAAATATACTGCAAAAAATAAAGAAACGACACAAAAAGAACACATCAGTGGTATCTCTTTTTCAACATTGGTTGGTGATGACTGATATCCCATTGAATTGTTGTGTGCATTGGCTTTCTGTTCACAATTTGCAAACATGGGCAACTTCTTTTTAGCTTTGTACGTAACTAATGGGGGCTACTTTTCTTTTGGTGTCAGGGCCTATTTTCTGTCCCAGTCTCACACTGCTGTTCCACTCCCCTCTGGAAATCCAAGTTCACTAATTATTTACATATTTATTTATTTATTTATTTAGAGTCCCTTTCTGAGATAAATGTTTTTTACTCCATTAGTAGCTTCTTTTTGATAATCAGACTTTGATCCAGAGGGAAAAGACAGCAAAGGGATACAGAAGGAGGAAGAGATGTATAGGAAACCAGTCAAAAGGGAGCAAGTAGTAGTGACAAAAAAGAACGTGCAACTGAGAAAAGAAACAGGAAATGTGGGCTCTTGAAAGAAAGAGGCATGAGGTGGAATCAAAACTAGTCAGCTTTGGGATGCAGTAGTCCCGACATTCTGCAATGCCATCAATAGGCCTGTAAAAACATGTTGGGCCACTATACTTTTTTGTGTGCAAATTAATGGCCGTTTGCATACATTATTCACGATCACTAAATTAGAAACTCCTAGTAAGGTGCAATAAACACCAAGTGCGATGCCATAATAGTATTTTCATGGACGGTTTCTACACATAATGTTTTCATTAGCAATTGGAATCAGACTTTAAATGTGTTATTTGAAAGGTAAATGATATTCTAATTATTAAAAAAAATGCGCTAACGGACAACAACAGGTACAATCATTTAACGCCGACCAGTTCCAAGAATTGACTGAAATCAATTCAAATTCAAATTCAAATTCAAAGCTTTATTCGACATTCAATAATGAATTCATAAAAGCATACAATTTAAAAAGGAGCGACAAACACAGTATTTCACAGGAATACAATAAGTAGAAAACATGTTATGTTAAAAAAGCGGGCAAATCCGATGAATTAAAAGCAAATACATTAATAATTAAAAAAAATAAGCTTTACATTGAATTTCTGAACTTATCACTAATTTTAAAAAAACTAGACATAGCCTGGGCCACACAAACATTCTCCAGCTGTTGCAGTCTAACATAGGCTGTTCTGCAAGAACCGTGGCCCCATGCTTTCAGGATTGGTTTTAAAATGATCCTCCGTGGGGCTATATAAAATTTACAAAATAAAATGCAATGTAGATTTGATTGAAGGGATAAGTCATCAAAGGGGCAGGTAGGTAAATCCTTCGACCAGGTATTACAAGATGGGAAAGTGATAATACGAAAGAAAGTTCTAAACCTGAACCGCGATAATAACATTCTTGAATAACAGGTAAGATCACTTAAAAGATACAATTGAGGCCCTGGATTAATAGTAATTTCCTGAAAGGCAAGTACTGTGTTTTTGGGACCATCTTTTGTTGGTTAGGTGGTTCGTGGCAAGTTGTTTCAATGATTTTCTGGTAATCGTTTCCATGCTAAGTGGTCTAAAGAAAAACTCAGGATGGCCCAGCTCAGTCATCAGGGCTTGCACGTGGGATAACCATTTAATATTTCTGACTCCATCCAAGGTAAGACAGTCAGAAATTAAGTTACGGTTAAAAACTGTCTCCGGGGTGACCCAAACCTTGTGCCATAAAAGAATGGGTGCAATTTTTATGGTGTGAGAAATAAAAGGTAAACCTAATTCAATATTGGTAAGGTAAGTTGGTGAGGATTTGGGAACCCCCAGCAGATATCTGAGGTATTGGTTTTCGATTAATTGAATAGATGTTGTGTTCTCAATACCTCAGATGCCTGAGCCATAGGTGGCCGTGGATATGCCCTTAGCCTGGTATATGGTAATTAGTTCCTTAACGGGTCTGCCCCCGAGTTTTGCCGCAAAGTTGTGGAGTGCACCGACCGCCCTCAGAAAAGCTAGGTTTCTCGCAAATGAAATCAGACTTTAAATGTGTTATTTGAAAGGTAAAGGCTATTCTAAATATTAAATAAAATGCGCTAACGGACAACAACAGGTACAATCATTTAACGTCGACCAGTTCCAAGAATTGACTGAAATCAATTGCAAGCCATTCCTTGCAATCAGTAGAGACCCAGAAATGTCTTGTCCAGAAACTTTTTTAGAAGAAACTATTTGTAATAAGTCAGCTGATCTTACCTTTGTCCTATATTTACCCCAGTTTCTGGCCCACCATTCGCGTGTGGCCAAAGACCTCTGACTATTCATTGTTAATGCTAATTCTCTTTATTGCATTATGACATTGACTACATAAAAATGTATTGCTTATGATTTTTTCTATATCATGATGTGCATATGTGTGGTGTAGCGTTAATCTTAGGCCTACTGTTTTCTACATGCATATTCACGTGCAAGAATATAGGAATTCCAATGAGATTCTTAGTGCGCTCAATATGAAATTACGGTGACACCTTCTCATAGTCGTCCTGGGAAATAATACAGATATGTTGACTTGCGATCTCTGAGAGACAAAGGTGCAAGTGCTTTTATCCAGGGAGTTTCTCTTTCAAGTGCCCTGGCTGATAATGTATCTGGGCTTTCAACTACAGATTCTGATAATGCCAAAGGAGGGCAGCATGCCCCTACCATACAGGCATGCGATAATTTATCCCAACTCTCCTACCTCTTGAATAAAATCAAAAAGGGGCCAGAGTGGGTCTACCATGACCCTGCAACCTATGTGAGTAGGCCTCAAAGGGACAAATTGCATTATACATAATATTAAATACATTATTTTTTTCTCAGGAATTGCAAATCTTGTACCAGATTTGAAAATTCTAGTCCCTCCCTGTTTCCAGTGGACATTCCTGCGGTTTCAGGAATTGCAAATTCAGCACAGAATTCTTGAATGACTAAAAACAAGGTAAAGAATTGCTTGCAATACAACGGCTAATGGTTACTCCTACTGTGCATGGCCATCAGCTGTGTGCAACAGGGGTTGTGCTGCGCTGGTCCGGGCCTGGCCAGAAGACAACCCATGCTTTGCACAGCCAAATGCTGTGTGCAACAGATTTTGGACACCCATGATCATGGCCATAGCTCAAGCCCTGCTGACTACCCCCTCTACACAGAGATGAAGGTCGTCCACAACGGTTGGATGACTGCAGGGGGATGGCTGTAGGGAACTGTTGGATGTGGTATATGATAAAAAACTAAACAAATTCACTAAAAAAGACAAAAGTTAAAGTGATATTACGGGTAGGTTTCTACTTCGCACCGGACCATATTTTTTAAAATAACAGAAACTCATTACAAACCACAGTTAAAGTGCAGTTTCAGCTACAAATTAAAACATAATATTGACTGAAATGAGAATGCTATGGTAAGGACCACAATCCACAATGTACACAACAGGCATGCAAATTCCATCACGCGTCTCACCGCCCCGTTTTTAATTGCGCAACTCTCAATAAAAAACGAAACACAGAGCGCAATCCCTTACTTAATTTACATGTACAAACAAAACCGCATAAGTCATAGTTACAGGACGCAACTGATTTCCGTGGGTATTCCAATATGGTCACATTGTAAAAGAGAGCACTCTGAACTACAACAGGATCAACAGCATAGTCACTCAAATAAAGAGCACATTACCATCACCTCCTAGTGATTAAGCATGTTATCACACTATCATTAATTTTCAAGAACAGTCTGACACAGATAATAATTACAGCTATGGGCACCGCACAACAGTATAGCAAAATAACAACTTTTCACTATAGCATGAGAATGAGTAAGTTGACGCCGGAAATGACTTCACTGCACCTCTTATCGGTCCTGAAGAAAGCCTACTGACCATTTGGCAATTAAGGCTGAAACATGTCGACCTTTTTACCACACTAACAGAGTGCGCTAGAATTCATAACCAATTCTATAGCTGCACAAATTATTATTTTTATAATTGTCGGACTCTAGACTTATTAAAATTCATTTTCTGGCAGTATCGGGCAATTTTTAATATATCACCACTTTTCACTCACCTTTCCACGATCAATACTGCCTTAAACCAAAGGTAAAGCCTCCTGGCGGAGGGTGCACACAAAAGAACTGACCCAAGGATTACACACTCATGTGTTTTAAAAGAGCGGGGACACATCATATACCGCTACGAGAGATCAAAAAAACGCGTGTATGAGGGTCTTTTATTGGGAGACACCCACTTACCTACCTGCAGACCTTGGTTTACGCAGGACAAGTGATCCTTTCCCCTGTTGATTATAGGCAAGAAAATACCCACTTTCTAAAAGTAGTATTTTCAAACACAGAATGTAAAAATCAACCCCCACTAAAAGATTTGCTTTAACATTCTGAGTTCAGGCATACTAAACTTTATTTTCCTATTTTGTTCCTAGGGTCAGTTATGTTTATAAGATGTTATAAACAAACTGTCCATTCTGGCCTACGGAGACAGATAGCCTTGCAATAGGGAAAAACGAAATAGGCAGTAGTTCACTATCGGGACATGCCACACAAGAAGTGTGGCTCAATGATTAGAGCGGCAGACCCTGATGCAGAGGTCTAGCCCGGGACTAGGGTTCAATTCCCCGCCTCGGCGGGTTTTGGGCTCAAAAATTCCACAGACCTGATAATTCTCGCCTCGGTGCCTATTCCAATCATGGAGTCCCACTCTGCAACTCTGGGCAATAGCTTGCTTAATCTCCACAACGGCCCCCACAACGCTAAGGATGCCTAGCCTCCACCTTGGGGGTGCCCAGGAGTGGACGCCTCACAGGGAAATCCAGGATGGGTTCCACAGCGGTATTCGTACAAGCGCTTTGAGACCCTTACGGGTGAGTAGTGCGCTATACAAGTATCAATTTACATTTACACACATCAGGGCATGTCCTACCTTTCACATGCAATGCACCCTGCCCACATGGGTACCCTGGGCCTACCTTAGGGGTGAATAACATGTAGAAAAGGGAAGGTTTAGGGACTGGCAAGTGTGTGCACTTGCCAAGTTGACATGGCAGTCCGAGACTGCACACAGGCTCCGCAATGGCAACCCTAAGCCACATTTCACAAGCTGCTTCTGTGGGTGGCACAATCAGTGCTGCAAGCCCACCAGTAGCATTTGATTTACAGGCCCTGGGCAGAGATGATGCACTGTACTAAGGTCTGACAAGTACATCAAATGGTAACATAAGAAGGGTACAAAGTTCCCTGATGAGTGTGTGAAATACAAGTGAGTACATCAAATGACCAATCATGGAATCACTAATCCATAACAACAATTTACAAAAGGGAGCACTTGAACTTTGGCACTGAACAGCAGTGGCAAAGTGCCCAAAGCATCTAGACCATCAAAAACACAGGACGCATGAGTAAACAAAATGGAAGGGAGACCCACGACAATGGTGCCATGTCTAACAATATACATATAGAACAAAATAGTATTCCAGCAAATCATTCAGGGCAACTCAAAACCATGTATTCATCTTAATTGTTTACTATTTCTACCTGCCTTTTGTTGTCGCATGTCACTTTTGCTTTAATGCTTTTAGGTTTCTGGTGTTCATTGTTGTGTGTGTATAGTGCACACCAGCCACTGGCGCAATTCTTCCAAACAGCAGAATTTCTAAAACAAAACAGGGCAACATGGTGCATTTTACAGCACAATTTCGTCACAAATTGGCTGAAAATCAGTGAGTTCTTAAGGGAACTAAGGTAATATTCAAATGTTATGGTATCTCAGCCACTATTTACCCTCTCCATGGGTATTGTGAATTTACAATTTGTCTACAAATAGTCCACAGAGCTGCAGGTATGACAGATAGTTAAAAAATCTGGGTATGCAATTCCACGTGATCTCTGATGTTTTAAAACAAGTATATCAATTTTATTTCATTTTAACATAACCCTTAAGTCTATTGTACCATGCTGGTCCTAAAAATAAGATTCTCAATCATATGTTTATGATAGAAAATCTACATGAAAGAGGCTAGGGGAAAACCAAAAGTTACACAAATCTGAGACAGCTGAGCTAAACACTTAGTGGAGGTTCATACAACATTACTACACTCACAAAGACAAACACAAACTAGACATGTTATACCAATTTCACATGTTCAGGCCTCAGCAGTGATAGTATCATTAAAGTTGTATAAATATTAAAAAATGCCTTTACACAACTCAAAAAGTACCAAAGATAGAAATAAATGTCCTCGGGTACCAAGGAACCAAGATCAACCGTAAGCCTCCCAAAATCATCCTGAATTAGTACTAAGATATCCACTTTAAATATATATTTCAGGAATGCAGCCATTTTGTCCCAAAGCAACAGCTTTCCCAGTTCTCAAAATACACTCTTTTTTGCTATACCATGCAAGCTTTTAATGCTTGACCAATAAGGTCAATTCTCCACAGTAAAAATGTGTCATTTCAAGAAAAAATATATGTATTTGCCTTTAAAAACAAACTTTTCATTTTTCAATATCTCAAATTAGATAGTGATTTTCATCAGGCACGTATATGTATTATTTCGACACATAGACAGATTTTACTTTTCGTGCCCATTTAACACCGGAATCATCAACCAATACGATAATATGGCAGTTGTGATTTTCAGCAGTATTTCGGGAGGAATAGCCAGAATAACATGAACATGCAAAATATATCCAGGATGGAAGATTATTAGGCCGGTACCAGCTTTATTCCATAGATCGCTACTCTCACTATAGATCTGAGTGTTGTAGCTTATGCCAGGGCTGCCAGTAGGTCACTGATGCCGTCTATCATGTCAAGATGCAAACATTATTTCAAGGATGGGCACAATCCATGCATGTCCCGCGACTCATGGAGTAACACAAGTTCTTCCGACCTCTGTAGTGGCTGCTACAATATTACAACATCATAACAATTAGTATTCAGCCCCAGCCCGTGCAGGTAAGAGCAGTGGGGGGGTTTCAACAGACGACAATGATGGAAAATTAATTATTTATTTAATTTTCCCTTGTGGTCGTCTGTCGAATCCCCCTCCCACCACCCGACCCCACTGCTCTTACCCTCATGGGCTGTGGCTTTTGGTATTGGACTTAAACTATGGAACTCTTTCCCTGACACATGCTTGATTGCCCAGTATGCTTATACAGTAGTGAGGGAATGCGGGTGGGCCTCAAACTCCTGTGGACCCAAGATGTCACAAGATGAGTTTGTGTCAGAAATGCAGTGGGCTCTTTGGTGCCTTCCTGGGAGCGAGGTATCTGATATTGTCCAGCACTGTGAACCCCATTGGACGAGTGGACTTTAAATTATTAGCCATTCTTATTGTAGGAGCCCACCCACTGGTGTCAGCCTGACACTGGTGTATCCTAGCCAAGGTGCAGCATGATTCAGTTCCATATTGCAGGGTAGAGTTTGACGCTTGCATGCATGGTAACTGCAGGCAGACTCCAAGGACCACACCCTGAGTGGAGAGAGTAGACTGCACCCAAAATTTCAGGGCATGCCGGGTATGGCACTGCAGAAAGACAGAGTTCTCCGGGCAGAAACTAGTGTCAGAGACTGTGGCCTTCTGATACACCAGCACAGCATATAGAGCCTTTAGAAATGCACTGAACCCCACCCTACAGATCGATAAGTAGAATATAGCTCCTACAACTTTCACTCTTTGAATGCTGAGTAAGCGATGTGGCCATCAGGGGTACCCACAGACCTTGAAAGCCTATGACTTGGAAATATCTCATTCGGGGTCGATTCCGAGCTCGGTCGGTCAGTCCTCCGAGACGTGTCAGTAGCCCTTACCTTACGGCCTAACCGTACCAGGAGCGAGACCGTCTGGGCAAAGAACTTTAATGCGGAGAAGTGCCCAAATCCCGACCGATCCGCACGCTCCGACTCCATCATCAATCTCTGTCCGAGCCTGACCCGGAAACACTCAATTCGTGCTGCACGGCAACCTAAACACTGCTACTTCCGGCCGGTCAAGTGCGATGCGCAGTTCCTATGTTCCGGACGGGTCGCCACGTACGGCATGTCACAGCACCTGGAAGAGCTGCATATCGACTCCGATTCGCGCCATTAACCCATTCCACGGATCCGAACCGGAGCAGCCAGCAACTGATCAAGACGGAGCATGAACCCAATAGTGCAGGTCATATCAGTCCTGTACATATATGACCGGATCAGGAACAGACGCGGATGGCACAGACGGTAAGTTGGATACCCACCCCTCAAACAAATCCAGGGGGTGCAGACCCTGTCCACCAGTACCACCCCTCCTCAAGGCCACCACTACTGCCACTACCCCACCCATAGGGGCATGTTACCCACCTCCACTACCACCCCACTCATATATGTTATGTTGCCTTTCACTGATGCCACCCCACCCAAATGTGTTATGTTGCCTATCCTAGTGCCACCCCACCCATAGGGGCATGTTGTGTATCACCACTGCCTCACCCACCCATATGTGTTTTGTTGTCTATCATTGTTGTCACCCCACCCATATGTGTTATGTTGCCTATCACTGATGCCACCCCACCCATAGGGGCATGTTGTGTATCACCACTGCCTCACCCACCCATATGTGGTATGTTGCCTTTCACTGATGCCACCCCACCCATATGTGTTATGTTGCCTGTCACTGATGCCACCCCACCCATGTGTTATGTTGCCTATCACTGATGCCACCCCACCCATAGGAGCATGTTGCCTATCACTGATGCTACCCCACCCCAGAGGGGCATGTTGTGTATCACCACTGCCTCACCCACCCATATGTGTTATGTTGCCTATCACTGATGCCACCCCACCCATATGTGTTATGTTGCCTATCACTGATGCCACCCCACCAATAGGATAAACAAAAAAGGAGCCGGGCAGTAAACTTTTGTGGGAAAGATGCACACCTAGTATAATCAATTGCTAGGCTGAACAACCATTTGTGTTGAGTCACTTTGTATTTTATAAACAGTTATGAACCAAGTTTTTCAGCATCAAAAGATACACCACAACATTTACAAAGGTTCACAAGTACATTGAATAAACCAAAAAACAATACATTCAATCAAATGTTAAACACATAAACAATTGTGATGAAGATAAATATAGACAACTGTACAATGCCTCAACAAATTCTGTCATTGAGGCACCAATCCTGAATGCAAATTGAACAAGTGGACTAACAAGATGAAAAACTAGCCTACTTGTTTCACCCACCACAGAATACACAGTGAATTTGTCACACCGTGCACGAAAATAGGAAAACACATAAACTATACAACAGTGTAGAAATGTGTGAATTCTATTCCTATTTCGCCCTAATCGGTTTGGTATCTTGGTGGAGCTGGACGCCGACGCGTTTCGAACCCAACAACAGTTAAGGGGTTCTCCTCAGGACATGGACTGGGGGGTCGTTGTCACTGTGAATTAATTAAAAAATGGTATCAATGGTGAGCTAGCTGACAATTACTCCTCACTGAGACACAAGTACTGTTAAAACGTAAAGGTACCTTATGTTTGGGGGGTCAGGATACTCCCTGTGAATGAGATAGTATAAAAAACCTCGTTTACAAATGGTCTTAAAGGGTCCCTATGAGCCGCACTAATGGATCGATAGGTTTAACACATACCTCAATATGGTGGACACTCGAGAGTGGTTAGGGGTGCCGGCGCACCTCAAATATATGGTGTACGATTTTCGAACGCCTGAAAGAAGCAAGAGCACTTCTTAGTACAGCCCTGAGTGTTTTAGCGTTACGTGAGGGTATAGTAACATGAGAAATCCTACCTTAATATGTAGGCTTTAGTGGATCTTTTTTATGCACGTAAACAGGCGGCCGCCGCCGCAATAGTTGGACAACTGCAAATCGAAATCGAAATTTGCATCTCTCGCCCTCAAGAAGAACTTCTTTGTATTCGAAGATGAAATGTTCTTGCAAATTAAGGGCTCGGCGATGGGGTGTCCCTTCGCCCCGGAGATGGCTATACTATACATGGCCCAATATGAAGAGAAATTTGTGTAAAATAACAACCCACACAGAGCCCATATAGGGCAGTGGCGAAGGTACATAGATGACGTGTGGTGTATCTGGAATGGTACACCACAGTCTCTTGAAGATTTCCATGAGTGGTTGAACAACCGCAGTCCAGATATTAAATTCAGTCTGGCATACGACTGCAGAACCATGCCATTCTTAGACGTGGAGTTCAAATCGACACCAGAAGGCCTAAAGTCCACACTCTTCCAGAAAAAAACTGACAAGAACAATTCCCTACATTATGCAAGTTTCCACCCCAAAAGCCTAAAGAACAATCTCCCCTGTGGTCAATACCTTAGGGTGAGACGGAACTGTTCTAGAACGGAAGACTTCATCACCCACGGAGAAGCACTGACCAACAAACTGAAGGCGCGAGGCTATCCAGCCAAACTCTTGAAACAGTCGATGAAGAGGGCAAGATGGACACCCCGGGAACATCTACTGCAAAAGCGAGAAAAATCACAAGTGGAACGGATGGTCTGTGTATCAACTTTTGGACCCCACACCACCCCGGTACAGAAAATCATCCGGAGTAACTGGCACCTAGTGGAAGAAATCCTACCCGACATTGGAAAACCGTTGTTCGCGCTTAAGAAAAATCGCAGCATTGGACAGCCGATCTCATCCACCAGGGGCACCACTAGAAGAGAAGTACAAGGCACCCTTTTCAATATGGGCCCAGTAAAAGGTCATCATAAGTGCGGCACATGTTCTGTGTGCAATCTGACAACGGAAGGAACCCTCTTTACGGATGGTAAAAAACATTGGCGACACAATGACTTTACAAATTGCAAGACTAAATACGCAGTTTATGCCATCACGTGCCCTTGCGGAAAAGTCTATATAGGCAAAACAACCCAAGAAGTGCGACAACGCATCATCCAGCACAGATCCAGGATCAACAACAAAGTCTTGACAGCACCTCTGGTGTCTCATTTCCTGAAGAAGGAACACTCGGCCAATGACCTAAAATGGACAATCTTAGCAAGTATTAAGAACATTCCAGGGGCGGGCGGGGATCCGGACGCACGCCTGGCACAGAAAGAGGCCTACCTCATTTTAAGATTCAACACTGCTATGTCAGGACTCAATGACCTAAATGAATTCAGTAACCTGTAGATATCTTGTCCGCGGCGATTGTCTGTCTCCACTTGCTGCAGCTCATGTGTCCGTTATGTATTCAATTATTGACATCTCTGTAATCAAGGTGTCTTTCTGACATCATAAGGGAACAGGTTCTCAACCGTGAATACTTCCCTAATTGAGCCTCCCTCTGTAATTCAGTAATGGATATTGCACAATCATGCAATCATCAACTACATATCCCAAGATGCATCAGGACTTTGTCCGTGGTAAATACGATTGGACACGCCCTCCCAGGCTCCGACTTGTCTTTCAGTATCGCTCGGGTGCCGGTCGCAGCGCTTCACTCCATCGTTTCAGAAGTAAGTGCTTTGAAACATACGTTGTTTTTGACGAGCGAGCGCAATATTATATTCTTTAAAAACGCCCCCTTTGTCTTTGCAGTTGTCCAACTATTGCGGCGGCGGCCGCCTGTTTACGTGCATAAAAGAGATCCACTAAAGCCTACATATTAAGGTAGGATTTCTCATGTTACTATACCCTCACGTAACCCTAAAACACTCAGGGCTGTACTAAGAAGTGCTCTTGCTTCTTTCAGGCGTTCGAAAATCGTACACCATATATTTGAGGTGCGCCGGCACTCCTAACCACTCTCGAGTGTCCACCATATTGAGGTATGTGTTAAACCTATCGATCCATTAGTGCGGCTCATAGGGACCCTTTAAGACCATTTGTAACCAAGGTGTTTTATACTATCTCATTCACAGGGAGTATCCTGACCCCCCAAACATAAGGTACCTTTACGTTTTAACAGTACTTGTGTCTCAGTGAGGAGTAATTGTCAGCTAGCTCACCATTGATACCATTTTTTAATTAATTCACAGTGACAACGACCCCCCAGTCCATGTCCTGAGGAGAACCCCTTAACTGTTGTTGGGTTCATAACGCGTCGGCGTCCAGCTCCACCAAGATACCAAACCGATTAGGGCGAAATAGGAATAGAATTCACACATTTCTACACTGTTGTATAGTTTAT